>NC_138204.1:119584138-120184138 GCF_964194415.1 Vipera berus | reverse complement strand
TGCGCGCGCACCTCTCCGAACGACCGGAGGTGCGCGCGCACCTCCCCAAACCTTTGGAGAGGTGCGCGCGTACCTCCGCGCGAAAGGGCAGCGGTGCCGCTCTTTGAGGAAGCTGCCGCGGCCCGTCTGCAAAGCTGCCGAAAGCAGCAGCTTTGCAGACGGGCCGCGGCAGCTTCCTCAAAGAGCGGCGCCCCTGCCCATTCCGAGAGGTGCGCGCGCACCTCTCCGAACGACCGGAGGTGCGCGCGCACCTCCCCAAACCTTTGGAGAGGTGCACGCGTACCTCCGCGCGAAAGGGCAGCGGTGCCGCTCTTTGAGGAAGCTGCCGCGGCCCGTCTGCGAAGCTGCCGCTTTCGGCAGCTTCGCAGATGGGCCGCGGCAGCTTCCTCAAAGAGCGGCGCCCCTCCCCATTCCGAGAGGTGCGCGCGCACCTCTCCGAACGACCGGAGGTGCGCGTGCACCTCCCCAAACCTTTGGAGAGGTGCGCGCGTACCTCCGCGCGAACGGGCAGCAGTGCCGCTCTTTGAGGAAGCAGCCGCGGCCCGTCTGCGAAGCTGCCCCTTTCGGTAGCTTCGCAGACGGGCCGCGGCAGCTTCCTCAAAGAGCGGCGCCCCTGCCCATTCCGAGAGGTGCGCGCGCACCTCTCCGAACGACCGGAGGTGCACGCGCACCTCCCCAAACCTTTGGAGAGGTGCGCGCGTACCTCCGCGCGAACGGGCAGCGGTGCCGCTCTTTGAGGAAGCTGCTGCGGCCCGTCTGCGAAGCTGCCGAAAGCGGCAGCTTTGCAGACGGGCCGCGGCAGCTTTCTCAAAGAGCGGCGCCCCTGCCCATTCCGAGAGGTGCGCGCGCACCTCTCCGAACGACCGGAGGTGCGCACGCACCTCCCCAAACCTTTGGAGAGGTGCGCGCGTACCTCCGCGAGAATGGGCAGCGGCGCCGCTCTTTGAGGAAGCTGCCGCGACCAGTCTGCAAAGCTGCCGAAAGCGGCAGCTTTGCAGACGGGCCGTCACCGTCGGGCAACCGGGAACTGGTTCCATCTCACTTTAAAAAAAATGGCAAACGCGTGCGTCCGCGCATGCACAAAAAACCGTTTTGCGCATGCGCAAAACGTTTTTTTCGCATGCGCGTGCATGGACACACGCACGCGGCTCCCACTTTTTTTAATTTGTGATGGAACCGGTTCCCAGTGGCTCTTTTCCTTTTTTAGGTTGCCGACCCCTGGTCCAGGAGGACGCCCAAGTTGCGGGCCCTATCTACGGGGGGGTAACACCTCACCCCCCATAGTTAACGATGGAATAGACTGGTTAATTCTAGATGCCGGTATGCACAGCCACTCAGTCTTGGTGGGATTAAGTCGAAGCCTGTTTCTCCCCATACAGACCTCGACTGCCTCCAGGCAACGGGACATCACGTCGAGGGCATCACTGGGTTGGTTCGGGGTGGAGAGAAAAAGCTGGGTATCATCAGCATACTGATGATACCCCAACCCAAAACCACGAATGATCTCACCCAGCGGCTTCATATAGATGTTGAACAAGAGGGGAGAGACGACCGACCCCTGAGGAACTCCACAAATGAGAGGCCTCGGGAACCGACTTCTGCCCTCCTGCCAACACCGACTGCGAGCGGCCCAGGAGGTAGGAGGAGAACCACTGTAGAACAGTGCCCCCCACTCCCAACCCCCTGAGACACTGCAGCAAGATACCATGGTCGATGGTATCGAAAGCCGCTGAGAGGTCTAATAGGACTAGGACAGAGGAACAACCCCTGTCCTGAGCCCGCCAGAGATCATTCACCAGCACAACCAATGCCGTCTCTGTGCTGTACCCGGGCCTGAAGCCCGATTGGTACAGGTCCAGATAGTCAGTTTCCTTCAGGAACAGGGGGAGCTGACGTGCCACCACGCTCTCAACAACCTTCGCTACAAAGCGGAGGTTTGAGACAGGACGATAGTTGTTCAAAACAGCTGGATCCAGGACAGGCTTCTTGAGAAGGGGCCTCACCACCACCTCCTTCAAGGAGGCAGGGAAGCTACCCTCCCTCAAGGTAGCAGTTATTACTGCATGGATCCAGCCTTGTGTCCCCTCCCGAGCTGCATACACCAGCCAGGAGGGGCACGGGTCCAACAAACATGTGGTGGAACTCAGCCTCCCCATGATCCTGTCCACCTCTTCCAGAGTCACAGGATCAAATTCATCCCAGATAATATTTCCAAGACCGCTCGTCTCCCCCTCGTCCCACTCTGCCCAGTTGGAGTCCAGACCGGCCCGGATCTGAGCGATTTTATCCGTCAGATGCTGACTAAATAGGAATACATTGGCAAGAAAATGGTAAGAGAAGACCTATCTGGTCTTATTGTTGTTGTTAGCTGCGAAGTCGTGTCTGACCCATCGCGACCTTATGGACAACGTTCCTCCAGGCCTTCCTGTCCTCTACCATCTTCTGGAGTCCATTTAAGCTCACGCCTACTGCTTCAGTGACTCCATCCAGCCACCTCATTCTCTGTCGTCCCTTTCTTCTATTGTCCTCAATCTTTCCCAGCATTAGGCTCTTCTTCAGTGAGTCCTTCCTTCTCATTAGGTGGCCAAAGTATTTGAGTTTTAGCTTCAGGATCTGGCCTTCTAAAGAGCAGTCAGGGTTGATCTCCTCTAGGACTGACCGGTTTGATCGCCTTGCAGTCCAAGGGACTCGGAGGAGTCTTCTCCAGCACCACAGTTCAAAGGCCTCAATTCTTTGGTGCTCAGCCTTTTTTATGGTCCAGCTTTCACTGCCATACATTGCAACTGGGAAGACCATAGCCTTGACTATACGCACTTTTGTTGACAGGGTGATGTCTCTGCTTTTTAGTGTGCTGTCTAGATTTGCCATGGCTTTCCTCCCCAGGAGCAAGCGTCTTTTAATTTCTTGGCTACAGTCCCCATCTGCAGTGATCTTGGAGCCCAGGAAAATAAAATCTGTCACTACCTCCATTTCTTCTCCATCTATTTGCCAGGAATTGAGAGGGCCGGATGCCATGATCTTGGTTTTCTTAATGTTAAGTTTCAACCCAACTTTTGCACTCTCCTTCTTCACCTGCAACAAGAGGCTCTTTAGTTCTTCTTCACTTTCTGCCATTAGAGTGGTATCATCTGCATTTCTTAGGTTGTTGATATTTCTTCCGGCAATCTTAATTCCAACTTTTGATTCATCTAGCCCTGCCTTTCTCATGATGTGCTCTGCATATAAGTTAAATAGGCAGGGCGACAGTATACAGCCTTGCCGGACTCCTTTCCCAATTTTGAACCAATCAGTGGTTCCATGTCCAGTTCTCACTGTTGCTTCTTGGCCCACATATAGGTTTCTCAAGAGACAAATAAGATGTTCTGGTACTCCCATCTCTTTAAGAACTTGCCACAGTTTATTATGATCCACACAATGAAAGGCTTTGGCATAGTCAATGAAGCAGAAGTAGATGTTTTTCTGGAACTCTCTAGCTTTCTCCATGATCCACCGTATGTTGGCAATTTGATCTCTAGTTCCTCTGCCTCTTCGAAATCCTGCCTGTACTTCTGGTAGTTCTCGATCCACATACTGCTGGAGTCTAGCTTGTAGGATTTTAAGCATAACTTTACTAGCATGAGAAATGAGTCCAATGGTGCGATAGTTTGAACATTCTTTGGCACTGCCTTTCTTTGGAATTGGAATGTAAACTGATCTTTTCCAATCCTGTGGCCACTGTTGAGTTTTCCAGATTTGCTGACAAATTGAGTGTAGCACTTTTACTGCATCGTCTTTTAAGATTTTGAATAGCTCAGCTGGAATACTGTCACCTCCACTAGCTTTGTTGTTGCTCAGCTTTTCTAAGGCCCACTTTACTTCACATTCTAGGATGTCTGGCTCGAGGTCAGTGACCACCTCATTGTGATTATCAGGGACATTAAGCTCATTCTTGTATAGTTCTTCTGTGTAATTTTGCCACCTCTTCTTAATCTCTTCTGCCTCTGTTAGGTCCCTGCCATTTTGGTCCTTTATCATGCCCATTTTTGCATTAAGCGTTCCCTTCATCTCTCCAATTTTCTTGAAAAGATCTCTGGTCCTCCCTATTCTATTGTTTTCTTCTATTTCTTTGCACTGTTCATTTAATAAGGCATTCTTATCTCTTCTAGCTATTCTCTGGAATTCTGCATTCAATTGGGCATATCTTTCTTTTTCTCCCTTGCCTTTCACTTCCCTCCTTTCCTCAGCTATTTGCAAAGTTTCCTCAGACAGCCATTTTGCTTTCTTGCATTTCTTTTTCTTTGGGATGGTTTTGGTTGCTACCTGTTATACAATGTTGCGAACCTCTGTCCATAGTTCTTCAGGCACTCTGTCTATCAGATCTAATTCCTTAAATCTATTTGTCACCTTTACTGTATATTCGACAGGGATATAATTTAATTCATACCTGAGTGGCCTAGTGCTTTTCCCTACTTTCTTCAGTTTAAGCCTAAACTTTGCAATGAGAAGCTCATGGTCTGAGCCACAGTCAGCTCCTGGTCTTGTTTTTACTGACTGTATAGAGCTTCTCCATCTTTGGCTGCAGAGCACATAGTCAATCTGATTTCTGTGTTGACCGTCTGGTGATGTCCATGTGTAGAGCCATCTCTTGGGTTGTAGGAAAAGAGTGTTTGCTATGACCATCGTATTCTCTTGACAAAATTCTATCAGCCTGTGCCCTGCTTCATTTTGTACTCCAAGGCCAAACTTGCCTGTTATTCTGGTTATCTTTTGGCTTCCTACTTTAACATTCCAATCCCCCATGATGATAAGAACATCATTTTTTGGTGTTAGTTCTATAAGGTGCTGTAGGGCTTCATAGAACCAGTCAATTTCATCCTCTTCAGCACTGGTGGTTGGGGCATAGACTTGAACTACTGTGATATTGAATGGTTTGCCTTGGATTCGAACTGAGATCATTCTGTCATTTCTGTTCTGTACCAGCCTGCTACCGGCCTTGCCGAAAGGCAACCCCTGTACAAACGGCAGAGGCTGGAGAGCGTCTGAGGCTGGAAGGCGTCTGCCAAGGTTTATTACACAAACAACAGAACAAGAAACAAAACACTGGAACTGTGATCCTCAAACGGAGCGGCCGCTTTCAGCAACCAGCCCTTCCCCAAACACTCCTTTTATTAGAGATCAGGGCGTGGCCTCCCTGTGCCTCCTTCCAAGGAGTCCCACAGCCTTTCTCTGCTTGTTCCTGCTTGACTGCCTCCTGCGTCGGGCGTCCTTGAACAGGACCAGCTGTGGGTCATCATCATCCGCACTGTCGGGCTCGCGCAGCTGAGAAGAGGGCCCTGGCTGGGGGCTCTGCGAAGCCTCCAAGCCATCATCAGCAAGTTCGTCTTCAACACCCTCCTCCTCCCCCTCGTCTGAGTCATCCGAGACATCCGAGCCGACTGCCGGACCCACAGGCTAGCCCTGAATCACAACAATTTTGAGGATTGTATCCCAGTATTGCTTTTCCTACTCTTTTATTGACTATGAAGTATACTCCATTTCTTCTGAGGGATTCTTGCCCGCAGTAGTATACCTGATGGTCATCTGAATTAAATTCACCCATTCCTGTCCATTTTAGTTCGCTGATTCCTAAGATGTCGATGTTCAGTCTTGTCATCTCTTGTTTGACCACATCCAGCTTTCCTTGATTCATGGATCTTACATTCCAGGTTCCTATGGAGAGAAAATCTTTACAGCATCGGACTTTCCTTTCACCACCAGACACATCTACAGCTGAGCGTCCTTTCGGCTTTGGCCCAGTCGCTTCATTCTTTCTGGCGCTACTAGTACTAGCCCTCTGCTCTTCCCCAGTAGCATATTGGATGCCTTCCGACCTGAGGGGCTCATCTTCCAGCATCATATCATTTTGCCTTTTGGTACTGTCCTTAGGGTTTTCATGGCAAAGATACTGGAGTGGTTTGCCATTTCCTTCTCCAGTGGATCACGTTTTGTCAGAACTCTCTGCTATGACCTTTCCGTCTTGGGTGGCCCTGCACGGCATAGCTCATAGCTTCATTGAATTACGCAAGCCCCTTCGCCACTACAAGGCATTAATCCATGAAGGGGATTATTATCTGGTCTAGACACATTCAGATCACCAGGACCACATGGATTGCAAGGAGCTGGCACATGTGATCTTGGAACCACTGAACAAAATCTTCCAAAGCTCCTGGAGCACTGGGGAACTACTGAAGGAATGGAAAAGAGTTGGTATAGTTCCAAACGTCAAAAAACAGGGGGGAAAATGAATGTAAGAAAATACAGATCATTCAGCCTGATATCAGTATCTGGGAAAATCCTGGAAAAGATAATCAGGCAGCAGTTGGGAACACCTAGAAAATGAGCCAAGCTATTACCGGGTTTTCCTGAAAATAAGACCGGGTCTTATATTTATTTTTGGTCCAAAAGATCCATCAGGACCTATTTTCGGAGGATGTCTTATTTTTCTGGGAGGCAGTGAGCACGCGGGGGCCAAAGGTGTTCGGCAGCAGCTGCAGCCCAACTTGGGTTGTGAAGCCCATGCAGCACATGTGAGTGGGAGTGCTGCTTCCACTGGGCTGGCCTCTGCTGGACACACTGTGAGGCCACCTGCCCACTTCATCCCACTTCTGGTTGCTTATGGCTGCAACAGCTTACAGGGCTTCCCAGGGCAGATGCTTGAGAGGTGGCAGTACCGGTGGAATGCGCCCCTCAGGTGAGGGGAGCAGCATGGACAGGCAGGGCAGTCAAAGGACCAGGCGGCATGCACCTCCCCTGCCCTGTGTGGCTTCGGTGGATATCTGGCAGGTATAAGGAGGATGTCTGGTTTCACCTAATCTGTACCTGTACATTTGGTTTTTTCTTGCCTAAATGTAAAACCTTATTTTTTCCTCCATTTTATTAGATAGGGCCCAGTATTCAAGTCTGTCAATATTCATCTGGATGTTGAGCCTATCTTCTGATGTGTTGTCTATTCCTGCCAGTTTGGTGTCATCCGCAGATTTGATTTCCCTTTCTATTCCCTCATCTAAGTCATTTATGAAGATATTGAAGAGTATTAAGCCTAAAAAGAAACTTTGGGGTACCCCGTTGCTTACTTCCCTCCATGTAGATGTAGTTCCATTAAGGATTACATGCTGAGTGTGGTTTGTCAACCAGTTTGTCAGCCAGATTGCAAGGCAATCCAGCTTGTATTGTGAATCACATGTCTAAAATGTTGAGCAATGGCAACCCCACTGACATAAGATTATGACATAAAGGATAAGCCTATGGCAGCATTTGCTATTTTTGCTCCAGGGTCCACAATAAATATTCTACCTTTGACAAATTATGTGTAGTTCCATTTTTGGCCATTCAGTGTCACTCTTTCTGAGAAGGACAAAGGAAAAACCTGCAGTGCAGTAAGCTAGAACAGACAGATGCAGAAGGGCAACGGAGCTGTGGACTGTAACACAGATCACGACTATCGGATTCTAGGCCTTTTCCGAAGAATCTGTGAATACAATGAACCTGGTTTTCTTTATAATAATATTATCATAATATTAATAATTAAAAAATAGAAGAAGTCAAGCTTGGCAGGAAAGGTAAGGGTTTTCTTTCTTTGCCTTCCTTATTGTGACTCATCTTCTCTCTGATTTGTTTTTAAGGTATTGAGGAAACTAGAAGTGAACTTCTGGTACAAAGAAAACACATGTCCTCCTATAGCTAAGAAAGTATAAAGCCGATTCAAGTTAAATAATACTAAATAAAAGAATTGTGAAATATTTAATCAAAAATAAAAGAGTAAGCCATATTGATAAACTATCATTAAATTTACAATAAAACCTGATTGCTACCATGGCTTGACTGTTCTTCAGATTATGTAGTTCCTTCACTATTTGGATATTATTGCATTTGTATATTATCCTGGAAAAACATATTTTATCCAAAAAAATCATGGAGAAAAAATGCTGTTGAGAATTGGTATGCTTGTAGTTTGATAGTGGTCAAAGGTGAATAAAAATAAAAACTATCATCACAGACAGCTAAACCTCTTAGCTAGCCTGTGTGATGCGGTAAAATATTGGACTTAGATCATGTAGAGCCTCATTTAGGTCCTCATGATCATGTAGAGCCTCATTTAGGTCCTCATTGTTCAGGTTTCTTGGGCCTTTCTCACTTAGATCAATTTATAGGACAATTATGAAAATAATACTCTCTCAAGCTTTCAGAGAAAAGCTGGAATACAAATATAACAATAACATAAAATTACAGTGTAAACCACTTGCATTGTATTATAACTCCGAGACTGAAGTCAAAGCGACAGGAAAGAAGGCATGCAGAGCTAATAGACATTCATCAAAAACAGGTGAAAATGTGCACCACAGATCTTGAAATCTGAAAATGCTGTATAAAAACAGGTCCTGAAAATTCTAAAAATTCATTTAATTTTTTTTTAATTTAAAAATTTAAAAGAATTTTTTTCAAAAGTTTTAAAAATTCTGGAAATTAACATATTCTAAAAATTAAAATATTCAAACATTTTCAAATTTAGCAGGATTTTTTGTTCTTTTTTTTGTAAAAGAAGTGAAAGGAATGAAATAATTTTTATTTTTCAGTGTTAAGTTTTTTGGTCCTTCCTAGAGCTAATACAGATTAGGACTTAAATGCAAGTGAGGTTGCCCTCTAGGTGCAGTTTGTAATCCGCAGATGTATAAAAATGATAGATGGATTTGTAAAATGACAGATGAATAAAATAATGAAAGAAAAAATTAAATCTCACCTGAAAAGAAAAATGGTATCTCGGATGAAAATAAAAATGTAATATCAGCTTGTAGTTAGTGTAAAAGAGTAGGAGATGACTAGGCTGAGCCCAAGGGAGGGGCTCAAATGTGTCAAAAGTCATGAATCCCTGCAAGAGATCTAAGTCCAGCCCACACTGAATGCCATTTTTATCCCCCACTGATTTCCCTTGACCGCTAATTGATCAGATTCTTGTAGAGAACTTAAGCTTGCAATAAATCTTTATACTCATTTGAATTGCCTGAATCTTCTGATTTCCCCGGTGATCAACATTAGTTTGACCAACTCTCTTCATCAAAAGTTTTCTCTGGCTCCGAAATATTCTAGCCATGCCCTCAGACACCAGAGCTGCAGCAATAGCAGATGAGCCAGAACTTCGCTCTATTAAAAGACGCAAGATAGCATTGAAGATGAAATCAGAAATCTCACAGCCAATTTTCAACAAATGATGCAGCAAATGCAGATCCTGACTCAACGAGGCATTCCTCTGCAAGCACAACCACCAGCCCCACCAGCTCAGGCACAACTGCCTGTTCCTGCCATGCTCATTCTAAAGTCTCCTTGACTGCCTACCGCTGAGATTCACTGGTGAGTCTGATGAGAATATGCCTAGCACAAGTGTGACGTGTTTCTGACAGACAGATCAAGATTCTCCTTCGTCCTCATGCTTTTAACTGACTCTGCTGCCAAATGGGCCCTTCCACTCATCAAAACCATTGACCCCATCCTGAATAGTTACCCCAACTTCCTCACTAGATTTAGAGAGCATATTAGAGACTCTATTTGGATAGAAACTGCCGAAAAATGGATCTTCCAACTCTGTGAGAGGATACATTGAAGATTTCAAGCTCGTTGCAGCAGATCTGGATTGGAATGAGCAAGCCTTTAGGGCATAGTTTACAAAGACATAATAGCACAACTGATACAGCAACGTATTCCCCAGAGTCTACAAGACCTCTACCTAGCCGTTATAACAGCTGAGTTTCAACTTGCAGAAATTAAAGCATTTTTCTGCAGCCCCATCCAAACGCTTCCAAAGTTGACCTCCCCGCCACTAGCCCTAGCCTCTCTACCCCATTGGATTTGGATGCTGAAGAGCTGATGCAAATTGGAGCAGCCAGACAAACCTCAGGAGCAAAAGAATGGCAAAGGCACAGACAACTAACCCTGTGTTTCTATTGCGGAAAGCCTGGCCATGTAGTCAAGAATTGCCTTACTAAACCTCCAGCAAGAGACTACATACAGCCTGGCAATGTCTCCACTAATCACCACCTGGAGAACAGTCCCCAAGGCTAGGGAAACGAGAAATGCCTTCCCTCCATGAGCTCACAGAGAAAGCCACCTAAACACTGAACGGAGCTCAATTGCCTCCATGCTCAGGTATGTTAATAAAATTTGATTCTACCCTGACACTTCCCAGTGATCAGGAAATTGCCATTTGTGTTTTGATAGATTCTGGCTCAGCCTCTGACTTCATAAGCCTAACCACAGTTCAGAAACTTAAGATACCTACAGTTTCCATGAAGTCTGCATTGCCAGTGATAACTATTGGTGGCCGAATGTTAAAAGCAGGCCCCGTTACTCATGCCAGAGTACCTTTGAAGTTAACAATAAATCAGTAAGAAGAGTAAGCCTTCTTCATAGCTGATCACATAGCTCTTCGGCTAGTGATAGGAACTGCTTGATTACAACAGCATCACACCACTATGAAGTGGAAAAACAGCAGTATTGCCTTTGAAAATCTGAATGCCTTTCTCATTGCGACACTGCAAAGCCTCCCACCAGCCCCCTCCAGGTTTTACAGTGAGATTCCCAATCTGCCAAGTAACTATGCAGACTTCACTGAAGTGTTTGGGGAGGAGGAAGCCTCGGCCCTCCCTCCACACAGTGACTGCAATTGTGCATAAATCTGGTCCTTGGCACCATAATTTCTGCACAGAGACAATACCAAATGTCTACTACAAAATTAGAAACTCTAAAACAATATTTGGACTCTAATTTGCAAAAGGGATTCATAAGACACTCCCAGTCTCCTGCCTCGGCTTCTACCTTCTTCATACCCAAGAAGTAAGACCCTACTTGGCCTTATAATGGTGGGAATCCCCCACTGAGAGAGGTTCATTATTACAAGGCTTTAAACACAGTCACAGTAAGGAACCGTTATCCACTGCCATCAATACTAGATCTATTAAACAGACTACAGAAAATGGGTATTTTTTATAAGACTAGACCTCTGCAAGGCTTATAACCTTATTTGAATAAAAAAGGCCGTGAATACTTAACCGCCTTTGACACTAGATATGGCAAATTTGAACACACAGTGCTGCCTTTTGGTCTGTGCAATGCCACAGCCATATTTTCCAGATTCATGAACCAAATTTTTCAAGATAGATATATTTGTGGTTTTATATTTAGATGATATTTTAATCTACTCTGAGAAAGTGGCTCAGCACACAGACAACATGCACACAGTCCTCAGTAGACTAAGAGATAACCACCTCTTTGCCAAGCCAGAAAAATGTGCCTTTGATTTGCAACAGTTAGACTTCTTGGGCTACCACAAGAGGCATCCAGATTGACCAGAAGGTCCAAGCTGTACTTGACTGGTAAGCCCCTCATACAGCCAAAGACGTCCAATGCTTCCTGGGCTTTACTAACTTATACAGGAAATTTATACGAGGCTTATACAAGCCCCTCCATCAGAAGCTGGCAAGACTTTTGCAACCACTACCTATGCCTCCCCAACCTTAGCATACGGTTTCTCTGGATTTCATTACTGATTTACTCTCTGTTCAAGGCTTCACTACCACATTAATGGTGGTAGATCTTTTCACCAAGATGGCCCATTTCATAACCTGTAAGGGATTGCTCAATGCCAAACACATAGCCCAGTGTTTTCTAGATCATGTCTTTCACTACCATAGCATGGTTTCAGCACTCGTGTCAAACAGAGGGGCACAATTCCAATCTAAATTTTGGAAAGCAGTTTTTCAGTTACTAAATGTCAAGGTCAACCTCTCTTCAGCTCACCAACCTGCCAGGAATGGGGAGGGTGAAAAGATAAACTAGCTCCTTCAACAGTATTCAAGGTACTACTATAGCTACAGCCAAGACAACTGGCCACCATTACTGCCATTCGCAGAATTTTTTTACAACACTTCACTGCTCTCATCAACTTCAGTGATACCATTTTAAGCTGTGTATGGCACACACCTTAAAGTGTTGCCAAACCATCTTGCACTCCAGGGATGGTTGGCTTTTTACAATAGCAACTTGCCGTGAAAACTTATTGAAACAGCAACTTGACCAAGCAAAACAGGCAACAAAGCAGCAGATGCACATCAGCAGGAGAGCCCACCCATAGCAGTAAAAGACAAAGTTGGCTGATAGGTTGATAGCCACTTCAAGACCTTCCAAGAAGCTTGATGCTAAATTTATGGGCACATTGAAAGTTCTCCAACAAATCAACCCTGTGGTCTTCCACCTATAATCACTCCTTTCAATGAAGGTGCATCCAGTATTTCACTGAGCATTACTATCCAAAGATAGTAATGGGGGGCATGTCCAGCACAGGAGGCAGTGAGCAAGTGGGGGCCAACAGTGTCCAGCCGCAGCCCACTGGCCTCTTGGCACAGCCCGCGCAGCACAGTTCTGTCACAGCTGCAGGCAAGCTGAGAGACAATGGTTGGCCGGGCGGCTGCAGGAGGTTTGTCCTTGTGGCAGCAGCACTAGAAGCAGGCGGAGACAGAGGCAAGGGGGGAGGCAGGCAATCCCGACATGTCACACCGTGCCATGCAGCTGGCCGCCCACCCACTCCATTCCACAGTGTAAGGACCCACTTCAACTAACTACCCAAGAAAGCAGAACTCTTGAAACAGGCATTGTCTGAAAAGGATACTTTTATTAGGGGCCAGTAACAGTAAGGGCTTTATAGGGCTCCCTGGCTTCATCCAGCGGCCTTCCTCACCACTAGCCAGGTGTTTTGCAATTGTTTAATCCACTCCTGCAAGGAGGGGCTCTCAGGTTCTTTGGTGGGGAGTTCAGGCATGGCCAGAAAGGTTTGACCATTTGCTACTTGAAATGGAGTGAAACCAGTACTAGAATGTACACCATTATTATAGGCAGCCTCAGCAAATGGTAGCAGGTAGGCCCAGTTGTTTTGTTGGTAATTAATAAAACATCTCAGGTATTGTTCTAGAAGTGAGTTAAGCCTCTCTGTCCCTCCATTAGTTTGAGGATGGTAAGAAGACGATGACCCCTGATTAAAACCCATTAAGTCCAGAAAAGCCTTCCAGAACTTAGAAGTGAATTGAACCCCTCACTCTGAAATTATACATTGTGGGGCTCCATGAAACCTATATATGTTCTGCACAAATAGTTTAGCTAAAGTTTTTGCAGCTGGAATCTTGGGGCATGGGATGAAGTAAACTTGTCTGGAAAACAAGTATGTTACAACCCAAATTACAGTGTTGCCAGCACTTTCAGGCAGTTCTACAATGAAATCCATAGAAATCTCTCTCCAGGGTGCTGACAGATTTGCTACTGGCTGCAGCAATCCTGGGATTTCCCTTGTTGCCTCTTGGCAGCTGCACATGTGGGGCAACTGGCCACATAGTTTTCTATGTCCTTTTTCAATGGAGACCACCAAAATTGTCTCTTAAAAGATGTAAGGTTTTTACAAAACCAAAATGTCCAGAAGTTTTTGAATCGTGTCCTGCTTGCATCACTTTAAGTCTCAAGGCTGCTGGGACATAAAGCTTCTCTCCAATCCATGCTAATCCATATTTTAATGCACACAAGTTATTATCGTTTTGAAACCATTCATCTGTTTCTAAGGTGACTTTAAATTCCTGTAATAAAGTATTTCTAACAGATTCCACTGGTTTTGATTGGGCCCTAATGGTTATTGGGGCTGCCAGTTGATGAGAATGCAGAAATGGTTTGGCAACTTCTGCTTTCTTACTGTTATAGTGTGGTAACCTGGATAAGGCATCAGCTAGGGAGGTAATCAATTGTAGAATTGAAGTGATGGAAATGTTGGGACCACCTTGCTTGTTTAGGGGAGAGTTTCCTGGGTGTTTTCATGGCTTCAAGGTTCTCGTGATCAGTCCATACTTGAAATGGTATTTTATTTCCTTCCCTTCACGGAAATGCCTCCAGGTGAGCAAAGCCCACCGTACAGCGTAGGCCTCTTTCTCCCAGGCTGCCCACCTCTTTTCAGGCTCTGACAATTTTCTCAAGTTGTAAGCACAAGGTTGCAATTTTCCATCTTTATTTCTTAGGAGTAAAACTGCTCCCACATCACTGGCATCAGCCTGAATTATAAAGGATTGTTCTGGGTCTAGGTGTTTCAAAACTGGCTCCATAGAGAAAAGTCTCTTACGTTTCTCAAAAGCCAAAAGTTTCTCCTGTCCATTTTAATGGTTGACTGGGCTTTGGCTTATACCCCCCTCTGGTCTTTAATAGGTTTGTAATTGGGAGGGCAATCTGTGCAAATGATGGGATGAATTGTCTGTAGAAATTTGCAAATCCTAGGAAACTTTGGAGCTGTTTTCTGGTCTTGGGGGGGAGTGCCCAGTCTAAGACTGCTCTCACTTTCTCTGGGTCCATCTCTATCCCCTCATTTGATATGCGATAACCCAGGTAATCAATACGATCTTTGTGGAATTCACATTTTGATAGTTTGGCATACAGTTTGGCAGAGCAGTACTGAAAAAACTCAATGTCCCTCTTTACCACATTTGAAGCAGGCGGTGCTGCAAGGCAGGGCAGGGGAAGCTCATACAGTCTCCCCTAGCTTCTCGATCTGCTGCTTGAAACTTGGTCTCACCAGATGATGCAGATGCTTGCATTGATCAATCTCCATTTCCTCAGCTAGCAGGCACCAGTCATACAGCCTCCCTGGGGCTCCATGGGCTTTTCAGGCATTATACCAGGATGTCCTCTGGCCAGCACAGGTGACTGGCCAACTCTCTGAACTCCTTGGTATACTCAGCGACTGGTCTTCTTCCTTGCTTCACAGTCTTAATCTGCTCCCGGGCTTTCTTATTGGCCAGCTGGTCTTTGAAAATGCCTGTGGAGTGCAGCCATAAAACGATTGAAGTTTCTCAGTTTTGCAGTTATACAGGGTCACCATCCAGTCAGCTGCTCCACCTTCCAGAGCCAGGGTAACCACATGAACTTTCTCGACATTGGTAGGCAGTATTCTCCCATAGATCTGCATGTAGGTGAACACTTGTGCCAGGAAATACCCCAATGGCTTCGGGTCTCCATCAAACTTCACTCCAATTGGAATTGGTTTCACCATGGCTGGTTGAGGAGGTCTGCCTCTGGCTCCTTGACCCCACCGCTGTGCTGCCTCCTGGGCTTCTGCTGCTGCCATCTCTCAGCCTTCCGATTCTTCTCCTCCGATTCCCGCACTGACTCTTCTTCTGACTCATGGCTTTCCTTAAGCTGCATCTTAAATTCATTGAGGGTCTTTATCACATACTCCATCACCTCTTCCATTGGCCCTGATTTCAATTCCTTCTTTTCTCCATCTTTGTCAGGAGGGGCAGGCTCTGGATTTTTCTTCTTTGCTTTTCTTACTTTGCTCCGCCTCAAGTAAGAGTGACTTTTGGGGCTTTCTCCTCCCATCATTCCTTCTTACCAACCCCAAGTGACCATCTGGCTCGATCTTCTTCACCAGAAGTTCTGGCCTCTTCCAGGTCCCTGGAGAGGCTTTCATTGGCTTTTAAGCAGAAGAGATCTGTGGACCATTTCTCTGCCTGGAACTCCTCCATGTAGAAATAGTTTGCAACTCCCCCAGTAGGGCAGCAGCTTTTCCAGGTTGAGTACTATGCAGATCTCGCCTTCTGTAAGGACCCACTTCAACTAACCACCCAAGAAAGCAGAACTCTTGAAAAAGGCATTGTCTCAAAAGGACAGTAGGGAAGTCAAGGTGGGATCTGGGGAAAATCCCACGCAAATGTTGTTGTTGTTAGTTGCAAAGTCGTGTCTGACCCATCGCAAAGTCGTGTCTGACCCATTGCGATCCCATGGACAACGTTCCTCCAGGCCTTCCTGTCCTCTACCATCTTCTGGAGTCCATTTAAGCTCATGCCTACTGCTTCAGTGACTCCATCCAGCCACCTCATTCTCTGTCATCCCCTTTTTCTCTTGCCCTCAACCTTTCCCAGCATTAGGCTCTTCTCCAGTGAGTCCTTCCTTCTCATTAGGTGGCCAAAGTATTTGAGTTTCAACTTCAGGATCTGGCCTTCTAAAGAGCAGTCAGGGTTGATCTCCTCTAGGACTGACCAGTTTGATCGCCTTGCAGTCCAAGGGACTTGCAAGAGTCTTCTCCAGCACCATAGTTCAAAGGCCTCAATTCTTTGGTGATGGTATAGTTAAGCAAGCAATATTCCTTCTTCCACCAAAGTCATAATGTCCATTTGAAATTCAGCCAATCCACAGGTGGTATGATGTGCAGTTAACTGGCACAGCTGGCGCACATCTCAAGGTCTTCTCCAGCTTTCATTTCTCTGTAACGTCTCTCTGATAAGGGAGACACATTCCTTTCTCAAGGATAGAGGCAGGAGAGGGAAAGCAGAAAGCAAAAGTTATCCCAAGCTCCCCTCCCAGCAGAATGGCAGGCCCCAAAAGTAGAATATATATGCAAGGGAAAACACGGAGGTTTTGAGGTCCTGGCACACAGTCTCTCAGCTTGCCTGCAGCCACAATGGGGCAGGTAATCAGCTCATCTGCGTGGGCCAAGGGCTGATCACCCCGATCCGTGTTTCCCTGAAAATAAGTCCTAATGCATCTTTTGGAGCAAAAAAAACAACATATAAGACCAGGTCTTATTTTCAGGAAAACACAGTAGTAATAACAGCTACTATGATCTGACTGCAGAGTTCACAATATCACTACCTGCTTGTCAAGTTTCCCCACCCTTCCAAGTATGGGAACTAGGAACTTTATGGGCCTTGACAATGGACTACAATATATTAAAGCTCCTAAACTACAATTGGTAACACTACTACATCATATGAAGCATGGCAAATGGCAGCCTCGCCTATAGTCAACAATGCCTAAGATGGTACAATTGTCAGTGCTGTCAGCAGCTGCTGTTTTATGCTGCTTTTAAGAATCTGGGCTGTGGAGAGAAGCTTGGCACTAATGCATTAGCAGAACTGACTGTCCCAGGCAGACAAATATAGTTGAAAGATGGGATGCATATCAATAAATATGTGTCAAGTTAATGCTATGCATTTTCTTACATTTAAATAACTTATTTGGTTCCTTCTAGAAGCCACATTAGATATGATGCTGGTGAGCATGTATATTAAATGAGCTAAACTGAGAAATGTATTTGAATACTTAATTATTGCAAGTTTATATTGTAACGTTTAGATTATAGAAACATTTATTGCAAAAGACATACATTTCTGTGTAGATCAGTATAAATGGAAGTTGTACCCAAGTCAAGCACAAGGTGGTGCTATCACACAATGAAGAATAAAAGATTAGGGAGTACCTGCCCTCTTAGGAAACTGTAGCCAGATGGCAAAAGGACTGGCATAAGACAACAGCAACAAGAGACAGCTGGACTTAGTTTCAAAAAATCTACACTAATGAGAGGAGGAAAATCCTATTATAAAATGTAAAAACTGGACAGATAAAACTCCAAAATGACAACATAGAAACCTGTTCTTTCAACCATCGGCTCTGAGGTGAGTCTGAAACAATGGAAATGTATCTCAAGAGCAGGCATATTTTAGCAGTTTTTTTTTCTTTATCTCAGCATGTATTCAGCAATGTGTAAATCCTTTATGTATTCAGTACCTGAGGAAACAAAAAACCTGGATCATTGATTAGGAAAGCCATACCTGGAATACTGCATCCAGTTCTGGGCACCAGAATATAAAAAAGATGTTGAGATTCTGGAAAGAGTGCAGAGAAAAGCAGTAAAAATGATTAGAGGACTGGAGACTTAAAACATATGAAGAACAGTTGCAGGAACTGGGTATGTCTAGTCTAGTGAAAAGGAGAGACATGACAGCAGTGTTTCAATATTTGTGGGGCTGCCACAAAGAAGAGGGGAAGTCAACCAATTTTCTAAAGCACCAGAAGGCAAGACAAGAAACAATGGATGGAAAATAATCAAGGAGAGAAGCAACCTAGAACTAAGGAGAAATCATGAGATCGTGAGAATATTTCACAGTTGATTTTGATGCTGTCTGCTATAGATGGAGGCTTTCCGCTCAGAACTGAAACAACATAGCTGTTGATGTTTTAGGCACTAATAATCATTGTCCTTATACTGAACAATCCGTTTACTCAGTGAAATTAAGAGAAAACAGTTGGATACCCTAGTTGCTAAAGTGGAAGCCAGTGACAGAGACATCAAAACCAATGCTCATGTTACATATTCTTTCAGCCGAATATCAGAAAGAGTACTCAGATCATTTCAGCTACACAGAAATATGGAGAGCTTATTCTTGCAGGAAGAATTGATATGAAAAAATACAGTAATGATAAGCTGAACCTGAAAGCCATAGATGGAGGAGGACTCTGCTTATTATAAGTTCCTTGTAAATACTGAGGATGAGAATGACAATTCTCCACAAGTGATCATATCATCTTTGACCAACCTTTTACCAGAAGACTCTCCTGAATGGTGACTATCTTCAGTGTCACAGATGGAGACACAGGAGACAATGGCCTAACATCCTGCAACATTGATGCAAACCTACTTTTTCAGCTGAAACCCACAAAGAACAAATATTACCAGTTAGTGACACAACAGCTATTGGACAGAGAACAAATGTTAAAATATAACATCACAGCCACTGATGAAGGTTCTCCTAAACTCACTTCAACGACAGCTTTTAATTTTCAAGTTTCAATTATAACCCACCAATGTTTGAAAGATCTTTCTATGATTTCGACTTGAGCGAAAACAACATTCCAGGCCTGCTCACTGGATCAGTCCAAACTGACCTATTGGCTTTTGCCTGGGAAGATCAGGGATGTCCCTGTATCTTCTTACATCTCCATCAACTCTGAAACTGGGAACATGTATGCCATCCGATCTGTGGATTATGAGGATATACAAGATTTCCAGGTGATGGTGAGGGCTGTAGACAAAGGCTCACCTCCACTGAGCTCAGAAACCACGGTCCGAGTTCTTATCAGAGATGAGAATGACAATGCACCCTTCGTCCTCTGCCCCCTTCAGAACAGCACTTCTCCATCAAAGGAGCTGGTTCCCAGGGGAGCAGAGGCAGGCTACCTGGTCACCAAAGTGGTGGCAGCAGACAGGGATTCAGGGCAGAATTCTTGGCTTTCCTATCAATTGCTGAAGGCCACAGATCCGAGTCTCTTCGCTGTTGGGACTCAGAATGGGGAAGTGAAAACCACGAGGCCGGTGAACATCCGAGACAGTTTCAAACACACTCTTATTGTGGCAGTTAGGGATAATGGGCATCCTCCTCAGTCTGCCTCTGCGACCCTAAGAATTCTTCTAGTGGACGGCTTCTCTGATCCGTACATGAAAAGTATGGATAATCCTAAGGGCGAAGTCCCTCAGGAGGGAGATCATACTCTAACCATGTATTTGATTATCTGCTTGGTTGCCATCTCATCCATTTTTCTGCTTTCTGTCATGGTGTTTATTGCAATCTAGCTTCAGAAATGGCAGAAATTCATGGGTAGCACTAATTCTGTATCTAATGTAATTTTGGGACACAATTTGCAAGAAAACTGTGGCGATCCTAGTTCTGATACAATTACAAGGTATGTTTCATTGGCTGATTTTTGACTAGTGAGTTCTGATTCCTCAGACCACCATTTCCTGGTTTGTTTTGGGTTTTTGTTTTGGTTTTTTTAATGGATCCTTATTTGCACCCAAATGCATCCAAGGAGTTCAACAGATTGCCATAAAACTAAAACTCATATGAAAGAAGGTAAACTGATGTCCAAAGTGGGAATAGTATTACAACATTTCAAAAAGTTTTACATTTTAATTTATAATGTTTTATTATTTAAATATGTTGACAACTGTATAGAAAATCTAGAAAAGATTTGTCTGTGAGAAGATTGCTTTGTCTGGTATGCATTTCTGAATAAATCTCTTTGCTTTGCTTTGTTTTCTTTTTCTTTTGTTTTCCTTTCTCACTGTTTCTCTGTATTTGCTTTTGTAATCTTCATTCCTGTCCATTTTGAGGAAGTCATAATTATATAAATCACTGGGACCCGACAGATTCCATCCCAGAGTTCTGAAGGAGCTGGCAGATGTTATCTCAGAACCATTGCACCATATCTTTCAAAAATCCCGGAGCACCAGGGAAGTACCTGAGGATTGGAAAAGGACTGATGTAGTTCCATCTTCAAAGAAGAAAAAAATACAGACCCAGGAAACTACAGACCAATCAGTTTAATATCAATACCTGGGAAGATCCTGGAAAAGATAATCAAAAAACAAACAAATTAGAACTAGCAGCCAGCACAAGTTTATTAAAAACGGATCATGCCAAACCAATCTTATTTCATTCTTTGATAAAGTGACTAAATTAGTAGGCCTGAGAAATGCTGTGGACATAGCACACTTAGATTTCAGTAAGGCATTTGATAAAGTAGACCACAACCTACTCTTTGGTAAGATAGAAAAAAGTGGAATAGACAACATCATCACCAGATGGATCTGTAGCTGGCTGGCAAACCGTACTCAATGAGTAATCCTCAATGGCACTACATCCACATGAAGAGAAGTAAGCAGTGGGGTACCACAAGATTCTGTCTTGGGCCCAGTACTCTTCAATATCTTCATCAATGACTTACATGAGAAAAATTGAAGGGGAACTCATCAAATTTGCAGATGATACCAAACTGGCAGGAGTAGCCAACACCCCAGAAGACAAACTCAGGATCCAAAAAGATCTTGACAAACTTGAACAATGGGCCCTATCCAACAAAATAAGTTTCAATGTGGAGATAAGCAAAGTTTTAATATTTTGGCAAGAAAAATCAAAGGTACAAGTACAGATTAGGCAAGATCTGGCTTAAAAACAGTAATTGTGAGAGGGACTTTGAAGTCCTAGTGGACAATCACTGGACTATGAGCCAGAAGTGTGCAGCAGCAGCCAAAAAGGCTAATACAATCCTGGGTTGTATAAACAGAGGCATAGAATCAAGATCATGTGAAGTATTAATACTGTTTTATAAAACCCTAGTAAGACCACACCTGGAATACTGCAATCGATTTTGATCACCATGCTAAAAAAAAGATGTTGAGACTTTGGAAAATGTTCACAGAAGAGCAACTAAAATGATCAAAGGCCTGGAGACTAAAACATATGAAGAATGGCTGCAGGACTTGGATCTGGCTAGTCTAAAGAAAAGAAGAAATAGGGGAGATATGATAGCAGTATTCCAGTACTTGAGGGACTGCCACAAAGAAGAGGGGGTCACATTATTCACCAAAGCAGGACAGGGCAGGACAAGAAACAATGCTTGGAAACTGATCAAAGAGAGAAGCAACCTGGAATTAAGGAGAAACCTCCTGACAGTGAGGACAATTAACCAGTGGAACAGCTTGCCTGGAGATTTTTAAGAAGAGGCTAGACAGTCACTTGTCTGAGATGGTATAGGTTCTCCTGTTTGAACAGGGGACTGGATTAGAAGACCTCCAAGGACCCTTCCAGACCTATTCTATTCTATTCTATTCTATTCTATTCTATTCTATTCTATTCTATTCTATTCTATTCTATTCTATTCTATTCTATTCTATTCTATTCTATTCTATTCTATTCTATTCTATTCTATTCTATTCTATTCTATTCTATTCTTTTTCTCATTTAAGACAGAGCAACTTCATGTGATTCTTTGAGTTTCTGAAGGATTGAAAGTGCAACAGATAGGGAGCATAGAGGCTTTGAATAAAGTAGCTCTCACTTCAGAAGGAACCCCTCCTACCGTCTTTTCATAGATTTAATAATATTTTGATCACATTCATATTTTGTAAATTAAACTCTAATAATTTCAAAATAAGGAAATCCCTATAGTTCCATATACTGCAGACCTTATTCATGTTCTTCATGTAGGATCTTCCTATTTTGAATAGGTAGAGAGCCTTCAAAACTATGATTTGCTGCCTTTATTTTAGAACGGACTCTTTAAATAATAAGCAGTCTTAGAGGTGAATTCCTCAGACAGCCACATGGTGGCAGAATAGGCAAACATATTACTGGGAACTCAGAATTTTGGGGTGAGGCGAAATGAACAAAAAGCTATAGACTAGGATCCTGCAAAAAGACAAGAAGATTTTAACCAATGAAAAGATGAAAACTGGGAGGTAAAGCAGCAGGAAATTAGCTCTTTGTCAGAGATAATAGCTGGATGAAAATAAGGAGCTGTATATTCTGTTCAAAAATTAAGGAGAGTCGTGAATCATGGAACAATGCATGAGGAGTAAACAAGGTATGTATCTTTTTTGGTTGCTTTGTCTTCCTGGAGCATTATGTATTTCAATCTATTATTCTACACTGGAAGAAACCAAAAGTGGTTCTATAGTAGCTAATGTGCTGAAGGATTTGAAGCTGGAAGTAAAGGAATTCGTTGATCGCAGAGCCCATCTCATTTCTCAAAGCACTAAGCAGTATTTCTCCCTTGATATTCATACTGGGGACATATTGATCAATGATAAAGTAGACCGAGATGTTTTGTGTGGCCAGACAGATGTTTGCATCCTTACTGCTCAAATTGTGCTTGACAACCCTTTGGAATCATATAATATTGAAATAGAAATAGAAGACATAAACGACAATGCTCCCAAGTTCTCTAAAAAAGAATTTGAGATAGAAATTCCTGAGAATGTTCCTACAAATATGGTACTTCCCTTGGAATCTGCAGATGATGAGGACCTAGGAGAAAACAGCATCCAAAACTATACACTCAGCGCCAATGAATATTTTTGGCTTCATGTGCAAAGGAACAAAGACGGAATTAGCAATGTGGATCTTGTTCTAAAGAGATCACTAGACAGAGAAAAGGTGCCACATCTAAATATCACCCTAATGGCTGTGGATGGTGGGGTACCACAGAAAACAGGGACTGTTCAAATTAACATTGATGTTCTGGACCATAATGATAACCCTCCTCAATTTTCTGAAACTGAATACAAGGTAAAAATAAAGGAAAACCTTCCTACGGGCACTGCAGTGGCTAAAGTGGAAGCTACAGATCTTGATTTGGGTTCAAATGCACAAGTCACCTACTCATTCCACAGAACGCCTGAAAAAATAAACAGTTTGTTCCTTTTAAATGAAAGGACTGGAGAAATCACTGTTAGGGGACAGATTGATTATGAAAAAGAAAGGAGTTATAGCATAAACATCAGAGCAATAGACGGAGGAGGACTTTCAGGGCGCTGCAAGATAGTAATAGAAGTTGAAGATGTCAATGACAACCCCCCAGAAGTGTCCATCATATCTCTGACCAGCATCTTAAAGGAGGATTCCCCTTTGGAAATGGTTGTGGCCCTCTTCAGTGTTAGAGACCAAGACTCTGGAGACAACAGCAAAACGGTCTGCTCTGTAGAGATGAACCTTCCTTTTGTGCTCAGAGGCACCACAAACAACTTTTATCAGCTTGTGCTCCAAAGTCCCCTAGACAGAGAGACGGTCACTGAGTACAACATCACCATCACAGCCATTGACTGCGGCTCTCCTAGGCTCACTTCAACAAGACTGATTAATGTTCAGATCTCTGATGTCAATGATAACCCTCCTCTTTTTGAAAAGTCTTCATATGACATGAAGATTCGAGAGAATAATATTCCAGGCTTGCTCATCGGGTCAGTCCACGCTGTGGATCTAGACACAAAGCAGAATGCAAAAGTGACTTACTCAGTTCTGCCTGGGAAGGGTGATGGCCTTTTGCCCCCTTTCATTTCAATCAACTCTGAAACTGGAAACCTGTATGCCCTCCAATCCCTGGACTATGAGCAGTTAAGAGGCGTCAGAGTGACTGTGAGGGCATCTGATGGTGGTTCTCCTTCCCTGAGCTCAGAGGTGATTGTCCGCATCCACATCATTGATGAAAATGACAACGCTCCCTTCTTCCTGTATCCCCTGCAGAACAACACATCTCCATGCAATGAGCTGCTTCCCAAGTCAGCCGAGGCCGGCTATCTGGTCACCAAGGTGGTTGCCGTGGATGCAGATTCTGGCCAAAACTCTTGGCTTTCCTATGAATTGCTGAAGGCCACGGACCCAGCCCTTTTCAGCATAGGAGCACAGAATGGGGAAGTGAAAACCAGGAGAGTCCTGAATGAGCGAGACACAAACAAGCAGAGGCTGGTGATGCTGGTCAGAGACAACGGTCTTCCCCCACAGACCAGCACGGCGATGCTTAATCTCCTTCTTGTGGATGGCTTTTCGGATCCCTTCCTGAGGAGGGTGGATGTCAGTGTGCAAGAACCGGAAGAAGACAAAACCTTGACCAAGTATTTGGTGATCTGCTTGGCTGCTGTCTCCTTTGTGTTCCTGGTCTGCATTGTTGTGTTTATTGTGGTCAAAATCCTCAAGAAGGACTCCCAAAGCCAATTTACTGCAGCTGTTCCTCACTTCCCACCTGCCACTGCTGATGCCCAAGAGAACTGGTCAGATTCACAGAATGGATCACTTCCCAGGACTTACCGTTATGATGTTTGTTTGACTGGTGGATCCTTAAGTAGCGAGTTCCGATTTCTCAGGCCCCTCTTTCCTGTCTTTTCGGTGGGAGATGTAAACGTCCCAGGGAACCACAAGTCTTCTTCTTCCACCCAATATATCCCTAAGCAGGATGCAGATGAGAACTTAAATGAACAGGTGAGTCAAGTTTAAATGTTACTTGTATATTTTTTTACACTTTCCATGGAGCTTCTCTTCTCCCTGAATCCTATGGATATTTATGGTTTGTACAATATATTAAATTAGAAATATTTTTTCCATCAATCTCCAAGAATACTTTTATTGCAATATAAGCTTTTACAGTATTGTAAAATGCAGTTTTCAGTCATCTTGGTAACTCCCAAGTTAGGTAAACAATAGATTTTTAAGCTTTACTTCTGTCCACTAAGCATATGCTTATAAAGATGTTGTTACAAAAATATTCTAACTCTATTTCAGCCTTGATTATTTCTTTTTGGAAGTTTTATTTATGTTTTCAACTGGCATTCAGTAGATAAATCCTCTTGCATTTTCTTCTTTGATTTATCATTATTTAAATGAAAGAGGATTGGTTTTTGATGTTTTTTCAAATATGGTTACTCATATTTAAATAATCTATTCTCACCCTTGAGAATAAGGGTGCAATGTGGACCTTCAAGCATTGGTGTTTGATAAGCAGTTTCCAAGAGATGCTATGAAATGTTATGTCATCTTGTCAAATGCTATTTTATTTTCATTTCTCCAGTTATCTTTCTGGCTTTCCACATTTCCATTACATCTCACAGGAAAATATCAGGAGGAATCATCTCTTGAGGGGCTTTATCTTTTTAAAATTAGTATTATAATTTTATTGCAATTTATAAAAATACAGAAAAAATGCACAAATCAAAAGAAAAACAAAAATACCCATTAATGAATTAATTATGAAATTTTAATAGTAAATGAGCTAAAAGGGTAAAAATAGAAAATTTAAAAATTACCATAATAAATTAATATAAATCACCTAAATGAGAGTTGGTTAAGGCGCCAAACTAGAAACTAGGTGACTCCGAGTTCTAATCTCACCTTGGGAACAAAGCCATCTGGGTGATTTTGGGCCTAGGAAGCAGCCAATGGCAAATCATTACTGAAAAACCTTGCCAAGAAAACTGCAAGGACTTGTCCAGGCAGTCAACAGTCAAAAACTCAAATTGTATTTTGCCTCTCTCTTTATATCCAAAGGAAATGGTAATTTAAGCAGCACAGATTGAGATTGAATACAGTGTGAGGTAGCAGCCAGAAGGTATAATACAGTTCTGGGCTGTGTTAGAAGAAGCATTGTATGGAAGATATGTGAAGACATTATTCTTGTCTGCTTGGCACTGGTAAGAGCGTGTGCCAGAACTTAGTATAATTCTGGGCGTCTCATTTCCAGAAGAATATTGATAGGTTAGAGAGTGTTCAGAGGAGGGCAATGAAAATGATACAGGAATTTCAGCTGCCCGGTAAGTATGTGGCTAGGCCCAAGCAGCGGTAAAGTTATCTTTGACTGAGCGGGTGATCCCACTTGCCTTGAAAGAGGCTGTGATGTGCCCTCTCCTCGAGATTCCACAATTTAATCCATAGATTTTGAATAATTTATGACTAGCTTTCCTTTGGGGACAAGGTTACACAGAAAATGATGAATTTGCAGTTTTAGAAGGCCCTGCAAGGAAGCATGTTAACCAGACCTTTTCACCTGCATTTCAGGCCTGAGTACAGAGAGGGCATTGTTAGCACTTGTGGAGAACCTCTCATGGGACTGCAGTAGGGATATTGGGATTCTCAGTGCTTGATCTCTCAATGAATTTTTGATACGATTAATCATGAACCCTTTTAGATCATTTGGGAATGGGGAATATTGTATGCAGTAGTTTTCTTTTTTCTTTTCTTTTTTTTTTTTACATCCAAGGCTGTTTCTAATCAGTGTCGGTAGGCAGGAAATAGTTGAATCTGATAACTCGCTTGTGGGGCTCTGCAGAGCTCTGTGCTCATTTTGTTCCTGTTTAACTTTTACCTGAGATCACTGGACAACGTCATTAAGGTGAGTATGAGGTCAGGTTTCAGCAATATGCATATGATACCCAATTGTGTATGTCGGCCGATGCTGTGTCTGGAGGCTGTTACTATCTGGATAGGAAGAACAATATTAAATTTAAGTCTAGCAAGACTGAAAGACTGCAGATTTCTTATTTTCAGGAATATTTCAATTTTAGTTCTTGACAAAGTTGCACTTTACCAGGTAGAACTTGTTGTAATTGGTGGGTCCTTCTGGGTTCATGAAGCTTGCATGAGAATGTGAACAGATTCTCTTGCATTTACACAGATTCCTTTGTGGGTCATTTAGGCCCCTTCCTGAATTCATCTCATGCCTTAGTTACTTGTGATTGACTATTATACGAATTGTACATGGGGCTGCCCTTGAAGACTACTTGGAAGCCATAGCTGGTCCAAAATGTGGCAGCATGAGTAGTTGTGCAAAATAAATAGGCTCTCTGTGTTGCACTAATTTCCATTAGGTTTCCAGGTGGAATTCAAGAGGTGGTTGTTTTTATCAGTAAAGCCCTTAATCTTCTAAGTCTTGGTTATCTGCAGCAGTGGTCACCAACCTTTGTGGCTCTGTGGATTGGCATCAGGGGTGGGGGAGAGAGGGTATACTTTCATGCTCGTGTGCCACTAGTGCAAATGCAGCTTTGCGTGTTTATCCAACAGGCCACGGACCAGCAGTGGGCCACAGACTGGGGCTTGGGGACTCCTGATTGGCAGGACTACCTCTGTCTAGTTATGTCTATCTACTCTATTAGTAATTAATTATAGTAATTACTGCAATTTAACTTACTGCTCAAAGCCAGAAATTGCTTTATTCAAGTCTACAACATGAAACCAGCCTCTTCTTTGTGGCTGCTATCCATGAGATGCAATCCATTCCTAGTCCACTCCCAAATCAGCAAAAGAATACTTAGAACAGGAATACTATATGTTAATCCTGAATAAGAAACAATAAATGAAGAAACAATAAACTTAAGAGCAGGTAACAAACATAGACCAATAAGATTTTCTCAGTGAAAACCTTGTCTGGGTTGTGTTGTCCCCAAATTTGGGACTTAGCCTGGTGCCAAAGCCTGTGAAGACTATGAGACACGAGGTGTATTTCCCTTTATTGAAGAGCTTCAGCAAAAAGGGGTCCTAGCCAAGAAAATGCCAGGACCTAGAACAAAGGATTCAACAAGCTTTTACATAGTTTTTCAAGGCGGAATAAAAAAAAACATTGTCTAATAGGCTTTTTGAAAGTTATCTATAGGCTCCACACCATCCCTATTTCTAAGTCTTAACTAATGAACACTTCAAAAGCTATTTAACGTATTCTATTGGCTCTACTTCAACCCTATTGCTAAAAGTTAACTAATAGGCATCCTAGAAGACTTTTAGCAAGTTTTCTATTGACTCTATCTTAGCCCTATTCCTTATCTTAGCAATATGTCTTGTATGATATGCCTGACAACCAGCTCTTGTTTTGTACATTGAAAGGGACCCCACCAGTCCATGCTCCCTCTTCCTTTATCTTTGTTATGCAGGCTTTATAAATACTTATCTCCTGCCTTCCTTCTTAGTTCATGCCATAACCTTGCATTTTTACAGCAAATGACCCATCAGTTGTGCTGATCATTAGTTAAAGGACAAATTAGAGAATAGGAAACTGTTAAATATTAAAATAATAATCATAGTAGGAAAATAAATCATACCAGAGCAAGATTTACTGAGTGTAGAATGAAGAGAACTGCAACAGAACCAACTTACTTTGATGGCTGCAACTGTCCTGGCCATCAACGTAGGCTTTTCTGCCTAAATGGAAGAGAGACATGGTAAACTTTCTAATGAACCAGCTTACCATTTCCTAATCCTGTGGTTGGAGATGGAAAACTTAATAAACAAATGCTGCAGAGAGTGGGAGATCAAACTGGTTCCTGACATGCCTAGATGACATGTACTTTTCAATATCTTCATCAATGACTTAGATGAGGGAATAGAAGGGGAACTCATCAAATTGGCAGGAATAGCCAACACATAACTAGTAGCCAGCATGGGTTTGTTAAAAACAGATCACGCCAAACCAATCTTATCTCATTCTTCAATAAAGTCACTAAACTAGTAGACCAGAGAAACACAGTAGATGTATTATACTTAGATTTCAGTAAGGCATTTGACAAAGTAGACCATAACCTACTAATTGACAAACTAGGAAAAGCTGGAATAGACAACACCACCACCAGATGTATTTGTAGCTAGCTGACAAACCGCACTCAACGAGAAGTCCTCAATGGCACTACATCCACATGGAGAGAGGTAAGTAGTGGGGTACCACAAGGTTCCATCTTAGGCCCAGTACTCTTCAACATCTTCATAAATGACTTAGACGAGGGAATTGAAGGGGAACTCATCAAATTTGCAGATGACACCAAACTGTCAGGAATAGGCAACACTCCAGAAGACAAACTCAGGATCCAAAATGATCTTGACAAACTCAAACAATGGGCCCTATCCAACAAAATGAGTTTCAATGTGGAGAAAAGCAAAATCTTACACCTAGGCAGGAAAAACCAAAGGCACCAATATAGATTGGGTGAGACCCGGCTTAATAACAGTAACTGTGAGAGGGACTTTGGAGTCCTAGTGGATGATCACTTGACTATGAGATAGCATTGTGCAGCAGCAGGCAAAAAAGCTAATACAATCCTGGGTTGTATAAACAGGCATAGAATGAAGATCACGCAAAGTACTAGTACCGCTTTACAAAGCCCTAGTAAGACCACACCTGGAATACTGTAGCCAATTCTGGTCACCACATCACAAAAAAGATGTTGAGAGTTTGGAAAAACATTCAGAGAAAAGCAACTAGGATGATCAAAGGCCTGGAGGCTAAAACATACAAAGAACAACTGCGGGACTTGGGTTTGGCTAGTCTAAATAAAAGAAAAAATAGGGGAGGCATGATAGCAGTGTTTCAGTATCTGAGGAGCTGCCACAAGGCAGAAGGGGTCAGGTTGTTCACCAGAGCACCAGAGGAAGGACAAGAAACAATGGTTAGAAATTGATCAAGGAGAGAAGCAATCTGGATTTAAGGAGAAACTTAAATCTTTAAGTGAGGACAATCAACCAGTGGAACAGCCTATCCCCAGAGATCGTGGACACCCCATCATTGGAGATCTTTAAGAAGAGACTGGACAATCACCTGTCTGTGATGGTGTAGGTTCTCCTGCTTAAGTAGTGGGGTTGGACTAGAAGACCTCCAAGGTCCCTTCCTATTCTATTCTATTCTATTCTATTCTATTCTATTCTATTCTATTCTATTCTATTCTATTCTATTCTATTCTATTCTATTCTATTCTATTCTATTCTATTCTATTCTATTCTCAATCCCAAAAGATCTTTACAAACTCAAACTGAAATGTAATGTGGAGAAGAGCAAAATTTTACATTTATGCAGGAAAAATCAAAGGTATAAGTACAAATTGGTTAAGAAACTGTATAAGTATATGTTAAATTTAAAGATGGAAGAGGAACAAGTTAAAGAAACAATGATAATATGGGCAAAAAACGTAGGCCATAACATAGAAAACTGGCAAAGCCTTTGGGAAAGAAACTCTAAAATAACAAAGTTGGTAGCTTACAAGGAAGACCTATATAACATGTTTTATAGATGGCATTTAACACCTTTGAGGTTAGCAAAAATGTTTAAAAATATGTCTAGTAATTGTTGGAAATGTAGACAAAAACCAGGCACATACTATCATCTTTGGTGGACCTGCCCTAAAGCGAAAAGATTTTGGTCAAGAATACATATATGGTTAGAGAAAGTGACAACAAAAAAAATGTAGATTTTAAGCCAGAACTATTTTTTTTGTATAATTGTAGGAAATTATGAGAAAGAATGTGTATATTTAATGTTACATGTATTAATTGCAGCGAGAGTTGTATTTGCTCAACATTGGAAAGATGAAGAATTACCAGCAGAGGAAGAGATAATTAAGAAAAGTTTAGACTGTGCAGAAATGGACAGACTGACTCTGAAAATGAAAGAGAAAGAAGATTCAGAATACTTTTAGAACATGGGGTACATTTTATCAATGGCTAGAAAAAAGAGGTAGAGAGAAAGGAGTTCAACATGTATTAGTAAGCTAAAAATAGAGCCTTGGTGGAGCAGTGGGCTAATGCCTCCTTAAGTAACACCAGCTGCCTGCAATTAGTGCAGGTTCGCATCCCACCAGGCTCAAGGTTGACTCAGCCTTCCATCCTTCTGAGGTAGGTAAAATGAGGACCCAGATTGTTGGGGGCAATTAAACTGACTTTGTAATAATGCCGCTTGGGGTGTGTGTGAAAGCCCTAATAAGCAGGCATATACATAGAATGAAGGCTACTGCTAAGCTTGTAAGCCGCCCTGAGTCTTCGGAGAAGGACGGGATATAAATGGAATTAAAAAAAAATATTGGAACCCAGACAATATGTTGCTGATAAAATATTAAGGATTTGTGACTATAAAAATTAATAAAATATTGATAAAAAAAGAATTTAAATGCATGTTTATTTCCCATCCTCCAAGCATTACTATACAGTGTTTAAAAATCCATGTACTTGTAGATTACTTCAAGGTTTTTGTCTCCAAGCACAAGGGGATCCCTTAAGACCTTTTGTTCAACCTACTTCAGCCAAACACATTCTGCGGTGCTGTGATATAAACAGCCCATTACCGACAAAAGTGAGACCAGAACCTGAGAAACTAAGTATCTTACATCAAGATGATTTTCACCAACTTTTATTTGAATTGAAATTTAAACTGCTTATTTGCATCACTTCAGTTCATCTTAGGATTTTGCCTAAATGGAAAAAAATAATTATATGGGTTCTAGATTTACTCTTATAAGAGGAAATACTGGATATCACCTCTCAAAGGAAGGCTTATTTATTTAGTAAATGTGCTGTCCAGGCCTGCTCTCTGATAGCATCAAGTCTCTATTTATTAAAAATAAATACTGCAGCCAAATAACTGCGATTCTGGGATTCCGGTAACAAATAGTTGTGCAATACAGGTCCGCCTTGACTTACAGTTCAATTCGTGACTGTTCAGACTTTCAACGGCACTGAAAAAAAGTGAACATTTATGATCATTTTTCACACTTAAGGCAGTTGCAGCATCCCCAGGTCATATGATCAGAAATTTAGACGCTTGGCAACCGACTCGTCTTTATGACATTGCAGTGTCCTGGGGTCATGTGATCGCCTTTTTTTATTGAAAAGTTTTACAGTACATTTTTGAATACAAAACCCCACCCCTCCCCCTCCCCTCTCCCCAAACCTCCCCAACTCTCCCCTCCCCTCCCCTCCCCCCTCCCCGACTTCCCAGAGCTAAATACAGGGTATAAAAATACAAACAAACATAATCTAAAATATGCAAACAACAATAAGATATTAAATTCTCTCGCACTTTAACTCTTAATAAAATAACTACAAGCTAATTATACATCATATAAATCCGCTACTTATTCAAATGCTAAGTGAAACTTTTTAGTCCCATATTTATTCTGAATATAATCTATCCATCTCTTCCACTCCACAATATATCTCTGTTACAATTGATCTTTCAAATACGCTGAGATCTTTGCCATCTCCGCCAAGTTGGAAACTTTTAAAGTCCATTCTTCTATAGTCGGCAGTTCTTCCTTCTTCCAATATTGCGCTACTAAAAGTCTCGCTGCCGTAATTAAATTCAACATCAATTTAATATCTACAACGGTGGTATCTGTGATAATACCCAATAAAAACAATTGCGGAGAAAACTTTATCCTTTTCTTGAATATCTTTTGCATATTCCACCAAATTTTAATCCAAAAAGCTTTAACCTTTTTACAAGTCCACCATATATGAAAATACGTTGCATCCTCACAACCACACCTCCAACATTTGGGCTGGCAGTTCGGATACATACTTGCTTATTTTTTAGGATCTAAATGCCAATGTGATCGCCTTTTGTGACCTTCCAACAAGCAAAGACAATGGGTAAATCAGACTCACCTAACAACCACGTTACTAACTTAACAACTGCAGTGATTCACTTAACATCTGTGGCAAGAAAGGTCGTAAAGTGGGGCGAAATTCATTTAACAATTGTCTCGCTTAGCAGCAGACAAAACTGCTTAAATAAAACCAGTGATATATGTGACAGTAAAAGGAGTGCCAGCCCTGGCCAACCACATCCATTCCTCCCTTATCCAGTCTAGAAGAAAATCTCGCTGCAACCCACCATTCATCTAAAAGGGTTTCCACCACTGCTTTCAATATGAAAGGAAGCTTTCTGTTTCCATATGTAGAATCTTCCAGTGGCTTCCTGCCCTCTCTAGTCTCCTCTCCCAAAGCCCTGGGAGTGATTTCCAGTCAGGGTAAACCAGGACTATACCTTTTTTTAAAATTACGGAGAATCTGTAAGTGAAGTATCATATTGTATCACAAACGCAGCACAAGGTGGTGCTATTGCATAACAGAGAACCATATCTAAAAGCCAACTGCTCTTCTGGTGGCCTGCAAAAAAAAAAAAAAAAGAATCATACATTATTATGCACACGGACCTCAAAGACAAAGGCAACAGAGCTTTATGAAAAGCAGGCTTAAGAAATCTGGGGGAGGGGAAGAACGTCCAGTACAAGATACAAAGATAGGACAAAATAAAGATTCCTTGGGAGGAACAACTATGGACAGTGGTTCCTGGGCTTCCATTCTGCATTCAAGTGAACCTGGGTCGATGGAAAGAGGTTGCGTTAAAAGGCAAGTTTTGGCTTTTTTTCTCTGTCTAAATATTCTCTGTCTAGAAATGTGTGAGTCTTTGCGCTATTCAGTGGCTGAAGAAAAGAAAACTGGGTTTCTAGTAGCTAATATGCTGAAAGACTTAAAAATAGATGTAAAGGAATTATCTGCTAGGAAAGCCAAGCTAATTCCAAAGGGCTCTAAAGAGTATTTCCAGCTGGATCCTCATTCTGGGAATCTAATATTAAAGGATACAATTGACCGAGAGGTTCTGTGTGGTCAGAATGACCCCTGTATTCTATTCTCTGAAATTGTGCTAGAAAATCCATTACTGCTACATGGAATTGAAGTAGAAGTAGAAGATGTGAATGATAACATTCCCACATTCTCTAAAACTGAGTTCCTTTTTGAAATATCTGAGCACATTCCAACAAAGACCAGATTCCCTTTGGAAAGGGCTGAAGATTTAGACAAAGGCGAAAATGATGTTCAGAATTATATACTTGCTCCTAATGAACACTTTAAACTAGAAGTGCAAACTTATCCTGATGGTAGCAAATATGCAGAACTGGTTTTAGAGAAAGCGTTAGACCGTGAGACGATTCCTCAGATTACCCTAATTCTACAAGCAGTGGATGGAGGGATCCCAAGGAGAACTGGTACAGTGCAAATAATAATTGATATTTTAGATGCAAATGACAATGTTCCTCATTTTGAACAATCTGTGTACAAAGTGCAACTTGTGGAAAACAGCCCACCAGGCTTATTGGTCACAAAAGTTGCAGCCAGTGATGGTGATAAAGATGCTTATGCTCACATTACTTACACTTTTAGCCAAGTACCAGGAAATGTGCTCAGATCATTCAAGTTAAACAATCATACTGGAGAAATTACTCTTGTAGGGAAAATTGATTATGAAGAAAATAGCAAGTATGAACTGAATATCAAAGCCACAGATGGAGGGGGACTGTCTGCTTACTGCAAAGTCCAGGTGGATATTGAGGACGAGAACGACAATGTTCCAGAAATAAGCCTATCATCTGTCACTAATCCCATACCAGAAGATTCTCCCCTAGGAATAGTGGTGGCCCTCTTTGGTGTAAGAGATCAAGACTCTGGAGACAATGGCAGAACTAGCTGCAACACTGATAAAAACCTGCCTTTTATACTAAAACTGACTGAGAACAATTATTACCAGCTTGTGACTCAACAGCCACTGGACAGAGAACAAATGTCACAATATAACATCACTATCACAGCCACTGACCAAGGTTCTCCCAGACTCACTTCCAAGACAGTTATTAGCATTCAACTTTCAGACGTCAATGATAACCCTCCAATGTTTGAAAGATCTTTCTACGATTTGCACTTGAGAGAAAACAACATTCCAGGACTGCTCATTGGATCAGTCCACGCTGTGGATGTGGACACAGAACAAAATGCCAAACTGACCTATTGGCTTTTGCCTGGAAAGATCAGGGATATCCCTGTATCTTCTTACATCTCCATCAACTCCGAAACTGGGAACCTATATGCCATCCGATCTGTGGATTATGAGGATATACAAGATTTCCAGGTGAAGGTGAGGGCTGTAGACAAGGGCTCGCCTCCACTGAGCTCAGAAACCATGGTACGAGTTCTTATCAGAGATGAGAATGACAACGCACCCTTCATCCTCTGTCCCCTTCAGAACAGCACTTCTCCATCAAAGGAGCTGGTTCCCAGGGGAGCAGAGGCAGGCTACCTGGTCACCAAAGTGGTGGCAGCGGACAGGGATTCAGGGCAGAATTCTTGGCTTTCCTATCAGTTGCTGAAGGCCACAGATCCGAGTCTCTTCGCTGTTGGGACTCAGAATGGGGAAGTGAAAACCACGAGGCCGGTGAACAGCCGAGACAGTTTCAAACACACTCTTATTGTGACAGTTAGGGATAATGGGCATCCGCCTCAGTCTGCCTCTGCAACCCTAAGAATTCTTCTAGTGGACGGCTTCTCTGATCCGTACATGAAAAATATGGATAATCCTAAGGGTGAAGTCCCGCAGGAGGGAGATCATACTCTAACCATGTATTTGATTATCTGCTTGGTAGCCATCTCATCCATTTTTCTGCTTTCTGTCATGGTATTTCTTGCCACCAAGTTTCAGAAGCGAAGGAAATTTACAGGAAGTTCTCATTCTGCATCTAATTTTCCCGTGGGACACAATTTGCAAGAAAACTGTGGAGATCGTAGTTCTGACACATATTGCCAGGCCTGCAATTATGAAGTATGTTTAGCTGGTGGGTCTTTAAATAGTGAGTTCAGATTTCTCAGGCCAATACTCCCTATTTTTTCAATGGATCCAAAGAATTCAACAGACTCTCAGGATACCAAAACTCATGTCAAGGAAGATGAATTGATGTCCCAGGTAAGAATAATATTAAACCTTTCTAACAGTTTTCTATCTTAAATTTCTAATATTTGATTATTTAAAGATACAATATGGAGCAGCTTTTCTATGGTTAATTCTAAAAATGTTGTGTCCACAAATAGACTGCATTGTTCTGCATTTAATTCTGAGTAAATCATTTTATTTTGCTTTGCTTTCTTTTATTTTCCTTTGGGGTTTTTTCTCACTATTTTTCTGCATTTGTCTTGTGTAATATTCGTTTCTGGCCAAAAGTCAAAATCATCTTTCCTATTTATGATAGAGAATTTTCATATGATTCTTTGAGTCTCAGAAAGGCCAGAAAAAAATCCAGCTGAAAGGAAGGTTAAAGGCTTTAAATAAAAAACCTTTCACTTCAGAAAGAAACCCTCCTATGTTCTCTTCCTCATTTATGCATTGATGGTCAGGATATATATTCCATTTCATAGAATAGAATAGAATAGAATAGAATAGAATAGAATAGAATAGAATAGAATAGAATAGAATAGAATAGAATAGAATAGAATAGAATAGAATAGAATATAGGAAAAATATATCTAACTGTCAGTATATTGTGGGATATGAAATTGGAAAGACAGTTGTTCCAATTAAAGCTGGATTCCCTGGAAATGCTGTTGTTACCATGTTACAATATTTAATTTGAAAATACAGAGGCATTTTTAAACAGGTGGGCAATATGGGTATACTGATCATGATGAACATCATTATACATCTTGTATAAAGATACATCTTGTATAAAGAGCTGAATGAGTCCCATCTGCATATATTAACCAAAAAAATTCCCAAAAGCTTTTGCCTAGCAAAACAAAAGTCCAGTGAGCAAACTGGAGTCCCCCATCACTTCAGAGAAGTACTTTGAAGAAACGCTTTGCCATAATCTCCAGCTTTAAACAAAATCTTCCATTTACTTTTAGCATGTGGTGGAAAAACAGACTTACACAAACTCACTGATCCTTGTACATGCCATCATTCAAATGGTGTCACACAACTGAAGACTTTGCACATTCAGGGCTACCAAATGCACAGGTATAGAGTAGTGATAACTGACTCAATAGTAATAATTGCAAGACGGATCTTGGACTCCTAGTGGACAGTCACTTAAATATGAGCCAGCAGTGTGCTGCAGCTGTCAAAAAAGCCAATGCAATTCTAGGCTACATTAATAGAGGGATAGAATCAAGATCACGTGAAGTATTAATACCACTTTATAATGCCTTGGTAAGGCCACACTTGGAATACTGCATCCAGTTTTGATCACCACAATATAAAAAAGGCATTGAGACTCCAGAAGAAGTGCAAAGCAGAGCAACAAAAGACAATTAGGGGACTGGAGGCTAAAACATACAAAGAATGGTTGCAGGAATTGGGTATGTCTAGTTTAATGAAAAGAAGGATTAGGGGGGTGACATGATAGCAGTGTTCCAATATCTCAGGGGTTGCCACAAAAAAGAGGAAATCAACCTATTCCCCAAAGCATGAGAAGGCAGGACAAGAAGCCATGGATGGAAACTAATCAAGGGGAGAGCCAACCTAGAAACTAAGGAGAAATTTCTGACAGTTATAAAAATTAAACAGTGGAAGAATGTACCTCCAGAAGTTGTGGGTGCTCCAACACTGGAGGTTTTTAAGAAGAGATTGGACACACATTTTTCTGAAACGATACTTCCTGCTTGAGCAGGGGATTTGACTAGAAGAACTCCAAGGTCCCTTTCAACTCTGTTATTCTGTTCTGTACTGAAAGAAATGTTCATACATCAGAATATATACATTTCCGAAGAAAACTGCATTATCATTGGCGTGACATCAGAGTTTGTTTTTATCAACAGCTGTCTAGCATTCTAGCAGGTGGCAAAATATCAAATCTTTCATTTTCAGTGTAAATCTTTCCATCTACCAAATTGAAACTATCAAATTCAATTCACTACTAAGATATTTATGGTCATGCAAAGGAAAATAGATTATTTAGCCAGGTCTAATACTGTTAAAAATCCAATCATAAATTTTAATAAAATTAAAACTAATAATTTCAAAATAAGGAAATCCCTATAGTTACATGTACTGCGGACCTTATTCATGTTTTTCTGTGGCTCAAATTAGATACATTTAAATGGGGATGATTAACATAAATCCTTTCCTTTCCTCTTATTGTTCTCTTCTGATACACTTTAATCAATTTATTTCTGGGTATCCTCAGGGAAAATTATATTACAATGCTAGAGTTGTATCCCTCTCACTGAATCTGTTGTTGAACAATAATATTATTGTTCGGTGATGAGGTAACTAGAATCTCACCAACCTTAAGAACCATCATTTCCTGTAGAATCTTCATATTTTGAATAGGTAGAGAGCCTTCAAAACTATGATTTGCTGCCTTTAATTTAGAAAAGTCTGTTTAATAATAAGCAGTCCTAGAGGTGAATTCCTCAGACAGCCACATGGTGGCAGAATAGGCAAACATATTACTGGGAACTCAGAATATTGGGGTGAGGCGAAATGAACAAAAAGCTATAGACTAGGGTCCTACAAAAAGACAAGATTTTAACCAATGAAAAGATGAAAACTGGGAGGTAAAGCAGCAGGAAATTAGCTCTTTGTCAGAGATAATAGCTGGACGGGAATAAGGAGCTGTATATTCTGTTCAAAAATTAAGGAGAGTCGTGAATCATGGAACAATGCATGAGGAGTAAACAAGGTATGTATCTTTTTTGGTTGCTTTGTCTTCCTGGAGCATTATGTATTTCAATCTATTATTCTACACTGGAAGAAACCAAAAGTGGTTCTATAGTAGCTAATGTGCTGAAGGATTTGAAACTGGAAGTAAAGGAATTCGTTGATCGCAGAGCCCATCTCATTTCTCAAAGCACTAAGCAGTATTTCTCCCTTGATATTCATACTGGGGACATATTGATCAATGATAAAGTAGACCGAGATGTTTTGTGTGGCCAGACAGATGTTTGCCTACTTACTGCTCAAATTGTGCTTGACAACCCTTTGGAATCATATAATATTGAAATAGAAATAGAAGACATAAACGACAATGCTCCCAAGTTCTCTAAAAAAGAATTTGAGATAGAAATTCCTGAGAATGTTCCTACAAATATGGTACTTCCCTTGGAATCTGCAGATGATGAGGACCTAGGAGAAAACAGCATCCAAAACTATACACTCAGCGCCAATGAATATTTTTGGCTTCATGTGCAAAGGAACAAAGACGGAATTAGCAATGTGGATCTTGTTCTAAAGAGATCACTAGACAGAGAAAAGGTGCCACATCTAAATATCACCCTAATGGCTGTGGATGGTGGGGTACCACAGAAAACAGCCACTGTTCAAATTAACATTGATGTTCTGGATATAAATGATAACCCTCCTCAATTTTCTGAAACTGAATACAAGGTAAAAATAAAGGAAAACCTTCCTACGGGCACTGCAGTGGCTAAAGTGGAAGCTACAGATCTTGATTTGGGTTTAAACGCACAAGTCACCTACTCATTCCACAGAACGCCTGAAAAAATAAACAGTTTGTTCCTTTTAAATGAAAGGACTGGAGAAATCACTGTTAGGGGACAGATTGATTATGAAAAAGAAAGGAGTTATAGCATAAATATCAGAGCAATAGACGGAGGAGGACTTTCAGGGCACTGCAAGATAGTAATAGAGGTTGAAGATGTCAATGACAACCCCCCAGAAGTGTCCATCATATCTCTGACCAGCATCTTAAAGGAGGATTCCCCTTTGGAAATGGTTGTGGCCCTCTTCAGTGTTAGAGACCAAGACTCTGGAGACAACAGCAAAACGGTCTGCTCTGTAGAGATGAACCTTCCTTTTGTGCTCAGAGGCACCACAAACAACTTTTATCAGCTTGTGCTCCAAAGTCCCCTCGACAGAGAGACGGTCACTGAGTACAATATCACCATCACAGCCATTGACTGTGGCTCTCCTAGGCTCACTTCAACAAGACTGATTAATGTTCAGATCTCTGATGTCAATGATAACCCTCCTCTTTTTCAAAAGCCTTCATATGACATGAAGATTCGAGAGAATAATATTCCAGGCTTGCTCATTGGCTCAGTCCACGCTGTGGATCTGGACACAAAGCAGAATGCAAAAGTGACTTACTCAGTTCTGCCTGGGAAGGGTGATGGCCTTTTGCCCCCTTTCATTTCAATCAACTCTGAAACTGGAAACCTGTATGCCCTCCGATCCCTGGACTATGAGCAGATAAGAGGCTTCAGAGTGACTGTGAGGGCGTCTGATGGTGGTTCTCCTTCCCTGAGCTCAGAAGTGATTGTCCGCATCCACATCATTGATGAAAACGACAACGCTCCCTTCTTTCTGTATCCCCTGCAGAACAACACATCTCCATGCAGTGAGCTGGTTCCCAAGTCAGCCGAGGCCTGGTCACCAAGGTGGTTGCCGTGGATGCAGATTCTGGCCAAAACTCTTGGCTTTCCTATGAATTGCTGAAGGCCACGGACCCAGCCCTTTTCAGCATAGGAGCGCAGAATGGGGAAGTGAAAACCAGGAGAGCCCTGAATGAGCGAGACACAAACAAGCAGAGGCTGGTGATGCTGGTCAGAGACAACGGTCTTCCTCCACAGACCAGCACGGCGATGCTTAATGTCCTTCTTGTGGATGGCTTTTCGGATCCCTTCCTGAGGAGGGTGGATGTCAGTGTGCAAGAACCAGAAGAAGACAAAACCTTGACCAAGTATTTGGTGATCTGCTTGGCTGCTGTCTCCTTTGTGTTCCTGGTCTGCATTGTTGTGTTTGTTGTGGTCAAAATCCTCAAGAAGGACTCCCAAAGCCAATTTACTGCAGCTGTTCCTCACTTCCCACCTGCCACTGCTGAGGCCCCAGAGAACTGTGCAGATTCACCAAATGGGTCACTTCCCAGGACTTACCATTACGATGTTTGCTTGACTGGTGGATCCTTAAGTAGCGAGTTCCGATTTCTCAGGCCCCTCTTTCCTGTAGGAGATGTAAACATTCCTGGGTATCAGAAGAATTCTGGTTGTGAAGATATCTCTGAGCAGGTTGCAGATAACCAATTACATGAGCAGGTGAGTTACCTTTAAATATGTTGTTGATTTGTTTGTTTGATTGATTGATTAGCCCTTGGCCCATATCAAAGTGCAATGTTCTAGAATCAAATTATTACTAAAATTTAATAAAAGCAATTTAAAATGGAATTAGATAAAATGCAATTTAAAATGAAATTGTAATAAAGTAAAATGGAATTGGAATAAAATACAATCTGAAATGAAATTGGAATAGAATACAAAAATTTAAAATATAGATAAAATATGATAAAATCATATTTCGGTGTCACCCCTGCAATCTACCCCAATCAGTGCCACATATGCAGATCTCAACTGAACCATCTTCTTATGTACTGTGCTGTGTTAAATGTTATTTTCAGATTCTGGCCAGACATAAGGTAAGTTGTTCTGATATGGGGGATCCCAATGGGTCGTTTGGTATACAGACCGAGATACCTGTCTCTCTCCCTCTTATACAGGCAACAATCAAATAGGATGTGAGCCAGGTCTTCTACCTCTGGTGCTCCACAAATGCAGAGACGTTCATTGTAGGGTATGGAATGGAATCTCCCATATCTAACCAGTGTCGAGCTGTTCAAATCTCGCTCGCGTAAATATCTCCCTTAGATGTTTTGGCAGTTGCAACTTCAAATAGCTGTCTATTTGAAAAGTATATTTGTAATTGCTCAGTCATTTCAAGTTACTCACCTTACTAAGGATAGCTATGTCATTTTGTGTTTCTATATCCTTAATTCTTTGGGAAGCTCTTTTTAAAAATCGTTCTGTTATACAAGAGTCAGGAAGGCTACAGCTTCTTTCAAAATTTGCTAGTTTGGTGATCCAGCAGATTTGTGATTGTAATTTTATTTGTTCTATTAGACATAACTATCAGTTTCCATTTCATTGACTTTATGCCAGTAGTTACAGTATATGCTCTAATTTTGGATAATGCATGAATTGTATGAATTCCCAATTTAGCTGTAACTGCTGCAGCAGACGTTCTTAGATCTACACCCAAAATACATCTCAAATGCTGGGACTGTGTTTGTTCTAGGACTGTGGTTGAGTATAGAACCCAAACGTCTGCTCCATACAAGAGCATAGGGGTAACCGTAGCTTTATATATTTTACTTAGTGGAGCTAGGGACCCTGGGTAAGTATGATTCTTTAGTTTAAGCAGTAAATTCAAACAAGCTTTTGCTCTAAGTGTACTCCATTGATGATGGCAGGCCCAAGATCCAGTCTTGGAAAAAGTTATGCCTAAATATACAAAGGTGTTAACCTGTTCAATTGATTCACTGTCTAATTGCCATCTATGTCTCTGTTGATGTTTTCCAAACACCATGATTTTTTTTTATTTTTTTTTTATTTAAAAAGTTTTACAATACATTTTGACTTTAATCCCCCCTCCCCCACCCCTATCCAACCCTCCCTATCCCTCTCCCCCATTCCCTCCTCCCCCCCCCCCCGACTTCCCAGAGCTAAATACAGGGTATAAAATCAAAAAACAAACATAAACACCCCTATATTATCAACAATAAACTATAAATTCTATCTCTCTCTAGCTCATATAAATGAGTACAAACAACATTAATATTACAAATAAAGTAAAAAAGAAAAAGAGGAAAACAGAAAAAAAACTTTACTCAAAATAAATTTTCTTAATCCCAGTCCTTATTCATATTAATTTCAAAGAAAAGAAAAGAAAAAAAAAACTTTCACCTGCTATTTGCATTCTCCCACCTTTCTCTAATTTCCAAACAAATTCTCAGTTACGCACCAAAAGCGCCTATCTCTGTTGATCTTAATGATCTCCGACCAGACTAAGCTATGATCAAAAATAGTTCTTGTATGTATCACGCCAAATATCTCGCAGTTCCAAATCATCCTTGAGTTCAAATAAAAGTTCAAATAAAAAGAGTATATAAAAAAAAAGATTTAGGCAATCTCTAAGACAACTTATTGTTAATTAGGAGCTTACATACCCATTCTTAGTTCAACACATACTTTAAGTCCATAACCCTAATATACTTTTCTAGCAAGCAAATAACATCAATCTTAAATTGTGTAAAATATTAAAAAAAAAAACTTTCTTTTTCCTCTATCTCCATTGACATTCTAATCTAAAAATTTAATCAGCAATCTTAACGCCCCAAAACTTTTGGAGCACATCTGTCATGACCCCCAAAACTTCTTTAGACCGCTCCCCTCCCACATCTTCACTATAAGCACACTTTGGAGATTCCGTAACTTTCTGCTGATCTTGCTCTTGCTCTCGTCTCGCTCTTCTTAGGGCGGCACGCGTCATCTTCTGGCCTCCTGCAGCAACCGATGAAACTGTGACTTGATCCCCTCCAACACCATTGTCCTCTGTCTGTCTATCTGCAACATCTTGAAGCTTTCCCACACCGTATCCTTTTGCAGCTTCCAAAAATGATAGGGGGGTTGCTTTTAACACATTACTATAAAAATCACGTGCCTGAGCCACAGTAACCAAACAATATCTTTTACCTTCGTGCGTCGCCACCAATCCAACTGGAATCTCCCATCTAAACTTAATATCACGTTTCTTAAGTTCCTGTACTAGAAATGAAAAATCTTTCCTTCTCCTTAGGATCTTCGGAGGGATCTCTTTTAAAACCAAAACTTCTTGCTCAGCCACTACCAAGTTAGTATCATAAGCAGCTTGAATGACTTCATCTCTAATTACTCTCTTTGTGAAATAGACCACCACATCTCTGGGTAACTTCCTCTGTCTTGCAATCCATGAATTTACACGAAAAACTTTGTCCATATTTCCCTCAATTTCAGATGCTGACTGGCCCAGTACCCCTTCCAGAGCCTCAGAAATCAGCTGCTTTAAATCTTCTTTACCATTCTCCTTTAAACCCCTAATTCTAATAGCATACTGCATCTGATGATACTGAACAAGGCTCAATTCTTCGTCCATTTTATCCCTTATATTTTCATTTTCTAATACCTTTGCTTCTAATATAGAGTTCTTTTGACTGAGATCCTCCACTTTTACATCCAGCTGTTGCACACATTCAGCTACGGATTCAACCATAGACAAGATGTCCACCCTCATTGCTCTCAGCTTCTCTTCCATCTTCTTCTCCAATTTCTCCATTTTCTCCTCCATTTTCTCCTCCAGCTTTTTCAACTTTTCATCCATCATATCAGACATCAATTGTGCATGCTTTCCAAGAGCGTCTTGTAAATCCTTAAGCGTCAATACCGGGGGAGATGCAGGAGGAAGCAAAGCTTGCAATGAGGTCTCTTGCACCAGGGAAGACCCCGCATTCCGAAGAGCTTTAGAAGTTTTAGCCGCCATCTTCCCCCACTTTCACTTATTACGCACTTTCACTTTAAAGCTATAAAATCCATTGAGCTAGAGAGTAAAAATAAAGAGTCCACTTCACCTTGACCTCCTGTACCGCTCTGCCTGCATCTTGATAATCAAAAGTATTTCCTTTTGGCAGGGGTGGTTGCTAACGCCTGGCTCTGCTCCAAAAATCCCAGAGCAGAGGCGCTGCGCAGCTCGGAGCAACCCAGGCTTCGGGGGGGCTCATCCTTCAACCGCCCAAGCTCTCAGCTCAGGCGGCCCCGGAGAGCTCAACCCCTACCTGGGGCCTCACCCCCTCCTCTTCTCCCGAGGAGGGGGCTTCAAATCCATCTAAACAGCTGATCGGCGCTGTTTACGATGGAAAAACACAGCTGCGGAGCGGGCAGCCCGAAAACGGCTGTCTTCGGCGTCGCGTCGCCACCGGAAGTCTCTTCAAACACCATGATTTTTTATTTAGATTTACTAATGGTTAGGGAGTTATCCTGGCAATAAGAACTGAATCTTCTTAATAGCCTACTTGTGAATATGATAATAAAATCATATCATCAGCACAGAGCAAGCTGTTACAGTATGTATTTAGGATCATTTGCATATGTACCATGGGATCCTTCATTAACCCTGGCAAATCATTGATATATAAACCAAATAATAATGGGGCCAGGATACTCCCTTGCCGTACCCCTTTATTTGTGTGAATCCTGTTAGTCAAAGCCCCATTAACCCCATACAGGACCCTCAAACTGGTACTTGTGTAAAGGGCTTTAATCAAAGCCAGGAGTCTGGGTTCTATTTTAAGAGCTGTCACTTTACTCCATAGTACTTCTCTGTTTACCATATCAAATGCTGCTGTGAGGTCTATAAAAGCAACAAACAGGGTCTCCTCTTATAGGCATATTTGGCAATTAGATGGTTCAAGACAAAGCAGTTATCAATAGTAGATCGGCTTTGTCTAAAGCCTGCCTTGTTCTTCTGCAAGGATATGGTTTTCCTCTACTCAGATTTTAATTATATTTAAAAAGAACCTAGCATATATTTTTGCTGTAATGTCAATCAGACTGACGGGCTTATAATCACTAGGATCCTTTTTCCTTTTTTATACATGGGGGCAACTATTGACATCTTCCACCCATCTGGTATATGGCAGGTGTTATTTATGTGTGTAAACAAAGACCTACCAATACTGGTCCCCACCAGTTGGGAAATTTCTTAAATAATTCTGCTGGTAAAAAATCCTCACCTGAGGCTTTATTGCTCTTTAAGCTTTTAATGATGGATTGTATCTCCTTTTCTGACACTGGTGGCCAAGGGGGCGGAGTTATCAAAAAAACACCCCTGGGACCCCCTTCTTCTGGGCAAACTCATACAAAGAGGGACCCAACCTGGTGTTAAAATATCCTAATAATACTACTATGACTGAGGGTACAATATCATCTTCTAGGACAGGGGTCAGCAACCTGAAACAGTGAAAGAGCCACTCAGAACCGGTTCCCTCACAAAAGGAAAAACTGGGAGCTGCAAAAAATGTGTGCGCATGCGCGTACATGCGCATATGCGCAGAACAGGGTTTCACTGAAGAGTGGAACCAAGGCGAGATATGCACCTACCCTGCATATTTGAATTGATTGGTTGAAATTTTTTAGTCCCACTTTTTTTTTGGACTGCACATGGCAGAGGACTGGGAGCCGCAGGAGATGGCTGAAAGAGCCGCATGCGGCTCCGGAGCCGCGGGTTGCAGACCTGTGTTCTAGGATAACGTCCAGATCCATCCAGCATTCGGAATTATAATACCGGGATGTGTTTGGAGGGATATACACATTTACAGTATTAACTCAAACTCTTTATATCCAAATTTAACAGCTAGGAAATACAAATACTTGTCTTCTTGTCCTAAAGGAACGGAGATTTGCATTTGATATACCAATCTCTGCTGAGGACTGGGAGAATTATTATCAGTGTTTGCTTGTTTCCATGGAACCTGCATAGAAACTGTCTTTAAGCAGTGATTTAGTAAACTCTAGAACTCAGCAACATGTAGGAGATCGAACAGGTGCCTGACCAACCTAGCTGACAAGTTTGTTACCCAAAACGTAGAGGAGGCAACTAGAAGGGCAGCTATACTGGACCTTATTCTCACTAATCGAGAAGTAGACTGTTGTGTAGTGGGTTCTGGAGAGTAGGAAGGACGCCAGACCGATGAGTACAGCATAACAGCTCTTTATTAAGTGGAAGTGACCGTACTGGGGAATAGGGGCTACCTGCACTCTTTATATACCTGGCCAGTACCTGGCCAGGTACACAGCCAACCAATCGGATTGAACCTCTGTTTCCCGCCGAAACTGCTTCCCGCCAAAACAGTTACAGTTCAATGCCTCCTGGTGGTGACTCTTATACAAGTGCTTTAAGTGTTCCTAAAAAGCCTAATACATAACATAGAGAGAGAGAGAGCATTGAAATTGCAGGAACTTTGGGGAAGAATGACCATATCACATTAGAACTCAAAATAAATAAATAAACCTTTATTGTCAAAGTACAACATGTGTACATTGAGATTAGCTGAGCCTCCCCCCGTGCTCTCTCCCCCCAACACACAGTGACAACAAACCCTCCATCCCACCACACTATGTGAACCAACTACACCACACACCGGCCTCCCAAGTCAATTCTGCATAAGATTATGTCCCATTTAAAAGCCTAACAGCCCAAGGATAAAAGCTATTTTTCAGCCTGTTGGTACGGCTGGCAACGGACCATAATCAAACCAGAATCTTAGACTTTAAAAGAGCTGCTTTTAAAAAGTCAGAGCTTAAGGGGGATCCCATGGATGAAAACCTTAAAGTAGAAAAAGAACTCAAGAAGTTTGGGAAACTTTGAAAAATATGATAATAAAAGCACAGTTCTGCTCAATACCATTGAAAAAGAAAAACAAGAAATCCAAGAAAAAACTAGCATGGTTGCATAAAGAACTCTCTGACCAACTGAAAGGAAAAAAGGGTAAGTACAAAAAATGGAAAGAGGGGCACATACCTAAGGCAGAGTAGCAACAAATAGTCCAAACCTGCAAAGATGAAGTTAGGACAACTAAGGCTTAGAATGAAGTAAGACTTGCAATAAAGAGTTTCTTTCAACACATAAAAAACAAGAATAAAGTCAAAGAACAATTAGGGAAGGGAATTGGGGTACCCCAAGATTCCGTTTTAAGCTCAGTACTCTTCAATATCTTCATAAAAGATATAGATGAGAGAATAGAAGAGGGATTCTTCAGATTTGCAGATGATGCTAGGTTGACAGGAATAGCCCACACCCCAGCAGATAGGCTCAAGATCCAAAAGGATCTTGACAGACTTGAACGGTGGGCCTGTCTAAACAAAATGAAAGTCAGTGCAGATAAAAGTATGGTTTTATACTTAGGCTAGAAAAAAACAAATTTATAGGTACAGACTAGGCAAAACCTGGCTTAATGCCAGTAACTATGTGAAGGATCTTGGATTCCAAGTGGACAATCACTTAAATATGAGGCAACAGTGTGTGGCAACAGTCAAAAAAAGCCAATGCAATCCTAGGCTGTATTAATAGAGGGATAGAATAAAGATCACGTGAAGTATTAGTAACATTTTACAAAGCCTTCGTATGACCACACTTGGATTATTGCTTCAAGTTTTTGTCATCATATTATAAAAAAGATGTTGAGACTCTGGAAACAGTGCAGAGAAGAGCAACAAAGATGATTAGGGGGCTGGATGCTAAAACATGTGAAGAACAGTTACAGGAATTGGATATGTCTAATGTAGTAAAAAGAAGGACTAGGGATGACATGATACCAGTGTTCCAATATTTGAGGGGCTGCAAAACCTGATGGGTCAAACTATTTTCCAAAGCACCTGAAGGCAAGACAAGAAACAATGGATGGAAATTAACCAAAGAGAGAAGCAAACTAGAACTAAGGAGAAATTTCCTAATGGTGAGAACAATCAACAATCAACCCAGTGGATTTCAGAAGTGGAGCAGTCCCAGATGCCATCAGAAGAGGTTAGAGAACAAAGAATGACACAGGCTGCAAGTAGACGAATGAGACAAGAACAAGAACAACAGAAAGCTACAATCATATCTCAAGAACCTACTTATAGTGAAGCAGTGGGAGGAGCGAAACCGAAGAGGCAGGTGCAGGTGGTTTTGCAAGAGGCGCTCTGAAAGCTTCAGGTCGCAAAAGATGGCGACAAAGTTTCTAACCTGGAATGTTAATGGATTAAATTCCCCGCACAAGAGAAAGAAAGTATTTCAGTATTTGAAACAATTTAAAAATGATGTTATTTGTTTACAGGAAACGCACATTCGAGCAGCTGATCAAAAATATTTGATAAACTTTAGATTGGGTACACAGTTTAGTGCGTCTCCTCCAGATAAGAAAAATGGAGTAGTTATTTACGTCAAGAAGAATTTAACAGCTAATTTAATTGAAACAGACAAACAAGGAAGATATGTTATAATTGAACTGTTAATAGAAGGCAAGAAAATACTTTTGGTTGGATTATATGCTCCTAATCAACACCAAGGAGAATTTTATAAACTTTTACATAGCAAGATAATTCAATGGGATTATAAATCGTGTATTTTGATGGGAGATTGGAATGGTGTCCTGGATGCACAAAAAGACAAAAAAGGTCTTTTCAGAAGTATACCAAATCATGCTAGATTGCCTAAATATTTTTTTGAGATGAAAGGTGACCTGGAATTGAGAGATGTTTGGAGAGAAAGAAATTTGCAAGAAAAAGATTTTACTTTTTTTTTCGATAGACACCAATCCTTTTCTAGGATTGATTTTGTATTAACTACTAATGATTTTTTTTCTAGGATTAAGAGGATTAAGATATGTTCAAGAACTCTATCAGATCATAGTCCAGTATGGTTGGAACTGGAAAAAGAGAGTGGAGATAGGCGGTCTTGGAGATTGAATGAAAATTTGTTTAGATATCAAGAAAATGTGGAAGAATGTAAAAAACAGATGAAAGAATTTTTTAATATAAATATGCATAAAGGTACTTCTATTGAAATGGTTTGGGATGCAAGCAAAGCTTATATGAGAGGAGTGTTAATATATCTGAATAATAAACATAGGCATAAACTGGAATATAAGCGAAAAGAATTAGAGGAGAAAACTAAGAGGAAAGAGAAGGCTCTAATTTTGAATCCATCTGATAAGAAGATTAAAGAGGTAATTACTTTGTTAAGAGGTCAGTTTAATATGTTGATGGCAGATCAAGTGGCAACCAATTTACGGTATGTTAAACATAATACTTTTTGTAATGTTAATAAGCCAGGTAGGTGGTTAGCTTACTTGTTAAGGAAGAAACAAAGGTCATGTAATATAGATAGAATAGATTACAAGGGTAAAGAGGTGTTTCAGCAGAATCTTATTAAAAAGGCTTTTGTTGAATTTTATTCTAAGTTATACGCTAGGGATAAGATTCAAGATATAGATATAGATAGATATTTACAAGAAGTTAATATCCCTGTTCTTACACAAGAGCAAAGGGAAGGGATGAATCAACTGATAAATGATGAAGAAATTATTTTAGCAATTAAACAATTAAAGGTGGGGAAAGCACCAGGAACAGATGGCTTGACTGCCGTTTATTATAAAGATTTACAGTTAGAAATGGTGGAACCTTTAAAAGAATTATTTAGAACAATTCAATCTGGAGGAGAAGTGCCTCCATCGTGGAAAACAGCTTTTATATCGCTGATTCCGAAGGAAGATCAAGATCTTACCCAAACCAAAAATTATAGGTCAATATCGCTTTTAAATACTGATTATAAGATATTTGCAAAAATTTTAGCAAATAGATTAATGAAGGTAATGCAGCAAATGATTCATAGTGACCAAACAGGATTTATAAGGGGTAGACAAATGAAGAATAATGTGAAACATATTGTAGATTTTTTGGATTTTTTGGAAAGAAATAACCAGGTCTCTGCAGCGCTGATTTTTTTGGATGCTGAAAAAGCTTTTGATCAATTGGACTGGCAATTTTTATTTAAGGTACTGGAGAAAATGGAGTTTGGGGATAATTTTTTACAACCTATTAGGGCAATATATCAGAAGCAAACAGCTCAAATAATAGTCAATGGTAGTTTGACAGAAACATGTAATATTGAAAAGGGTACAAAGGGGTGTCCATTGTCACCTTTGTTGTTTGTTTTAACATTGGAAATATTATTGATTAAGATATGAGACTCAAATAAAATTAAGGGAATTAAAATAAGAGATCAAGATTATAGATTGAGAGCGTTTACGGATGACTTGGTTATTACATTAAGTCAACCGACTTACTCAGTTGTAGAATTGATGGAGATAATAATGTCATATGGAAAAGTTTCTGGATTTAAGATAAATATGCAAAAAACTAAAATATTGTTTAAAAATATGACCATACAAAAGGTTGTTTTAGAAGAGCTAACGGGATTTGAAATAGTTAAAAAGATTAAATATTTGGGGGTATATCTTTCAGCTTCAAATGTAAAATTATACAAAAATAATTATGAATTGTTATGGTTAAAAATACAAAAAGAGTTAGATAGTTGGAAAAAACTACAATTATCCTTATTGGGAAGAATTGCAGCAGTAAAAATGAATGTTTTGCCAAAATTTTTATTTTTGTTTCAAATGATACCTATACTTAAAAAAGATTCAAATTTGGAGGAATGGCAGAAAGGTATTAATAAATTTGTTTGGGCAGGGAAAAGACCAAGAGTTAAATTTAAGATAATGCAAGATGTACGTGAAAGAGGTGGTCTTAAAATGCCCAATTTCAAATTATACTATGAGGCTGCTGCTTTATCATCAATTAGTGATTGATTTAATTTAACACAAGGGAGATTATTGAATATTGAGGGTTATGATTTGTTATTTGGTTGGCATGCATATTTATTGTATGATAAGAAGGTGGATAATGTTTTTAAGACACATATATTAAGGTATGCTCTGTTGTGAGTTTGGAAAAAATATCGACATAAGTTAAATTATAAAATACCAATTTGGGCAATACCTAAACATGCAATAGAAAATATAAATGTGGGATTTAAACATGATGTGATTACATACAAAGAAATTCTTAGGATAGAAAGGAATGTATGGCAATTAAAGCCATATAATATTTTAAAAGAAGGAAAGATAGTACTAACTTGGTTCCAGTATGGGCAGTTACAAGCAAGATGGAAAGAAGATCAGAAAGTTGGTATTTCGATAACTGATGGAAATTTGGTAAAACAAATTAGAGATCAAAATCAAGCACATATAAGAAGGATATATAATGCACTGATAGAAATTGACTCAGAAATGGAACTTGTTAAAGATTGTATGATAAAGTGGGCCCAGAATTTTCAGGAGGTTATAACAATGGATACTTGGGAAAAGATATGGGTCAGAAATGTAAAATTTACACAGGCTCAAAATTTAAGAGAGAATTTTTATAAAATGTTTTATAGATGGCATTTAGATCCTAAAAAAATAGCAAGTATGTATCCGAACTGCCAGCCCAAATGTTGGAGGTGTGGTTGTGAGGATGCAACGTATTAGCATATATGGTGGACTTGTAAAAAAGTTAAAGCTTTTTGGATTAAAGTTTGGTGGAACATGCAAAAGATATTTAAGAAAAAGATAAGGTTTTCTCCACAGTTATTTCTGTTGGGTATTATTACAGATTGTACTGTCATAGATACTAAATTGATGTTGAATTTAATTACGGCAGCAAGACTTTTAGTAGCGCAATATTGGAAGAAGGAGGAACTGCCTACCATAGAAGAGTGGACTTTGAAAGTTTCAAACCTGGCGGAAATGGCAAAGATTTCAGCATATTTGAAAGAACAATCGCAACAGAGATATATTGTGGAATGAAGAAGATGGATCGAATATATTCAGAATAAATATGGGACTAAAAAGTTTCATTTAATATTTGAATAAGTATTATTTTTACATGATGTATTTATCAGTTATTCATTATTGGTTAGTAATTTAGTTATGTTTAAGGGGAGTTAAAGCGTGATAGAATTTAATATGTTTTTTTAGTTAGGTAGCATATTTTAGCTTAAGTTTGTAAAGTTAATACCCTGAATTCAGCTCTGGGAAGTCGGGGGGGGGGGGGAGGGTTAGGGAGGGCAAGGGGGAGGGGAGGGGGAGGGAGGGAGTTTATGTTATTAAAAAATGTATTTTAAAACTTTTCAATAAAAAAAACAAAAAAAAACCCCAATCAACACAGTGGAATAGCTTGCCTTCAGAAGTTGGGAGTGCCCAAACACTGGAAGTTTCAAAAAGTGACTGGACAGCCATTTGTCTAAGTTCTTTACCCTATTAGTACATGAGATGTACAGTAAAAAAATGGAGGTCACTTTTCTATCCATTCAGTAAGAAAGACCTATTCTAGATTTTCTGTCTTTTAACATGATCAGTACTGGCAGTGATTGACATAAACACTGACTGGAGACAGAGGTGCCCTGTTAATTTGTAATTAAAATTTTCCATGGCAGGAAGTACAGTAAATAGATAGCTGTCAAAGTATCTATTCCAAAAGAAAAATAAAACAGGCGTTTGTAATATCCCCAATTCAGACAGTATCTTATTTTTACTTGGCAATGATATTTCTTTCTAAGGTTAAAAGTGAATAAATTATTCTATTAATGCATTTGATTAGAAGGGTGCTTATGCTCACATCACTTACATTTAAGCCAAGTACAGGAAATGTGCTCAGATCATTCAAGTTAAACAATCATACTGGAGAAATTACTCTTGAAGAAAAAATTGATTACGAAGAAAATGGCACATATGAACTGAATATGAAAGCCAAAGATGGAGGTGGACTGTCCGCTTACTGTAAAGTCCATGTGGACATTGAGGATGAGAATGACAAAGCCCCAGAAATGACCCTATCATCTGTCACTAATCCCACACCAGAAGTTTCTCCCCCAGGAACAGTAGTGGCCATTTTCAGTACCATTGACCCAGACTCTGGCGACAATAGCAGAACCACTTGCAACATCGATTCAAACCTGCCCTTTATCATAAAATCGATAAAGAACAATTATTACCAGCTTGTGATTCAACAACCATTGGACAGAGAACAAATTTGTGATGACTCACCCGGACACTTACGCAGATGCCTCTCCAGATGCTAGTTCAAAGGAGGATGAACTGATCCCTGGCATGTCAAGAGGGGAGGCAGGTGAGAGCTACAAACCAGACAAGCAGCAGCCTGTGCTAGAGACAGCTGCATCTGGGAAACCCAGAGGATTTGGGTGGAGAGGGCACACAGCTGCAGCTGGTCAGTAGAGATGAAGAAGAAATGCCTTCTCCTAATCCGAGAGCATGTGGAGCTGAGAGGAGGCAGGCACAATGAAGGTCAGCTAGGCTACTTGTGAGAAGGCAGCCTTGCCCCTCTTGATTGGCTGCACCAAGAAGCAGCTATTTAGCTCAGCAAGGGGAGTGAAATGATGCTGGAAACAATGTGTTTGTTCCCTTGCTGTGTGTTCTTTAGCTGTTGTGATTCTTGCCTTGAACTTTGGATTGTGCCTCTTCAACTCTGGGGTTGCCTTGTGGACTTGCTTTTGCCTTGTGCACTTGCCTTTGCCTTGTGCACTTGCCTTTGCCTTGTGGACTTACCTTTGCTTTTTGGACTTGCCTATACCTAGTGGACTTGCCTTTGCCTAGTGGACTTGCCTTGTCTTTGCACTGTGAACTAGTGCTGGCTTCTTTTGAGTAGCCTGTTGAGCTCATTGTGGGTGGGCTGGTGCTGGTAAAGGGCATAGTCAAGGAATACTAATTCAGGCTTGGAAGCCTTAATAAAGACTCCTAACACCTGTGGTGTGTGTGTCTGTGAGACTGGGATAGCACAAAATATAATGTCACCATTACAGCCACTGACCAAAGATCTCCCAGACTCACTTCAATAAGAATTATTGCTATTCATATTTCAGATATCAATGAGAACTCTGGTATTTGAAAAATCTTTTTATAATTTGCACTTACAAGAAAACAATTTCCAGGTCTGTTCACTGGATTCATCCATGCAATTGATTTGGATGCAGAGCAGAATGCCACAGTGACCTATTTTCTTTTGCCTGGGAAGATCAGGGATGGCCCACCATCACCTTTCATCTCCATCAGCTCTGAAACTGGGAACTTCTATGCCATTTGATCTATAGATTATGGGGATATACAAATTTGCTCTGATGAACAAGTTAAAGAAACAGTTATAACTTGGGCAAAATATTTTGGACATAATGTAGAATTAGAAAAATGGCAAAACCTGTGGGAAAGAAACTATAAAATAACAAGGGCAGCTACTTATAAAGAAAAATTATATAAAATGTTTTATAGATGGCATTTGCCACCTGCAAGATTAGCAAAAATGTTTAAAAATGTGTCTAGTAATTGTTGGAAATGGAGGCAAAAGCCAGGCACGTACTATCACCTCTGGTGGACATGCCCTAAAGCAAAAAAGTTTTGGTCAAAAATACAAATGTGGTTAGAGAAAATGTTAAGAAAACCTGTAGATTTTAAGCCAGAGCTATTTCTTCTAGGTATAATCACAGAAAACTATGACAAAAAATGTATATATTTAATCTTACATGTATTAACAGCAGCAAAAATTACATTTACACAGTATCGGAAAAATGAAGAAATACCAACGGAAGAAGACATAATTAGGAACATTTTGGACTGTGCAGAAATGGATAGGCTTACATTGAAAATGAAAGGGAAAGAAGATACAGAATATTTTCAAACATGGGATAACTTTTACAAATGGCTAGAAAAACGGAGTAGAGAGTAGGAATGGAAGTTGAACTCAGAAACCATGGTCCGAGTTCTTATCAGAGATGAGAATGACAATGCCCCCTATGTCCTCTGCCCCCTTCAGAACAGCACGTCTCCATCAAAGGAGCTGGTTCCCATGGGAGCAGAGACAGGCTACCTGGTCACCAAAGTGCTGGCAGCGGACAGGGATTCAGGTCAGAATCCTTGGCTTTCCTATCAATTGCTGAAGGCCACAGATCCGAGTCTCTTCGCTGTTGGGACTCAGAATGGGGAAATGAAAACCACAAGTCCGGTGAACATCCGAGACAGTTTCAAACACACTCTTATTCTGCATCTAATCTCCCTATGAGACAGAATTTGCACAGGAATTGTGGAGATCCTAGTTGTGACTCATATTGTCAGGTCTATAATTATGACACGTGTTTAGTTGATGGATCTTTGAACAGTGAGTTCAGATTTCTCAGACCTCCATTTCTGTTTTTGATGGATCGCATGAATCTCTGGATTAAACCTGCAGAACCTTTTGGTCGGGAAGTAGAGATGAAATTTGTATGTCAGGTGAGAATAATTTGGGGTTTTTTGTTTTGTTTTGTTTTATGGTGAATTTGAAAATGGTATTGGCAATTTTCTATTGCACTCTATCTTATGTTTTTGTTTTTTATTGAATTTGTTCTAATTTGTGTAAAATGTAGAGCCAAATTTAACACATTTTAAAAAATATATAAATTTGACTTCAGAATGCTTCTCTCTTTTTTGTTATTGTAACTTACATATACCTTAAAATTCATATACCTTTAAAATACTTAAAATATTTTTTTCCTTGTATAAATTGAGGGAAATTAATCATTTTGCTGTTCTTGTAATTTACAATTTGCTGTTCTATGTAATTTGTTACATTTTCATGATTATGACTTCCCAAACTATTTCTGCTAGTAGAAAAGTTAATGGTATCAACTAAAGCACAGAGAAATAAGAAATGAACATGTGAAATAGGCTCCCAGATATTCTTTTTCAAAAATCTCTGTTAGAAGTTGTTATCAACAAGATACTATATAATTTAACTGGAAATTTCACACAAATATCCCATTTTCAAATTTTATCTTTTTCTTAATAAAGACAATTCATAAGGTAGTGAGACCGAAAATAAAAGTCACGGTATTTATAACACAAAGTAGTCAGTACTTTTTCAGTTAAAGATCATAAGCATGTTTTCCAGAAATTTTACTAACTTTTGCTGGACTTTTTAAATCAAATAATCTGTTGCAAACAACTAAGCCATATCTCTCAGATCTTCAAGTTATGTCTATTGTGCAGTCAGGTGCCATACAATTAGAAATATAGAAGTGATTTGTTTCCTTGTTCAGCCACATAGTGGCAGCACAAGCTAACATATTAATAGATAACCAGGATGTTGTCTAAGGAATGCTGAGGAAATGATTATTAGAGAAGGGAATGAAACAAAAACTCAGCAGAATACGAGCAAAATTTCAATGGAACCCAATATCCACACTGCACAACAAAACAGGTTTTCCTTATCAGCAAACGTTTTCACTGGATAAAAAATTAGGAAGCTTATGTTTGGATCAAAAATTGAAGATAAAGAAATCTCCTGGACAATGGAAGATCACTTCCTCAAGGACAAACAAGGTCTGTATCTTTTGCTTTTTCTCAGCGTTTTTGGAACACTGTGTACTTCAGTTCATTATTCTGTCCCTGAAGAAAAGAAAAATGGGTTTGTGGTGGCTAATGTATTGCAGGATTTGAAATTGAAAAAAGGAGATCTCTCTACTCGTCGAGCCTGCTTAATTTTTGACAACACTAAGGAATATTTCCACCTTGATATCCAAAGTGGGAATTTGTTGATAAATGATAAAATAGACAGAGAAGCTTTATGTGGTCAAAAGGAGCCTTGTTTAATTTTATCCCAAATTGTTCTAGAAAACCCACTGAAATTCCATAGTGTTGAAATACAAGTAGAAGATGTGAATGATAATGCTCCTAACTTCACAAAAAATATATTTACTATACAAATATCAGAACATGTCCCGGTGAATACCCGAATTCAGATGGAGTCTGCTCAAGATGCTGATCTAGGAAAAAATGGTATCCAAAATTACACACTTACTAAAAATTCACACTTCACAGTAGAAGTACAGATTGATGAACATGAAAAGAGAAATGTCGACCTTATTCTGCAGAAACCACTAGACAGGGAGAAGATGCCTCAACTTCAGTTAACTCTGATGGCCATTGATGGAGGAGTGCCACAAAAAACAGGCACTGTTCAAATTAATATTGATGTTCTAGATATAAATGATAACTCTCCTCAATTTTCTCAGTCTGAATATAAGGTAAGAATAAAGGAAAATCTTCCTGTGGGCACACTGCTGATTAAGGTGGAGGCTAGAGATCCTGATTTTGGTTCATATGCACAGATCCTCTACTCATTCCATCGAGTGTCTGAAAGAATAAACAATTTGTTCCTTTTAAATGAAAAAAATGGAGAAATCACTGTTAGGGGACAGATTGATTATGAAAAAGAAAAGACTTACAGCATAAACATCAAGGCCACAGATGGAGGGGGTCTTTCAGAGCACTGCAAGGTATTGATAGAGGTTGAAGATGAGAATGACAACCCCCCAGAAGTGTCCATCATATCACTGACCAACACTTTAAAGGAGGACTCTCCCCCAGACACAATGGTGGCCCTCTTCAGTGTTAGAGACCAAGACTCTGGAGACAACAGCAAAACGGTCTGCTCCGTGGAGATGAACCTTCCTTTTGTGCTCAAAGTCACCACAAACAACTTTTATCAGCTTGTGCTCCAAAGTCCCCTAGATAGAGAGACCGTCACTGAGTATAACATCACCATTACAGCCATTGACTGTGGCTCTCCTAGGCTCACTTCAACAAGACTGATTAATGTTCAGATCTCCGATGTCAATGATAACCCTCCTCTTTTTGAAAAGTCTACATATGACATGCAGATCCGGGAGAATAATATTCCAGGCTTGCTCATCGGCTCAGTCCATGCTGTGGATCTGGACACAAAGCAGAATGGAAAAGTGACTTACTCAGTTCTGCCTGGGACGGGTGATGACCTTTTGCCCCCTTTCATTTCAATCAACTCTGAAACTGGAAACCTGTATGCCCTCCGATCCCTGGACTATGAGCAGATAAGAGGCTTCAGAGTGACTGTGAGGGTGTCTGATGGTGGTTCTCCTTCCCTGAGCTCAGAAGTGATTGTCCGCATCCACATCATTGATGAAAACGACAACGCTCCCTTCTTCCTGTATCCTCTCCAGAACAACACATCCCCATGCAATGAGCTGGTTCCCAGGTCAGCTGAGGCCGGCTATCTGGTCACCAAGGTGGTTGCCGTGGATGCAGATTCTGGCCAAAACTCTTGGCTTTCCTATGAATTGCTGAAGGCCACGGACCCAGCCCTTTTCAGCATAGGAGCGCAGAATGGGGAAGTGAAAACCAGGAGAGCCCTGAATGAGCGAGACACAAACAAGCAGAGGCTGGTGATGCTGGTCAGAGACAACGGTCTTCCCCCACAGACCAGCACGGCGATGCTTAATGTCCTTCTTGTGGACGGCTTTTCCGATCCCTTCCTGAGGAGGGTGGATGTCAGTGTGCAAGAACCAGAAGAAGACAAAACCTTGACCAAGTATTTGGTGATCTGCTTGGCTGCTGTCTCCTTTGTGTTCCTGGTCTGCATTGTTGTGTTTATTGTGGTCAAAATCCTCAAGAAGGACTCCCAAAGCCACTTTACTGCAGCTGTTCCTCACTTCCCACCTGCCACTGCTGATGCCCCAGAGAACTCTGCAGATTCACCGAATGGGTCGCTTCCCAGGACTTACCGTTACGATGTTTGCTTGACTGGTGGATCCTTAAGTAGCGAGTTCCGATTTCTCAGGCCCCTCTTTCCTGTTTTTCCCGTGGGAGATGTAAACAATCCCCAGGGCCACAGAACATCTTCTGGTTCCCAAGATACTAGTCAAGAGATCGCAGATAGTCAATTAAAGGAAGAGGTGAGTTCACTTTTAGATGAAAGTACAGATTTTTTATCTTTCTTTTTCTGTAATCTTTTGTTTCACTTTTTCTGTGAGTATCCTCCACTTACCTAAGGCTTGCTTATATAATACAATGAAATACAATACATTGGGACAGCAGTAACTCTCTTTTTACTGTATAACGTAGCATCACTTGAGGTCATGGTATTTAGTTGGGGCTAGCATTTTTTATAAATACAAACATTAAGTTGTGTTACATAGATTTCTATTTTTATTTTTTTATTATAAATTGAAACTATATCTTAGTATGTTATACAAATTTAGCCATTTGGTTAAGATAAAAGTATGTGCTAATGAAGCATTTGCAGCAGAGGAAATGTATAGAAAAACATTAATGAACCTACAATCACACGTGCATATTATTGTCATAGAAAATATTACCTGGCTTCAGAGGCTATCCTTAAAGGTTTTCAGTAATAAAGAAGTCTTCTGTATGTAAGAAAAAATGAGGCCTGTTGCCACAAGCCTTCCTCATCTTCTACTTGTAGCTTGCTATATTACACAGTAGCTTACAGAACGAGCCCTCATTTTTCAGCCACCATGCCATATAGGTAAGTAATTAAATACTGGCTTAGGAATGAATCACAAATTATTTAGAAATTGCTTTCCCCAAGAAAAAGCATATGATTCCATCTTGATTTTTCTTTCATTCTGAAATTCTTTCTTTTCCAAAATATTTTTTTTACAATGTAGCAATCCAAGATATATTGTAGAGTTGTTTCTCACAACATTCCCTACTAAATATTCCTAAATATACAAAGAACCAATTACTTACATTTGATCCTCTGCATGATTGATTTTCTTTCTAGTGTTTAGCCATTCCTTATCTTTGGAGTTTGGCCAAGAACAGCTGGATAAAGACCCAATCTGTTGGGGGGGGGGTTGCCCCAGTTCCTCCCTTAAAAAGGCACTAATCCAGCCATACAGGTGTCATTCAACCACATAATTAAACCAGCTGATCAAGTTTATATGAGGCAGAAATCATGTCACTGAAGGCTGTTTCCACATCCTGAGTCTCCCAAGAAGCTCAAAATTGCAATAGACAAGAAGCTTGCCTTCAGAAGTTGTGCCCTCACTGGAGGTTTTTAACATTGGACAGCCATTTGTCTGAAATGGTATATGGCAGGAGTCCCCAACCCATTGGCCACAGCCTGGTACTGGGCTGCAGCCTGTTCAGAAATGGGCCGCACGAGCAGCAGGCGGATTCTTGTATACAGCAACTTTTGCATGAGTGCAAGACACTCTTGTCTGCACGAAGCTCTATTTATGTGAGCAGTGGGTGCGCCCACCACTTGCACAAAGAGCTTCACATGCACGCCGAGTGCCCACTACTCCTGCAAATGGAACTTCATTTGCATGTGCGAGTGCTCACCACTCGTGCAAATAGAGCTGCAAATGCTTGCACCTGCTGCTCACACAAAACCATTCCCCCCCCAGTCCACAAACCTGGAAAGGTTGGGGACCACTGGTATATGGTCTCCTGCTTGAGCAGGTGTGGAAGACCTCCAAGATCCCTTCCACCTCTGTTATTCTATTATTCTGAAGTGATAACTGATCCAGGAAAGCTTATGCAAAAAGAATTGGTTCATCTGTCAGGTGCTATAACATAAGGTTATTTGGAATATTTGTTCCCAAGATTAACACAGCTACACCTGTGAAAATTAGAATATGTCATTCTGAAATCCTGTTATAGATAATGTAGGTAATTGATTGCTTATATCTCACTTTCAAAAGTCTTTATTTGTTCATATTCTGCCTTTCATTTAGGAGCTGAAGCTGCTATATATAACATCCATTCTTCCTATTTTTCCTCAAACAATCTGTGAGGTAGCTTACTAATAGAGGGGGGGGGTGTCTGTCTGCTTGCTGCAAAGTTCTTGTTGACATTGAGGATGAGAACGACAATACCCCAGAAATTCCATATCATCCATCACCAGCTCATTACCAGAAAACTCTTCCTCAGAAACACTGGTAGTTGTGTTTAGTATTAATGATCAAGACCTGGGAAATAATGGCAAGATTACAGGCAACACAATTGTAAACCTGCCATTTCTGCTGAAACTCAAAAAGAACAATTATTATCAGCTTGTGACTCAACAACTATTGGACAAAAAACACCTGTCTGAATATAACATAAGATTTTGACCAAGGCTCCGGCAAGCTCACTTCAATAATAGTTATTAATATTCATATTTTAGATGTCAGTGATAACTCTCCAATGAAATATATTTCTATGATTTGTACTTGGAAGAAAACATTTCAGATTTGCTCATTGGCCATGTAGACATGTAGCAGAATGCCAAAGTGACCTATTTGCTCTTCTCTGGGAAAGTCAGGGATAGAGCTGTATCATCCTGCATCTTCTTCCTTGTCCTCAGGTGTATTTTGGAGAAAGGAGTAAGGGGTCTTTTGTATTTTCATTATTATAGGTAGGTCTTGCAGTATTTTATTTGTATATGGCAGTCCATATTTCCCTTCTCCTATCTCCTCCATCTCTAGATCCATTTCTTCTGCTTCATCCTCTGGTTTCTGGTTTATTTGTTCATACTTTGTAGTCGTTATATGGGAACTTTCCAGTTGTAGTTTCAATTTGGAGATTTGGTCATTTATATCATCTAGGTTATTTTTAGTCTCATTATGGTTTCTTTTTATGTCACTTTTGTGTGCAACAATTGTTTGGTGAATTAGTTGTAGCATGGAGAATATTTCCTTCTGAAAGGCATTTGTTATTTTCTTGAGGCATCATTCCTAGAAATCCTCTAGTGTCACCAGTCTCAGTAAGAGTGGAACAAAGTTTCCTCTAGTTTTCTAGTCTTTATAAGTAGACTTTATAATCCAATCCTAATGGCAGTATTTTATAGTAATCCCTTGTCTCAAATATCCTGAAAATTATCAGTCAGGAAAGGTGGTAACCCACAATGTTCCAAGTGTTCAAAATGTTCAACCTCCCTGCAGACAGACATATTTAAAAGTCAAATTTTTCTTTCTCTCCCACTAGCTCTTGAGATTAAAAGTCCAAGCTCAGTAGGTATTTATAGTCCAAGAAGGTCAGAATGATAAATATGCCAAAGTATATTCCTTTATTGCCAGCTGTTCTCCCTTCAGCTGAAAGTCACCAAGCAGCCAAGAGGCTAGTTATAGTGCTATTCTCAAATCCACCACTAGATGTCATTCAAAGTCCATTTTCCACTCTTAAAACAAAGGGTTGAATTCTTACATTTCTTATATTTCACCTCAATTTTTTTCCCAAAGAGAAAATCTTAACAATTATCTCATTTCTCAAATTTATCAAAACTGTAGCTTTGCATTACTTTAACTTCAGTATTGTTTATTTCTGTCCCCCATAAAAAAATTAAAACACTGCTTCCTTTCAAGTTGGGAGGTTTTTAGCTTCTTGGGAGCCTTTCCCAGGAAATTGAGCTGTGAAATAGCAAAGAAAGGATCAATATTCTCACCCAGTTCCAAACATGCTGCTTACGATGTGCTAATTGAAGGTTTTGTTCTTTTGTTTTCAGCAGCTCAGGGCCAGCCGCAGAGGTGTGGCCGGTCTTTCCCCTGCCAGTTTAGAGGACTTTCCTTGGATCAAACGGAAAGGCCCCTCTCTCCATGATCAACAAGGCACTCCCTCCTTCTTCATCGCCTGTTTGGCAAGACTTTAGGCCCTTTTCAGGGCCCCCAGCAGGGCGAAATCTGGCATGGAAAGCAGAGCCCTGCCTTCCTGCGTCCGTCTTACCGTGACACAAAACTGGCAGAATAATATGTATGATTTTCTGCTTGGTTGCCATATTATTCTTTTTTCCTCTCCTTTCGTTCATGACTTTTGCAGAAGTGAAAAAACTTTATAGGACACTCTAATTCTGCATTAAACTTTCACGTGGCAATGAAAATTGCAAGAGAATACATTGGATCCTTATACAGTATTGAGACACCCTACGAGCCTACAAGTGTGCTGATGGGTCTCATAGCAATAAGTTCCTTAGACCTCTCTTTCCTGCTTTTTAAAAAACTATGGAGCAAACTAAAACACTACTGAATCCACAGATTAGAAATTACTTCCACAACTGCAGGAATTGGAGGAAATTTCAGTTGAGAATAATCTATGGATAATTTATTGAGAATAGTTTATTTTGAGTGACATAGAAAGGAGGAAAAAATGAAATATTTTCTATTGAGGTAACTCAGTACCAGTTTCCAGAGAACTGGTTCATGCTATTATGCATAAACATATTTTTATTGATTTACTTCTATTTTAGTTCCTAAACTGATATTTATTCTGCTTTGTTCTACACAGTTTAGTGGGTGGGAAAGCTGCAATGTTTTCTTGAAAAAAACCTGACAAATTGTTTTTCTTACTGTCCTCCAAGATGTGACATACAGACATCACTCTCATTACATCTAACTCTTGTTTTTTGAATCTGAAACATTCCTAAGGCAAAATAAAAGAAGAATAAAAGATATTGCTTCCCTATCCCTCTCATCTTACAATGAGGGCACCTGCTGTAGATATAACATGTGCCCATTTGAAGTTAGTGGAGGATTGAATGATTTCTTTGGGATATGGAATATAAATAGAAAGTTTTGTAAAATTCATCTTTTAGTTGGGGAATGTGAGAGTATAAAATATGATTCGTATGAAGTATGAAGAAATGAGAGTGATATAGAATTTTTCTACTCTAGAGAATAAAAACTCCTTAGAAAATTGTCAGAAAAAGAATACTCTTTAAAAATGTGTTGTGAATTGATCAGAACACTTCATCGTTCATGGTGGGTTCTGAGAAAAAATGCACTTGTTACAGCATGAGGGGGTGGGGGGAAGGAGACCAAATATGAGGTTAATTCCTGGATAGCATTGACCTTAACAGAATGCCCAGTGATTTTAGTCTAAGAGGGACATTTGATGGGTTGGTAAAATAGTTCTTCTGAAGTATATCTTGGAAATACTGGATTATAACCTGCAGGGGAAAAATGTGTAATGTACTGTGCTGGTAACTATTCTGTTTCTTTTGTGTTTTTACTAACATAACTGGAAGAATATTTGCCTTGGATGGCAACCAGTTGGATGGTCAACTGGTTATATGATAGGTAGATAAGTCTAACACTATTATTTTGTGACCAAACTAAAACTGTTTTTTCTCACAACGAACCACATGGTGGCAGTGTTAGCAAAGAATTCATTTCTATTCCGCATCTTGTTTAATTTCAACAGTAGAAGTTATTCAGTAAAGAGATAAAAATTAATCAGCAGTGGAACCAGATAAGCACAGTCGATAGAGCAAAGCAACAAATAAAGAAGAATACAGAGGATTTGCAGAATTAAATTGTAAAAGAAGGAAGTTAGAAGTCTTGCACTGGAGCAGAATTTGATCTTCTAATGAAAAATTGGAATCATGGAAAACTGCTTTCGGAGAAGGCAAGGTCTGTATTTCCTTCTCTTTTTCTCATTCTCTAAAGTAATGTGTACTTCGATTTCTTTTTCTATCCCTGAAGAAAAGAAAAAGGGATTTCTAGTGGCTAATGTGCTTAAAGATTTAAAACTGAAAACAAGGGAGCTCACAACACGCAAAGCACATCTAGTTTCCGATGACTCTGAAGAATATTTCCATCTTGACATCCCTACTGGAAATTTGTTGGTTTATAATAAAATAGACAGAGAAGCTTTATGTGGCCAGAATGACCCTTGTTTACTTTTAACTCAAATTGTACTAGAAAATCCCTTAGACATCTTTAATATTGAAATCAAAATAGAAGATGTGAATGACAATATACCCAAATTTTGGGAAACCAAAGTGGAGGTGAACATTCCCGAGAATGTTCCTAAAAATACAACATTCCACCTGGAATCTGCTCAAGATGAGGATCTGGGAGAAAATAGCATTCAAAACTATACTCTGAGTCCCAATGAGCATTTTCAGCTTCAGATACATAAGCAGGAAGATGGAAGTAACAATATGTATCTTGCTTTGAAAAAAGGATTAGATAGAGAGAAGATGCCTCATCTTGGACTGACTCTAATGGCTATTGATGGTGGTATACCACAGAAAACAGGTACAATGCAAATTAATATCAATGTTCTAGATATTAATGATAACTTCCCCAAGTTTAGTAAGTCTGAATATAAGGTAAAAATAAAGGAAAACATTCTTAAGGGAACTTTGGTGATTAAAGTGGATGCTACAGATCTTGATTTGGGTTCAAATGCACAGATACTTTATTCATTTTATCAAGTGCCAGAAAGAATAAATAACTTGTTTCTTCTAAATGAAAAAAATGGAGAAATCACTGTTTGGGGTCAGATTGATTATGAAAAAGAAAAGACTTATAGCATAAACATCAGAGCCACAGATGGAGGGGGTCTTTCAGAGCACTGCAAGGTATTGATAGAGGTTGAAGACGTGAATGACAACCCCCCAGAAGTGTCCATCATATCACTGACCAACGCTTTAAAGGAGGACTCTCCCCCAGACACAATGGTGGCCCTCTTCAGTGTTAGAGACCAAGACTCTGGAGACAACAGCAAAACGGTCTGCTCCGTGGAGATGAACCTTCCTTTTGTGCTCAAAGGCACCACAAATAACTTTTATCAGCTTGTGCTCCAAAGTCCCCTAGACAGAGAGACGGTCACTGAGTACAACATCACCATCACAGCCATTGACAGCAGCTCTCCTAGACTCACTTCAACAAGAGTGATTAATGTTCAGATTTCCGATGTCAATGATAACCCCCCTCTTTTTGAAAAGTCTTCATATGACATGCAGATCCGGGAGAATCATATTCCAGGCTTGCTCATCGGCTCAGTCCATGCTGTGGATCTGGACACAAAGCAGAATGCAAAAGTGACTTACTCAGTTCTGTCTGGGAAGGGTGATGGCCTTTTGCCCACTTTCATTTCAATCAACTCTGAAACTGGAAATCTGTATGCCCTCCGATCCCTGGACTATGAGCAGATAAGAGGCTTCAGAGTGACTGTGAGGGCGTCTGATGGTGGTTCTCCTTCCCTGAGCTCAGAAGTGATTGTCCGCATCCACATCATAGATGAAAACGACAACGCTCCCTTCTTCCTGTATCCCCTGCAGAACAACACATCTCCATGCAATGAGCTGGTTCCCAGGTCAGCCGAGGCCGGCTATCTGGTCACCAAGGTGGTTGCCGTGGATGCAGATTCTGGCCAAAACTCTTGGCTTTCCTATGAATTGCTGAAGGCCACGGACCCAGCCCTTTTCAGCATAGGAGCGCAGAATGGGGAAGTGAAAACCAGGAGAGCCCTGAATGAGCGAGACACAAACAAGCAGAGGCTGGTGATGCTGGTCAGAGACAACGGTCTTCCTCCACAGACCAGCACGGCGATGCTTAATGTCCTTCTTGTGGATGGCTTTTCGGATCCCTTCCTGAGGAGGGTGGATGTGAGTGTGCAAGAACCGGAAGAAGACAAAACCTTGACCAAGTATTTGGTGATCTGCTTGGCTGCTGTCTCCTTTGTGTTCCTGGTCTGCATTGTTGTGTTTATTGTGGTCAAAATCCTCAAGAAGGATCGCCAAAGCCAATTTACTGCAACTGTTCCTCACTTCCCACCTGCTACTGCTGATGCCCAAGAGAACTGTGCAGATTCACCGAATGGGTCGCTTCCCAGGACTTACCGTTATGATGTTTGTTTGACTGGTGGATCCTTAAGTAGCGAGTTCCGATTTCTCAGGCCCCTCTTTCCTGTCTTTTCGGTCGGAGAGGATAACATCCCAGGGAACTCTAGGATATCTTCAGGCATCAAAGATACTTCTGAAGAGGTTGAAGATAATAATGCAAAGAAAGAGGTGAGGAAGCACATACAATTAATCTAGTCCCTTTCTTTTTCCTCTCCTTGTTTGCTTTTTTTTGCTCCATTGGTTATTCCTGAGTAAGTTGCTGGTTATCTACCAAAGAACCAAGTGACTAGGTTACTTAATTTAAGATTTAGGTGAGTGTAAAGATTACCATTCCTTCTGTAATTTTGTTCTAAAGTGCTTGTCTCTTTCACACACTCTTTCTCTCTCATATTTTCAGTTTTATGTGTATTATTTTATGCCTCACGCACTAGCCTAAAATTGGGTAGGATAATTATTGATTCAAAAAGAATTGGAAAGAGTTCAATCCAAATTTATCAGAACAATTCTCCAGATGCTGTGCTGTGTTCCTAATGCACTTCTGCACCTGGAGACAGGATTGATAAAAGTTGAAGCAAGAATCTGTATAGCTTCCTTAAACATCTGGCTAAGGCTTAATTGCTTTCCCCAAGGCCTTGCTCCATTAATTCTACAAAATAAATTTTCCTCTTCATGGATCAAGGCAGTCGAGTCCAAGCTTGCCAAACTAGGCTTCTCGTCAGCCTCAATTCTAAAATTGGACTATGACCAAGTGAAACAAACCTTGCGTCAAAGGGTAGAGGACAACGAGAGACAAGCAGACTTAGATATAACTCTGCTGTTTCTGGCTCCAGACTCTATTAGATACGTGGTTACACCTGCCAGGTGTCTTAGTCAGTTGGAGTCAGTAAACCACCAGAAAGCATTCTCACTTGCACAGTGCCATGCGTTTCCATCGGCCGTCCTGTACGGCAAGTACAAAAAGACACCGCTGTCTGAAAGACTCTGCTCCTGTGGCTCAGGAGAGGTGGAGACCATTGGACACATACTCCTTAAATGTTCCTTCTACAGAGCCATTCAGAAAAACCATATCTCCCCATAATTGATAGGTATCCTGGTTGTTCGGAGAGTATTTATCTCCAGTGGCTGCTTAAGGATGACCAGGAAGAGATCACGGCGCAGGTGGCCAGATTCTATGCAGCAGCATTGGGGATTCGCCAGGAACATAAATAATCATTTTAGATCTTTTTAATAATCTTTTATAATTGATTTTATTACGTGTTTTATCCAGTTTTAGACTATACTCATTGTATTTTTATTGTCAGGTCAGTATGATTCAGTTTTCTGAAGATAGCTTGTTTTTGATATACTGCTTGTAAAACTAGGCAAACCTTGGTCGCCCGCTGATTGCATCATTGATTGTGATGAATTGCTATGCCCTCTTGTGATGGTTCTGTTTAGTTTTGTTTTATTTGGATGTTTGATTTATGTGTGGCCTTTGGCTGTAATAATAAATTGAAATTGAAGTGATTCAGAGTATTTAGGGAAACAGGACAGTGTCCTAACATGCTCTATAAATAGGCCATCACTTTATATAAATGCAAGTACAAGTTACATAAACTGTAAATAGTAATACCGAAGCCTGACTGGCAGCAAGACAGAATTTTGCAGGTTTCATATGTCAGTTTAGGCTCTGTGTAGTAAGTAAGTAAGTAGTCAACATAAATATAATCTGATTCATGGAATTTTACCATTTGCAGGCTAGAACAAAATATTACAAGTATTCTGCTAAAAGGAGAATTGAAAAACCTGAGCTTCTATTACATCACCCAACAAGAGCAGATTCTTTGATATAATAATTACTTTTTATGCCTGTCTTCTATAATTGCTGAGGAAAGGACAATTCACAAAAACAAATACTCTGCAGAACTTCATTAGATAGAGGTTATCAAAGTAATTTCACTTGGTTCTTGAAGATTCTATTGACATTAAATTCATGGAATTTCCATCATGATCTGATTGTGTATCAGTTTAAATTATCCTTTTCTTAATGTTGCCTTACCTTCTTCATATCACACTGTAAGAGACATTTGAAATATATATTAAAATATGTATCACCCAATCTATTATATTATCATGTTGTTCTCCAATTGTTCCATGTTTGAATAGATTTAATTTTGATACTGATCCAGGAAAATAATAATAATGATATCCTCAGGGTGGGGGGGGATAGAGGGAGGGAAGATGTGGAAGCAATAGCCATTAGGGTAGATAATGGCATGAGCCTGATTGGGCAGTCCTGACACTTGAAATTTCAAAGGAAAAGAAACCTAAAGGAAACTATCATAACCATGTGCCTTCCAGTTCACTTTGGTTGAGGATATGTTGTGCATCAGGGTGGACAATTCATCCTTCCATCAGCCCATCCATCCACCCACCCATCCATCCATCCATCTTCTCTGGTGCTCTCTAATACCCAACTTTTTGCAATTAACAAGAGTCAAATGTATTTAGTAGCACACCTTTTTACAGTTCCTCTTACTCAAATAATATGGACTTAAAGTTGGCAGACTATCAGCTGGAACATTTCATCTGCCCTGAATCTCACAGGATTTTGGTAATCTCACTCAAAAGACATTATATTCTCAGTTTAAATCTCACAATATCCCTTTGGGCATCAAAAATTTCATGAGATCTTGTAACCTTGCTGTGAACATTGAAATAGTTTAATATTAATATTTGGTGGTTGGATGTATTAGATCACGCATGCCATTACGTTGCTGTTGTTATATACACATCAGTCTGAAATCACAGCTGGCACTTCTTTAGCTGGTGTTGGCCTTCCTATATATTAAGTTTTTCCTAAGAACCTAGGATGCTGTAATAGATTGGCATAGCATCTGTGCAGATTCACGCAGTGTGGCTTTTTGTAATTGACAGGTGGAAATTTTGTCAATGCGCATATTTTCTAAGTGCTTTCCAGGATTTTGTTGTTATTGTTTTTACCATACTGCCAATTTCTGGTTGATAAGGCATCCCTAAAAAGCTTTCAATGATAAAGAATTGTTCTGCAAAATGGAAAAGATTGGAGATTCCCCATCTTCCATGTCCAATCTACCCCCTCCTCTTCTCTCAGCCATTCTTTGTAATCCACACTGGTCATTCCTTTTCATAATTATTTTACCAGCTGCCTGTTTAGGCATTAAAAAGCAGTTTCCATTCAGACTAATGTAATATTTTATTCTGCCTTGATTTATTTATATTAGCATTCCAATTGTCTTGATTGAATTGAATTTTCTTAGAAAGTGTAATTAGCAGTCTTAGATACAGTGTAGGTAATTGAAGTTCTTCCTGTCAGCTTTCCTAATATAAAGAGAAACAGCGATCTACACTTAGTCCTGCTTGATACTTCCTCTTTCTTCCTCCTCTTTCTGTTCACTTTATTATATGGGGTATATCATGGGAAACTTAAAAGTAAGTTGAATGTAGTAGAAAGAGATTACTTACAGAGTGTTCAGTAAAAGGAGATAGGATTAATTAAAGTGTGTAAAACACAAAAGTTAAAGAGCAACAAAAATGTGTTGAGGTGATTTGGTCAGAGAGAGCAAAATATACAGATTATTTATTTATTTATTTATTTATTAAATTCCATTTATATCCCGCCCTTCTCCGAAGACTCAGGGCGGCTTACAAGCTTAGCAGTAGCCTTCATTCTATGTATATGCCTGCTTATTAGGGCTTTCACACAAACCCCAAGCGGCATTATTACAAAGTCAGCTTATTGCCCCCAACAATCTGGGTCCTCATTTTACCTACCTCGGAAGGATGGAAGGCTGAGTCAACCTTGAGCCTGGTGGGATGCGAACCTGCACTAATTGCAGGCAGCTGGTGTTACTTAAGGAGGCATTAGCCCACTGCTCCACCAAGGAGAAATACATTTGTAGAAATACAAATAGAAACAATTATCTATAAAACAACTTAATCCCAAGGCTGTCTAAATAATAGCAATGATTTTAGGCTTACATACCACCTGATAGCACTTTGCAGCACTTTCTGGGAATTTTACAATGTAGAAGCATTGTTCGCATATTGCTTCCAACAATCTGGGTCCTCATTTACTGGCCTCAGAAGGATGGGAGCCTGAATCAACCTTGAGCCCCATCAGGATTGAACTACAGCCTGTGGGAAGAGTTTGCCTGCAATACTGCACTTTAAGTACTGAGCCACCAGGGCTCTAAAATTAATATTAATTTCTAATTCTTAAAGTTTTATTAGTTTATAATATGCAAAAGTAAATAGTGGAACCAGCAATGTTATTAATTCTTTTGCATTCCAGCTAATACAAAATAATTAATATTGATGGGGGAATGGATGGGTAGGTTCAAAAGGATCTTCATAATTCACTAATGTTAGATAGATGATATTTTGGTCAGTGATCAAATAAATCATATATAAATTGAATACAAAAGACAACAAAGAAAAGACAAACCACATAAGATAAGTGAATGGATATGAGGATGTCAGTCATATATAGCAGTCAGTTATTTGTGCACATTTAGAGCAGCTCTACAGAAGTTCATTACATATGGATAATTGCACTTTTCTTGTCTAGCAGAAGGACATTATATGAAATACTAATGAAGCTACTAGTTAAAAATCATTATACAAGATTGTCAGACTTGTTTTAAGAATCTTGTATCATGTTTTTGGATGGGTGATTTCATTAGTAATTCATTTCTCGATTTGGGAAAACCAAGCTGATACCATACTTATTATGCTCTTTTTAACAATGTTCTCTTCACAAGATCATTCATATATCTTATCAGATATGTTAAACTGATTTACTTGATGCATTTTTGGATCCTCCTTTCCCCCCTTCATATAAATGGATAAAATGTTGACCCTCTTCCAGTCATCTAGGACTTTGTCAACTGGGAGACAAACTCTGCAGCGAGCGGGAAATCAAACAGATTCCCAACCAACCTAGATGACAACTTTATCATCCAAAAGGTGGAGGCGGGAACTAGATGTAAAGCTATACTGGACTTAATTCTTACTAATAGAGAAGAAATGATAGAGGGAGTTGAAATTGCTGGAATCTTGGGTGAAAGTGACCACATCATACTGGAATTTAATATAATGCAAACACTAGCAATAGAAAACAATCAAGCCAGTGTCTTAAACTTCAAAAGAGCTGACTTTAACAAACTCAGAGACAACCTAGGAAAGATCCCATGGATGAAAATCCTAAAGGGGAAAACAATCCAAGAAGTGTGGGAAACTCTGAAAAATGTAATCATAAAAGCCCAGACCAACACAATACCATTGAGGGGAAAAAAACAAATTCAAGAAGAAACCAGCATGGCTGCACAAAGATCTCTCTGATAAACTGAAAGACAAAAATGACAAGTACAAAAAATGGAAAGAGGTTCACATAACTAAAGCTGATTATCAGCAGACAGCTAGAACACGCAAAGATGAAGTCAGGAAAGCAAAGGCTCAGATAAAAAAAGACTTGCAACAGAAATCAAGGATAATAAAAAAAGTTTCTTCCAACATATTAATAACAAGAAAAAACTCAAGGAAACTGTAGGTCCGCTAAAGAGAGAAGATGGCAAGAAAATAACAGGCAACAGGGAGAAAGCAGAGCTGCTTAACTCATACTTTGCATCAGTCTTCACAAAAAAAGAAACTATAGCCCAACATACCAAAAAAATACTGCAAAGGACAAAGTAGAAACAAATATTAAAGTAAACAAGAAAATGGTAACAGAACGCCTATCTGACTTTGATTAATATAAATCGCTGGGACCCAACAGATTACACCCCAGAGTTCTGAAGGAGCTGGCAGATGTTATCTCAGAATCATTGAACCGTATCTTTCATAAATCCTGGAGCAGCAGGGAAGTACCTGAGGATTGGAAAAGAGCTGATGTGGTTCCCATCTTCAAAAAAAGGGGGGAAAATGGAATCAAGAAACTACAGACCAAACAGTTTAACATCAATACCTGGGAAGATCCTAGAAATGATAATCAAAAAACAGATTTACGAGCAACTAAAAGCAAACAAAGTTATAACTAGTAGCTAGCACAGGTTTGTTAAAAACAGATCATACCAAACCAATCTTATTTCATTTTTTGATAAAGTAACTAAACTAGTAGACCAGTGAAATGTTGTGGATGTAATATACTTAGAGTTCAGTCAGGCGTTTGACAAAGTAGACCACAACCTACTCCTTGGTAAGCTAGAAAAAGGTGGAATAGACAACATCACCACCAGATGGATCTATAGCTGGCTGGCAAACTGTACTCCATGAGTAGTCCTCAATGGTACTACATCTACATGGAGAGAAGTAAGCAGTGGTGCACCACAAGGTTCCATCTTAGGTCCAGTACTCTTCAATATCTTCATCAATGACTTAGATGAGGGAATTGGAGGGGAGCTCATCAAATTTGCAGATGACACCAAACTAGCAGGAGTAGCCAATACCCCAGAAGGCAAACCCAGGATCCAAAAAGATATTGACAGACTTGAACAATGGGCTCTATCTGACAAAATGAGTTTCAATGTGGAGAAAAGCAAAGTCTTACATTTAGGCAGGAAAAATCAAAGGTACAAGTACAGATTAGGCGAGATCTGGCTTAAAAACAGTAACTGTGAAAGGGACCTTGGAGTCCTAGTGGACAATCACTTGACTATGAGCCAGCAGTATGCAGCAGCAGCCCAAAAAGCTAATACAATCCTGGGTTGTATAAACAGAGGCATAGAATCAAGAACACGCAAAGTATTAGTACCGCTTTATAAAACCCTAGTAAGACCACACCTGGAATACTGCAGCCAGTTTTGGTCATCATATCACAAAAAAAGGTGTTGAGAGTTTGAAAAAAATTCAGAGAAGAGCAACTAAGATGATCAAAGGCCTGGAGATTAAAACATATGAAGAATGGCTGCAGGACTAGACAGCCACTTGTCTGAGATGGTATAGGTTCTGCTTGAGCAGGGGGCTGGACTAGAAGACCTCCAAGGTCCCTTCCAGTTCTATTCTATTCTATTCTATTCTATTCTATTCTATTCTATTCTATTCTATTCTATTCTATTCTATTCTATTCTATTCTATTCTATTCTATTCTATTCTATTCTATTCTATTCTATTCTATTCTATTCTATTCTAACTTTTGCAGACATTCAACTCTTAATATATGGTGTGCTGTGAAGGGGTATTCCATTCACCTGGAACAGTGGGCTGTCTCCTTCTCCAAACCAAGGATGTCTCCTGTTCTCATGACTGAATGCTGAGTAGATGTTTGATGCTTTATGAACATGCAGCCATTAACTATAATTTAGTTTGGAGGGTTGTGCTATTATTGTTATATTTCAAACTCTTATGTTTTTAATTATTGCATTACATCTACAGTCCCTTTGAATAGAGGTGGTAGATAAATCTAGATAGGATAAGAGGGAGGGAGGGAGGCAAGAAAAAAAGAAGAAAGAAAGAAAGAAAGAAAGAAAGAAAGAAAGAAAGAGAGAGAGAGAGAGAGAGAGAGAGAGAGAGAGAGAGAGAAAGAACAGTTCAATCTGACCATCAGAAAGACTATTCCTCTGCCCTTAATTAAATTAATTCATAAATTAAATTCATTTATATTCAAAGTAAATTGATATTCTCTAAAAATGCTTCTACCAATATCAGGTTTCATTTCTGCTATCAATATCAAGTATCAGTCCTTCCCTATCACCGTAATGTTCTTCTCTACAATTTTTTTGGTAGAGCACATATCCTGTTTTGGTGAAGCCTGACCCAAAAAAGGAGTTGAGTAATTCAGCCTTTTCTGTTTTCAGGTAATATTTTGACATCTTCAATGAGTAGATGGTGTATTGATTCATTGGCTTTCCTCTCATTTTGAATATCCCTTATCTGAAGAAGCTTTTTATATTGTTGCTCTTGGCATCCTACACCAACCTCAACTCATATTAAGCTTCCTGATATCACTTCTATAATTGTAACCTACTTCTACCAGTTACTGACCTCTTTTCCATCTTCAGTGTAGGTCCGTTTTTGTTTTCCGAACTTCACAGAGATTTTTGGGCAGCTACCCACATGACGTCTTCTATCTGGTTTTCTTCACTGAAACTATTTGATGATTATTACTTAATTACCACCTGTCTTAAAATCCTATTCTCATCAGATTCTCTTGCCAAAAAGTCCTACTATCATTACCCTGAATTTATTAGACATTTTTGTACCACTAGATATGTATTTGGCTGGATTCAGTCCATATTTCAAGGAAATATAATATCTGGGTTGTAAATGTAGATTGAAGAGGCCATAGCAGTTACATATCAGAGTGCCTTAGCTGTATGGATAAAAGGGCCAAGATCCAGTTGAGCCAGTTGCTGCCCATAGCTGAGATAGGCGTCTATGAAACGTTTGTAGGTTAATTTTGGATCTGATTGTTTTATGCTTATAACCACAATAGTGGCTGGATTGGTGATGCAGGAGTGGGAGAACCACATACTGAAAAAAATGCATCAGCCATACAGTACATCATTCAATAACATCTCTATCCAGTGATTGGAAAAGTTTCATACATTCAATATTTGATATGTGCTAGAATATATTCACTATCCCAGGACAAACTGAAGAACTTCTTGGATGAGAAGCGAGATGTTTTCAAAGAAAACAAACAAAAAGTCCAGTTGTCTTTTGGAAAAAAAAGCAACTTTTGGGATAACCATGACCTGGATGATTGAGAATCTCCATAGACATCCAAGGACAAAGTTGATCTGAAAGACGAAAGCAGATTTAGTTATGCAAATCCTGGCAAGTTGGTTGTGGCAGAAAGTAAGGGGCGATGCCATAACCGATGAAGCTTCTTGGGTGAGGTGTGAAATGGCTTCTTCTTCCTCAAGGGAAAAAACATTCCAGTTGCCTTTTGAAAAAACACCTTTGAAACAACTGTCACCTGGATGTCTGAGAATCTCCACAGATGTTTCTTTATATACTATTACAGCACAATCAGAACAAAAGTCATGGTTCATACAAGCCAGGGACAATCCTTTTTCTCTAAATTGAAAGCTCTTAATATATTATCTTGATATGACAAAAGACACCAAGACTGTATAACATTTTGTTCTTTTGAAAAGAAGCACACACTATTCTATACTCTAGAACAGGGGTAGGCAACCTCGGCTCTTTTATGACTCGTGGACTTCAACTCCCAGAATTCCTGAGCCAGCATGGCTCAGCTTGGAAACCTCTCCCTTTCCCCTCAGCATGGCTGGCTCAGGAATCCTGGGAGTTGAAGTCCACGAGTCACAAAAGAGCCAAGGTTGCCTACCCCTGCTCTAGAATAAATGCCCTATTCAAAGGAGTTTCATAAACTCAGTGTTCCATTTTACTTTACACACAAGGTGGTGCTATTGCACCAAACAGTAAAAAGAGAGATTCATTTATTTCAGAATGATCTAGTCATTAGACAAAGGAATCTCAGAACAAAAGGCAACAGCTCTCAGTTTAAACCTTGAGAAATTTCCGAAGAAAATATTCCAGCATGAATACCAAAAAATAACTCCTGTTGGATTCTGATAACAACTATAAAAGAAATTGTAGCAGCTGCTTTACGAAGAATCATATTCCCAGAAAGAGGCTGAGAAAATGGAAGTATCTCCTCCTAGCAGGCAAGTGGTCTTGTTCTTTATTTCTCTGTGTAGCTCTGGTATGTTGTGTGAACCGTTCCACTATTCAGTGCCTGAGGAGAAGAAAGCTGGATCAATAGTGGCAAATGTGTTAAAAGATTTGAAGGCAGATGTGAAGGAGCTGTCTGTTCGCAGAGCACAGTTGATTTCTAAGAGTTCCAGGCAGGATTTCCAGCTGGATCCTCACTCTGGGAATATAATATTAAGGGATAAAATTGACCGAGAAGCTTTGTGTGGTCTGACTGATCCTTGCACTCTATTCTCTGAAATTTTGCTGGAAAATCCTTTGCAAGTGTTCAAAATTGAAGTTCAAGTAGAAGATGTCAATGATAATTCCCCTACATTCTCTCAGAATCAATTCCTTTTTGAAATACCTGAACAGACTCCCATAAATGCACGTTTCCCTTTGCAGAAAGCACAAGATTTAGATAAAGGAAAAAATGCTATCCAGAACTATATACTTAGCACAAGTGAATATTTTAAGTTGAATGTACAAAGTAAAAATGATGGCAGCAAATATGCAGAACTGCTTTTGGCAAAACCATTAGACCGCGAGGTGATCCCTCAGTTTATTCTCACTCTGGAAGCTGTGGATGGAGGGATCCCAAGGAGAACTGGCACAGCACAGATAATTATTGATATTCTGGATAACAATGATAATGTTCCCCAATTTGAACAAGCAGTCTATAAAGTGCAGTTGATGGAAAATAATCATCCAGGTTCATTGGTTGGTAAAGTTGAAGCCACTGACAAAGATATTGGATCCAATGCTCACATCATTTACACTTTTAGCCAAGAACCAGCAGATGTGCTTCGATCATTCAGCTTAAACAACCATACTGGGGAAATTACACTTGTAGGGAAAATTGATTATGAAGAAAATCATAGTTATGAACTCAACATCAAAGCCACAGATGGAGGGGGACTCTCCACTTACTGTAAAGTTCTTGTTGACATTGAAGATGAGAATGACAATGCTCCAGAAATAGTTGTATCATCCATCACTAATACTTTACCAGAGAATTCTCCCCCGGAAACGCTGGTGGTACTTTTTGGCATCAGAGATCAAGACTCTGGAGACAATGGCAGAACTAGCTGCAACACTGATAAAAACCTGCCTTTTATACTAAAACTGACTGAGAACAATTATTACCAGCTTGTGACTCAACAGCCACTGGACAGAGAACAAATGTCACAATATAACATCACCATCACAGCCACTGACCAAGGTTCTCCCAGACTCACCTCCAAGACAGTTATTAGCATTCAACTTTCAGATGTCAATGATAACCCTCCAATGTTTGAAAAATCTTTCTACGATTTGCACTTGAGAGAAAACAACATTCCAGGATTGCTCATTGGATCAGTCCGCGCTGTGGATGTGGACACAGAACAAAATGCCAAACTGACCTATTGGCTTTTGCCTGGGAAGATCAGGGATGTCCCTGTATCTTCTTACATCTCCATCAACTCCGAAACTGGGAACCTGTATGCCATCCGATCTGTGGATTATGAGGATATACAAGATTTCCAGGTGATGGTGAGGGCTATAGACAAGGGCTTGCCTCCACTGAGCTCAGAAACCACGGTCCGAGTTCTTATCAGAGATGAGAATGACAACGCCCCCTTTGTCCTCTGCCCCCTTCAGAACAGCACTTCTCCATCAAAGGAGCTGGTTCCCAGGGGAGCAGAGGCAGGCTACCTGGTCACCAAAGTGGTGGCAGCGGACAGGGATTCAGGGCAGAATTCTTGGCTTTCCTATCAATTGCTGAAGGCCACAGATCCGAGTCTCTTCACTGTTGGGACTCAGAATGGGGAAGTGAAAATCACGAGGCCGGTGAATAGCCGAGACAGTTTCAAACATACTCTTATTGTAGCAGTTAGGGATAATGGGCATCCGCCTCAGTCTTCCTCTGCGACCCTAAGAATTCTTCTAGTGGACGGCTTCTCTGATCCGTACATGAAAAGTATGGATAATCCTAAGGGCGAAGTCCCGCAGGAGGGAGATCATACTCTAACCATGTATTTGATTATTTGCTTGGTTGCCATCTCATCCATTTTTCTGCTTTCTGTCATGGTGTTTATTGCCACCAAGTTTCAGAAGCGAAGGAAGTTCACAGGAAGTTCTCATTCTGCATCTAATTTCCCCGTGGGACCAAGTTCAAAAGACAAGTGTGTGGATCCTAACACTGGGACACCTTCCCAGGCCTTCAGCTATGAGGTATGCTTAGCAGATGGATCTCTGAGCAGTGAGTTCAAGTTCCTTAGGCCTTTCTTTCCTGTTTTTACTATGGAGCATCGAAAAACTCTGCTGAATCCACAGAGTAGAAATGATTGCCATGATCTTCCTAATCAATTAGAGGAAAGAGAGGACATATCCCAGGTGAGAATAATTATTAATGCAATTAATTTATAAATTTACTTTGTTTGAATGATTCAGAAATAATTAATTTTTGTTAAAAATGGAAGAGTGTCTAATAAAGTACATTAACATGAATTTCCAGAGAATTAATTCTTTGAAGTTAATGTACTGACAAATTTGTATTGGTTTTACATGTATTTTAATTTATACATGGGTATTTATCCTGCTAGGGACGCAGTGGCTCAGTGTGCTTGTTGATCAGATGGTCGGCAATTTGGCGGGTCGAATCCCGAGTGCCGCATAACAGAGTGAGCATCTGTTACTCGTCCCAGCTTCTGCCAACCTAGCAGTTCGAAAGCACATAAAAATGCTAGTAGAAAAATAGGGACCACTATGGTGGGAAGGTAACAACGTTCCGTGCGCCTTTGGCATTTAGTCATGCCGGCCACATGACCATGGAGACATCCTCGGAGAAGCACTGGCTCTTCGGATTTGAAACGGAGATGAGCACCGGCCCCTAGAGTCGGAAAACGACTAGCATGCATGTGTGGGGGGAACCTTTACCTTTACCTTACTATTTATCCTGCACTGTCATATGTAATTTGGTAGGTGAGAAGTTATGAAATACATATTGCCCTAAAAGAAAACTCTACAATTTTCCAGGAAGGAAACAATTTGTGAGGTGTTTGAAATTTGGAAGCTACAGCTGGTGCAGCATGTGGTGGCATGGGCAATATATAATTATAATAATATATAATTGAAAGCTACCAAGAGTTAGCAATAGGTAGCAATAGCACATAGACTTATATACCACTTCACAGGGCTTTATAGCCATCTCTAAGCAGTTTACAGAGTCAGCATATTGTTCCCAATCTGGGTTATCATTTTACCGACCTTGGAAGGATGGAAGGCTGAGTCAACCTTGAGCCAGTGAGAATCAAACTGCTGAACTGCTGGCAATCAGCAGAATTAGCTGCGCTCCTGCATTCTAACCACTGTGCCACCTTGGCTCAGTTACCTTGTGGTAAGACAGCAACCAATAAATTTTATTTATTTATTTATGTTTTTTTTTTATTTTTACGACTGTGTAATCCCTTGATTTGGGACAAGGTTGGGGTGACTGAATGCAGCTGAGCATTTACTGGCCAGATGCCCTTCCTGACACCTACTCCAAGTTTGCAGCAGATATTTTCTCTTTGTGCCCCGACAGAGAAACATTCGTCACTGCCTAGGATTGAACTATCAACCTTCTGAATGAGAAGCAAGCATCTTCACTTCTAAGCCACCACGCCGCTCTAATGAATTTTATAAATAAAAAATAAAATTTTGCAGCGGGTTGAATGGGTGTGTGAGGGAAGGGTTGTGGACTGAGTGAAAAAGTATTTAAATGAAATTTTAGCACATTGATTAAAAACAGAAGGATTTATAATGCAGCTCATGATCAAGGCTTAACTCTGATTAGTGGAGAGTGATACAAGTGATTTAACGCTTAAGCAGGTCAGGATTTGGGAATAGAATAGAATAGAATAGAATAGAATAGAATAGAATAGAATAGAATAGAATAGAATAGAATAGAATAGAATAGAATAGAATAGAATAGAATAGAGCCATCGACACCATCTCAGACAGGTGATTGTCTAGTCTTTTCTTAAAAATCTCCAGTGATGGAGTGCCCACGATTTCTGGGGGCAAGCTGTTCCACTGGTTGATTGTCGTCACAATCAGGAAGTTTCTCCTTAATTCCAGGTTTGATCAGTTTCCAACCATTGTTTCTCATCCTTCCCTCTGATGCTGTGGTGAACAACCTGCCGCCCTCTGCCTTGTGGCAGCCCCTCAGATACTGAAACGCTGCTATCATGTCTCCCCTATTTTTTCTTTTCTTTAGACTAGCCAAACCCAAGTCCCGCAGCCATTCTTCATATGTTTTACCCTCCAGGCCTTTGATCATCTTGGTTGCTTTTCTCTGAGTTTTTCCCAAACTCTCAACATTTTTTTTGTGATATGGTGACCAAAATTGGCTGCAGTATCCAGGTGTGGTCTTACTAGGGCTTTGTAAAGCGGTACTAGTACTTTGCATGATCTTGATTCTATGCCTCTGTTTATACAACCCAGGATTGTATTAGCTTTTTTGGTTGCTGCTGCACACTACTGGCTCATAGTCAAGTGATTGTCCACTAGGACTCCAAGGTCCCTTTCACAGTTGCTGTTTTTAAGCCAGGTTTTACCTAATCTGTACTGTATTCATGACTTTGGTTTTTCCTGCAATGACACTCTCTCTCTCTCTCTCTCTCTCTCTCTCTCTCTCTCTCTCTCTCTCTCTCTCTCTCTCTCTCTCTCTCACTCACTCACTCACTCGCACATGCACCCACACAACCAAAATTGGGAAAGCATAGTAGCAAATGAAATAACAGAACAGAATAGAAATAACAGAATAGAGTAGAAATTTTTATTGGCCAAGTGTGATTGGACCCAGAAGGAATTTGTCCACAGTAAATAAGCTGTCAAGAATACATACAAACAACAAAGACATAACTCAGTAAATCATAATATACATTTATAAATCATAGGATATGAACAATTGATAAATCATAATATGCAAATAGGAGAAAGAACTGGATTATACCCTTTATCAATAATTTTTTGCAGATTGTCACTCTTTCTTTTTCTATATAATTAGATAGTTCATAAAATAATCTGCTATTGGATAGATAAAAATAGATTTAATGTACGTAGTGTCTAAAATGGAAATAGAATTTTTGTCTACTTCACCACATGGTGGCGATATTAACAAAGAAATTCAGTTCTGTTCTTCTTCCTCAGTATCAGGGCAGACAGTAAAACAAAATTGAACAAAAGCAATCTGACTCTTTTTGCGATGAGACATGCAGATTATAAAATGGCAAAGGACTGAACAAATAAAAATGATCTGCACAACTAAATCATAAGGAAGGAAGGGAAGACAGGCTGACTGTTGGGCAGAATTTGAGCCTGCAAGGAAGAGGCTGGAATCATGGAGAATTGCTTTTGGAAAAGACAAGGTCTGTATGTCCTTCTCTCTTTCTCATTCCTTAGAGTAATGTGTGCTTCAATTCGCTTTTCTGTCCCTGAAGAAAAGAAAAAGGGGTTTCTGGTGGCTAATGTGCTTAAGGAATTGAAACTGAAAGCAGGGGAGCTCTCAACCCGCAGAGCACATTTAGTTGCTGAGGGCACTCAGGAATACTTCCACCTTGATATTCAGACTGGGAATCTGTTGGTTAAGGATAAAATAGACAGAGAAGCTTTGTGTGGTCAGAATGATCCTTGTGTACTCCTATCTCAGCTTGTTTTGGAAAACCCCTTAGATTTCTTTAATATTGAAATCAAGATAGAAGATGTGAATGACAATGCCCCCAGATTTTGGAAAAACGAAGTGGTACTGGACATTCCTGAAAATAGTCCTATAAGTACAACATTCCCCTTGGAACCTGCCCAAGATGAAGACTTGGGAGACAATAGCATCCAAAACTATACTCTTAATCCCAATGAGCATTTTCAGCTTGAAGTACAGAAGAATGAAGACGAAAGTGATAATATATATCTTGTTTTGAAGAAAACATTAGATAGGGAGAGGATGCCACACCTCGGATTGACTCTTATGGCTATTGATGGAGGAGTTCCAAAGAAAAGCGGCACAGTTCAAATTAATACTAATGTTCTGGATAGTAATGATAACTTTCCTCTGTTTAGCAAGTCTGAATATAAGGCAAGAATAAAGGAAAATCTCCCTAAGGGCACTCTTGTGATTAAGGTGGAAGCCACAGATCTGGATTTGGGTTCAAATGCACAGATTCTCTACTCATTCCATCAAGTGCCAGAAAGAATAAACAGTTTGTTCTATTTAAATGAAGTTACTGGTGAAATCACTGTTTGGGGTCAGATTGATTATGAAAAAGAAAAAAGCTATAACATGAAAATCAGAGCAACAGATGGAGGGGGTTTTACAGGTCAGTGCAAGATACTAATAGAGGTTGAAGATGAGAATGACAACCCCCCAGAAGTGTCCATCATATCTCTGACCAACACTTTAAAGGAGGACTCTCCCCCAGACACAATGGTGGCCCTCTTCAGTGTTAGAGACCAAGACTCTGGAGACAACAGCAAAACGGTCTGCTCCGTGGAGATGAACCTTCCTTTTGTGCTCAAAGGCACCACAAACAACTTTTATCAGCTTGTGCTCCAAAGTCCCCTAGACAGAGAGACCGTCACTGAGTACAACATCACCATCACAGCCATTGACAGCGGCTCTCCTAGGCTCACTTCAACAAGACTGATTAATGTTCAGATTTCCGATGTCAATGATAACCCTCCTCTTTTTGAAAAGTCTTCATATGACATGCAGATCCGAGAGAATAATATTCCAGGCTTGCTCATCGGCTCAGTCCACGCTGTGGATCTGGACACAAAGCTGAATGCAAAAGTGACTTACTCAGTTCTGTCTGGGAAGGGTGATGGCCTTTTGCCCACTTTCATTTCAATCAACTCTGAAACTGGAAACCTGTATGCCCTCCGATCCCTGGACTATGAGCAGATAAGAGGCTTCAGAGTGACTGTGAGGGCGTCTGATGGTGGTTCTCCTTCCCTGAGCTCAGAAGTGATTGTCCGCATCCACATCATAGATGAAAACGACAACGCTCCCTTCTTCCTGTATCCCCTGCAGAACAACACATCTCCATGCAATGAGCTGCTTCCCAAGTCAGCCGAGGCCGGCTATCTGGTCACCAAGGTGGTTGCCGTGGATGCAGATTCTGGCCAAAACTCTTGGCTTTCCTATGAATTGCTGAAGGCCACAGACCCAGCCCTTTTCAGCATAGGAGCACAGAATGGCGAAGTGAAAACCAGGAGAGCCCTGAATGAGCGAGACACAATCAAGCAGAGGCTGGTGTTGCTGGTCAGAGACAACGGTCTTCCTCCACAGACCAGCACGGCGATGCTTAATGTCCTTCTTGTGGATGGCTTTTCGGATCCCTTCCTGAGGAGGGCAGATGTCACTGTGCAAGAACCGGAAGAAGACAAAACCTTGACCAAGTATTTGGTGATCTGCTTGGCTGCTGTCTCCTTTGTGTTCCTGGTCTGCATTGTTGTCTTTATTGTGGTCAAAATCCTCAAGAAGGACTCCCAAAGCCACTTTACTGCAGCTGTTCCTCACTTCCCACCTGATGCCCCAGAGAACTGTGCAGATTCACCGAATGGGTCGCTTCCCAGGACTTACCGTTATGATGTTTGTTTGACTGGTGGATCCTTAAGTAGTGAGTTCCGATTTCTCAGGCCCCTCTTTCCTGTCCTGTCCTGCCCTGTGGGAGATGTAAACGTCCCAGGCAACCACTGGACTTCTTCTGGCCCCGAAGATTTATCTAAGCAGGTTGCAGTTAATGGCACAATAAAAGAGGTGAGGAAAAACATGCAATTAATTTAACCTCTTTCTATTTATTCTCCCTCTGTTTGTTTTACTCTATCAGTTATTCTTGAAATCCATGCTGGTTATTTGTTTAAAAAACAGGCATTTTTACTTTAATGTTAGCTGAGAGCATACATAACAATTCTTTTACAGAGAGTCAGTCAGTGCTTGGTTAACAGCTACTCCTTTAGCAAACATTTGATATTATAATGCGCTGGGTGGTAGTTATGACTGGTCCTAGGCCTTCCAGCTGTCCTGGATCCTCCCTGATCACTTGATTCTGATCTGGGCATTTGGCAACCAGCTCACACTTAGGATGGATCTGCATCCCATGGTCATGTAATTCGCAACGTTCAGTGCAGGTTTCCAACAAGCAGTTTCAATAGGGAAGCTGGCAGGGAGGGTTGCAATCTGCTCGGGTAAGTCTTGCCTGGCTGCATACATTCCCCCAGCCTCTCTGCAGTCACGCTGCACCTTGCCAATCACCCACACACACTTGCACACTCTCCCCGGGCCTCACTGTTCTCCTGGCCATTTGCACTCTTGTGCACCCTCCCCAACCCAGCACCATCTATTCCCAGCCCTCCTGTGCTCACACTGGGCCTTCCCTGCCAATTGCAGAGCCTCTTTGAACTGCATTCATACTAAGTTTCCCTGGCCAGAGGTGCACCCTCCCTCACATAGCAGTAGGTACCCCAAGCCCCGCCATGGGTTTCTGTGCATCCGCTCACTCCCTCTCCCACCCAGCAGTGGCCACTTCCCTGCCTGCTGGCCTTAAAGAATTCAAAGATTCTCTTGCCAATATTGCATTTAGGGAACTTGTATGATGATCTGACTGCATTCAAATAATATTATCTTTTTTTAAATAAATCTTATTTTAGCTTCTTCAGATTTTCATATTATAAGGTATATCCAAAATACTGTATATGCTCAAAAACATATATCAATTGATCAATGATATTATCATATTCTCTGATCAATCCATGTTTTGGGTGCATCCACTTTTAATACTGATCCAGGAAGAAAAAAATATATAGTGACATCTATGGGGGAGAAGGGAGAGATCTGGAAACAATAGCTATTAGGGTAATTAATGGCATTAAACATAACAAATGTGATTGCAGGACTGATTTCCTTCATAAAATTATCAAGGTCAAAGAGGAGAATGGATCTAGATATATCATAATATACATGTACATGTAGATATATATGAGCGATAAAGAATAGCAGTATTTTGGAGTGATACAAGTACAAACCCCTCCATTTCCCTCCTCCCATGTCTATGGCAACCTAGAACAAGCAAGATGTCTTGAGCCAGGTTTGTTGTACAGTTGACAGTCAGACCCCCTAAAGCACGGGTGTCAAACTCGCCGTGTCATATAACGTGTTGCAACATATCGTGATTTTTTTTGCATTGCCGGAGCTGGAGTGGTTGCGGCCTCTGCATGATGCAACCGGCCTGCGGGCTGGCAGTTTGTCAACCCTGCCCTGAAGAGAAAGCAAATCCTGCACGAAAAACAAAAACAAAAAATAGGAATCTGAGAATGTTTATCATAAAATCGCCATATTAGTCAGTCTGTCTTAATGTCCGCACTTTTCACCCACGTAGCTTCCGATAATGGATAACCTTTCCACTGCACTAAGTAGTGTAACTTCCTTTATACAAACTAGAATCGAAAATGTGTTTGATTTCATAATGGGCTTCCCCTTCAACTAAAATGGGACCCGGTGTCTTCTTAGGGATTCCTGGCACGCTTTAGCAAACTGCAATGGAAAACAGGGTGAATTTCCCTAATAACCAAGGGAGTTTCAACTCAACTATAACAGGATTTATAATTTTAGTTATGGGAAAGGGACCAAGGAATTTAGGTCCTAATTTGTTGCTAGGTAATTTAAGTCTTAAATATTTGGTAGATAGGTAGACTTTCTCCCCCACATAAAATGGCCTCTGAGAGGATCGCTTCTCATCAGCTTGCTCTTTATACATTTTTGTGGCTTGGGCTAATGTTTTATTTACATTAGCCCAAACACCCTGCCATGATGTCACCCAATGGTCTAAGGTTTGCAAGACGGGGGTACTTGTGGATATTCAGGCATGGGAACAATTTCTCGGCCAGTAGCGATTTTGAATGGGGTAACTCCAGTGCTGCTGTGTACTGTATTATTATATACCACCTCTGCAAAAGGCAGGAGGTCAGCCCAATTAGTCTGTTGTAGTAAATGTAAAATCTGAAGTATTGTTCCACCATTGCGTTCACATGTTCAGCCAATCCATTAGTGCTCAGATGAAAAGCCAATGAGAGCTCTTGAATGGACCCAATTAGCTTGACAAAGTCTCTCCAGAACCTTGCAGTAAATTGGATCCCCCTATCCGATATTAACCTTTTTGACACTCCGTGGAGGCAGCAGATGTGTTTCAGGAACAGCTTGGTTAATTTCTGAGTGGAGGGGAGCCTTGAGCAGGCAATGAAATAGGCTTGATTTGAAAAGAGATCAATGACAATCCAGATTACCGTATTTCCCTTACTTTCTGGTAATTCAACAATAAAATCCATGGCTATCTCCTCCCAGGGTTGGGATGGTTCTGTTACCAGTTGCAATAACCCTGGGGGCTTGCCAGGGCATTTCTTCATGGCTGCACAAGTGGCACAGGTCTTTACATAGCTTTCAGTGTCTTTTTTCATCCCTGGCCACCAAACCTGCCACCAGACTAAGTGCAATGTCTTTAAAAATCCAAAATGGCCAGCCTGCTTGGCATCGTGACTACGTTGAAGGGCTTGAATTCAAAGGGAAACTGGCAAAACCATTGCGATAGGTCAACAGGGTTTTATTCTCCTGGAACCAGGTATCAGTCTTTAATTCTTCCCTGAGCTTTTGGGTCATGTGGATTTCTGCCTCAATAGATTGCTTTTGCTTCTGACCCCTTGTGAACACATGAGAAACTGATTGCGGTAGCAGAATGATAGTCTTTTGAATTGGGGCATTCTGACAAGTCATCAGCCAAAAATTTCTTCCCTCTAGGGAAGTACTTCAAAGTAAAGTTAAAACAGTTAAAATATTATGCCCATCGTACTTGTTTAGGGGACAACTTTTGAGGGGTTTTCAGCATTTCTAGATTTTTATGATCAGCCCATACTTCAAAAGGCACTTTGCTCTCCTCAAGGAAGTGGCCCCAAGTTAGCAGCACCCATCTGACTGCAAAAGCCTCTTTCTGCCAAACATCCCATTGCCTCTCAATGTCTGTCAGTTTCCTAGAAGGGTAGGCACAGGATTGTAGGTCCCCTTTTGGTTTCTTTGTAGGAGTACTGTTTCCATGGCTACATCACTAGTATCAGCTTGGATGATGAATTGCTCCTCATGGTCAGGATGTTTGAGAACAGGTTCGGCTCCAAACAGTCTCTTTAAATGCTCAAACACTGCTTGGCATTCCATAGACCAATGTAACGGTTGACAAGGTCGGGGCTTTTGCCCTCCTTTCCCAGTTTTCAGTAGCTCAGTGATTGGCAAAGCTATCTTAGTGAACGAGGGAATTAATTGCCGGTAAACATTTGCGAATCCTAGAAGGGTTTTGAAGCTGCTTATGGGTCAGTGGGGGCTGCCATTCCAGCACTGCCTTAACTTTGGCAGGGTCCATATCCACCTCTTCACTGGAAATTCTGTACCCTAGGTAGTCGAGGTGGAGCTGATGGAATTCACATTTAGAGAGCTTAGCATAAAGTTTACCTCTCAGCAGCTTCTTGAGTACTTCACACACTAATTTGACATGCTCTTGCATGGTCTTGGTATAAATAAGGATATCATCAAGGTAGACTAAGACCCCCTTGAACAAATGATCATGCGTTACTTGATTGATAAATTGCATGAATATGGCAGGGGCTCCTTGTAGACCGAAAGGCATAACCCTGAACTGGAAACTTCCCAGAGGCTATTGAAACTTGTTTCCCATTGATCCCCCTCCTTAATCTGCACCTATTTTCTTGGGACGTAGAGTCTGTCAATGTCACTGTGAGGATTTCTTCCACATCCTTGCTTTTGGGTCATCGGGCAAATCTCCTTGGATTGTTGTATCTATTATTTGGTGTTGAGAAAACCATCCAGTTGCCATTTTGTTAAGAAGACTAGCAGATCCAGCAGGTCTTCACCTTGGTTTTCCATTTTGACCTATTTGTCTTGACCTGTTTATCTTCTTTTCCATCTGTTTTCCTTTTATATCCTCAGGCTCCTTCTGTTTTATATAGGAAATCTTTACCTCTTTCCCTTTTGTCAGTTTCTTTTCTGTATTTTCCATTGTCTGTATTTGTTGAGCAGTTGAATCTTCTGTCTTGATATTTAATTGTTCCATTTTTTCTGTAGTATCCTGCATAAGTGATCCTATAATTATAGACATAATTTGCTTTTGCATATCTAGGCTGTCTTCTGGTTTTTTTCTGTAGTTTCTTATTTTATCACCAGTTTTATTTATTTATTTATTTATTTGTTTGTTTGTTTGTTTTATATACCGCCCTTCTCCCGGAGGACTCAGGGCGGTGTACAGAGCAATAAAGTAAGAATACAATAAAGCAATAAAGTGAGAAAATTTTAAAACCCAAATCCATCAGGCCAGGCCGGCTTGTTGGAATAGATAAGTTTTTAGATCACGCCGGAAGGAGCGAAGGTCAGGGGCCATCCGGATTTCAGCTGGTAAGCGGTTCCAAAGGATTGGCGCACCCACCGAGAATGCTCTCCCTCTGTGGGTCACCAGCCGACATTCTCTGACCGGTGGCACCCTGAGGAGGCCCTCTCTGTGAATAAGGTTTGAATAATCTCTTTTAACAAACAAAGAGTTTGATCCTGCTCTTCTTCCATAAGGAAAATCCAGTCCTGTTCTTCTTCCATAATAGTATATTTAAACTAAAAGGCATTACATTCAAAAAATCCAGTAAATAAAAAGCGCAGCTGAGTTTCTGAACATTACATGTGTCTTATCTTTTTTCTGAGCTGTCAGCCAAGTCTCTTGCACAATAATAGATTACAGTATCAAATTTAGCCACAAGATGTCTCTTCAAAGTTATTTTGATCTTTTCAGTTTTTTCTTCTATTTTAAAAGAAAAAACCCAGATCTTCAATAAAAATCAGTGCTTTTTTTGTAAAAGAAAAAGGTGCCGGAACTCACACATGTCATAGAACCTGCCTTGCCTACCCTACAAGGTTCCATCCAAAAAAGGTGCCGGAACTCCGTTCTGAGCGTTCTATGAGAAAAAAAGCCCTGATAAAAATAGAGAATAAAAATTGAAGAAAAATAGGAAATAGAGAATAAAGAGTCTTTTAATCCACCAATTTTAGGAAATAGATTCCCAATTAGGATCCAATTATTTTTTCAACGTTTGAAACACCACTGAGTCATAGATCACCGCTATGTCTGGAGGGAGGACTGAAACCCCACCCTTCCCTCACCACAGGGGAGAAAGTACTTTAGCAGCTTGAATAGGTACAAATAAGCAATTAGGATTTAAGAGATGTAGATATTACCCAGTTCTTTCCACACTGCTTTGAAGTTGCCAGATGGTGAGTGTGACTTCGGCTGTCTACAGGCTAGTGACAAGCCATATTTCTATGGCCGGTCTTTCATCTGCCGGTTTGGAGGGTTTCGCTAGCTCTAGCAGGAGAGCTACCGTTCACCTGTGATCCAGTGAGGGCCCCTCCTTGCTGGTCGCTTCTACGGGGCGACTTTTGACCCTTTTCAGCTCCCCCCCCAGCGATGCGAAACTGGATGTGGGAGATGAAGCTCATCTCCCAGACGTCCGTGGTTGCCGTGGCAAACTGGAAGTCTCCTTCAGTGTGAGGATTTCAATGGCACAGTCAGTCACCTGGTATGGGAGGAGCACATCACATTCATTTTCACTAAATACCTCTACCAAGTCTCGATATTCGCTCAGTATCAGTTGACTTCCTGGTACATGCTCTATGATGGCTTTTTGAGTCACAAGAATTCCTTGGGTCTCGGTTGCAGCAGGCCCCTGTACTTCACTGGTCAATATGGGTGGAAGGGGTCCCATTGCTAACCTTAGAGTCCTAACTCCATCCTCCCACCAAATCATGGGACGCCCCCTATTGAGCCAGGCCAACCTCAGAATTACAGCCTCAGTCATCTTAGGAACCACCACAAATGGATAATTTCCCAGTGTCTCCCTATGGTCAGGTGTGTGGCAGGGGCACCTCCGATAAGAGACCCACCTGCCTGTTCAAATTTCATGGCCAGGGACATTAGCCTGGCATGGATCCCTAACTTTAGTACTGTAGGGAGATTGGTTAAGCATCTGGTGCAACCTGAGTCAATTAGGATATTTAAAACTGCTTGGACACCCATCTTGAGTGCTATGGTTTTGGCGGAGATTGCGAAAGATAGAATGGGTTGACTTACCATCAGGTCATCTTCTCCCTCCTCATTGCTGTAATAAGGAGCTGGAACTCCCTCAGCTGGGCTCCTGGGCTTGCGGGGCACTGGTCTCTCTTGGGACTTCATCTAGGTGCTGGGCTCAATGCTGAAGCTGGCTGAGGTTGTGGGAAAGCTGGCCTGGCCATTGCAACTGGGCTTGGGCTCCGATGAGGAAGGAGGAGTATCGATGAGCATCTAGTGTCCCATCCGGCAGAGATCACAGAGTGAGCAATCAGGTCCATCTCCCCAACCTCAAGCCAGTCAAACGTCTCTCTCAATCTCTCAACTGAGTGGCCGTGGATGGCTGTCAGGTATCTCCACTCTCCAGAATCATCCCATCCAGTTGGCCTTTTCACCTTCCTCAGTGCAAGCGATCAAAGGCTGTGGGATGAAATCAGAGGAAATTCCGCCTTGGCAGCCTTGGGGATGATCCATTGCTGGTGAGCCACCTCGGAGCAGCAAAGCTCCTCAAAGGTCAGGATCCCTTCTTGCTGTCCCAACTACTCAGGTAGAATTATGTGGGTTTTCGGTCTTGCTCTACGCTTGAACAGTAGCCTGTTCTCCAGCAGCCAGAACCACATTGAGGCCAGCGGCCAATTCTCCCTTCTTCTCCATCACGGCTTCTCCCCTGAGTGTTTGCCATCCTCTCAAAAGTAGTGGGTAGGTGACTGGGGCTCAGAACCCAAAGTAAAAGATTTTAGGAGAATTGGTTTAATGTCATGTTTCCGATAGAGGCGAAAAATTAATCAGAACTCCGAGGCTAGATGCTTCATTGAAGAACATGTTTATTGGTTACAAAGTATCAGCACAATCAAAAGTGAAACCAAGTCTGAAATTTCCTCCAAAGAGTTAGGCTATTACAAAGTTAAACTTCCCACCCCAATACTAGGCAATTAACTATATTTCCCAATAGAATATTTTGGCGAGCTTTCTAACAGAAAACCCAAACCCCAATCCGACCATTTTAAATGACCTTGTTTCCCAAGGGGTAGAGAATTGTTTAGACTATGAAAAAAACCTCCACTTCCCTCCTCCCATGCTTAGGGCAACCTAGAGAGAGCAAGATGGCTTCAGCCAGGTTCATTGTGGAGTTGACACTATTTCTGTTTGCGGGTTTTGTATTTTGTTAGTGCATCTTTTTCATTGTTATTCAGATATTCTTCCAATGCCCCTTTTCCTTCTTCAGCTATCTAGTGTACTTGCAGCATTCCACACCCACCTATTTTCTTGGTACGTAGAGTCTGTCAATGTCACTGTGTGGATGCAGGGCATAATTCATTGTCATTATTTTTCTGGTCTTCCTAGCCAGGGCTTTTAGTTCTGCTTGAGTCCAATCCACTATTCCAAGTGTGTGTATTAAATGATTGGCATTGCCCAGGTGTTAATAACTTGAAGGTATTTCCTCCACTGAATTTAGGCTTTAAAATCTTCACTGTCTTGATGTATTCCCTTCTGATCTTCTTCTTAATTTCAGTGTGCTTGGAAGATGCTCAGCTTGAAGGATGCCCAGGTATTTGTAGTGACCATCGTCCTCCAGACTCTTGATGTTGTTTCTACAGTATAAGGCATCTTGATTCCCTCAGTTTTCACCATTTTGCCCTGTTGCTGGTGAGGGTGGAACATTAGTTGAGCCCAAATTTCATTCCAATGTCTTGATCTTACATATGGACAGAATTGAATTATGATTCTATTTCAGATAGTGGTTTTCTATACAGCTTCATATCATCCATGTAAAGGAGATGGGATAGTCTGGCAAATATTTTGGATTTTAATAACTATGGCCTAAATTTTTCAGTATAGTTGTCAGGAGAATCAGTGCAATAACAAACTTGAAAGATTCTTTTCTTGATATTATTATCACTTTTGCAGTCTAATTGGCAGCTAGACAATTAGACTGGATTTAGCAGTTTTATTCACTGTTGTGTCCCTCCCAAGGAGCTGGGATAAGTAGAGGTTGTTTGATGGTGTTAAGGATTTCATTGCACAATGTAAGCTGTTCCAAGGAAAATGCCCTTTGCAATTGTTATTTGGTTTGCCACACAGGCAGCCTATTATTATAAAAAAAGCCTCCACTCCATGCAGCTGATTAAGACAGCTCAAAGTCATGAAAGGGTGTACAACATTAAATCTGTTCATCCTTAAGGTGATAGCCCTAAAATCTTTGCAAGATAGAATATTAAAGCTATACCTCTGGAAATTTGAATGTGACACAGGTTGCGTGTCTACACTTCAGCTTCAAAGATACATTGAAAATTTCTGAATTTTTAGATATGAAATATAAAAATAGAGTTTCCATCCCTTTTCCAAATTGGTCTAATATGATAGTCAGTTTTTCATTCCTGTTCTTCTCTTCTGTTTATGTGATAGTTGACACAAAAATATGAAAAAAAAAGATCCAAAACAAAACAGATAAACAAGAGAGGTAAAAACCTCTACAAAGTAATATGAAAAATGAAACAATGCAGTGGCAGCAGTGGAGACTTTTTAATTTAGATTCCTGGTTGCTTAATTTTCTTCTGAAAGGAATTATGAAATGTATAGATATGAGTGGAAGTGAAAATCATGATTGTTTCAAGGTATGACCTACCTACACAGTCATTGTAACTCAGGACATGAAAAGGTGCTAGTAAAAATATAACACACAAATGAACTTCCTCTGGATACTTAACTGTATGCACATACTTATACATACATTCACGTCACAATCATACCAAAAGTTAAAGCTCTTACATTTCAGGAGGAATCCTTTTTATTTAGACTGAAAGCTGTTAGTATATTGTCTTGCTATGACAGAGGACACCAAGAACGTATACAGGAGGAGCATTTTGTTCTTTTGAAACAAAGCGCGCACTATTCCATACTCTAATAAATGCTCTTTTCAAAGGAGTTTCATAAACTCAGTGCTCCATTTTACTTTACACACAAGGTGGTGCTATTGCACCAAACAGTAAAAAGAGAGATTCATTTATTTCAGGATGACCTAGTCATTAGACAAAGGAATCTCAGAACAAAAGGCAACAGCTCTCAGTTTAAACCATGAGAAATTTCCGAAGAAAATATTCCAGCATGAATACCAAAAAATAACTCCTGTTGGATTCTGATAACAACTATAACAGAAATTGTAGCAGCTGCTTTACGAAGAATCATATTCCCAGAAAGAGTCTGAGAAAATGGAAGTATCTCCTCCTAGCAGGCAAGTGGTCTTGTTCTTTATTTCTCTGTGTAGCTCTGGTATGTTGTGTGAACCGTTCCACTATTCAGTGCCTGAGGAGAAGAAAGCTGGATTAATAGTAGCAAATGTGCTAAAAGATTTGAAGGTAGATGTGAAGGAGCTCTCTGTTCGCAGAGCACAGTTGATTTCTAAGAGTTCCAGGCAGGATTTCCAGCTGGATCCTCACTCTGGGAATATAATATTAAGGGATAAAATTGACCGAGAAGCTTTGTGTGGTCTGACTGATCCTTGTACTCTATTCTCTGAAATTTTGCTGGAAAATCCTTTGCAAGTGTTCAAAATTGAAGTTCAAGTAGAAGATGTCAATGATAATTCCCCTACATTCTCTCAGAATCAATTCCTTTTTGAAATACCTGAACAGACGCCCATAAATGCACGTTTTCCTTTGGAGAAAGCACAAGATTTAGATAAAGGAAAAAATGCTATCCAGAACTATATACTTAGCACAAGTGAATATTTTAAGTTGAATGTACAAAGTAAAAACGATGGCAGCAAATATGCAGAACTGCTTTTGGCAAAACCATTAGACCGCGAGGTGATCCCTCAGTTTATTCTCACTCTGGAAGCTGTGGATGGAGGGATCCCAAGGAGAACTGGCACAGCACAGATAATTATTGATATTCTGGATAACAATGATAACATGCCCGAATTTGCACAAGCAGTCTATAAAGTGCAGTTGATGGAAAATAGTCATCCAGGTTCATTGGTTGCTAAAGTTGAAGCCACTGACAAAGATATTGGATCCAATGCTCACATCATTTACACTTTTAGCCAAGCACCAGCAGATGTGCTTCGATCATTCAGCTTAAACAACCATACTGGGGAAATTACACTTGTAGGGAAAATTGATTATGAAGAAAATCATAATTATGAACTCAACATCAAAGCCACAGATGGAGGGGGACTCTCCACTTACTGTAAAGTTCTTGTTGACATTGAAGATGAGAATGACAATGCTCCAGAAATAGTTGTATCATCCATCACTAATCCTTTACCAGAGAATTCTCCCCCAGAAACGCTGGTGGTACTTTTTGGCATCAGAGATCAAGACTCTGGAGACAATGGCAGAACTAGCTGCAACACTGATAAAAACCTGCCTTTTATACTAAAACTGACTGAGAACAATTATTACCAGCTTGTGACTCAACAGCCACTGGACAGAGAACAAATGTCACAATATAACATCACCATCACAGCCACTGACCAAGGTTCTCCCAGACTCACTTCCAAGACAGTTATTAGCATTCAACTTTCAGACGTCAATGATAACCCTCCAATGTTTGAAAGATCTTTCTACAATTTGCACTTGAGAGAAAACAACATTCCAGGACTTCTCATTGGATCAGTCCGTGCTGTGGATGTGGACACAGAACAAAATGCCAAACTGACCTATTGGCTTTTGCCTGGGAAGATCAGGGATGTCCCTGTATCTTCTTACATCTCCATCAACTCCGAAACTGGGAACCTGTATGCCATCCGATCTGTGGATTATGAGGATATACAAGATTTCCAGGTGATGGTGAGGGCTGTGGACAAAGGCTCACCTCCACTGAGCTCAGAAACCACGGTCCGAGTTCTTATCAGAGATGAGAATGACAATGCCCCCTTTGTCCTCTGCCCCCTTCAGAACAGCACTTCTCCATCAAAGGAGCTGGTTCCCAGGGGAGCAGAGACAGGCTACCTGGTCACCAAAGTGGTGGCAGCGGACAGGGATTCAGGGCAGAATTCTTGGCTTTCCTATCAATTGCTGAAGGCCACAGATCCAAGTCTCTTCGCTGTTGGGACTCAGAATGGGGAAGTGAAAACCACGAGGCCGGTGAATAGCCGAGACAGTTTCAAACATACTCTTATTGTAGCAGTTAGGGATAATGGGCATCCGCCTCAGTCTGCCTCTGCGACCCTAAGAATTCTTCTAGTGGACGGCTTCTCTGATCCGTACATGAAAAGTATGGATAATCCTAAGGGCGAAGTCCCGCAGGAGGGAGATCATACTCTAACCATGTATTTGATTATTTGCTTGGTTGCCATCTCATCCATTTTTCTGCTTTCTGTCATGGTGTTTATTGCCACCAAGTTTCAGAAGCGAAGGAAGTTCACAGGAAGTTCTCATTCTACATCTAATTTCCCCGTGGGACCAAGTTCACAAGACAAGTGTGTGAATCCTAACACTGGGACACCTTCCCAGGCCTTCAGCTATGAGGTATGCTTAGCAGATGGATCTCTGAGCAGTGAGTTCAAGTTCCTTAGGCCTTTCTTTCCTGTTTTTACTATGGAGCATCGAAAAACTCTGCTGAATCCACAGAGTAGAAATGATTGCCATGATCTTCCTAATCAATTGGAGGAAAGAGAGGACATATCCCAGGTGAGAATAATTACTATTGCAATTAATTTATAAATTTACTTTGTTTGAATGATTCAGAAATAATTAATTTTTAAAAATGGAAGAGTGTCTAATAAAGTACATTACCATGAATTTCCAGAGAACTAGTTCTTTTAGGGTCATGTACTGACAAATTTGTATTGGTTTTACATGTATTTTAATTTCTACGTGGGTATTTATCCTGCACTGTCATATGTAATTTGGTAGGTGAGAAGTTATGAAATACATATTGCCCTAAAAGAAAACACTACAATTTTCCAGAAAGGAAACAATTTGCAAGGTGTTTGAAATTTGGAAGCTACAGCTGGTGCAGCATGTTGTGGCATGGGCAATATATAATTGAAAGCTACCAAGAGTTAGCAATAGGTAGCAATAGCACGTCGACTTATATACCACTTCACAGTGCTTTATAGCCATCTCTAAGCAGTTTACAGAGTCAGCATATTGTTCCCTATCTGGGTTATCATTTTACCGACCTCAGAAGGATGGAAGGCTGAGTCAACCTTGAGCCGGTGAGAGTCAAACTGCTGAATTGCTGGCAACCAGCAGAACTCCCGCATTCTAACCACTATGCCACCTCGGCTCAGTTACCTTGTGGTAAGACAGCAGCCAATAAAATTTGTTTATTTATTTCTATGGTTTTTTCTTTTCTTTTTACGACTGTGTAATCCCTTGATTTGGGACAACATTGGGGTGACTGAATGCAGCTGAGCATTTGCTGGCCAGATGCCCTTCCTGACACCTACTCAAAGTTTGCAGCAGATATTTTCTCTTTGTGCCCCGACAGAGAAACATTTGTCACTGCCTAGCATTGAACTATCAACCTTCCAAATGGGAGGCAAGCATCTTCACTTCTAGGCTACCATGCCACTCTAATGAATTTTATAAATAAAAAATAAAATTTTGCAGGAGGTTCAATGGGTGCTTGAGGGAAGGAATGTGGACTGAGTGAAAAATTATTTAAATGAAATTTGAGCACATTGATTAGAAACAGAAGGGTTTATAATGCAACTCATGATCAAGGCTTAACTCTGATTGGTGGAAAGTGATACAAGTGATTTAACGCTTAAGCAGGTCAGGATTTGGGGAAGTGTGTGGTAAAGACACCCAGAAAGGAATGTAACAAACAATTGCTTTTCTGAAACAGTAAGGTAGAAAGGTGATCTTGGGCAAATCTCTCTCTCTCTCATATAGAATAGAATAGAATAGAATAGAATAGAATAGAATAGAATAGAATAGAATAGAATAGAATAGAATAGAATAGAATAGAATAGAATAGAATAGAAGCTGGAAGGGACCTTGGAGGTCTTCTAGTCCAGTCCCCTGCTTAAGCAGGAGAATCTACACCATCTCAGACAGGTGATTGTCTAGTTTTTTCTTTAAAATCTCCAGTGATGGAGTGCCCAGGATTTCTGGAGGTAAGCTTGTTCCACTGGTTGATTGTCCTCACTATCAGGATGTTTCTCCGTAATTCCAAGTTGCTTCTCTCTTTGATCAGTTTCCAACCATTGTTTCTCCTTTCTGGTGCTCTGGTGAACAACCTGACCCCTTCTGCCTTGTGGCAGCCCCTCAGATACTGAAACACTGCTATCATGTCTCCCCTATTTCTTCTTTTCTTTAGACTAGCCAGACCCAAGTCCTGCAGCCATTCTTCATATGTTTTAGCCTCCAGGCCTTTGATCATCTTGGTTGCTTTTCTTTGAGTTTTTTTCCAAACTCTCAACGTTTTTTTTTTGTGATATGGTGACCCAAATTGGCTGCAGTATTCCAGGTGTGGTCTTACTAGGGCTTTGTAAACCAGTACTAGTACTTTGCATGATCTAGATTCTATGCCTCTGTTTGTACAACCCAGGATTGTATTAGCTTTTTTGGTTGCTGCTGCACACTATTGGCTCATAGTCAAGTGGTCATCCACTAGGAGTCTAAGGTCCCTTTCACAATGCTGTTTTTAAGCCAGGTCTTACCCAATCTGTACTGCATTTGTGCCTTTTGTTTTTCCTGCAATACACTCTGACTCTGTCTCTCTCTCTCTTGCACATGCACCCACACAAACAAAAATTGGGAAAACATAGTAGCAAATGAAATAACAGAACAGAATAGAAATAACAGAATAGAGTAGAATTCTTTATTGGCCAAGTGTGATTGGACACAGAAGGAATTTGTCCACAGTAAATCAGCTATCAAGAGTACATAGAAACAACAAAGACATAACTCAGATAATAAATCATAAGACACAATAATAAATCATAGGATATGAACAATTGATAAATCATAATATACCAATAGGAGAAAGAACTGGATTATACCCTTTATCAATAATTTTTGTGCATACAGTCACTCTTTTTCTTTTTCTATATAATTAAATCATAAAATAATCTGCTATTGGATAGATAAAAATAGATTTAATGCAAGTAGTGTCTAAACAATGGAAATAGAATTTTTGCCTAGTTCACCACATGGTGGCGATATTAACAAAGAAATTCAGTTCTGTTCTGCTTCCTCAGTATCAGGGCAGACAGTAATACAAAATTGAACAAAAGGTATCTGACTCTTTTTGCGATGAGACATATGCAGATTATAAAATGGCAAAAGACTGAACAATTGAAAATGATTTGCACAACTAAATCATAAAGGAAGGAAGGGAAGACAGACTGACTGTTGGGCAGAATTTGAGCCTGCAAGGAAGACAGGCTGGAATCATGGAGACTTGCTTTTGGAAAAGACAAGGTCTGTATGTCCTTCTCTCTTTCTCATTCCTTAGAGTAATGTGTGCTTCAATTCGCTTTTCTGTCCCTGAAGAAAAGAAAAAGGGGTTTCTGGTGGCTAATGTGGTCAAGGAATTGAAACTGAAAGCAGGGGAGCTCTCAACCCGCAGAGCACATTTAGTTGCTGAGGGCACTCAGGAATACTTCCACCTTGATATTCAGACTGGGAATCTGTTGGTTAAGGATAAAATAGACAGAGAAGCTTTGTGTGGCCAGAATGATCCTTGTGTACTCCTATCTCAGCTTGTTTTGGAAAACCCCTTAGATTTCTTTAATATTGAAATCAAGATAGAAGATGTGAATGACAATGCCCCCAAATTTTGGAAAAATGAAGTGGTACTGGACATTTCTGAAAATAGTCCTATAAGTATGATATTTCCCTTGGAATTAGCCCAGGATGATGACTTAGGAGATAATAGCATCCAAAACTATACTCTTAATCCCAATGAGCATTTTCAGCTTGAAGTACATAAGAATGAAGACGAAAGTGATAATATATATCTTGTTTTGAAGAAAACATTAGATAGGGAGAAGATGCCACACCTTGGATTGACTCTAATGGCTATTGATGGAGGGGTTCCAAAGAAAACCGGCACAGTTCATATTAATATCAATGTTCTGGATAATAACGATAACTTTCCTCTGTTTAGCAAGTCTGAATATAAGACAAGAATAAAGGAAAATCTCCACAAGGGCACTCTTGTGATTACGGTGGAAGCCACAGATCTGGATTTGGGTTCAAATGCACAGATTCTCTACTCATTCCATCAAGTGCCAGAAAGAATAAACAGCTTCTTCTATTTAAATGAAGTTACTGGTGAAATCACTGTTTGGGGTCAGATTGATTATGAAAAAGAAAAAAGCTATAACATGAAAATCAGAGCAACAGATGGAGGGGGTTTTACAGGTCAGTGCAAGATACTAATAGAGGTTGAAGATGTGAATGACAACCCCCCAGAAGTGTCTATCATATCTCTGATCAGCACTTTAAAGGAGGACTCTCCCCCAGACACAATGGTGGCCCTCTTCAGTGTTAGAGACCAAGACTCTGGAGACAACAGCAAAACGGTCTGCTCCGTGGAGATGAACCTTCCTTTTGTGCTCAAAGGCACCACAAACAACTTTTATCAGCTTGTGCTCCAAAGTCCCCTCGACAGAGAGACCGTCACTGAGTACAACATCACCATCACAGCCATTGACAGTGGCTCTCCTAGGCTCACTTCAACAAGACTCATTAATGTTCAGATCTCCGATGTCAATGATAACCCTCCTCTTTTTGAAAAGCCTTCATATGACATGCAGATCCGGGAAAATCATATTCCAGGCTTGCTCATCGGCTCAGTCCACGCTGTGGATCTGGACACAAAGCAGAATGCTAAAGTGACATACTCAGTTCTGCCTAGGAAGGCTGATGGCCTTTTGCCCCCTTTCATTTCAATCAACTCTGAAACTGGAAACCTGTATGCCCTCCGATCCCTGGACTATGAGCAGATAAGAGGCTTCAGAGTGACTGTGAGGGCATCTGATGGTGGTTCTCCTTCCCTGAGCTCAGAAGTGATTGTCCGCATCCACATCATAGATGAAAACGACAATGCTCCCTTCTTCCTGTATCCCCTGCAGAACAACACATCTCCATGCAATGAGCTGCTTCCCAAGTCAGCCGAGGCCGGCTATCTGGTCACCAAGGTGGTTGCCGTGGATGCAGATTCTGGCCAAAACTCTTGGCTTTCCTATGAATTGCTGAAGGCCACGGACCCAGCCCTTTTCAGCATAGGAGCACAGAATGGGGAAGTGAAAACCAGGAGAGCCCTGAATGAGCGAGACACAAACAAGCAGAGGCTGGTGATGCTGGTCAGAGACAACGGTCTTCCTCCACAGACCAGCACGGCGATGCTTAATGTCCTTCTTGTGGATGGCTTTTCGGATCCCTTCCTGAGGAGGGTGGATGTGAGTGTGCAAGAACCGGAAGAAGACAAAACCTTGACCAAGTATTTGGTGATCTGCTTGGCTGCTGTCTCCTTTGTGTTCCTGGTCTGTATTGTTGTGTTTATTGTGGTCAAAACCCTCAAGAAGGACTCCCAAAGCCACTTTACTGCAGCTGTTCCTCACTTCCCACCTGCCACTGCTGAGGCCCAAGAGAACTCTGCAGATTCACCGAATGGGTCGCTGCCCAGGACTTACCGTTATGATGTTTGCTTGACTGGTGGATCCTTAAGTAGCGAGTTCCGATTTCTCAGACCCCTCCTTCCTGTCCTGTCCTGCCCTGTGGGAGAAGTAAACATCCCCGGCAACCACTGGACTTCTTCTGGCCCCGAAGATTTATCTAAGCAGGTTGCAGTTAATGGCACAACGAAAGAGGTGAGGAAAACATGCAATTAATTCAGCCTCTTTCTATTTATTCTCCCTCTGTTTGTTTCAGTTATTCTTGAACTCCATGCTGATTATTTATTTAAAAAACAGGCAATTTTACTTTAACGTTAGTTGAGAGCATACATCACAATTCTTTTATAGAGAGTCAGTCAGTGCTTGGTTAACAGCTACTCCTTTAGCAAACATTTGATAATATAATGTGCTGGGTGGTAGTTACGACCGGTCCTAGGCCTTCCAGCTGTCCTGGATCCTCCCTGATCACTTGGCAACCAGCTCACACTTAGGATGGTTCTGCATCCCATGGTCATGTAATTCGCAACGTTCAGTGCAGGTTTCCAACAAGCAGTTTCAATAGGGAAGCTGGCAGGGAGGGTTGCAATCTGCTCGGGTAAGTCTTGCCTGGCTGCATACATTCCCCCAGCCTCTCTGCAGTCACGCTGCACCTTGCCAATCACCCACACACCCTTGCACACTCTCTCCGGGCCTCACTGTGCTCCTGGCCATTTGCACTCTTGTGCACCCTCTCCTACCCAGCAACATCCATTCCCAGCCCTCCTGTGCTCACACTGGGCCTTCCCTGCCAATTGCTGAGCCTCTTTGAACTGCATTCGTACTAAGTTTCCCTGGCCAGAGGTGCACCCTCCCTCACATAGCAGTAGGTACCCCAAGCCCCGGCATGGCTTTCTGTGCATCCCCTCACTCCCTCTCCCACCCAGCAGTGGCCGCTTACCTGCCTGCTGGCCTGCTTGTGAGCGGCCTAGTCATCTGTCAGCCTCCTCACTGATTTTGGTTGTTGGAAGCTGACAGGAAGTTGCAGGAGATGACCTGTGATTTTCACTTGCCGTTGCTAAGCGATATAATCACGTTATTTATGAATGCATGGCTTACTGGCAGAAATTCCAGTCCCAACTGCCGTCATATCTTGAGATTCCCTGTGCATTGATAATTTCTGATTCATTGTATTTCAGGAAACAAGTCACTGTCCTGGTATTCTCTGTAAAGCGGGCCATCACTTAATTCATAACAGTTGTTTGGGAATAGTAAATTATATGAATCTTAAAGATTCACACTGACTAGCAGCCAGACACAGTTTCAGCTTCTTATGCCAGTCTAGGCGTATTTTACTTACAAAGTAACCAATATAAATTTAATCTGAGTCACAGGAATTTTTATAGATTACAAGATAGAGCAAAGTGTTCCAAATATTCTCCTAAAAGGAGCAATATTGACAATCCTGAGTTAAAGTTTCTATTATAGTCCCTACAAGAACATTTTTTTCCTACTATACTTATTTTGTATTCCTGTCTTCTAGAACCTTTGAGAAATAGATTGAATTTTATAAAAATAAATACTCTGGAGTATTTCCCCACTTAGAGATTGTCAAACCAATTACCACCTGGAATTCAAAGATTCTCTTGCCAATATTGCATTTAGGGAACTTGTATGATGATCTGACTGCATTCAAATAATATTATCTTTTTTTAATAAATCTTATTTTAGCTTCTTCAGATTTTCATATTATAAGGGGTATCCAAAATACTGTATATGTTCAAAAACATATATCAATTGATCAATGATATTATCATATTCTCTGATCAATCCATGTTTTGGGTGGATCCACTTTTAATACTGATCCAGGAAGAAAAAAAATATATAGTGACATCTATGGGGGAGAAGGGAGAGATCTGGAAGCAATAGCTATTAGGGTAATTAATGGCATTAAACATAACAAATGTGATTGCAGGACTGATTTCCTTCATAAAATTATCAAGGTCAAAGAGGAGAATGGATCTAGATATATCATAATATACATGTACATGTAGATATATATGAGTGATAAAGAATATCAGTATTTTGGAGTGATACAAGTACAAACCCCTCCATTTCCCTCCTCCCATGTCTATGGCAACCTAGAACAAGCAAGATGTCTTGAGCCAGGTTTGTTGTACAGTTGACAGTCAGACCCCCTAAAGCACGGGTGTCAAACTCGCCGTGTCATATAACGTGTTGCAACATATCGTGATTTTTTTTGCATTGCCGGAGCTGGAGTGGTTGCGGCCTCTGCATGATGCAACCGGCCTGCGGGCTGGCAGTTTGTCAACCCTGCCCTGAAGAGAAAGCAAATCCTGCACGAAAAACAAAAACAAAAAATAGGAATCTGAGAATGTTTATCATAAAATCGCCATATTAGTCAGTCTGTCTTAATGTCCGCACTTTTCACCCACATAGGTTCTGATAATGGATAACCTTTCCACTGCACTAAGTACTGTAACTTCCTTTATACAAACTAGAATCGAAAATGTGTTTGATTTCATAATGGGCTTCCCCTTCAACTAAAATGGGACTTGGTGCCTTCTTAGGGATTCCTGGCAGGCTTTAGCAAACTGCAATGGAAAACAGGGTGAATTTCCCTAATAACCAAGGGAGTTTCAACTCAACTATACAGGATTTATAATTTTAGTTATGGGAAAGGGACCAAGGAATTTAGGTCCTAATCTCTTGCTAGGTAATTTAAGCCTGATGAGGATCGCTTCTCATCAGCTTGTTCTTTATACATTTTTGTGGCTTGGGCTAATGTTTTATTTACATTAGCCCAAACACCCTGCCATGATGTCACCCAATGGTCTAAGGTTTGCAACATGGGGGTTCTTGTGGATATTCAGGCATGGGAACAATTTCTTGGCCAGTAGCGATTTTGAATGGGGTAACTCCAGTGCTGCTGTGTACTGTATTATTATATACCACCTCTGCAAAAGGCAGGAGGTCAGCCCAATTAGTCTGTTGTAGTTGATGTAAAATCTGAAGTATTGTTCTACCACTGCGTTCACATGTTCAGCCAATCCATTAGTGCTCAGATGAAAAGCCAATTAGAGCTCTTGAATGGACCCAATTAGCTTGACAAAGTCTCTCCAGAACCTTGCAGTAAATTGGATCCCCCTATGTGATATTAACTTTTTTGACGCTCCGTGGAGGCAGCAGATGTGTTTCAGGAACAGCTTGGTTAATTTCTGAGTAGAGGGGAGCCTTGAGCAGGCAATGAAATGGGCTTGATTTGAAAAGAGATCAATTACAGTCCAGATTACTGTATTTCCCTTACTTTCTGGTAATTCAACAATGAAATCCATGGCTATCTCCTCCCAGGGTTGGGATGGTTCTGTTACCAGTTGCAATAACCCTGGGGGCTTGCCAGGGCATTTCTTCATGGCTGCACAAGTGGCACAGGTCTTTACATAGCTTTCAGTGTCTTTTTTCATCCCTGGCCACCAAACCTGCCACCAGACTAAGTGCAATGTCTTTAAAAATCCGAAGTGGCCAGCCTGCTTGGCATCATGACTACGTTGAAGGGCTTGAATTCTGAGGGAAACTGGCAAAACCATTGCGATAGGTCAACAGGGTTTTATTCTCCTGGAACCAGGTATCAGTCTTTAATTCTTCCTTGAGCTTTTGGGTCATGTGGATTTCTGTCTCAGTAGATTGCTTTTGCTTCTGACCCCTTGTGATCACATGAGAAACTGATTGCGGGAGCAGAATGATAGTCTTTTGAATTGGGGTATTCTGACAAGGCATCAGCCAAAAATTTCTTCCCTCCAGGGAAGTACTTCAAAGTAAAGTTAAAAGAGTTAAAATATTATGCCCATCGTACTTGTTTAGGGGACAATGTTTGAGGGGTTTTCAGCATTTCTAGATTTTTATGATCAGTCCATACTTCAAAAGGCACTTTGCTCTCCTCAAGGAAGTGGCCCCAAGTTAGCAGCACCCATCTGACTGCAAAAGCCTCTTTCTGCCAAACATCCCATTGCCTCTCAATGTCTGTCAGTTTCCTAGAAGGGTAGGCACAGGATTGTAGCTCCCATTTTGGTTTCTTTGTAGGAGGACTGCTTCCATGGCTACATCATTAGCATCAGCTTGGATGATGAATTTCTCCTCATGGTCAGGGTGTTTGAGAACAGGTTCAGCTCCAAACAAGTCTCTTTAAATGCTCAAACACTGCTTGGCATTCCGTAGACCAATGTAACGGTTGACAAGGTCGGGGCTTTTGCCCTCCTTTCCCAGTTTTCAGTAGCTCAGTGATTGGCAGAGCTATCTTAGCAAACGAGTGAATTAATTGCCGGTAAACATTTGCGAATCCTAGAAGGGTTTTGAAGCTGCTTATGGGTCAGTGGGGGCTGCCATTCCAGCACTGCCTTAACTTTGGCAGGGTCCATATCCACCTCCTCACTGGAAATTCGGTACCCTAGGTAGTCGAGGCGGAGCTGATAGAATTCACCTTTAGAGAGCTTAGCATGAAGTTTACCTCTCAGCAGCTTCCTGAGTACTTCACACACTAATTTGACATGCTCTTGCATGGTCTTGGTATAAATAAGGATATCATCAAGGTAGACTAAGACCCCCTTGAACAAATGATCATGCATTACTTGATTGATAAATTGCATGAATATGGCAGGGGCTCCTTGTAGACCGAAAGGCATAACCTTGAACTGGAAACTTCCCAGAGGCTATTGAAACTTGTTTCCCATTGATCCCCCTCCTTAATCTGCACCTATTTTCTTGGGACGTAGAGTCCGTCAATGTCACTGAGGATTTCTTCCACGTCCTTGCTTTTGGGTCATCGGGCAAATCTCCTTGGATTGTTGTATCTATTATTTGGTGTTGAGAAAACCATTCAGTTGCCATTTTGTTAAGAGGACTAGCAGATACAGCAGGTCTTCACCTTGGTTTTTCATTTTGACCTATTTGTCTTGACCTGTTTATCTTCTTTTCCATCTGTTTTCCTTTTATATCCTCAGACTCCTTCTGTTTTATATAGGAAATCTTTATCTCTTTCCCTTTTGTCAGTTTCTTTTCTGTATTTTCCATTGTCTGTATTTGTTGAGCAGTTGAATCTTCTGTCTTGATATTTCAAGTTCACATAGTGTGGTGGGATGGAGGGTTTTTTGTCACTGTGTGTTGGGGGGAGAGAGCACGGGGGGAGGCTCAGCTAATCTCAATGTACACACATGTTGTACTTTGACAATAAAGGTTTATTATTATTTATTATTAATTGTTCCATTTTTTCTGTAGTATCCTGCATAAGTGATCCTGATATGCAAAAGCAAATTATAGACATAATTTGCTTTTGCATATCTAGGCTGTTTTCTGGTTTTTTTCTGTAGCTTCTTATTTCATCACCAGTTTTGAATAAGGTTTGAATAATCTCTTTTAACAAACAAAGAGTTTGATCCTGCTGTTCTTCCATAAGGAAAATCCATCCCTGCTCTTCTTCCATAATAGTATATTTAAACTAAAAGGCATTACATTCAAAAAATCCAGTAAATAAAAAGCGCAGCTGAGTTTCTGAACATTACATGTGTCTTATCTTTTTTCTGGGCTGTCAGCCAAGTCTCTTGCACAATAATAGATTACAGTATCAAATTTAGCCACAAGATGTCTCTCCAAAGTTATTTTGATCTTTTCAGTTTTTTCTTCTATCTTAAAAGAAAAAACCCAGATCTTCAATAAAAATAGAGAATAAAAATTGAAGAAAAATAGGAAATAGAGAATAAAGAGTCTTTTAATCCACCAATTTTAGGAAATAGATTCCCAATTAGGATCCAATTATTTTTTCAATGTTTTAAACACCACTGAGTCGTCGATCACCGCTATGTCTGGAGGGAGGACTGAAACCCCACCCTTCCCTCACCACAGGGGAGAAAGTACTTTAGCAGCTTGAAGAGGTACAAATAAGCAATTAGGATTTAAGAGATGTAGATCTTACCCAGTTCTTTCCACACTGCTTTGAAGTTGCCAGATGGTGAGTGTGACTTCAGCTGTCTACAGGCTAGTGACAAGCCATATTTCTATGGCCGGTCTTTCATCCGCCGGTTTGGAGGGTTTCGCTAGCTCTAGCAAGAGAGCTACCGTTCACCTGTGATCCAGTGAGGGCCCCTCTTTGCTGGTCGCTTCTATGGGGTGACTTTTGACCCTTTTCAGCTCCTCCCCCCCAGCGATGCGAAACTGGATGGGGGAGATGAAGCTCATCTCCCAGAGGTCTGTGGCTGCCGTGGCAAACCAGAAGTCTCCTTCAGTGTGAGGATTTCAATGGCACAGTCAGTCACCTGGTATGGGAAGAGCACATCACATTCATTTTCACTAAATACCTCCACCAAGTCTCGATATTCGCTCAGTATCAGTTGACTTCCTGGTACATGCTCTATGATGGCTTTTTGAGTCACAAGAATTCCTTGGGTCTCGGTTGCAGCAGGCCCCTGTACTTCACTGGTCAATGTGGTTGGAAGGGGTCCCATTGCTAACTTTAGAGTCCTAACTCCATCCTCCACCAAATCATGGGACGCCACCTATCGAGCCAGGCCAACCTCAGAATTACAGCCTCAGTCATCCTAGGAACCACCACAAAATGGATAATCTCCCAGTGTCTCCCTATGGTCAGGTGCGTGGCAGGGGCACCTCCGATAAGAGACCCACCTGCCTGTTCAAATTTCATGGCCAGGGACATTAGCTTCGGATGGATCCCTAACTTTAGTACTGTAGGGAGATTGGTTAAGCATCTGGTGCAACCTGAGTCAATTAGGATATTTAAAACTGCTTGGACACCCATCTTGAGTGCTATGATTTTGGCGGAGATTGCGAAAGATAGGATGGGTTGACTTACCATCAGGTCATCTTCTCCCTCCTCATTGTTGTTATAAGGAGCTGGAACTCCCTCAGCTGGGCTCCTGGGCTTGCGGGGCGCTGGTCTCTCTTGGGACTTCATCTAGGTGCTGGGCTCGATGCTGAAGCTGGCCTGGCCATTGTGATTGGGCTTGGTCTCCGATGAGGAAGGAGGAGTATCGGTGAGCATCTACTGTCCCATCTGGCCAAGATCACAGAGTGAGCAATCAGGTCCATCTCCCCAACCTCAAGCCAGTCAAACGTCTCTCTCAATCTCTCAACTGAGTGGCCGTGGATGGCTGTCAGGTATCTCCACTCTCCAGAATCATCCCATCCAGTTGGCCTTTTCACCTTCCTCAGTGCAAGCGATCAAAGGCTGTGGGATGAAATCAGAGGAAATTCTGCCTTGGCAGCCTTGGGGATTATCCATTGCTGGTGAGCCACCTCGGAGCAGCAAAGCTTCTCAAAGGTCAGGATCCCTTCTTGCTGTCCCAACTTCTCAGGTAGAATTATGTGGATTTTCGGTCTTGCTCTCCGCTTGAACAGTAGCCTGTTCTCCAGCAGCCGGGAACACATTGAGGCCAGTGGCCAATTCTCCCTTCTCCATCACGGCTTCTCCCCTGAGTGTTTGCCATCCTCTCAAAAGTAGTGGGTAGGTGACTGGGACTCAGGACCCAAAGTAAAAGATTTTAGGAGAATTGGTTTAATGTCATGGTTCCGATAGAGGCGAAAAATTAACCAGAACTCTGATGCTAGATGCTTCCTTGAAGAACATGTTTATTGTTTACAAAGTATCAGCACAATCAAAAGTGAAACCAAGTCTGAAATTTCCTCCAAAGAGTTAGACTAGTACAAAGTTAAACTTCCCACCCCAATACTAGGCAATTAACTACATTACCCAATAGTTTGGCAAGCTTTCTAACAGAAAACCCAACTCCCCAATCCAACTGTTTGAAATGACCTTGGTTCACATGGGACAAAGAATTGAAAAAAACCTCCACTTCCCTCCTCCCATGCTTAGGGCAACCTAGAATGAGCAAGATGGCTTCAGCCAGGTTCTTTGTAGAGTTGACACTATTTCTATTTGTGGATCTTTGTATTTTGTTATCTTCTTCAGTTCTTCTATTCTGCTGTCTTCAGGTACTGCCATATCCAGTATCCAGTTTTGTTTTGTTTTTTGTCTTTCTTAACAACAATTTTTAAGACTCAGATGTTATATGGCAGGTACTTGCCTGTTCAAATTCTAAAGACTCAGAGCACTTTAGCTTCTTCATTTTCTATTACTTTCTCCAGTTCTTGCTTGCAGGCCAATGGTATTCTTGCAGATCTTCCAATGCGCCGTTGTTGCTACTTTGTCATGGTGTTATTTGTAGTCAATCTGTGTGATGTTCTTGTAGCAGCTAACTAGGTGGTCCACTGTTTCTTCAGCTTCTTTTCAGAGATAGTGTTTGCTGTCTGTTGCTGTCTTCTTAATTCTTGCTTTATATGTTCTTAAGGTTGATTTTGTGCAGCCAGAATTAGCCCCCCATCTCTTTCTTTCCCTGTTTCCCTGTTCATAGCCATTGCCAGGTCTTGTTCTTATATACTTTGTCTGCTTCTTTTTAACGTACTGGACAGGTAACTCTTTGCCTTGCCATGTCTCTTTCCTAGTCTTCATTTGGTCTTTTTTGTAGCCAGTTTGTTTTCTCTACAACTCAGTGCATCTTTTTCATTGTTATTCAGATATTCTTCCAATGCCCCTTTTCCTTCTTCAGCTATCTAGTGTACTTGCAGCATTCCACACCCACCTATTTTCTTGGTAGGTAGAGTCTGCCAATGTCACTGTGTGGACGCAGGGCATAATTCATTGTCATTATTTTTCTGGTCTTCCTAGCCAGGGCTTTTAGTTCTGCTTGAGTCCAATCCACTATTCCAAGCGTGTGTATTAAATGATTGGCATTGCCCAGGTGTTAACACCTTGGAAGGTATTTCCTCCACTGAATTTAGGCTTTAAAATCTTCATTCTCTTGATGTATTCCCTTCTGATCTTCTTCTTAATTTCAGTGTGCTTGAGAGATGCTCAATTTGAAGGATGCCCAGGTATTTGTAGTGACCATCGTCCTCCAGACTCTTGATGTTGTTTCTACAGTATAAGGCATCTTGATTCCCTCAGTTTTCACCATTTTGCCCTGTTGCTGGTGAGGGTGGAACATTAGTTGAGCCCAAACTCCATTCCAATGTCTTGATCTTACATATGGACAGAATTGAATAATAATTCTATTTCAGATAGTGGTTTTCTATACAGCTTCATATCATCCATGTAAAGGAGATGGGATAGTCTGGCAAATATTTTGGATTTTAATAACTATGGCCTACATTTTGCAGTGTAGTTGTCAGGAGAATCAGTGCAATAACAGACTTAAAAGATTCTTTTCTTGATATTATTATCACTTTTGCAGTCTAATTGGCAGCTAGACAATTAGACTGGATTTAGCAGTTTTATTCACTGTTGTGTCCCTCCCAAGGAGCTGGGATAAGTAGAGGTTGTTTGATGGTGTTAAGGATTTCATTGCACAATGTAAGCTGTTCCAAGGAAAATGCCCTTTGCAATTGTTATTATTTTGGTTTCCCACACAGTCAGCCTATTATTATAAAAAAAGCCTCCACTCCATGCAGCTGATTAAGTCAGCTCAAAGTCATGAAAGGGTATACAACATTACATCTGTTCATCCTTAAGGTGATAGCCCTAAAATCTTTGCAAGATAGATTATTAAAGCTATACCTCTGGAAATTTGAATGTGACACAGGTTGCGTGTCTATACCTCAGCTTCAAAGATACACTGAAAATTTCTGAATTTTTAGATATGAAATATAAAAATAGAGTTTCCATCCCTTTTCCAAGATGGTCTAATATGGATTTAATTAGGATTCCTGGCTCCTTAATTTTCTTCTGAAAGGAATTATGAAATATATACAAATGAGTGGAAGTGAAAATCATGATTGTTTCAAAGTATGACCTACCTACATGGTCATTATAAACTCAGGACATGAAAAGGTGCTAGTAAAAATATAACACACAAATGAACTTCCTCTGGATACTTAACTGTATGCACATACTTATACATACATTCACGTCACAATCATACCAAAAGTTAAAGCTCTTACATTTCGGGAGGAATCCTTTTTCTTTAGACTGAAAACTGTTAGTATATTGTCTTGCTATGATAGAGGACACCAAGAACGTATACAGGAGGAGCATTTTGTTCTTTTGAAACGAAGCACGCACTATTCGATACTCTTAATAAATGCCCTATTCAAAGGAGTTTCATAAACTCAGTGCTCCATTTTACTTTACACACAAGGTGGTGCTATTGCACCAAACAGTAAAAAGAGAGATTCATTTATTTCAGGATGACCTAGTCATTAGACAAAGGAATCTCAGAACAAAAGGCAACAGCTCTCAGTTTAAACCTTGAGAAATTTCCGAAGAAAATATTCCAGCATGAATACCAAAAAATAACTGCTGTTGGATTCTGATAACAACTATAAAAGAAATTGTAGCAGCTGCTTTACGAAGAATCATATTCCCAGAAAGAGGCTGAGAAAATGGAAGTATCTCCTCCTAGCAGGCAAGTGGTCTTGTTCTTTATTTCTCTGTGTAGCTCTGGTATGTTGTGTGAACCGTTCCACTATTCAGTGACTGAGGAGAAGAAAGCTGGATCAATAGTAGCAAATGTGCTAAAAGATTTGAAGGCAGATGTGAAGGAGCTCTCTGTTCGCAGAGCACAGTTGATTTCTAAGAGTTCCAGGCAGGATTTCCAGCTGGATCCTCACTCTGGGAATATAATATTAAGGGCTAAAATTGACCGAGAAGCTTTGTGTGGTCTGACTGATCCTTGCACTCTATTCTCTGAAATTTTGCTGGAAAATCCTTTGCAAGTGTTCAAAATTGAAGTTCAAGTAGAAGATGTCAATGATAATTCCCCTACATTCTCTCAGAATCAATTCCTTTTTGAAATACCCGAACAGACTCCCATAAATGCACGTTTCCCTTTGGAGACAGCCCATGATTTAGACAAAGGGGAAAATGCTATCCAGAACTACATAATAAGCACAAGCGAATATTTTAAACTGGATGTGCAAAGTCAAAACGATGGTAGCAAATATGCAGAACTGCTTTTGGCAAAACCATTAGACCGCGAGGTGATCCCTCAGTTTATTCTCACTCTGGAAGCTGTGGATGGAGGGATCCCAAGGAGAACTGGCACAGCACAGATAATTATTGATATTCTGGATATAAATGATAACGTTCCCCAATTTGAACAAGCAGTCTATAAAGTGCAGTTGATGGAAAATAGTCATCCAGGTTCATTGGTTGCTAAAGTTGAAGCCACTGACAAAGATATTGGATCCAATGCTCACATCATTTACACTTTTAGCCAAGCACCAGCAGATGTGCTTCGATCATTCAGCTTAAACAACCATACTGGGGAAATTACGCTTATAGGGAAAATTGATTATGAAATAAACAGTAAATATCAACTCAGTATCAAAGCCACAGATGGAGGGGGACTCTCCACTTACTGTAAAGTTCTTGTTGACATTGAAGATGAGAATGACAATGCCCCAGAAATAGTTGTATCATCCATCACTAATCCTTTACCAGAGAATTCTCCCCCGGAAACGCTGGTGGTACTTTTTGGCATCAGAGATCAAGATTCTGGAGACAATGGCAGAACTAGCTGCAACACTGATAAAAACCTGCCTTTTATACTAAAACTGACTGAGAACAATTATTACCAGCTTGTGACTCAACAGCCACTGGACAGAGAACAAATGTCACAATATAACATCACCATCACAGCCACTGACCAAGGTTCTCCCAGACTCACTTCCAAGACAGTTATTAGCATTCAACTTTCAGACGTCAATGATAACCCTCCAATGTTTGAAAGATCTTTCTACGATTTGCACTTGAGAGAAAACAACATTCCAGGACTGCTCATTGGATCAGTCCGTGCTGTGGATGTGGACACAGAACAAAATGCCAAACTGACCTATTGGCTTTTGCCTGGGAAGATCAGGGATGTCCCTGTATCTTCTTACATCTCCATCAACTCCGAAACTGGGAACTTGTATGCCATCCGATCTGTGGATTATGAGGATATACAAGATTTCCAGGTGATGGTGAGGGCTGTAGACAAAGGCTCGCCTCCACTGAGCTCAGAAACCATGGTCCGAGTTCTTATCAGAGATGAGAATGACAACGCCCCCTTTGTCCTCTGCCCCCTTCAGAACAGCACTTCTCCATCAAAGGAGCTGGTTCCCAGGGGAGCAGAGACAGGCTACCTGGTCACCAAAGTGGTGGCAGCGGACAGGGATTCAGGGCAGAATTCTTGGCTTTCCTATCAATTGCTGAAGGCCACAGATCCGAGTCTCTTCGCTGTTGGGACTCAGAATGGGGAAGTGAAAACCATGAGGCCGGTGAACATCCGAGACAGTTTCAAACACACTCTTATTGTGGCAGTTAGGGATAATGGGCATCCGCCTCAGTCTGCCTCTGCGACCCTAAGAATTCTTCTAGTGGACGGCTTCTCTGATCCGTACATGAAAAGTATGGATAATCCTAAGGGTGAAGTCCCGCAGGAGGGAGATCATACTCTAACCATGTATTTGATTATCTGCTTGGTTGCCATCTCATCCATTTTTCTGATTTCTGTCATGGTGTTTATTGCCACCAAATTTCAGAAGCGAAGGAAGTTCATAGGAAGTTCTCATTCTGTTTCTAATTTCCCCGTGGGACCGAGTTCACAAGACAAGTGTGTGGATGCTAATACTGGGACACCTTCCCAGGCCTTCAGCTATGAGGTATGCTTAGCAGATGGATCTCTGAGCAGTGAGTTCAAGTTCCTTAGGCCTTTCTTTCCTGTTTTTACTATGGAGCATCGAAAAACTCTGCTGAATCCACAGATTAGAAATGATTGCTGTGATCTTCCTAATCAATTGGAGGAAAGAGAGGATATATCCCAGGTGAGAATAATTATTAATGCAATTAATTTATAAATCTATTTGGTTTGAATGACTCAGAAATAATTAATTTTTAAAAATGGAAGAGTGTCTAATAAAGTACATTTCCAGAGAACTAGTTTTTTAAGGTAATGTACTGACAAATTTGTATTGGTTTTACATGCATTTTAATTTTTACATGGGTATTTATCCTGCACTGTCGTATGTAATTTGGTAGGTGAGAAGTTATGAAATACATACTGCCTTATAGGAAAACTGTACAATTTTCCAGGAAGAAAACAATTAACGAAATTTTTGAAATTTGGAAGCTACAGCTGGTGCAGCATGTTGTGGCATGGGCAATATATAATTGAAAGCTACCAAGAGTTAGCAATAGGTAGCAATAGCACGTAGACTTATATACCACTTCACAGTGCTTTATAGCCATCTCTAAGCAGTTTACAGTCAGCATATTGTTCCCAATCTGGGTTATCATTTTACCGACCTTGGAAGGATGGAAGGCTGAGTCAACCTTGAGCTGGTGAGAATCAAACTGCTGAACTGCTGGCAACCAGCAGAATTAGCTGCACTCCCGCATTCTAACCACTGTGCCACCTCGGCTCAGTTACCTTGTGGTAAGACAGCAGCCAATAAATTTTATTTATTTATTTTTATATTTTTTTCTTTTTACGACTGCGTAATCCCTTGATTTGGGACAACGTTGGGGTGACTGAATGCAGGTTAGCATTTACTGGTCAGATGCCCTTCCTGACACCTACTCCAAGTTTGCAGCAGATATTTTCTCTTTGTGCCCTGACAGAGAAACATTTGTCACTGCCTAGCATTGAACTATCAACCTTCCAAATGGGAGGCAAGCATCTTCACTTCTAGGCCACCATGCTGCTCTAATGAATTTTATAAATAAAAAATAAAATTTGGTAGGGGGTTGAATGGGTGTTGATGGAAGGAATGTGGACTGTGTGAAAAATTATTTAAATGAAATTTGAGCACATTGATTAGAAACAGAAGGGTTTATAATGCAGCTCATGATCAAGACTTAACTCTGATTGGTGGAAAGTGGTACAAGTGATTTAACCCTTAAGCAGGTCAGGATTTGGGGAAGTGTGTGGTAAAGACACCCAGAAAGAATGTAACAAAAAATTGCTTTTGTGAAACAGTAAGGTAGAAAGGTGATCTTGGGCCAATCTCTCTCTTTCTCTGATATCTAGCAAGGAGGCAATTGATTCTCTGTCTCTCTCTGTCTCTGTCTCTGTCTCTGTCTCTCTCTCTCTCTCTCTGTGTCTCTCTCTGTCTCTCTCTCTGTCTGTCTGTCTCTCTCTCTCTCTCTCTCTCTCTCACACACACACACACACACAAACACACACACACACACACACACAGATACACACAAACACACACAGAGACACACAGAGACACACATTCACCCACACAAAGAAAAATTGAACAGAATACAAATAACAGAATAGAATAGAATAGAATTCTTTATTGGCCAAGTGTGATTGGACAAACAAGGAATTTGACTCCAGTGCATAAGCTGTCAAGAGTACATACAAACAACAGAGAGATAACTCATAGATAATAAATTATAATATGTAATCATAAATCATAGATATGAAGAATTGATAAATCATAATATACCAATAGGAGAAAGAACTGGATTACAACCTTTATCAATAATTTCTGTGCAGATTGTCAGTTTGTTTCTTTTTCTATATAATTGAATAGTTCATAAAATAATCTGCTAGTCTAGTGGATAGATAAAAATGGATTTAATGTAAATATGGAAAGAAAATTATTGTCTAGTTCACCACATGGTGGCGATATTAACAAAGAAATTCAGTTCTGTTCTGCTTCCTCAGTATCAGGGCAGACAGTAATGCAAAACTGAACAAAAGGAATCTGACTCTTTTTGCGATGAGACATATGCAGATTATAAAATGGCAAAAGACTGAACAATTGAAAATGATTTGCACAACTAAATCATAAAGAAAGGAAGGGAAGACAGACTGACGGTTGGGCAGAATTTGAGCCTGCAAGGAAGAGGCTGGAATCATGGAGAATTGCTTTTGGAAAAGACAAGGTCTGTATGTCCTTCTCTCTTTCTCATTCCTTAGAGTAATGTGTGCTTCAATTCGCTTTTCTGTCCCTGAAGAAAAGAAAAAGGGGTTTCTGGTGGCTAATGTGCTCAAGGAATTGAAACTGAAAGCAGGGGAGCTCTCAACCCGCAGAGCACATTTAGTTGCTGAGGGCACTCAGGAATACTTCCACCTTGATATTCAGACTGGGAATTTGTTGGTTAAGGATAAAATAGACAGAGAAGCTTTGTGTGGCCAGAATGATCCTTGTGTACTCCTATCTCAGCTTGTTTTGGAAAACCCCATAGATATTTTTAATATTGAAATCAAAATAGAAGATGTGAATGACAATGCTCCCAAATTTTGGAAAAACGAAGTGGTGCTGGACATTCCTGAAAATATTCCTATAAGTATGATATTTCCCTTGGAATTAGCCCAGGATGATGACTTAGGAGATAATAGCATCCAAAACTATACTCTTAATCCCAATGAGCATTTTCAGCTTGAAGTACATAAGAATGAAGACGAAAGTGATAATATATATCTTGTTTTGAAGAAAACATTAGATAGGGAGAAGATGCCACACCTCAGATTGACTCTAATGGCTATTGATGGAGGAGTTCCAAAGAAAAGCGGCACAGTTCAAATTAATATTAATGTTCTGGATAGTAACGATAACTTTCCTCTGTTTAGCAAGTCTGAATATAAGGCAAGAATAAAAGAAAATCTCCCTAAGGGCACTCTTGTGATTAAGGTGGAAGCCACAGATCTGGATTTGGGTTCAAATGCACAGATCTTCTACTCATTCCATCAAGTGCCGGAAAGAATAAACAGTTTGTTCAATTTAAATGAAAGAACAGGAGAAATCAGTGTTTGGGGTCAGATTGACTATGAAAAAGAAAAGAGTTACAGCATGAACATCAGAGCCACAGATGGTGGGGGTCTTCCAGATCACTGCAAATTACTAATAGAGGTTGAAGATGAGAATGACAACCCCCCAGAAGTGTCCATCATATCTCTGACCAGCTTCTTAAAAGAGGACTCTCCCCTAGACACAATAGTGGCTGTCTTCAGTGTTAGAGACCAAGACTCTGGAGACAACAGCAAAACGGTGTGCTCCATGGAGATGAACCTTCCTTTTGTGCTCAAAGGCACCACAAACAACTTTTATCAGCTTGTGCTCCAAAGTCCCCTCGACAGAGAGACTGTCACTGAGTACAACATCACCATCACAGCCATTGACCGCGGCTCTCCTAGGCTCACTTCAACAAGACTGATTAATGTTCAGATCTCCGATGTCAATGATAACCCCCCTCTTTTTGAAAAGCCTTCATATGACATGCAGATCCGGGAGAATAATATTCCAGGCTTGCTCATTGGCTCAGTCCACGCTGTGGATCTGGACACAAAGCTGAATGCAAAAGTGACTTACTCAGTTCTGCCTGGGAAGGGTGATGGCCTTTTGCCCACTTTCATTTCAATCAACTCTGAAACTGGAAACCTGTATGCCCTCCGATCCCTGGACTATGAGCAGATAAGAGGCTTCAGAGTGACTGTGAGGGCATCTGATGGTGGTTCTCCTTCCCTGAGCTCAGAAGTGATTCTCCGCATCCACATCATTGATGAAAACGACAACGCTCCCTTCTTCCTGTATCCCCTGCAAAACAACACATCTCCATGCAATGAGCTGCTTCCCAAGTCAGCCGAGGCCGGCTATCTGGTCACCAAGGTGGTTGCCGTGGATGCAGATTCTGGCCAAAACTCTTGGCTTTCCTATGAATTGCTGAAGGCCACGGACCCAGCCCTTTTCAGCATAGGAGCACAGAATGGGGAAGTGAAAACCAGGAGAGCCCTGAATGAGCGAGACACAAACAAGCAGAGGCTGGTGATGCTGGTCAGAGACAACGGTCTTCCTCCACAGACCAGCACGGCGATGCTTAATGTCCTTCTTGTGGATGGCTTTTCGGATCCCTTCCTGAGGAGGGTGGATGTCAGTGTGCAAGAACCAGAAGAAGACAAAACCTTGACCAAGTATTTGGTGATCTGCTTGGCTGCTGTCTCCTTTGTGTTCCTGGTCTGCATTGTTGTCTTTATTGTGGTCAAAACCCTCAAGAAGGACTCCCAAAGCCACTTTACTGCAGCTGTTCCTCACTTCCCACCTGCCACTGCTGATGCCCAAGAGAACTCTGCAGATTCACCAAATGGGTCGCTTCCCAGGACTTACCATTATGATGTTTGCTTGACTGGTGGATCCTTAAGTAGTGATTTCCGATTTCTCAGGCCCCTCTTTCCTGTCCTGTCCTGCCCTGTGGGAGATGTAAACGTCCCAGGCAACCACTGGACTTCTTCTGGCCCCGAAGATTTATCTAAGCAGGTTGCAGTTAATGGCACAACAAAAGAGGTGAGGAAAAACATGCAATTAATTTAACCTCTTTCTATTTATTCTCCCTCTGTTTGTTTTACTCTATCAGTTATTCTTGAAATCCATGCTGGTTATTTGTTTAAAAAACAGGCATTTTTACTTTAATGTTAGTTGAGAGCATACATCACAATACTTTTACAGGGAGTCAGTCAGTGCTTGGTTAACAGCTACTCCTTTAGCTCCCTGATCACTTGATTCTGATCTGGGCACTTGGCAACCAGCTCATACTTCGGATGGTTCTGCATCCCATGGTCATGTAATTCTCAACCTTCGGTGCAGGTTCCCCACAAGCAGTTTCCATGGAGAAGCTGGCAGGGAGAGTTGCAAACTGCTCAGGTAAGTCTTACCTGGCTGCATACTTTCCCCCAGCCTCTCTGCAGTCATGCTGCGCCTTGCCAATCACCCACACACCCTTGCACACTCTCCCCAGGCCTCACTGTGCTCCCACTGTGTGTCCTGGCCATTTGCACTCCCCTACCCAGCAACATCCACTCCCAGCCCTCCTGTGCTCACACTGGGCCTTCCCTGCCTATTTCAGAGCCTCTTTGAACATCAATCTTATTACATTTCCCCAGTCAGATGTGCACCCTCCCTCACATAGCAGTAGGTACCCCAAGCCCTGGCATGGCTTTCTGTGCATTCCCTCATTCCCTCTCCCACCCAGCAGTTGCCGCTTACCTGCCTGGTGGCCTGCTTGTGAGCAGCCTAGACATCTGTCAGCCTCTCCACTGATTTTTGTTGTTGGATGGTGGCAGGAAGTGATCTATGATTTTCACTTGCCGTTGCTAAGTGATATAATCACGTGATTTATGAATGTATTGCTTAGTGGCAGAAATTTCAGTCCCAACTATCATCATATCTTGAGATTCCCTGTGCATTGATTTACACTTTATGCACTTGCCTGATGTAATTATACCTAAGATAATTTCTGGTTCCTTGTGTTTCAGGAAACAAGTCACTGTCCTGGTATTCTCTGTAAAGCAGGCCATCACTTAATTCATAACAGTTGTTTGGGAATTTTTTTTTTATTGAAAAGTTTTATCATACATTTTATCTTTAACAGTCCCCCCTACCCCTCCCCTATCCCTCCCTCCTTACCCCTCCCTCCCCTCCCCCCCCCCGACTTCCCAGAGCTAAGTACAAGGTATAAAAAACAAAAAAAAAACAATCATAAACATTCGTATGCTAACAACCATAAACTCTAAAATCTATCACTCTCTAGCTCATATAGGATAACTACAAACACTATTAATATACAATATATAAAAAAACAGAAAAAAAGGAAAAAAGAAAGGAAGACTTATTCAAATGCTACATGAAACTTCTTAATCCCATATTTGTTCTGGATATACTCAATCCATTTTCTCCACTCCATAATATAGCGTTCTTGCGAATGATCTTTCAAATAAGCCGATATCTTTGCCATCTCTGCCAGGTCAGAAACCTTTAAAGTCCATTCTTCTATAGTCGGCAGTTCCTCCTTCTTCCAATACTGACCTATTAAGAGTCTTGCTGCCGTAATTAAATTCAATGTCAACTTAGTGTCCACAACTGTAGCATCTGTAATTATTCCCAACAAAAAAAGTTGCGGACAAAACTTTATCCTTTGCTTAAAAATCTTCTGCATATTCCACCAGATTTTTATCCAAAAAGCCTTAACCTTTTTACAAGTCCACCATATGTGAAAATATGTTGCGTCTTCGTCACCGCACCTCCAACATTTAGGCTGATAATTCGGATACATACTTGCAAGCTTTTTAGGATCTAAATGCCATCTGTAAAACATTTTATAAAAATTCTCTCTTAGATTTTGAGCTTGTGTGAATTTTACGTTTCTCACCCAAATCCTTTCCCACGTGTCCATTGTAATAACTTCTTGGATATTTTGGGCCCATTTAATCATACAATCTTTAACAAGTTCTGTTTCTGAGTCAATTTCTATCAATGCAAGATATATCCGTTTGATATGTGCTGGACCCTGGTTTCTAATTTGCTTTATCAGATTTTCATCAGTCATTGTAAAACCATTTTTCTGATCTTCTTTCCACCTGGCCCGTAACTGAATATATTGAAACCAAGTTTGAACAATCTTCTCATCTCGCAAGAGGCTATATGGTTTCAGACACCAGACATTTCTTTCCAAGCTTAGAATCTCCTTGTACGTAGTCACATCATGTTTGAAACCAGCATGTATATTTTCTATTGCGTGTTTTGAGATTGCCCACAATGGTATCTTACAATCTAATTTATGTCTGTACTTCTTCCAAACCCTCAACAATGCCTGTCTTAAAATATGCACTCTAAACACATTGTCTACCTTCTTGTCATACAACAAATATGCATGCCAGCCAAACAACAAGTCGTGGCCCTCAAGATTTAATAATGTCTCTTGTGTCAAATTAATCCAATCACTTATTCCTACTAACGCAGCAGCTTCATAATATAGTTTAAGATTGGGCATTTTAAGACCACCTCTCTCACGAGTGTCCTGCATAATCTTAAGTTTAACTCGTGGCCTTTTCCCTGCCCAAACAAATTTATTGATACCTCGCTGTCATTCCTCCAAATTAGAATCTTTCTTAAGAATCGGTATCATTTGAAATAAAAATAAAAATTTAGGCAGGACATTCATTTTCACTGCTGCGATCCGTCCCAACAAAGACAATTGCAATTTTTCCCAACTCTCCATTTCTTTTTGAATTTTCCCCCATAGTTTTTCATAGTTATTTTTATATAACTTTGTATTAGAGGGCGACAGAAGCACCCCCAGATATTTAACCCTTTTAACAATCTCAAATCCAGTTAATCCTTCTAAGAGAGCCTTTTGCGAAACTGTCATATTTTTGGCCAGAATTTTGGTTTTTTGTATATTAACTTTAAATCCAGAAACCTTCCCATATTGTGTTATTATCTCCATCAGGTCCACAACAGAATTCTCTGGCTGGGTCACTGTAACAACCAGATCATCTGCGAATGCTCTCAATCTATAATCCTGATCTCTAATTTGTATACCCTTAATTTTTTCCGAGTTGTTTGGGAATATTAAATTTTATGAATCTTAAAGATTCGCACTAATCCTGACTGGCACCCAGACAGAGCGTTTCAGCTTCTTATGCCAGTCTAGAGTTACTTTACTTATAAAGCAATCAATATAAATTTAATCTGAGTCACAGGAGTGTTTATAGATTACAGCATAGAACAAACTGTTCCAAATATTCTCCTAAAAGGAGCAATATTGACAATCCTGAGTTAAAGTTTCTATTATACAGTAGTTCCCTACAAGAATATTTTTTCCTATTATAGTTTATTCCTGTCTTCTAGAATATTTGAGAAATAGATTGAATTTTATAAAAATAAATACTCTGGAGCATTTCCCCATTCAGAGATTGTCGAACCAATTTACTACCTGGAATTCAAAGATTCTCTTGCCAATATTGCATTTAGGGAACTTGTATGATGATCTGACTCCATTCAACTAATATTATCTTTTTAAATAAATGTTATTTTAGCTTCTTCATATTTTCATATCATTAGGGGTGTTGTGTTGCCAGTTCTTTGCATACAATAAGCAAGACAGAAGGTTGCAAACAGGAACATGCTTTATTGAAGTCAAGCAGAACAGAACTTGAAACAGTGGCTGCTGCGCAGCTACTTATGCAGTTGGCTACTAGGTGGCGGCCAATAGGTTTAAAGGAACCCATTCTCACCCCAAATCAACCAATGATCTTGTTGGAGACAACAAGTCTGGCTTAGTCAGTGACCGTTACACAGATACACCATTGAGCAACCTTTAAGCAGCATTCAAACAGACACGTGAATCAGTACAAGTAAAAATTCCAATACATTACACCCCTCCCCCCTAAAATGTACACACATTATTTAATAACATAATCTTGAAGATATTTTAGTGGTCTACGCGACCGCTCAGAACACCTGGGGGTTCCAGGTAACTCCCAGTCTACCAGCTTGCCTGCCAGGCTGGGTAGACCAGGACTCTTGGGTTCACGTGAGTCAAAATGACTCGAGTTCCTTTGGCTGGCCATTCCTGGTCAGCCCAAACCAAAGTCCAGTGAGGTAGCTGGGTCAGCGGAGCTGCTGCCCTGTTTGGATTGTCCTTCCCCGTCTGGAGAACCAAGTTGGACTTCCGGACTGTATCCATCTACGGCCACCTTCCCATTGTAATGACTGAAAGATTCCTCAGAGCGTGTGAACTTCTGTTAGCCTGCTGGCTGCCGGCTCTTGTTGCGGACCCTCTGGAAGGTCCTCGTTTAGTGACTGTTCAGCAAAACGCCATCGCAGCTTATTAATTTGGTGGTGAACGACTCGCCCCCCCATCCAGGACCACCTTGTAGGAGAGGGGTCATGAGACCTTAACAATTTTACCGGGCACCCACAAATTCCCATGTCCATAGTTCCGGCCCCACACCCCATCACCCACTTGCAACCCCCTTGGTGCCTTTGAGCATGCAGTGTCTGCTGCTACTCAGTCAGGGTGTAACCTGTCCAGTTTCGTGATCAGTCTTCTTCCCCAGTGGAGCTCTGCTGGGCTTTTGCCTGTTGCTGTGCATGGCTTAGTGTGCTGGCATAGCAAGAAATCAGCCAGCCTGTGGTACCAATTCCCTGATACAATGTGTTTGAGTGACTCTTTTGTCATACGCACCATGCATTCAGCCTGCCTGTTAGTCAAGGGGTGAAAGGGAGCCGACGTTGTGTGCCTTATGAGGTTGGCCCTGAAGAAGGCTTGAAATTCAGACGCTGTGAACTGGGCTCCGTTGTCTGAAACTAAGACGTTCGGCAGCCCATGTGTAGCAAAAAGGTTCCTAAGCACCTGGATGGTCCTAGCAGTAGTCATAGTGAGTATAGGAATTACTTCCAACCATTTAGAGTGGCTGTCGACCACTATCAAAAACAGCTGTCCCTGAAAGGACCCAGCAAAGTCAATGTGAATCCTTGACCACGGTGTATGAGTCTACTCCCATCGGTGGTCAGGGGCCTGCGGCATCTCTGGTCTGGACTGTTGACATGTGTAACACCTGTGTACTTGGGCCTTGATAGCCTTACCTAACCCTGGCCACCAAAGGTAGCTTCATGCCAATGTCTTCATCCAGACGATACCCGGATGGCCCTCATGCAGAGACTGGAGCACTCTGTGTCTTAATGAACTGGGGACAATAACCCTGCTCCCCCATAAAATGCACCCCTTATGAGCTGAAAGCTCATGTCTACGTGTGTAATAGCTCTGAAACTCAGGGCCTAGGCTACTTCCAGCCATCCAGTGTGAACCCAGGACAGCACCCTGCTTAAAATTTTGTCTCCGGCTGTTTCTGCACCTACATCCCCAGCATGGAGGAGAAGTTCAGGCAAATCTTGAATTGACAAGATGTGAGCAGCTGGAGCCGGATCTGGGTCCATGTGTGGCAATGGCAACCTGCTAAGGCCATCTGCATGGCCCATGTCTTTGCCAGGTTTGTGAACCAGCCTGTAGCTGTAGGCTGACATGAAAATAGACCATCTTAACATTCTGGGGGAAAGGATTTGAGGCATCTGCCTGTCTGTAGTAAATAACCCTAGCAATGGCTTGTGGTCAGTGAAGACTGAACTTGCAGCCATACAAATAATTGTGGAATTTTTTAACTCCGGCCACAATGGCCAAAGCTTCTTTGTCAATCTGAGCATAATTGTGCTCAGCCGAGGACAAGGTCCTTGAATAGTAAGCAATAGGGAACTGAGTCCCATCATCTGACAAATGGCTTAGTACCAATCCCATAAGGGGATGTGTCACACGCAATACAAACTGGCAAGTTTTCATTAAAGTGCATGAGCACTGAATTTGATGACAGTAGTGATTTTACTGCCTTAAAACTCTTTTCCTGAACCTTGGTCCACTTCCATGGGGTATTCTTATCTAAGAGCCGGTGTAACAGCTCTGTCACGGCGGCCTTGTTAGGTAGGAATGCATGGTAAAAATTCAGGAGACCCAGGAATGCCTGTAGCTCTCCTTTAGAGTGGTGCCTTGATGCCAGCTGAATTGCCTTCAACTTGGACTCTGCAGGATGGATGCCTTCAGCATCGATACGGAACCCAAGGAATTCTGTGAAAGGGACCCTGATTTTACAGTTGTCCTTCAGCTTGAGTCCCGCTGTGTGGAACTGCTAAGCCGCCTTGTCAGGACCTCAGTGGACTCCCTGGCGATGAGTACATCATCAAAATAGGAGCAGACCCCCAGAATACCCTTGAGTGTACACTCCATGACTCCCTGGAAGATTCTTGGGGCTACGCTAACCCCAAATTGGAGGCACTTTACCTTAAAAGCCCCCTTATGTGTCACAATTGTCTGTGCGACCACTGTGGCCTCATCCACTGGTAACTGCTGATAGGCCTGTGCCAAATCTAACTTAGCAAACATGCTACCCCCTTACAGCGATGCCAATATGTGTCTAACGACTGGCACTGCGTATGTGTGATGCTGCAGTGCCCGGTTAATGGTGCACTTGTAATCAGCACAAATCCTGATCTCCCCGTTGGCCTTAAGTGGCATGACAATGGGAATTTCCCACTCTCCCCCATCTACGGGCTGTAGTACCCCCTGACAGACTAGCTTGTCCAGCTCTTCATTGATTTTGTGTTTTAGCACAAAAGGCACACAACGGGGCTTAATCCTAATTGGTGTTATGGAAGGATCAAGCTTAAAGGCTATCGGAGGGCCCTTGTACTCTCCCAGGCTTGTTCAAAGACATCTGCGAACTCAGTGCATACTGACACCAAGTTTGTTGCTTGTGTCCAGTGGATTCTGGTTACTTGAATGCCCAGTGCATCAAACCAATCAAGCCCAATAAGGCTTGTTCTCTGGCCCTCCACCACAATGACATCAAGGACCCCCGAAAACCCCTTGAATTTCACGGCCAAAGTGGCCTCACCCTTGACGGCTACTCGGGAGTTCTGGAAGTCTGTTGAAATAATATCAGATGGCCAAAGTTTGACCCGCCTCTTGCTGCAGCTGCAAACGAACCAGAAGGTCTCAAGGGAAATAATGGATACAGCTGAACCAGTGTCCAGTTCCATCTTTCAAGGAATGCCTTGCAGCTTGACTTGAAGTTGAAGATTTTGTTTGAGGTGGTGGCGAGCTCCCGTGCAACAGACACTCCTGTGGCTGGAGTAGAACCCTACTCTATGCTGCCTCGAGGCCCCAGTACCTCTCCTGAATGACTCATTTCTTCACGTCCGTGTAAGTAACGGTCTCCAGCTGGGCCGGTGCGACCAAGTTCTCAGCGATGTCGAACATTGCAGGCCCGCACACACAGAGGAGTGTTGCGGCCTTCAGGTCATCTTTGGCGACTTGATTTGCCTGGAGGTGGTTCTCCACCCTCGAAATGTAGGACGACCATCTCTACGGGTGTGTGACATCGAATTCTTCGAGCTTTCTGACCTTCGACATGGTGAGAAGTCTTCTCGTCTCGTCTCGCATTGGCTTCTTCGTAGGCCCTGGGACTGGTCCTCAGGGTGGGGTGGTCTATAGTGTGGCTTGCTAGGCAGACCGAGGGGTGTGTGAACACTGTCTCTGCCAGGCACTGTGCTGGCCTCACCCCCTAGTGACTTCAGGCTCTTACGAAGAAGCAGCATCCCACCTTCGTCGCCAGTGTTGTGTAGCTGGTTCTTTGCAGGCAATAAGCAAGATGGAAGTTTGCAAAGAAGAACATGCTTTATTGAAGTCAAGCAGAACAAAACTGAAACAATGGCTGCTGCACAGCTACTTATATGATTGGCCACTAGGCAGCAGCCAATAGGTTTAAAGGAACCCAATCCTGCTCCAAATCAACCAATGATCTTGTTGGAGACAAGTCTGGCTTAGTCAGTGACCGTTACACAGAAACACCATTGAGTAACTAAGCAGCATTTAAACAGACATGTGAATCAGAACAAGTAAAAATCCCAATACATTACAAGGGGTATGTGAAATACTGTATATGTTCAAAAACATATACCAATTGGTCAATGGGGGAGAAGGGAGAGATCTGGAAACAATAGCTATTAGGGTAATTAATGGCATTAAACACAACAAATGTAATTGCAGGACTGATTTGAAACAAGTATCCTTCATAATATTATCAAGATAAAAGAGGGGAATGCATTTAGATGTATCATAATATACATGTACATGTACATGTAGTTATACATGAATGATAAAGAATACCAGTATTTTGGAGCGATACAAGTAGATTGTAGAAATATGCTTCTCTCTTTGGTCAGTTTCCAACCATTGTTTCTTGTCCTGCCCTATGATGCTTTGGTCAATAATTTGACACACACACACACACACAGTCTTCTTTGTGGCAGCCGCTCAAATACTGTAATACTGCTATCATGTCTCCCCTATTTCTTCTTTTCTTTAGACTAACCAAACTCAAGTGATGCAGCCGTTCTTCATATGTTTTAGTCTCCAGGCCTTGCTAACACTTGCATTGCTAACTCTTAATTGGTTTGTAACCAATTACTATTCCAAAGTTTTTCCAAACTTTATCACCTTCTCCAGAAGTCTTTATTACTACGGGCTCTCAAATTGTAGTACTGCGACATCCAAATATTATAAATGAATTTCTATCCTTCCCAAGGACCTGGAATAGGTATCTATTGATGTTTAATTATGTTAAAGGTATCATCGCAGGATGTAAAGTTGCCTTTCGCAATTGGACCCATTTCCCAGAGGGGGGGAAAAACACTGGGAATTGCACACACACGCGAGGGGGGTAACCTGATTGAAGAGTTTAATTAAAAAGAAATAGAGGCTGCTTTGCATGAGTTCTCTCTCTCTCTCTCTCTCTCTCTCTCTCTCTCTCTCTCTCTCTCTCTCTCTCTCCCTCCCTTCCTCCCTCCCTCCCTCTTTCTCTCCCTCCCTCTCTCTCTCCCCCCCTGTCTCTGATCTTCTGCTCACCTGGCAAGCTGTCTTCATGCTGTTCTGGACAAGCTGACACACATTCTTATTAGGCTGGCTCTCCTGCCCTGCTTTCTGCTGCTTCCTGCTTCCTTTCTGCAGCAAAGGCAAGAGCCCTGCCCAATAAGCTTGTCAGCTTGTCGGAGTACAGCATGAGTTACACACACACACACACACACACACAGAGAGAGAGAGAGAGAGAGAGAGAGAGAGAGAGAGAGAGAGAGAGAGAGAGAGAGAGAGAGAGAGAGAGAGAGAGAGAGAGAGAGAGAGAGAGAGAGAGAGAAGGGAAGTGCAAGTGCATGTCTCTGTCTCTCCCTCTCTGCAAATGGCTGGGAGCAGTTTCTGCAGTCTCTGCAAATGGCTGGGTTGCCAACCCGTACCATAGACCAATGTAACAGTTGACAAGGTCAGGGCTTTTTTCCTCCTTTCTCAGTTTTCAATAGCCCAGTGATTGGCAGATCTATCTTAGAAAACAAGGGAATGAATTACTGGTAAACATTCATGAATCCAAGAAAGCTTTGAAGCTGCTTAGGGATCAGTGCGGGCTACCATTCCAGCACCGCCTTAACTTTGACAGGGACCATCTCCACCTCCTCACTGGAAATTCTGTAGCCTAGCTAGTTGAGGCGGGGCTGATGGAATTCACATTTAGAGAGCTTAGCATAAAGTTTACCTTTCAGCAGCTTCCTGAGTACTTCATGCACTAATTTCATATGCTCTTCCATGGTCTCGGTATAAGTAAGGATATCATCAAGGTAGACTAAAACCCCCTTGAACAAATTATCATGCAGTACTTGATTGATAAATTGCATGAATATGGCAGGGGCACCTTGGGGACTGAAAGACATAACCTTGAACTGGAAACTTTCCAGGGGCTATTGAAAGTTGTTTCCCATTCCTTCCCCTCCTTAATCCGCACCTGGTAATAAGCTTGTCTTGAGTCCAATTTTCACTAAATACCTCCACCAAGTCTTGATATTTGCTCAGTATCAGTTGAAATCCTGGTACATGTTCTATGATGGTTTTTAGAGTCTCAAGAATTCCTTGGGTCTCGGTTGCACAGGGCCCTTTATTTCACTGGTTGATGTGGGTGGAAGGGGTCCCATTGCTAACCTTACAGTCCTGACTCCATCCTCCCACCAAATCATGGGACGCCACTTATCTTGCCAGACCAACCCCAGGATTACAGCCTCAGTCATCTTAGGAACCACCACAAAATGGATAATTTCCCAGTGTCTCCCTATGATCAGGTGCATGGCAGGGGCTCTTCCGATAAGAGGCCACCCACCTGTTCAAATTTCATAGCCAGGGGCATTAGCTTGGCACAGATCTCTAACTTTAGTACTGTATGGAGATTGATTAAGCCTCTGCTATAACCTGAGTCAATTAGGACGTTTAAATCTGCTTGGACACCCATCTTGGGTACTATGATTTTGGCAGAAATCGTGAAAGGTGGGATGGGTCAACTTACCATCAGGTTGTCTTCACCCTCCTCATCGCTGTCATAAGGAGCTGGTATCAGCAGGTGCCTGGGTGTAGCTTCGTTTTCTCCCTGAGGAGGTGAAGTGACCCAAATGGCTTGCTCTTGATGGGCCTAATTTGAGTTCTTTCGTCCAGGTCGTGGGTTCTCTTTTGGCTTAGTGGTGGTGGCAAGTGGACTTTTGGCCTGAGGAACAGGAACCGGATAATCAACAGCCCAGTAGCCTGACTGCCCACACCGGAAACATTTGATTGGTGGTCCAGTGGACGCTCAGAGAAAACTGGCAGCTGCAGTAGTTTGGGGACATCTGCCAAACAGGCACTTTTCTTGGCTTCACTTTGGCTTTGACTTAGTGGTAGCGGGTATCCAGTAGTGGCCCAGTTTGATGTCTAGGGTCACAGCCATGCGATATCACTTGCGGAGCTGATCAGGGACTCCCCAGTAGGTGCACACTTGGAATAGAACTCGGTCTAGCCCCTCTTTGAAATGGTGAATCAGCGATCATTCCGGCCACTGTCTGATCCTGCCAGCAACTTTTCAAAATTTCCAGATATAGTCTTTGGCTGATTGCCCTCTCTGTTTCAGTCTATGGATGTCGTTCTTAGCTTGCAGGGCCTGGGATTCAACTTCGAATCTGGCTCTCAATTCTCCCATGAATAGATTGATGTCCCAGTTCTTGCTCATCATGTAGGCTGGTTACCCAATCAGCTGTTTCCCCTTCTAGGTTTGCATCCACCATCCTGGCATCATCCAGGTTAACAGGGGCATAGCGATTAGGTGACCCTGTACCTGGTTCAAGAAGAAGGACAACCTCTCAGGATCTCCATCAAATGTGTGTTTAATAGGAGGTAGGTCTACTGGCTGTTTCCCAGTATTAGGGCCGGTAAGCTAGCCACTGATATTGGGGTCATGGAGGTGCCACCCTGTGAAACCCCCTCAGCTGGGCTCCTGGGCTTGTGGGGCGCCAGTCTCTCTTGGGACTTTGCCTGGGTGCCAGGCTTGATGCTGAAGCTGACCGAGGTCATAGGGAAGCTGCCCTGGCCATCAGGACTGGGCTTGGGTTCTGACAAGGAGTGTCAGCAAGCGTCTAGTGGAGATCACAGAGTGAGCAATCGGCTCCAGCTCCCCAACCTCAAGCCAGTCAAACTTCTCTCTCTCAATCTCTCGACTGAGTGGCTGTGGATGGCTGTCAGGTATCTCCACTCTCTGGAATCATCCCATCCAGCTGGCCTTTTCACCTTCCTCAATGCAGGTGATCGAAGGCTGTAGGATGAAATCAGAGGGAAATCCGCCTTGGCAGCCTTGGGGGTGCTCCGTCGCTTGGGAGCCACCTTGTAGCCACCTTGTAGGATCCCTTCTTTCTGTCCCAATTTATCATGTGGAATTATGCGGGTTTTCGGTCTAGCTCCAACCACAGGAGCGTTGCTCTCCGCTTGAATAATAGCCTGTGCTTCGGCAGCCGGAGCCACGTTGAGGCCAGCGGCCAATTCTCCCTTCTTCTCCATCACAGCTTCTCCCATGAGTGTTTGCTGTCCTCTCAAAAGTAGTGGGTAGGCGACTGGGGCTCAGGACTCCAAGGCAAAAGATTTTAGGAGAATTGGTTTAATGTCATGGTTCTGATAGATGCGATCAAATAAATCAGAACTCCAAGGCTAGAGGCTTCCACAAAGACATGTTTATTGGTTACAAAGTATCAGCATGATCAAAAGTGAAACCAAGTCTGAAATTTCCTCCAAAGAGTTAGACTATTAAGAAGTTAAACTTCCCACCCCAATACTAGGCAATTAGCTACATTTCCCAATAAAATAGTTTAGTGGGCTTTCTAACAGAAAACCCAACTCCCCAATCCGACTGTTTGAAATGACCTTGGTTCACACGGGACAGAGAATTGTTTAGACTATCAAAAAAAACATCCACTTCCCTCTTCCCATGCTTATGGCAACCTAGAACGAGCAAGATGGCTTCAGCCAGGTTCGTTGTAGAGTTGACACTATTTCTATTTGTGGATCTTTGTATTTTGTTATCTTCTCCCAGTCGCCTACCTACTACTTCTCTATTCAGTTCTTGCTTGCAGGCCAATGGTATTCTTGCAGATCTTCCAAAGCAGCATTGTTGCTACTTTGTCATGGTGTTATTTGTAGCCAATCTGTGTGATATTCTTGCAGCAGCTAATTAGGTGGTCCACTGTTTCTTCAGCTTCTTTTCAGAGATAGCGTTTGCTGTCTGTTGCTGTCTTCTTAATTCTTGCTTTATATGTTCTTAAGGTTGATTTTGTGCAGCCAGAATTAGCCCCCCATCTCTTTCTTTCCCTGTTTCCCTGTTCATAGCCATTGCCAGGTCTTCTTCTTATATACTTTGTCTGCTTCTTTTTAACGTACTGGACAGGTAACTCTTTGCCTTGCCATGTCTCTTTCCTAGTCTTCATTTGGTCTTTTTTGTAGCCAGTTTGTTTTCTCTACAACTCAGTGCATCTTTTTCATTGTTATTCAGATATTCTTCCAATGCCCCTTTTCCTTCTTCAGCTATCTAGTGTACTTGCAGCATTCCACACCCACCTATTTTCTTGGTAGGTAGAGTCTGCCAATGTCACTGTGTGGACGCAGGGCATAATTCACTGTCATTATTTTTCAGGTCTTCCTAGCCAGGGCTTTTAGTTCTGCTTGACTCCAATCCACTATTCCAAGCGTGTGTATTAAATGATTGGCATTGCCCAGGTGTTAATACCTTGAAGGTATTTCCTCCACTGAATTTATGCTTTAAAATCTTCACTCTCTTGATGTATTCCCTTCTGATCTTCTTCTTAATTTCAGTGTGCTTGGAAGATTTTCAGCTTGAAGGATGCCCAGGCATTTGTAGTGACCATCGTCCTCCAGACTCTTGATGTTGTTTCTACAGTATAAGGCATCTTGATTCCCTCAGTTTTCACCATTTTTCCCCTGTTGGTGGTGAGGGTGGAACATTAGTTGAGCCAAAATTCCATTCCAATGTCTTGATCTTACATATGGACAGAATTGAATAATGATTCTATTTCAGATAGTGGTTTTCCATACAGCTTCATACCCATGTAAAAGAGATGGGATAATTTGGCAAATATTTTGGATGTTTGATAACTATGGCCTAAATTTTTCAGTATAGTTGTCAGGAGAATCAGTGCAATAACAGACTTGAAAGATTCTTTTCTTGATATTATTATCATAGTTGGTTGCACAATCAGCCAGACAATTAGACTGGATTTGGCTGTTTTATTCACTGTTGTGTCCCTCCCAAGGAGCTGGGATAAGTAAAAGTTGTTTGATGGAATTTAATTGCACAATGTAAGCTGTTCCAAGGAAGATTGCCCTTTGCAATTGTTATCATTTTGGTTTGCCACCAAATCTTTGCAAGATAGATTATTAAAGCTATACCTCTGGAAATTTGAATGTGACACGGGCTGCGTGTCTACACTTCAGCTTCAAAGATACATTGAAAATTTCTGAATTTTTAGATATGAAATATAAAAATAGAGTTTCCATCCCTTTTCCAAGATGTTCTAATATGATAGTCAATTTTTCATTCCTGTTCTTCTCTTCTGTTTATGTGATATTTGACACAAAAAATAGGAAAAAAGATCCAAAACAAAACACATAAACAAGAGAGGTAAAAACCTCTACAAAGTAATATGAAAAATGAAACAATGCAGTGGCAGCAGTGGAGACTTTTTAATTTAGATTCCTGGCTGCTTAATTTTCTTCTGAAAGGAATTATGAAATGTATAGATATGAGTGGAAGTGAAAATCATGATTGTTTCAAGGTATGACCTACCTACACAGTCATTGTAACTCAGGACATGAAAAGGTGCTAGTAAAAATATAACACACAAATGAACTTCCTCTGGATACTTAACTGTATGCACATACTTATACATACATTCACGTCACAATCATACCAAAAGTTAAAGCTCTTACATTTCGGGAGGAATCCTTTTTCTTTAGACTGAAAGCTGTTAGTATATTGTCTTGCTATGATAGAGGACACCAAGAACGTATACAGGAGGAGCATTTTGTTCTTTTGAAACGAAGCACGCACTATTCCATACTCTAATAAATGCCCTTTTCAAAGGCGTTTCATAAACTCAGTGCTCCATTTTACTTTACACACAAGGTGGTGCTATTGCACCAAACAGTAAAAAGAGAGATTCATTTATTTCAGGATGACCTAGTCATTAGACAAAGGAATCTCAGAACAAAAGGCAACAGCTCTCAGTTTAAACCTTGAGAAATTTCCGAAGAAAATATTCCAGCATGAATACCAAAAAATAACTCCTGTTGGATTCTGATAACAACTATAAAAGAAATTGTAGCAGCTGCTTTACGAAGAATCATATTCCCAGAAAGAGGCTGAGAAAATGGAAGTATCTCCTCCTAGCAGGCAAGTGGTCTTGTTCTTGTTCTGTGTAGCTCTGGTATGTTGTGTGAACCGTTCCACTATTCAGTGCCTGAGGAGAAGAAAGCTGGATCAATAGTAGCAAATGTGCTAAAAGATTTGAAGGCAGATGTGAAGGAGCTCTCTGCTCGCAGAGCACAGTTGATTTCTAAGAGTTCCAGGCAGGATTTCCAGCTGGATCCTCACTCTGGGAATATAATATTAAGGGATAAAATTGACCGAGAAGCTTTGTGTGGTCTGACTGATCCTTGCACTCTATTCTCTGAAATTTTGCTGGAAAATCCTTTGCAAGTGTTCAAAATTGAAGTTCAAGTAGAAGATGTCAATGATAATTCCCCTACATTCTCTCAGAATCAATTCCTTTTTGAAATACCTGAACAGATTCCCATAAATGCACGTTTCCCTTTGGAGACAGCCCATGATTTAGACAAAGGGGAAAATGCTATCCAGAACTACATAATAAGCACAAGCGAATATTTTAAGCTGGACGTGCAAAGTCAAAACGATGGTAGCAAATATGCAGAACTGCTTTTGGCAAAACCATTAGACCGCGAGGTGATCCCTCAGTTTACTCTCACTCTGGAAGCTGTGGATGGAGGGATCCCAAGGAGAACTGGCACAGCACAGATAATTATTGATATTCTGGATACAAATGATAATGTTCCCCAATTTGAACAAGCAGTCTATAAAGTGCAGTTGATGGAAAATAGTCATCCAGGTTCATTGGTTGCTAAAGTTGAAGCCACTGACAAAGATATTGGATCCAATGCTCGCATCATTTACACTTTTAGCCAAGCACCATCAGATGTGCTTCGAACATTCAGCTTAAACAACCATACTGGGGAAATTACACTTGTAGGGAAAATTGATTATGAAATAAACAGTAAATATCAACTCAGTATCAAAGCCACAGATGGAGGGGGACTCTTCACTTACTGTAAAGTTCTTGTTGACATTGAAGATGAGAATGACAATGCCCCAGAAATAGTTGTATCATCCATCACTAATCCTTTACCAGAGAATTCTCCCCCGGAAACGCTGGTGGTAGTTTTTGGCATCAGAGATCAAGACTCTGGAGACAATGGCAGAACTAGCTGCAACACTGATAAAAACCTGCCTTTTATACTAAAACTGACTGAGAACAATTATTACCAGCTTGTGACTCAACAGCCACTAGACAGAGAACAAATGTCACAATATAACATCACCATCACAGCCACTGACCAAGGTTCTCCCAGACTCACTTCCAAGACAGTTATTAGCATTCAACTTTCAGACGTCAATGATAACCCCCCAATGTTTGAAAGATCTTTCTACAATTTGCACTTGAGAGAAAACAACATTCCAGGACTGCTCATTGGATCAGTCCGTGCTGTGGATGTGGACACAGAACAAAATGCCAAACTGACCTATTGGCTTTTGCCTGGGAAGATCAGGGATATCCCTGTATCTTCTTACATCTCCATCAACTCCGAAACTGGGAACCTGTATGCCATCCGATCTGTGGATTATGAGGATATACAAGATTTCCAGGTGAAGGTGAGGGCTGTAGACAAGGGCTTGCCTCCACTGAGCTCAGAAACCATGGTCCGAGTTCTTATCAGAGATGAGAATGACAACGCACCCTTCATCCTCTGCCCCCTTCAGAACAGCACTTCTCCATCAAAGGAGCTGGTTCCCAGGGGAGCAGAGACAGGCTACCTGGTCACCAAAGTGGTGGCAGCGGACAGGGATTCAGGGCAGAATTCTTGGCTTTCCTATCAATTGCTGAAGGCCACAGATCCGAGTCTCTTCGCTGTTGGGACTCAGAATGGGGAAGTGAAAACCATGAGGCCGGTGAACATCCGAGACAGTTTCAAACACACTCTTATTGTGGCAGTTAGGGATAATGGGCATCCGCCTCAGTCTGCCTCTGCGACCCTAAGAATTCTTCTAGTGGACGGCTTCTCTGATCCGTACATGAAAAGTATGGATAATCCTAAGGGTGAAGTCCCTCAGGAGGGAGATCATACTCTAACCATGTATTTGATTATTTGCTTGGTTGCCATCTCATCCATTTTTCTGCTTTCTGTCATGGTGTTTATTGCCACCAAGTTTCAGAAGCAAAAGAAGTTCACAGGAAGTTCTCATTCTGCATCTAATTTCCCTGTAGGACCAAGTTCACAAGACAAGTGTGTGGATCCTAATACTGGGACACCTTCCCAGGCCTTTAGCTATGAGGTATGCTTAGCTGATGGATCTCTGAGCAGTGAGTTCAAGTTCCTTAGGCCTTTCTTTCCTGTTTTTACTATGGAGCATCAAAAAACTCTGCTGAATCCACAGAGTAGAAATGATTGCCATGATCTTCCTAATCAATTTGAGGAAAGAGAGGATATATCCAAGGTGAGTATAATCCGTTAATGAAGATTTGTATGTTTTTAAAAAAGTCTAGTAGAGTTGAAAGGGACCTCGGAGGTCTTCTAGTCCAGAAGTCCCCAACCTTTTGGGCACCAGTGACCAGTTCCGTGGAGAAAGGTTTTTCCACCAACCAGAGGGTGCGTGGTTTTGTTTGCTGCCTGCATCCCATGGATGGAGTTTTGCTTATTTGTGTGGACCGGTTGCAGGCAATGCGGCAGCCCGGTACTGGTCCACGGACTGGGCGTTGGGGACCCCTGTTCTAGTCCAAACCCCTGCTTGAGCAGGAGACCCTATATCTCTCACCGTTAGGAAATTTCTCCTTAGATCTAGGGTGCTTCTCTCCTTGCTTAAGGTCCATCCATTCTTTTTTTTTCTTGCCTTTTGATGTTTTGGAAAATAGTTTGACCCTCTTATCTTTGTAGAAGCCCCTCAAATATTGGAACACTGCTATCTTGTCACTCCTTCTCATTAGACTATACCCAATTCCTGTAACTGTTCTTTGTATGTTTTTGCCTCCAGCCCCCTAATCATTTTTGTTGCTCTCCTTTGCACTCTTTCCAGTATCTCAACATCTATTATTATTATTATTATTATTGTTGTTGTTGTTGTTGTTGTTGTTGTTGTTGTTGTTGTTGTTGTTGTTATTATTATTATTATTATTATTATTATTATTATTATTATTATTATTATTATTATTATTACCAGAACTGGATACAGTATTCCAAGAGTGGTCTTACAAAGGCTTTGTAAGATGGTACTAGAACTTTACATGATCTTGATTCTGTCCTTTATTAATGCAGCCCAGTATTGTACTGGCTTTTTTGACTGCTGATGCATACTGTTGGCTCATATTTAAGTGATTGTTCACTAGGAATCCAAGATCCCTCTCACATTAAGCCAAGTTTTATGTAGTCTTTACCTACACAGTTGATTTTTCCAAGTGTAAAATCTTACTTTTATCTATGTTGAATTTCATTTTGTTAGATAAGGCCTAGTGTTCAAGGCTGCCAACATCTTTTTGGATCTTGAGTTTGTCTTCTGGGGTGTTGGCTTTTCCTACCAGCTTATTATCATCTAGAAATTTTGTGAGTTCCCCTTCTATTTTCCCATCTAGATCATTTATGAAGGTATTGCAGAGTACTAAACCTAAAATGAAACTTTGGGGTACCCCACTGCTTACTTGCCTCTATGTGAATGTAGTTCCATTAATGACAATTTGTCAACCAGCTACAAACCCACCTGGTGGTGGTGCTGTCTATCCCACATTTTTCTAGATTGCCAAGAAGTAGATACTTTATTAAATGCTCTATTGAAATCTAAGTATATTATGTCCACAGCATTTTGCTGATCTACTAATTAGTCACTTTGTTGAAGAATGAAATAAGATTTGTTTGGCACAATCTGATCTGTTTTTGATGAGCCCATGTTGGCTTCTGGATGTAACCTTGTTTGTTTCTAGGTGTTCACAGATTTGTTGCTTGATTAACTTTTCTGAAACCTTCCCAGGTATTGATGTCAGCTGACTGGTCTGTAATTTCCTGGATCTGTATTTTCCCCCCTTTATTGAAGATGGGGACCACATCAGCTCTTTTCCAGTCTTCAGTAGTTCCTTGATGCTCCAAGAACTTTGAAAGATATGGGTCAATGGTTCTGAGATTATGTCTGCCAGTTCCCTCAGAACTCTGCAATGTAATCCATCAGGACCCTGTGATTTGAATCCACCTAGAACTGACAGGTCTTCTGTTTGCAGCAGATATTTTCTCTTTCTCCCCCGACAGAGAAACATTTGTCACTGCCTAGGATTGAACTATCAACCTTCCAAATGGGAGGCAAGCATCTTCACTTCTAGGCCACCATGCTGCTCTAATGAATTTTATAAATAAAAAATAAAATTTTGCAGCCGGTTGAATGGGGGTGTGAGGGAAGGAATGTGGACTGAGTGAAAAATTATTTAAATGAAATTTGAGCACATTGATTAGAAACAGAAGGGTTTATAATGCAGCTCATGATCAAGGCTTAACTCTGATTGGTGGAGAGTGATACAAGTGATTTAATGCTTATGCAGGGGAGGATTTGGGGAAGTGTGTGGTAAAGACACCCAGAAAGGAATGTAACAGACAATTGCTTTTCTGAAACAGTAAGGTAAAAAGGTGATCTTGGGCCAATCTCCCTCCCTCCCTCTCTCTCTCTCTCTCTCTCCCTCCCTCCCTCCCTCCCTCCCTCCCTCCCTCTCTCTCTCTCTCTCTCTCTCTCTCTCTCTCTCTCTCTCTCTCTCTCTCTTACATGCACCAACACAAAAATTGGGAAGGCATAGTAGCATATGAAATAACAGAACATAATAGAAATAACAGAATTGAGTAGAATTCTTTATTGGCCAAGTGTGATTGGACACACAAGGAATTTGTCTCCAGTGCACCAGTTCTCAAAAAGTACATGCAAACAACAAAGAGATAGCTCATAGATGATAAATCATAAGATACAATTATAAATCATAGGATATGAACAATTGATAAGCCATAATATACCAACAGGAGAAAGTAGTAGGAAAGTTGAGAGGTGAGAAAGATGAGAAGGTGCCAAGGATGATAGCAATACGGCCTACAATATAGGTAAATATCTTTAGGCATAAGATAATGCTGTGCGAGTTAGGTGTTTAGCGGAGTGGTGGCATGGGGGAGGACACTATCTTTATGTCTAGTTGTTTTGGCATGCAAAGCCCTACAGTGGCATCTCGAGGGGAGAAGTTGAAACAGTTTATGTTGGGGATGTGAGGGTTCTGTTTTTGTCTAGGGGTAGGATGCCCTTCGTCCAAATGGGATGCCTTGAAAGGTGTTGCCAAAGTATCCCAGTGCAGAAATTGTTTTCTTACATAGGTTTAGACTTCAGAACTCAACTGTGAAAGAACTAGATTATAGCCTTTATCAATATGTTTTGTGCAGATTGTCACAATGTTTTTTTTCTATATAATTAAAATAGTTCATACAATAATCTGCTAGTGGCTAGATAAAAATGGATTTAATGTAATTACTGTGTCTAAACAATGGAAATAGAATTTTTGCCTTGTTCACCACATGATGGCGATATTAACAAAGAAATCTAGTTCTGCTTCCTCACTATCAGGGCAGACTATACAAAATTGAACAAAAGGAATCTGATTCTTTGGATGAGACATATGCAGATTATAAAATGGCAAAAGATTGAACAATTAAAAATGATTTGCACAACTAAATCATAAAGGAAGGGAAGACAGACTGACTGTTGGGCAGAATTTGAGCCTGCAAGGAAGAGAGGCTGGAATCATGGAGAATTGCTTTTGGAAAAGACAAGGTCTGTATGTCCTTCTCTCTTTCTCATTCCTTAGAGTAATGTGTGCTTCAATTCGCTTTTCTGTCCCTGAAGAAAAGAAAAAGGGGTTTCTGGTGGCTAATGTGCTCAAGGAATTGAAACTGAAAGCAGGGGAGCTCTCAACCCGCAGAGCACATTTAATTGCTGAGGGCACTCAGGAATACTTCCACCTTGATATTCAGACTGGGAATCTGTTGGTTAAGGATAAAATAGACAGAGAAGCTTTATGTGGCCAGAATGATCCTTGTGTACTCCTACCTCAGCTTGTTTTGGAAAACCCCTTAGATATCTTTAATATTGAAATCAAGATAGAAGATGTGAATGACAATGCCCCCAGATTTTGGAAAAACAATGTGGAGATAGACATTCTTGAGACTGTTCCTAAAAGTACAACATTCCCTTTGGAACCTGCCCAAGATGAAGACTTGGGAGACAATAGCATCCAAAACTATACTCTTAATCCCAATGAGCATTTTCAGCTTGAAGTACACAAGAATGAAGACGAAAATGATGATATATATCTTGTTTTGAAGAAAGCATTAGATAGGGAGAAGATGCCACACCTCAGATTGACTCTAATGGCTATTGATGGAGGAGTTCCAAAGAAAACAGGCACAGTTCAAATTAATATTAATGTTCTGGATAGTAATGATAACTTTCCTCTGTTTAGCAAGTCTGAATATAAGGCAAGAATAAAAGAAAATCTCCCTAAGGGTGCTCTTGTGGTTAAGGTGGAAGCCACAGATCTGGATTTGGGTTCAAATGCACAGATTCTCTATTCATTCCATCAAGTGCCGGAAAGAATAAACAATTTGTTCTATTTAAATGAAAGAACTGGAAAAATCACTGTTTGCGGTCAGATTGATTATGAAAAAGAAAAGAGTTACAGCATAAACATCAGAGCAACAGATGGAGGGGGACTTTCTGGGCACTGCAAGGTACTGATTGAGATTGAAGATGTGAATGACAACCCGCCAGAAGTGTCCATCATATCTCTGATCAGCAATTTAAAGGAGGACTCTCCCCCAGACACAATAGTGGCCGTCTTCAGTGTTAGAGACCAAGACTCTGGAGACAACAGCAAAACGGTCTGCTCCATGGAGATGAACCTTCCTTTTCTGCTCAAAGGCACCACAAATAATTTTTATCAGCTTGTGCTCCAAAGTCCCCTCGACAGAGAGACCGTCACTGAGTACAACATCACCATCACAGCCATTGACAGCGGCTCTCCTAGGCTCACTTCAACAAGACTCATTAATGTTCAGATCTCCGACGTCAATGATAACCCTCCTCTTTTTGAAAAGTCTTCATATGACATGCAGATCCGGGAAAATCATATTCCAGGCTTGCTCATTGGCTCAGTCCACGCTGTGGATCTGGACACAAAGCAGAATGCTAAAGTGACTTACTCAGTTCTGCCTGGGAAGGGTGATGGTCTTTTGCCCGTTTTCATTTCAATCAACTCTGAAACTGGAAACCTGTATGCCCTCCGATCCCTGGACTATGAGCAGATAAGAGGCTTCAGAGTGATTGTGAGGGCATCTGATGGTGGTTCTCCTTCCCTGAGCTCAGAAGTGATTGTCCGCATCCACATCATAGATGAAAACGACAACGCTCCCTTCTTCCTGTATCCCCTGCAGAACAACACATCTCCATGCAATGAGCTGCTTCCCAAGTCAGCCGAGGCCGGCTATCTGGTCACCAAGGTGGTTGCCGTGGATGCAGATTCTGGCCAAAACTCTTGGCTTTCCTATGAATTGCTGAAGGCCACGGACCCAGCCCTTTTCATCATAGGAGCGCAGAATGGGGAAGTGAAAACCAGGAGAGCCCTGAATGAGCGAGACACAAACAAGCAGAGGCTGGTGATGCTGGTCAGAGACAACGGTCTTCCTCCACAGACCAGCACGGCGATGCTTAATGTCCTTCTTGTGGATGGCTTTTCGGATCCCTTCCTGAGGAGGGCAGATGTGAGTGTGCAAGAACCAGAAGAAGACAAAACCTTAACCAAGTATTTGGTGATCTGCTTGGCTGCTGTCTCCTTTGTGTTCCTGGTCTGTATTGTTGTGTTTGTTGTGGTCAAAATCCTCAAGAAGGATCCCCAAACCCACTTTACTGCAGCTGTTCCTCACTTCCCACCTGGCAGTGCTGAGGCCCAAGAGAACTGTGCAGATTCACCAAATGGGTCACTTCCCAGGACTTACCGTTATGATGTTTGCTTGACTGGTGGATCCTTAAGTAGCGAATTCCGATTTCTCAGGCCCCTCTTTCCTGTCCTGCCCTGCCCTGTGGGAGATGTAAACATCCCAGGCAACCACTGGACCTCTTCTGGCCCCGAAGATTTATCTAAGCAGGTTGAAGTTAATGGCACAACGAAAGAGGTGAGGAAAACATGCAATTAATTCAGCCTCTTTCTATTTATTCTCCCTCTGTTTGTTTTGCTCTATCAGTTATTCTTGAACACCATGCTGGTTATTTATTTAAAAAAACAGGCAATTTTACTTTAATGTTAGTTTAGAGCATAGGTCACAATTCTTTTTCAGGGAGTCAGTCAGTCATTGGTTAACAGCTACTCCTTTAGCGAACATTTGGTATTATAATGTGCTGGGTGGTAGTTACAACTGGTCCTAGACTTTCCAGCTGTCCTGAATCCTCCCTGATCACTTGGCAACCAGCTCACACTTAGGATGGTCATGTATCCCATGGTCATGTAATTCGCAACCTTTGGTGCAGGTTTCCCACAAGCAGTTTCAATGGGGAAGCTGGCAGGGAGGGTTGCAAACTGCTTGGGTAAGTCTTACCCAGCTGCATACATTCCCCCAGCCTCTCTGCAGTCACGCTGCGCCTTGCCAATCACCCACACACCCTTGCACACTTTCCCCGGGCCTCACTGTGCTCCTTACCATTTGCATTCTTGTGCACCCACCCCAACCCAGCAACATCCACTCCCAGTCCTCCTGGGCTCACACTGGGCCTTCCCTGCCAATTGCAGAGTCTCTTTGAACTGCACTGGTACTAAGTTTCCCTGGCCAGAAGTGCACCCTTCCTCACATAGCAGTAGGTACCCCAAGCCCTGGCATGGCTTTCTGTGCATCCCCTCACTCCCTCTCCCACCCATCAGTCACAGCTTACCTGCCTAGTGGCCTGCTTGTGAGCGGCCTAGTCATCTGTCAGCCTCCTCACTGATTTTTGTTGTTGGAAGCTGACAGGAAGTTGCAGGAGGTGACCTGTGATTTTCACTTGCCGTTGCTAAGCAATATAATCACGTGATTTATGAATGCATGGCTTACTGGCAGAAATTCCAGTCCCAACTGCAGTCATATCTTGAGATTCCCTGTACATTGATAATTTCTGATTCATTGTATTTCAGGAAACAAGTCACTGTCCTGGTATTCTCTGTAAAGCAGGCCATCACTTAATTCATAACAGTTGCTTGGGAATAGTAAATTACATGAATCTTAAAGATTCGCACTAATCTTGACTGGCAGCCAGACACAGCGTTTCAGCTTCTTATGCCAGTCTAGGGGTACTTTACGTATAAAGTAATCAATATAAATTTAATCTGAGTCACAGGAATGTTTATAGATTACAGCATAGAACAAACTGTTCCAAATATTCTCCTAAAAGGAGCAATATTGACAATTCTAAGTTAAAGTTTCTATTATAGTTCCCTACAAGAACATTTTTTTCCTACTATAGTTATTTTGTATTCCTGTCTTCTAGAACTTTTGAGAAATAGTTTGAATTTTATAAAAATAAATACTCTGGAGTATTTCCCCACTTAGAGATTGTCAAATCAATTTACCACCTGGAATTCAAAGATTCTCTTGCCAATATTGTATCTAGGGAAATTTTATGATGATCCGACTGCATTCAACTAATATTACCTTTTTAAAATAAATGTTATTTTATCTTCTTCATATTTTCATATCATAAGGGTATCTGAAATATCGTATATGTTGAAAAACATATATCATCTGATTAATGTCAATCCATGTTTAGTTGGATTCACTTTTAATATTGTTTCAGGAAGAAAAAGTTATAGTGACATCTATGCGGGGGAGGTGAGAGATCTGGAAGCAATAGCTATTGGGGTAATTAATAGCATTGAACACAAAAAATATAATTGCAGGACTGATTTGAAAAAGTTGGCATATAGAGATTTAACTGCAATAGAATATCAGTAATTTGGTGCTGTACAAATTGGTTGTTGAAACTAATGTGCTGAATAATTAATTGTAATTTAGAAAATTGGAAATACTAGAGAATATTTTTGCTGATCAACAAGATATGATCCCCCTCTACTCACCCAAGCATTCAAGAAATCAATCTGATACTTAATATTATTCAACTTATTCTCCAAAGTGCCTGAGGGCAAGACAATACACAATGGGTGGAAGCTCCTTAAAGAGAGATCCAGTCTGGAATTAAGGAGAAATTTTCTGACAGTGAGAACAATTTATCAAATGGATCAGCTTGCTTCCCAGAGTCGTGGGTGCCCCATTGTTGCAGATTTTCAAGAAAAGATTAGACATCTATTTATACTGGAAAATTGGTTGACCCCCTCTGTAATGTACTGGCCTTATATGCTGTAATTACTTGCTTATGTTTAAACTGTTTGCTAATGGCTGAATTCACTTGCATGTTTTGTAACGGTTACTGGGCTGAACTAGACTGGCTGTCTCCAGCCAGTTAAGTAGGTTTTTGGGCAGGAAACTGCTGCTTTAAATCTATTGGTCACCACCTAGTGGCCAACCGTATAAATAGCAGCACAGCAGCTATTAGTTGCTTCTGTTATGTTCTGACTCTCAATAAAGCCTGTTGCTGTTTGAACCCTCCGTCTCACTCAATGCCTGCAAGAACCGAATACACAACACCCTCTTCTTGTGGCAACCCCTCAAATATTGGAACACTGCTATCTTGTCTCATCCTTCTTTCACTAGATTAGTTATACTGAATTCTTGCAACTGTTCTTCATGTGCTTTAGCCTCCAGCCCACTAATCATCTTTGTTGCTCTTTTCTGCACTCTTTCCAGAGTCCCAACATCTTTTTATATATTGTGGTGACCAAAACTGGATACAGTATTCCAAGTGTGGTCTCATCGAGGCGTTATAAAGCATTACTAACAGTTCACATGATCTTGATTCTATCCAGCCTAGCATTGTATCGGCTTTTTGGGTGGAGCCAGCATACTGCTGGTTCATATTTAAGTAATTGTCCGCTAGGACTGCAAGATCTCTCTTGCAGTTACTGCTATTGAGCTAGGTTTCACCTATTTTGTACCTGTAAATCTGGTTTTTCTTGCCAAGTGTAAAACCTTACTTTTCTCTCCATTAAATTTCAATTTGTTACATGGGACCCAGTGTTCAAGTCTATCAAGAGCTTCTGGATTTTGATTGTATCTTCTAGGGTATTGGCTATTCCCACCCTTTTGATGTCATCTGCAGGTTTGATGAGTTCCCCTTCTATTTATTCATCTAAACTGTTTATAAAGATACTAAAGAGTACTGGGCCAAAACAGAACTTGTGGTACCCATTTGCTTACTTCCGTCCATTGAGATGTAGTTCTATTAAGGCTACTCATTGAGTGTGGTTTGTCAGCCAGTTAGAAATACATCTGATAGTGATGCTGTCTATCCCATATTTTTCTAGCTTTTCCAAAAGTAGCTTGTAGTCTACTTTATCAAATGCATTACTAAAATCCAAGTATATTGTGTCCACAGCATTTTGCCGGTTCACTAATTTATTTAGTTGACAAAGAATGAAATAAAAACCAAGAAAAAAAACTAATAAGGTTTTTGATGAACCCATGTTGGCTTCTGTTTATAAGTTTGCTTTCTTCCACGTGTTTAGAAATTTGTGGCTTGATTATCTTTTCCAAGATCTTCTCAGGTATTGATATCAGGCTGATTGGTTTGTAGTTTCCTGGGTCTGTTTTTCCCCTCCTTTTTGAAGATGGGGACCACATCAGCTCTTTTCCAGTCTTCAGTAGTTCTCGGTGCTCCAAGAACTTTGAAAGATATGGGTCAATGGTTCTGAGATTATGTCTGCCAGTTCCCTCAAAATTCTGCAATGTAATCTATCAGGACCCTGTGATTTGAATCTGCCTAGAGAGGACAGGCCATAGGCTTGGGACCTCTGCGTTAAGGTACATTACTATGAATTTCCAGAGAACATGTTTATTTAGGATAATGTACTGAGAAATTTCTATTGGTTTTGTGTGCATTTTAGTTTCTACATGGGCATTTATCCTGCTTTGTCCTATGTAATTTGGTAGATCAAAGATTCTGAAATAGACCTTAAAACAAAATCCTACAATTTTCAGGAAAGAAAACAATTTGCACATTTTTGAAATATTGCAAGTGATTGAATGGGTGTTTGGGATAAGGAATGTGAAGTGAATGAAAAACTGTTTAAATGAGATTTGAGTACATTGATTAGAATAAGAAAAAGGTTTTGTAATACAGCTCATGATCAAGACTCAATTCTGATTAGTGGAGAGTGGAACAAATGGATAAATGTTTAAGCAGGTCAGGATTTGGGGAACTATGTGGTGAAACATGAAAAACAAAGTGACAGAAAAAGGAAAACAATAGCATAAAGGAACACCCACTAAATTTCTAAAGAAGGCGTATGAAACAGCTGAAGGTTTGAATAAGGCAGAGGTTGACAGTGAAAATTGCACTTTCTGCAACATGGAAAGATGGGGCAGGATGCCAACATACTGGGATATTTTTTGGATATTATCAGTATGAAAAATGGAAAGAGTGACAAGAAACTAAGGCAGAAAAGCAGCATATACCTACAAAGTTGAGGTCAGGAAAGCTAAAGCTGAGTATGAATTAAGACTTGCAATAAATATCAAGTATAATAAAAAAAGTTTCTTTCAATATGTAAAAAACAAGAAAAAAGTCAAGAAAACAATCTGTCCACTAATGGGAGAAGATGGTAAGAAAGTGACAGGCAGCAGGGAAAAAGCAAAGCTGCTTAATTCATTCTTTGCATCGGTCTTCTTCACACAAAAGGAAAAAATAGCCCAACCTACCAAAAACAGAACCAGAAAGGACAGACAGGTAATATAAAGTAAAACAGGCAAGAAAATGGTAACAGAACACCTGATCATGCTAGACAAGTTCAGTTCAGCAGATTCAGATGGATTACATCATCAGTGTCAGGGCTGTTTTTCTCATAGAACGTTCAGAACGGAGTTCCAGCACCATTTTTGGATGGAACCTTGTAGGGTAGGCAAGGTGGGTTGTATGACATGTGTGAGTTCCGGCACCTTTTTCTTTTACAAAAAAAGCACTGATCAGTGTTATTATCACTTTATAATGCCTTGGTAAGATTACACTTGGAATTCTGCATCCAGTTTTGGTCACCACAATATAAAAAAGATGTTGAGACTTTGGAAAGAGTGCAGAGAAGATCAACAAAGATGATCAGGGGTCTGGAGGCTAAAACCTATGAAGAATGGTTTCGGGAATTGGGTTTGTCTAGTTTAGTGAAAACAAGGACTAGGGTGATATAATAGCAGTGTTCCAATAATTTAGGGGCTGCCACAAAAAAGAGTGACTCATCTTATTTTCCGAAACACCAGAAGGCAGGACAAGAAAAAATGGATGGAAATTAATCAAGGAAAGAAGCAACCTAGAACTAAGGAGAAAATTCCTGACAATGAGAACAATTAACCAGTGGAACAGCTTCCCTTCAGAAGTTGTGGGTGCTCCATCACTGGAGATTTTTAAGAAGCGATTGGACGAACATGTGTCTGAAATAGTATAGGGTCTCCTGCTTGAGCAGTGGGTTGGACTAGAACACTAGTCCAACCCATTGCTCCAAACTCCTTTCCAACTCTGTTATTCTGTTAGTTTTCAAGGATGACCAGTACATTTAGTATAAACAGTTAATGTCTAAGAGATGGTCATAAACATGACTTCCAGGCACATTTTCCTAGTGTACTTTGAAAGTAATTGTCAGACCTGGGCCCGCTTGATCCCTTAAGAAAGAAGCATTCTTAACTCCAATGGTAGTGAAAAGGTTACTTTTACTAAAACCCAAATGGTTACAGTAAGCAAAGCCAGAACTAAGAGTTTGTGTGCGAAGATTCCCTAGTTAACTTTCCCTTCTTCACCCCCCACCGCCCCATTATCTCACCATTGTCCAGTCATATTCAAAGAAGATGTTTTGGTAACTGTCCCTGCAATGGTTGGGTAGATGGATAGGTGTTGCATTCCATTCCCAGGTCCACGGCCTTGGGATGTATTGGGATGTCTGAAAGCATGAAGATTGCTTTCAGTTTCCCCTATCTTCCTTCCCAATGGCTTATGACAATCTGGAATATAGTGACGCATAGATGCAAGCAAAGGATGGCTGCTCTGACATTCTGCCCCCTTTGGAAAATGGGCTAATCCTGGAGGAAAAGTGGAAGGGGAAAAAAGAGATGTTAGACATTTAGTTAGGTTTGCTAGGGTATTGGTTGTGCATTTTTTGGATGAGGTGTGGGAATTGCACATGTTGAGCATCAACCCACTCCAATTCAGTACAGGAATCGGCATCTGTGGATTCATGAATCCAGTATTTCTTTAACTTTAAAGTGTTGTTCCCTTTCAATAAGGATGGGAGCTGGGAGTGGTTTTGTTGTGAGATGGAAGGGGGATGTGCTTGCAGGCTTTTAATAGGCTATAGGGGAACACTAGGTGGGCATGCTGAAGGTTCTTTGGTAATTTCAATTCCACAGTAACCGGATTGGTTATTCTGATGATGGGGAAAGGGCCAACGTATTTGGGTCATAATTTTCTTGATGGTTGTATAGATTGAAAGTACTTCGTTGAGAGGAGTACTTCATGTCCTACTTTAAATTCAGTTTGCGAGTGCCTTTTCTTGTCAGTGTATTTTTTATGGGATTCCCTTGTATCATCTAATGCCTTGCGAATGACCAGCTAAGTGTGTTGCAGGGATTTCATTCACTCAGCGAGGGTGGTACTTTGGGGTAGTTGTTGAGGAAGTTCCAGCATAGCGACAGAATCATGGGTGGCCACCTGGAATGGCGCGAATCTGGTGCTGGTATGCACAGTGTTCTTATATGCCACCTCTGCAAAGGGGAGAAGTTCTGCCCCGTTGTTTTGTTGACAGTTGACATACCAACACAGGTATTGTTCCAAAATGCCATTCGTGCATTCACAATCCCCATTTGTCTGGGAGTGGTGTGAAGAGTTTGCATGCAAAGATTAACTAATTAACTTTCTCTTCTCTGGTCCACCCGTTATCTCGTCATTGTCCAATCATGTTCAAAGAAGTTGTTTGGTAACTGTCTCTGCAACAGTTGGGTAGATGGATAGATGTTGCATTCCATTCCCAGGTTTGCAGCCTTGGGATGTCTCAAGATGGCACGAAGATTGCTTTTGTTTTCCCCCATCTCCCCACTGCTCCCTCCCCCCATGGCTTATGATAGAATCGCATTTAGTGATGCATAGGTGAGAGAAAAAGATGGCAGTAATCTTTCTCCTACTGAATAGTCCTGACTATTTTTGCCAGAGTATTTTGCTTCCTTAGAGGCTAACCTCAAGTAATTAATGGGTTCCTTCAGAACCCTGTTACCTAGAGAAATGATGAAAGAGTAAACTCTCCCCCTTCTCCTCCTTCTCCTTCCACCCACCCCCATTTCCATAGGTAGAAACCTGTACCAAACAAGGCAAATCTCTGAAATTTTAACCATGATTTATAATTTATAAGAAAAATTTATAAGTTATTGTACTGCAAAAGGACTAACAAGAATGGAAACTTTTGTTTTAAATCTGTTTGCAAGTGTTGCATATAGCTGCATTTTCATGCTTTAACAAATCAACCCACGGTTCTCACTGGAGCCATAAATGACCAGGCTTAAATTATCCTCCTTTGGACACATTATGCAAAGACCTAATTCTCTGGAGAATACTTGGAAAGATGGAAGTGAAAAGAAGATGAGGATGCACAACAAGAAAGGAAGGTAACAAACAATTGCTTCTCTAAGACACTAAATGGAAAGGTGATCTTGGGCCAATTGTCAAGTGGAAGGATGTTGTCACCTGTAATCCAACTGAATACCCTGAAAGCTGTTGCCAAACTGCTTTTCTGGTTTTGACGTTGCGATGAAACATATGTATGGAAGCAAGGCTCTGCCTCCCACACTCAATTTCTTCCTGCTGGGGGCCCTAAAAGGGCCTGAAGTCACTGCGGAGAGGTGACAGATCATGAGGGGACCCTTGTAGATCACAGGGGAGATAGCAGTCAAGATGCTTGATCCAAAGAAGCCCTCAGAACCAACAGGAGAAAGACTGGCCGCACTCATGCTGCTAGTCAGAAACTGCTGTCTGCTTGGAGGGAAAAGCATCTAACAAGTGTGAGCAACATGTCTGATCTGGGTGAGACTATTTTCCTTCCTCTACGACTGTAAAACCTGTTCTTGAAAAAAAAGCAACCCAAAAGCAAAGAACTCCCAGAACTAAAGGGAGAGGGGAGGTTTCCTTTTTACCCCCTATCCCAGAATAAAAGTGGTGGTTTAAGCCTTCTTGAGGGGAAATAGAGAAAACTATAAGATTACTTTGGAGAGAGAGAGAGAGAGAAGTTTGGGAAGTTATAATACTTTTTAAAAAAAATTACCTTTCCTAGAGAGTATTGGAGCAAAGACTTAAAAAAACAAATCCTGAGTGTAAAGTTACAAAATGGACATCTAATGATATCTAGTAATAAAAGAAAAGAACTACACCAAGTTTTGTTTATATACTTTGTCTATGTATTTTGTCTGGAGTGAGGGAACCTGACCAGAAGCCCAGACACAGATTACAGACTGAATCCTTTGATGCCCCTGAACTTCATAGCCTTGTAGATTGCAGCTGGAAAAAGAAAAAAAATCTTGGGCTGTTTTTTCTGCAGGATGGATTGCAATTAAAATTACAAACTATTTTAAAGCCATCTGGCTTCTTTGGATTACAACTACTGTAGTTCCACAAACCACTCAGAGACAGAGTGAATGGTAAGGAATTACCAACAGTAAAACATTTTGGATTATAACTTTGGCAGATTGGCAATTTTGGGACAATTTCTTTTTATTTTTTTCTTCTTGTTGTTTCGGGAGCCTATTGGATTATAAACTCTTTATATTAGAACTCTTTATGGACCATGGAAGTATAAATATTGATGAATTCCCTTGAAGAAGGCCCTATGGACTATCAACTTTGAATAGTGGGACCTTGTGGGTTATAAATTCTGACAGCAATAAATTTGGACTTTGGACAATCATTCCAGAAGTCAGTCTTATAAACAGAAGTGGATTACAAAAATGTTTTCCTTTATATCTTGATCTCCCTTTTTTCTCAGGGAACCTACTGGATTACACAGAATATATAAGAACTATAAAAGTTATTTATGACAAATGTAAAAGATACATTGTGATATTGAATATAAGATTAATGGTTGGATTTAAGTCAGGCATTGGGGGAAAGTATTAGAGCTGATAAAAGTATTGGAGGGTGGAAACAAAATGAGTTTTCTGAATTTAACTAAAACTGGTAAGAAAACACCTTCAGCCCTGTCTCTGCAAGCCCTGTGTATCAGTGATTAATCGAATCAATGCTTCCACAAGAAAACTCTAATAACCTTCAGAAGGAGATGCAAACGACACTACAAGCAGCCCAAGAGGCAATTTCCCCGCACAAAGAAGATACAAGGAAAAATTATGAGGAGACAAAAGATAACTTTAATAAAATGAATCCAGAAATTCATAAAATAAACTCTCCGTTAGAAAGCTTTAGACATACGGTTACAAAGAATGAAAAAAGAATTTAGAAAAAAGAAAACAAGTCAGTAGATACTGATCAAAATATAGAAGCAATAAAAGATGAAAACCAGAGGCTTATGCAGACAAATAGAGAATTGGAAGATTCAATGGCAGTTTTGGAAATGGAAAAGGCATCTTACTTCTTAAGATTTCAAAACATAATGGAGGATAAAGAAGAGGACCTCGCGGATTTGATGACGGAGCTATTGGCTGAAGCACTTGAAATTGGGAAACAGGATATGGAAGGAGAGATAGATGAGATATTTTGAGTCAATTCAAGCTATGCAAGGAGAAACAAAGTCCCCAGAAAAGTACATGTCAGATTTGTCAAAAGATCTATAAGAGATGAGATATTGAGAAGAGCAAGAGTTGATCCTCTGCTTTATAAAGAAGAGGAAATTTTAGTGTTGAAGCATATCCCCAATAGAATAAGAGATTCATGAAGAGAATATCAATTCCTGACCAGAAAATTAATTGAAAAAGGAGTGAATTTAATCTATACAGATGAAGAGGGAAGAATAGTAATGGTGGAAATAATAATAAACACATACTGATGGTAGCTATATATGCACCTAATAACAAGAAGAATTTTACATAAATTACATAAAAAATAGTGGAATTGGAATATCAAAGTATTTGCTCAATGGGAGACTTTAATGCAATCGTAGATGGGAAGCTGCATATTACCTAAAACTTTCTTTAAAATGGCAGAAGAAATCTGTATACAGGATATACGGAGAGAAAAGAATCCAAAAATAGCACAATATACATTTTACTAAAACAGGCATAAATCATGGTCCAGAATTGATATGATATGGATATCTCCTGAATTAAGCATGATTATACGATTGAAATAGAAACCAATATATGGGCAGACCACAACCCGATAAAGATGACCTGGAGAGGAGTTAAGAAAAAATTAAGATGGTCTCTGAACTAATCTTTAGTGAAAGAGAAAGAATTTATACAAATAGCAACAAAAGAAATGGAATTTTTCTTTAAAATAAACAAAAAGGAAGAGACATTGCTTCAAAATGTGTGGGATATGGCTAAAGCATACTTTAGAGGGTGAGCTATAACTTACATGGTGAAAAAGAACAAAGAAAAAAAGCAACAACAAATGAAGTTAAAGGAGGAATTTATGAAATTAGAATTAGAACTACAAAGAGATCCACAAAAGAAAACACTTAAAAAGCAAATGGAAATTATTAAAAAAAACAAATTAAACTTAGCTGAGGCTGAAAAAATGACCCAACAAATTAAAAGGACAAAACAAAATTTCTTTGAAAATGCTAACAAACCAGGGAGGTGGCTATCATACAAATTGAAAAGAAAAAAAGAAAGAAAGAAAAAATGGATAAATAAGCTGCAAGACTCAAAAGGTGATTTACAGTTCCAAAATGACATAATTAAAAAAATAATCAAGGACTTTTATAAGACACTTTATGACACAAAAAACTTCTCAAGAATATATATATATATATATATATATATATATATATATATATGTATGTATGTATGTATGTATGTATGTATGTATGTATGTATATATGTATATATGTATATATATGTATATATATATATGTATATATATATATATATATATATATGTATGTATGTATATATATATATATATATATATATGTATGTATATATATATATATATGTATATATATATATATATGTATGTATATATATATATATATATATATATATATATATATATATATATATATATATATATATATATATATATATATATATATATATATATATATATATATATATATATATATATATATATATATATATATATATATATATATATATATATATATATATATATATATATATATATATGTAGATCTAAAGTTTCGGGTTTCTTCCCGCGTTCCTTTCATCTTCAGAAAGTTGTGGCGACGTTTCGACGAAATCCCATCCGTCATCATCAGGCCGGAGTGTTCCTCCTGCTGCTTCCAGGAGCAATGCGTGGTCTGGCTGTTCCTTTCCTTCCAACTGCCGGTGGGGCTGTGTTCTGACTGGGTGGAGGCGTGGCTGCTTTCTGATTGGGTGGGGGTGTCCTCCGACTGGGTGGAGGCGTGGTTGTCTTCTGATTGAGTGGAGGCGTGGCTGTCTTCTGATTGGGTGGATGCGTGGTTGTCTTCTGATTGGTTGGAGGCGTGGCTGTCTTCTGATTGGGTGGGGTGTGTTCTGAATGGGTGGGGTTTTTTGTTGTGTTGTAATATCCTGAGTGTTGTGATTTGGTGTCCTGAGGAGTGGGTTGTGTAGTGGCCTCCAGAGCCTTGGCCCGGCTCCGAGTTCGAGGACCTGCTATGTATCTCTGGTATGGGTCAGTCAGGTTCGTGTGTGCATTCTTCTGCTTGGGTGATGGCACTTTTGCTTGACTTGTTCTGTCTTCTGTGTGGGAGAGTTTTTGTTCTGGGTGTGGATGAGTCTTGCTGGGGCTGGTGGCATTTGGGGTTGTTTGTTGGTTTTTTAAATCCTTGTTTGCTGAAATTCGTTTCTCTATCAATGCTGGTTTCCAAATGGCATGTAGGCGGGAGGTGTCGTCTCCCTTGTTCATACTGTCTGGGTGTTTTTCTATTTCAATGGCTTCTCTGATTATTCTGCTATTGAGATGTTCTATTTTGGCGATTGTTTTTGTACCTTCAAAATTGATGTTGTGTCCTGTAGTGTTTATGTGTTGTACTAGTGAAGATGTGTGATCTTTCTTCTGTACTGAGTTCTTATGTTCTTCTACACGTACCTCTATTCTTCTGTTAGTCTGTCCGATGTATGTTGCTGGACAGGAGGCGCATGGGATTTGGTATATGCCCTGGTTTTCCAGTTCTATTTTGTCTTTGGGATTTCTCAGGATGGTTGATATCTTTCTGTCAGTGTTAAATGCGGTTTTGATGTTATGTTTGCGTAGTACTTTACTGATTTTGTCGGTTGTTCCTTTTATGTAGGGCAAGATGGCTCGTCCGTTGTTCTGTTCTTCTTCTTGGATGTTTTTCTATTTCGGAGTCCCCTGCTGAATCATATTGGTGATTTTGTTTTTTTGGAACTTGTTTGCTGTCAATATGTCTGTCAGGGTGTGTAGTTCTGTTTGTATATGTGTTTCATCTGCAAGGTGTCTGGTTCTTGTTATTAGTGTTTTGGCTACTGAATTTATTTGTGCTGGGTGATGATGTGATTGCGCATTGAGGTAACGGTTGGTGTGTGTTTTCTTTCGGTAGACTGTGTGTCCTAGGGTGCCGTTTTGTTTTTTGTATATAAGTACATCCAGGAAAGGTAACTGGTTGTTTGTTTCAATCTCCATGGTGAATTTTATTTTGGGATGTAGGCTGTTCAGGTGTGTTAGGAAGTTTTCTAGCTCCTTTCTTCCGTGGGGCCAGATCACGAAGGTGTCATCCACATATCTGAGCCACAGTTTTGGTTTGTTTGTAGTCCTTTCCAGAGCGTTAGTTTCAAATTCTCCTATGCCAATGTCGAGACCAAAATATAAGACCAAATTGTTTCAAATTGAAATTCCACATCAATACCACTTCAACCAAACGCATTCTAAGAAGAACAGAAATGGCATTACTAAGAAATGAACTCCACAATAAAAGATTTCAATTAGACCAAACAAACAAGGACCTACTAACATTACATCTCAAACTCAGCAACATTATTCACCCGATACTATGGGACAAAGTGAAACAACTGGCGGTTTGGAGAGTAGAAACAGAGACCATCTATAAAAACAACAGACATTCAAAGAAACTCAAACAATTAGAGAACTACAACAACCAAACAACCACATCACAACAACATCTACAACAAGTAGTGCATAACATCTCCCACAGAAGACTAACAACAGCAGAAACAAATGTCCTAGCAAAAGGTTTCAACTTCGCTGTTGCACCAAAGAAAATTCCCACAGAAACCATCATATGTGGAGTTGAAACCAGCTTAACTAAACTCAATGCAGATGAAGCAGACCAAGTCAGACATGAAGTCACCCACATCCTATGCACAAGCAAACCACCCAAAAGCAACCTAACAAAAGAAGAACAAGTAGCATTGCAAAACCTAAGAAAAGACAACAGCATAATCATACTACCAGCAGATAAAGGCAATGCTACAGTGGTAATGGACACATCAGACTATGAAGAGAAACTGTCCAACTTACTCAAAGAAACTACATACAAACCTATATATACAGATCCCACAACCTATCTAGAAAAGACCACCAAGAAAAAGATAAAATCAACTTCTATAAGCCAAGAAATCCAACAAACAATCATTCCTAGGGAGAAGTCATCCAGATGCCCAAAACTATATGGCCTCCCCAAAATACACAAAGATGGAATCCCACTAAGACCCATAGTAAGTTCTATAGGCTCACCACTACAAAACTTAGCTAAATACCTAGCAAAACAATTACAACCTCAAGCAGAAATGGTAGCTTCATATGTCCAAAACTCATACCACTTTATAGAATTAGTGAAAAATCTACAGATAGACCAAAAAGACTTGCTAGTCAGCTTCGATGTGGTATCACTATTCACCCAGGTGCCAGTCCAAGAAGCTCTATCAACAATAAGAAGCAAATACCAACCACCAAACCATATTATAGAACTAGCAGAACACTGGTTATCAAACACATACTTCATACACAGAGGCCAGAGATACAAACAAATAGAAGGCGCACCAATGGGATCCCCTCTATCACCAGTTATCGCCAACCTTTTCATGGAAGAATTTGAAACTAACGCTCTGGAAAGGACTACAAACAAACCAAAACTGTGGCTCAGATATGTGGATGACACCTTCGTGATCTGGCCCCACGGAAGAAAGGAGCTAGAAAACTTCCTAACACACCTGAACAGCCTACATCCCAAAATAAAATTCACCATGGAGATTGAAACAAACAACCAGTTACCTTTCCTGGATGTACTTATATACAAAAAACAAAACGGCACCCTAGGACACACAGTCTACCGAAAGAAAACACACACCAACCGTTACCTCAATGCGCAATCACATCATCACCCAGCACAAATAAATTCAGTAGCCAAAACACTAATAACAAGAACCAGACGCCTTGCAGATGAAACACATATACAAACAGAACTACACACCCTGACAGACATATTGACAGCAAACAAGTTCCAAAAAAACAAAATCACCAATATGATTCAGCAGGGGACTCCGAAACAGAAAAACATCCAAGAAGAAGAACAGAACAACGGACGAGCCATCTTGCCCTACATAAAAGGAACAACCGACAAAATCAGTAAAGTACTACGCAAACATAACATCAAAACCGCATTTAACACTGACAGAAAGATATCAACCATCCTGAGAAATCCCAAAGACAAAATAGAACTGGAAAACCAGGGCATATACCAAATCCCATGCGCCTCCTGTCCAGCAACATACATCGGACAGACTAACAGAAGAATAGAGGTACGTGTAGAAGAACATAAGAACTCAGTACAGAAGAAAGATCACACATCTTCACTAGTACAACACATAAACACTACAGGACACAACATCAATTTTGAAGGTACAAAAACAATCGCCAAAATAGAACATCTCAATAGCAGAATAATCAGAGAAGCCATTGAAATAGAAAAACACCCAGACAGTATGAACAAGCGAGACGACACCTCCCGCCTACATGCCATTTGGAAACCAGCATTGATAGAGAAACGAATTTCAGCAAACAAGGATTTAAAAAACCAACAAACAACCCCAAATGCCACCAGCCCCAGCAAGACTCATCCACACCCAGAACAAAAACTCTCCCACACAGAAGACAGAACAAGTCAAGCAAAAGTGCCATCACCCAAGCAGAAGAACGCACACACGAACCTGACTGACCCATACCAGAGATACATAGCAGGTCCTCGAACTCGGAGCCGGGCCAAGGTTCTGGAGGCCACTACACAACCCACTCCTCAGGACACCAAATCACAACACTCAGGATATTACAACACAACAAAAAACCCCACCCATTCAGAACACACCCCACCCAATCAGAAGACAGCCACGCCTCCAACCAATCAGAAGACAACCACGCATCCACCCAATCAGAAGACAGCCACGCCTCCACTCAATCAGAAGACAACCACGCCTCCACCCAGTCGGAGGACACCCCCACCCAATCAGAAAGCAGCCACGCCTCCACCCAGTCAGAACACAGCCCCACCGGCAGTTGGAAGGAAAGGAACAGCCAGACCACGCATTGCTCCTGGAAGCAGCAGGAGGAACACTCCGGCCTGATGATGACGGATGGGATTTCGTCGAAACGTCGCCACAACTTTCTGAAGATGAAAGGAACGCGGGAAGAAACCCGAAACTCTAGATCTACACATACAGACACCCGCGAGAATCTACGAAAACACATATATATATATATATATATATATATATATATATATATATATATATATATATATATATATATATATATATATATATATATATATATATATATATATATATATATATATATATATATATATATATATATATATATATATATATATATATATATATATATATATATATATGTTTTCGTAGATTCTCGCGGGTGTCTGTATGTGTAGATCTAGAGTCTCGGGTTTCTTCCCGCGTTCCTTTCATCTTCAGAAAGTTGTGGCGACGTTTCGACGAAATCCCATCCGTCATCATCAGGCCGGAGTGTTCCTCCTGCTGCTTCCAGGAGCAATGCGTGGTCTGGCTGTTCCTTTCCTTCCAACTGCCCCACCGGCAGTTGGAAGGAAAGGAACAGCCAGACCACGCATTGCTCCTGGAAGCAGCAGGAGGAACACTCCGGCCTAATGATGACGGATGGGATTTCGTCGAAACGTCGCCACAACTTTCTGAAGATGAAAGGAACGCGGGAAGAAACCCGAGACTCTAGATCTATATATATATATATATATATATATATATATATATATATATATATATATATATATATATATATATATATATATATATATATAAGCTGAGTTACCAAAAATTCCAGAGAACATACAAAACATGCTAAATGAAAAAATATCAATAATGGAGGTAACAGAGGTGATAAGAAGGCAAAAAAAATAAATGATGAGACTCCAGGTCCAGATGGGGTCCCTGCAGAGTTTTATAAATGTCTACAAGATACATTAAGCCCACTAATGAAAGAACTGTGTAATGATGTACTCTTAGAGGCTAAAAATGTTACTTTATGTTACTTTAATACCTATAGAAGATTCAGATTTGATGCAGATAAGGAATTATAGACCAATATCTCAATTAAATGTGGACTATAAAATTTTTGCTTCAATAATAGCAGAAAGATTAAAGAAATTCTTGACTGAATTTATACATTCAGACCAAAATGGATTTTTACCTAAGAAACAAATAAAAAATAACGTAAGAATGATCTTAGATATTTTGGAATATTATGACATGCATCCAGGGAAAGAGATGGTGCTAATATTCCTAGATGCACAGAAGGCTTTTGATAACGTAAATTGACAATTTATGATTCAATAATTAAATGAAGTGGATTTTGGAGAAAACTTTATAAATATAATTAAAACAATTTGTCATAGACAAAAAGCTAAAGTAATTGTAAATGGAGACTTTACAGAAAACATTAATATCAAAAAAGGCACAACAAAAGGATATCAATATCCTCATCATTATTTATACTAACACTGGAAGTACTGAATAGAAATATTAGGCAAGTCTCAGAAATTAAAGGTTTGGAGATAAAAGATGAAAAATGTAAACTACAAGCATTCGCAGATGACTTGATCTTTGTAGTAGAAGAACTGCTTGAGACAAACCTCAAGCTTATGAAAAAGATAGAAGAATTTGGAGAAGTGGCAGGCCTGAAAATAAACAGAGAAAAGACCTTCAAATAGTTAATAGTCAAATATTTGGGGATATATTTAACAGCAAGATGTGCAACAATAAAAGAAGATAACTACATAAAATTACTAAAACAAATAAAATTAGACTTGGAAAAATGGAAAAATCAATGCCAGGGAGAATAGCAACAGTGAAGATGAATATTTTACCAAAACTACTCTTTTTATTTCAAACCATACCTATAAAACTTGGGATTTATTTTTTTTAATGAACTAAATACATTGATTTTGAAATTTATTTGGCAAGAAAAAAAAGCTGGAAGCGAAAGAAAATGGAGGATTTGGGCTGCCAGTTCGGCCTTATATTATCAAGCATCTGTATTAACTTGGTTAAAAGAATGGATAACTCTTAGACATAAAAGATTGCTATACCTAGAGGGGCATGACCTACAACTTGGATGGCATGTCTTCTTATGGTATGGGAAGAATAAAATACATAGCTACTTTCAAAACCACTACATAAGAAACACACTGCTTCTAGAATGGGAGAAAGTAAAAGCCAAAATTTACATGAAAATACCTGGATGGCTTTCAACAATGGAAGCGTTTCTTCACCCAAACCTAATTAACTATGAGAAAATTCTGACTTATAAAGACATTTGGAATACTGAAGGGAAACTAAAAACCAAAAAAACCCTGGAAGAACAGGGCATTGATCTATCATGATGGGCACATCTGCAAATTCAAACGAGATATGAAAAAGATGTTAAAACATCTGGATTTTACAAAGAACAGACAGACTTTGATCAGATATTATTGACATTAGATGAAAAATTGGTTAAGAAACAGTATATGATAAGTTTAAAGATGGAAAAGGAACAAGCTAAAGAAACAATGATAATATGGGCAAAAAACTTTGGGCATAACATAGAGTTAGAAAACTGGCAAAGCCTTGGGGAAAGAAATTCTGAAATAACAAAGGTGGTGGCTTACAAAGAAAACCTATATAAAATGTATTACAGATGGCACTTAACACCTTTAAGGTTAGCAAAAATGTTTAAAAATATGTCTAGTAATTGATGGAAATGTAGACAAAAACCAGGCACATATTATCATCTTTGGCGGACCTGCCCTAAAGCCAAAGATTTTGATCAAGAATACATATATGGTTAGAGAAAATGACTAAAAACACATAGATTTTAAGCCAGAATTATTTTTGTTAGGTATAATTATAGGAAATTATGAGAAGGAATTTGTATACTTAATGTTTACATGTGTTAACTGCAGTGAGAATTGTATTTGCTCAACATTGGAAAGATGAAGAACTACCAGTGAAGGAAGAGATAATTAAGAAAATTTTAGACTGTGCAGAAATGGACGGACTGACTCTGAAAATGAAAGAGAAAGAAGATTCAGAATACTTTTAGAACATGGGGTACATTTTATCAATGGCTAGAAAAATGAGGTAGAAAGAAAGGAGTTCAACATGTATTAGTAAGCTAAATATTGAAACCCTGACAATATGTTGCTGATAAAATATTAAGGATTTGTGACTATAAAAATTAATAAAATATTGGGGGGAAAAGAAAGCAAGCTGTTGCCAATCTGTCCTAATCCAGAAATGATTTTCTTACACAGATGTAGACTTGATATGCATGGGCACACAACAGAAACCACCTAAAGAGTCACTGGATATGCTCACAGAACTATATTGTGAAAGGACTGATTGCAGCCTGTGTTAATAATATGTGAAAATTCTTGTGCAGATTACCACACTGTTTCTTTTTCAATATATTAAAATAATTAAGAAAATAATCCTCTTTTGCTTGGATAGCTAGCTAGTGGATGGATAAAATGGATTTCATGTAATTTCTATATTTAAACAATACAAATAGAATTTTTGCCTAGTTCACCACATGGTGGCAATATTAACAAAGAAATTTAGTTCTCTTCTGCTTCCTCAGTAGCAGGGCAGATAGTTATACAAAACTGAACAAAAGGAATCTGACTCTTTGGCGGTGAAACGTTTGCAGATTATAAAATGGCAAAAGACTGAACAATTGAAAATGATTTGCACAACTAAATCATAAAGAAAGGAAAGGAAGACAGGCTGACTGTTGGGCAGAATTTGAGCCTGCAAGGAAGACAGGCTGGAATCATGGAGAATTGCTTTTGGAAAAGACAAGGTCTGTATGTCCTTCTCTCTTTCTCATTCCTTAGAGTAATGTGTGCTTCAATTCGCTTTTCTGTCCCTGAAGAAAAGAAAAAGGGGTTTCTGGTGGCTAATGTGCTCAAGGAATTGAAACTGAAAGCAGGGGAGCTCTCAACCCGCAGAGCACATTTAATTGCTGAGGGCACTCAGGAATACTTCCACCTTGATATTCAGACTGGGAATCTGTTGGTTAAGGATAAAATAGACAGAGAAGCTTTGTGTGGCCAGAATTATCCTTGTGTACTCCTATCTCAGCTTGTTTTGGAAAACCCCTTAGATATCGTTAATATTGAAATCAAGATAGAAGATGTGAATGACAATGCCCCCAGATTTTGGAAAAATGAAGTGGTGCTGGACATTCCTGAAAATAGTCCTATAAGTACAACATTCCCCTTGGAACCTGCCCAAGATGAAGACTTGGGAGACAATAGCATCCAAAACTATACTCTTAATCCCAATGAGCATTTTCAGCTTGAAGTACACAAGAATGAAGATAGAAAAGACAATGTATATCTTGTTTTGAAGAAAACATTAGATAGGGAGAAGATGCCACACCTTGGATTAACACTAATGGCTATTGATGGAGGAGTTCCAAAGAAAACAGGCACAGTTCAAATTAATATTAATGTTCTGGATAGTAATGATAACTTTCCTCTGTTTAGTAAGTCTGAATATAAGGCAAGAATAAAAGAAAATCTCCCTAAGGGCACTCTTGTGGTTGAGGTGGAAGCTACAGATTTGGATTTGGGTTCAAATGCACAGATTCTCTACTCATTCCATCAAGTGCCGGAAAGAATAAACAATTTGTTCCTTTTAAATGAAAGAACTGGAAAAATCACTGTTTGTGGTCAGATTGATTATGAAAAAGAAAAGAGTTACAGCATGAACATCAGAGCAACAGATGGAGGGGGTCTTTCGGGGCACTGCAACGTACTGATTGAGATTGAAGATGTGAATGACAACCCCCCAGAAGTGTCCATCATATCTCTGACAAGCTTCTTAAAAGAGGATTCTCCCCCAGACACAATGGTGGCCCTCTTCAGTGTTAGAGACCAAGACTCTGGAGACAACAGCAAAACAGTCTGCTCCATAGAGATGAACCTTCCCTTTGTGCTCAGAGGCACCACAAACAACTTTTATCAGCTTGTGCTCCAAAGTCCCCTAGATAGAGAGACCGTCACTGAGTACAACATCACCATCACAGCCATTGACAGTGGCTCTCCTAGGCTCACTTCAACAAGACTCATTAATGTTCAGATCTCCGATGTCAATGATAACCCCCCTCTTTTTGAAAAGCCTTCATATGACATGCAGATCCGGGAGAATAATATTCCAGGCTTGCTCATCGGCTCAGTCCACGCTGTGGATCTGGACACAAAGCTGAATGCAAAAGTGACTTATTCAGTTCTGCCTGGGAAGGGTGATGGCCTTTTGCCCACTTTCATTTCAATCAACTCTGAAACTGGAAACCTGTATGCCCTCCGATCCCTGGACTATGAGCAGATAAGAGGCGTCAGAGTGACTGTGAGGGCATCTGACGGTGGTTCTCCTTCCCTGAGCTCAGAAGTGATTGTCCGCATCCACATCATAGATGAAAACGACAACGCTCCCTTCTTTCTGTATCCCCTGCAGAACAACACATCCCCATGCAATGAGCTGGTTCCCAAGTCAGCCGAGGCCGGCTATCTGGTCACCAAGGTGGTTGCCGTGGATACAGATTCTGGCCAAAACTCTTGGCTTTCCTATGAATTGCTGAAGGCCACGGACCCAGCCCTTTTCAGCATAGGAATCCAGAATGGGGAAGTGAAAACCAGGAGAGCCCTGAATGAGCGAGACACAAACAAGCAGAGGCTGGTGATACTGGTCAGAGACAACGGTCTTCCTCCACAGACCAGCACGGTGATGCTTAATGTCCTTCTTGTGGATGGCTTTTCGGATCCCTTCCTGAGGAGGGTGGATGTCAGTGTGCAAGAACCGGAAGAAGACAAAACCTTGACCAAGTATTTGGTGATCTGCTTGGCTGCTGTCTCCTTTGTGTTCCTGGTCTGCATTGTTGTGTTTATTGTGGTCAAAATCCTCAAGAAGGATCCCCAAAGCCACTTTACTGCAACTGTTCCTCACTTCCCACCTGCCACTGCTGATGCCCCAGAGAACTGTGCAGATTCACCAAATGGGTCGCTTCCCAGGACTTACCGTTACGATGTTTGCTTGACTGGTGGATCCTTAAGTAGCGAGTTCCGATTTCTCAGGCCCCTCTTTCCTGTCTTTTCTGTGGGAGATGTAAATGTTCCAGGGAATCATTGGACTTCTTCTGGCCCCGAAGATTTATCTAAGCAGGTTGAAGTTAATGGCACAATGAAAGAGGTGAGGAAAAATATGCAATTACTCTAGCGACTTTCTATTTATTCCTGCTTTTTTGTCTTTTTGCTCTTTTGATTTTTCCTGAGCAACTTTGTGGTTATCTATTGAAGAACCAGGTGAGTTGGACTTAAGATTTAATTTAGAGCAGAGATCACCATTCCTTCTATAATGTTTGCATTTTTAAAAGTCTCTGTCTCTGTCTCTGTCTCTCTCTCTGTCTCTGTCTCTGTCTCTGTCTCTCTCTCTCTCTCTCTCTCTCTCTCTCTCTCACACACACACACACACACACACACACACACACATATTGCAAGTTTTATGTGAATAATTTATTTATTCCTCATGCACTACTCTGAAATTAAATAATTAGTGATTCAAGGTATTTTTTGAAAAGAAGACCATGTCCTAATGCACTGACTGTATGTATAAAGCAAGCTATCACTTTACAGAAATGCAAGTAAAAGTTACATAAACTCCAAAGGATGACACCAAGCCTGCCTGACAGCCAGGGATAATATTGCAGCTTGTCCCAAAGGCAATTGGACTTTCTGTGTTTTTCTCTTGAAGACATTTTACTTCTCATTCAAGAAGCATCTTCAGTTCTGGATGACAACCAAAACATCTTCAAGAGAAAAAAAAAACACAGAAAGTCCAGTTGCCTTGTGACAAAGCATCTTTGGGACAACCACGGCCTGGATGAACTGGGAATCTCCAATGCTGCAGCTTCTTATATCAGATCTAGGATGTATATCTGCAAGTTCGTGGCCAACATATATATACTGCTCAAAAAAATAAAGGGAACACTTAAACAACACAATGTACTGTATTTAATAGTAGGATGTCTTATCTTGTGTTCCCTTTATTTTTTTGAGCAGTATATAATCTGAGTCACAGAATTTTAGAGATTACAGGATAGAACAAATTATTACAAAAGAAGCAGTAATGGAAGTCATGGGTTGGAGTTTGTTATTACATCAGAAAAGTAGGTTCTTTTACATTATGGTTATTTTTTATACCTGTCCTGTAGAATTGTTTATGAAAGAACTGAATTTTAAAAAAATACATACTTTGCAACAGTTTATTATATATTGTCAAAGTAACCTGCCACCTGGGGTTTAAAGATCCTGTTGATCTTTTTTAAATTTATGGAAGTGTTATTATAATCTGTAAACCTTTTAAAGTTATGCTGAATTGAATTTAATAGTTCATTTGGCCAAATGTGATTAGACACACAAGGAATTTGTCGCCGATGCAGAAGCTCTCAGCGTATATGCAAAGAATGGAATAATGATAATCATAATAATAATACCAATAAGAGGGGAGTGAGAAAGATAGTAAGAAAGATTAATAATACTACAGCAATACTACATGGGTAAATTACACAGAGACATTAGAAAACACTGTGAAAATTAGGTGCTCAGCAGAGTGATGGTGTGAGGAAAAAAACTGTCCTTGTATTTGGTTGTTTTGACCTGCAGTGCCCTATAGTGCCATCTGAGGGGAGGAGTTGTTGTTTTTTTTAATTCCATTTATATCCCGCCCTTCTCCCTTCTCAGCCCTTCTGGCCCATGCAATGTACAGGTCTTCTATGGAAGGCAGGCTGGTTGCAGTTATTTTTTCTGCAGTCTAAACTATCCTTTGGAGTCTGTACCTGTCCTGTTTGGTTGCTGTACCAAACCCAACAGTTATTGAAGTAATTTGTCTGTAAAATTGTATCAGCAGCTCCTGGGACAGTCTGAACATCCTGAGCTGATGCAGAAAGAACATTCTTTATTGTGCCTTTTTAATGTTAAGTGTCCATTTCAAGTCTGGGAGATTACAGAACCCCAAAATTTGAAGGACTCTAGTGCTGATACTGTGCCGTTGAATAGGGTCAGAGGTGGTAAAATAGAAGAGCTCCTCCTAAAATCCACTCTCATCTCTACAATTTTAAACATATTCAGCTCCAGATTGTTACAGCTGCATCTCAGGGCCAGTTGTCCCATCCTCCTTTCTATATGCAGATTCATCACCATCTCAAACGAGACCAATGACCATTGTATCATGTGGAAACTTTAACAGAGGGTTCCCTTGAGGTGCAGTCATTGGTATAGATGCAGGGGTAGGCAACCTTGGCTCTTTTATGACACGTGGACTTCAACTCCCAGAATTCCTGAGTCAGCATAGCTACTTATCCCTGGGAAAGAAGAGAGCAATGAAAGAAGAGAGTACATAGCCCTGGGGTTTAAATATTAATATTAATATTAATATTGATATTGATATCACATCATAAGGGACATTGAAGCATATTCAAAAATATGAATCATGTGATTAATGATATTATCATCTTCACCAATCAATCTATGATTGGCTAGATTCACTTTTGTTTTACTGATCCAGAAAGAAAAAAATAATGTGGGGGGGAGGGGAATGTTTTTTTTAAAAAAGTATTTTGTTAGTTTTCTGTCATTACAATTCGTTTGTGCTTAATGAACAATGTGTTGTCTGGGTTAATTTTTGCTTAGTCATAAAGGTTTAAGTTCTTACTCTCAATCTTGTTTTTCCAACCATTGATAAAATAAGTTCCATGTTTGAAAGTATTCTGTGTCTTCTTTTTCTTTGATTCTCAATGTGAGTCTATCCATTTCCTCACAGTCCAATATTTTCTTAATTATCGCTTCCTCCGATGGAGAAGATGGATTGATTACATTCAGAATAAATATGGGACTAAAAAGTTTCATTTAACTTATGAATGAGTATTAGAATTTAATAACATGTATTATTTAGTTATGTTTAATGGGAGTTAAAATGTGATAGGATTTAAAATGTATTCATAGTTAGTTAGCATATTCTAGCTTAAGCTTGTTAGATGCAATACCCTGTATTCAGCTCTGGGAAGTTGGGGGGAGGGGGGACGGGTGGGCTTTATGGGGAGGTCGGGTCAATTTATGTTTAAAATGTACTGTAAAACTTTTCAATAAAAAAAATAGACCTGTTTGGATTCCAATGTTACTTTTATATATAAAGCTACTCCTCTTTTTTTTGTGTGTGTGCTGATATAAAATACATTTTCCTAATTTTTGGGCATTCCAGCAATTTATGATGTTGTTTTTATTTGCGTTTGTTGGAGACAGATTAAATCTATTTTTAGTTTTCATAGTCGTGTAAAAAAAAATCTTTTTGATGGGGAGTTCAATCCATTTATATTCATTGAGAAAATTCCACTTTCTTTCTCCATCTTCTTTATTTATATTTAATTTTATTCTCCTAATGGACCTTTTCTGTCTCTGTTGTTTTATTCCTTCCTCTCCTTCTTGATCTGTGTTTTCTTCATCTCTTTTCTATGGGTATCCCTTCTGTTATTAACTTTTTTCTGTTTTTCATATTCCCTCTCTCCTTGTGGTTCTTGTGTTTTCCTTCAAGTTCTCATAGAACTCTGTTGTTTTAAAAATGGAGTCCAATCTATATCTTTTTGGGTCCCAATTAATTAATATACCCTCTGGAACCAACCATCTGAAATTTACTCCTTTTTCATTTAATTTTATAGTTAAGAATTGGTAGTGTTTTCAAGAATCTCTTATCCTCCTAGGGATCTGTTTCAAGACCAACATTTCTTTTTTTCCTGTACATGGTTCATCTCTCACTCTTTTCAGTATTTCATATCTGGTTTTTTTTTCATGAATCTAATATGTACCTCCCTAGGGACACTGTGTCTCCTTGTGTAGCTTGACTTAATTCTTCAAATTTGATCTAATTCTCATTCCATCTCATTTTTTCCCCACTTCTAGTGCCTCAGCAAACAAGTTAGCAATCAGTTCTGTTAGGCCTTCCTCCTTATCTTCAGGTAATGTTCTGTAGTCTTAAGAAATGTGAGGCTTTTTCCATCTCCAGTACGGCAATTGTATTGTCCAAGCTTTTATTTGCCTGTGCTAATCTTTGATTTTCTTCTTTTATTTACTGCATCTTTTTTCAGTTTCTTCTGTTTTCTCTTCCATTTTCTGGATTCTTTGCTCATTCTTTGTAATTATTTGTTGGAGGTTTTCTAGCTGTGAGTTTATATTTAAGATCTGCTCATTTATCCTGCTCCTGCTTCCCTCTCAGGCTCCAGCCAGCTTCTCCTTGGCTCTGAGACAAATTTGATCTGGCAGCTTTAATTCAATGAAGCTATGAGCTATGCCATGCAGGGCCACCCAAGACGGAAAGGTCATAGCAGAGAGTTCTGACAAAACGTGATCCACTGGAGAAGGAAATGGCAAACCACTCCAGTATCTTTGCCATGAAAACCCTATGGACAGTTCCAAAACGCAAAACGATATGACGCTGGAAGATGAGCCCCTCAGGTCAGAAGGCGTCCAATATGCTACTGGGGAAGAGCAGAGGGCTAGTACTAGTAGCGCCAGAAAGAATGAAGCGACTGGGCCAAAGCCGAAAGGACGCTCAGCTGTGGATGTGTCTGGTGGTGAAAGGAAAGTCCGATGCTGTAAAGATTCTTTCTCCATAGGAACCTGGAATGTAAGATCCATGAATCAAGGAAAGCTGGACGTGGTCAGACAAGAGATGACAAGACTAAACATCGACATCTTAGGTATCAGCGAACTAAAATGGACAGGAATGGGTGAATTTAATTCAGATGACCATCAGGTATACTACTGCGGGCAAGAATCCCTCAGAAGAAATGGAGTAGCCTTCATAGTCAATAAAAAAGTAGGAAAAGCAATACTGGGATACAACCCTCAAAATGACAGAATGATCTCAGTTCGAATCCAAGGCAAACCATTTAATATCACAGTAGTCCAAGTCTATGCCCCAACCACCAGTGCTGAAGAGGATGAAATTGACCGGTTCTATGAAGCCCTACAGCACCTTATAGAACTAACACCCAAAAATGATGTCCTTATCATCATGGGAGATTGGAATGCTAAAGTAGGAAGCCAAAAGATAACTGGAATAACAGGCAAGTTTGGCCTTGGAGTACAAAATGAAGCAGGGCACAGGCTGATAGAATTTTGTCAAGAGAATACGATGGTCATAGCAAACACTCTTTTCCAACAACCCAAGAGACGGCTTTACACATGGACATGACCAGACGGTCAACACAGAAATCAGATTGACTATATGCTCTGCAGCCAAAGATGGAGAAGCTCTATACAGTCAGTAAAAACAAGACCAGGAGCTGACTGTGGCTCAGACCAGGAGCTTCTTGTTGCAAAGTTTTGGCTTAAATTAAAGAAAGTAGGGGAAAGCGCTAGGCCAGTCAGGTATGAATTAAATCATATCCCTGTTCAATATACAGTAGAGGTGACAAATAGATTTAAGGAATTAGATCTGATAGACAGAGTGCCTGAAGAACTATGGACAGAGGTTCGCGACATTGTACAACAGGTAGCAACCAAAACCATCCCAAAGAAAAAGAAATGCAAGAAAGCAAAATGGCTGTCTGAGGAAGCTTTGCAAATAGCTGAGGAAAGGAGGGAAGCAAAAGGCAAGGGAGAAAAAGAAAGATATGCCCAATTAAATGCAGAATTCCAAAGTATAGCTAGAAGAGATAAGAATGCCTTCTTAAATGAACAATGCAAAGAAATAGAAGAAAACAATAGAATAGGGAGGACCAGAGATCTTTTCAAGAAAATTGGAGAGATGAAGGGAAGGTTTCATGCAAAAATGGGCATGATAAAGGACCAAAATGGCAGGGACCTAACAGAGGCAGAAGAGATTAAGAAGAGGTGGCAAAATTACACAGAAGAACTATACAAGAATGAGCTTAACGTCCCTGATAATCACAATGAGGTGGTCACTGACCTCGAGCCAGACATCCTAGAATGTGAAGTGAAGTGGGCCTTAGAAAAGCTGAGCAACAACAAAGCTAGTGGAGGTGACAGTATTCCAGCTGAGCTATTCAAAATCTTAAAAGACGATGCAGTAAAAGTGCTACACTCAATTTGCCAGCAAATTTGGAAAACTCAACAGTGGCCACAGGATTGGAAAAGATCAGTTTACATTCCAATTCCAAAGAAAGGCAGTGCCAAAGAATGTTCAAACTATCGCACCATTGCACTCATTTCTCATGCTAGTAAAGTTATGCTTAAAATTCTACAAGCTAGACTCCAGCAGTATGTGGATTGAGAACTATCAGAAGTACAGGCAGGATTTCGAAGAGGCAGAGGAACTAGAGATCAAATTGCTAACATACGCTGGATCATGGAGAAAGCTACAGAGTTCCAGAAAAACATCTACTTCTGCTTCATTGACTATGCTAAAGGCTTTGATTGTGTGGATCATAACAAACTGTGGCAAGTCCTTAAAGAGATGGGCATACCAGACCATCTTATTTGTCTCTTGAGAAACCTATATGCAGGCCAAGAAGCAACAGTGAGAACTGGACACGGAACCACTGATTGGTTCAAAATTGGGAAAGGAGTCCGGCAAGGCTGTATACTGTCACCTTGCCTATTTAACTTATATGCAGAGCACATCATGAGAAAGGCAGGGCTAGATGAATCAAAAGTTGGAATTAAGATTGCCGGAACAAACATCAACAACCTAAGATATGCAGATGATACCACTCTAATGGCAGAAAGTGAAGAGGAACTAAAGAGCCTCTTGTTGCGAGTGGGTTGAAACTAAACATTAAGAAAACCAAGATCATGGCATCTGGCCCTCTCAATTCCTGGCAAATAGATGGGGAAGAAATGGAGGTAGTGACAGATTTTGTTTTCCTGGGCTCCAAGATCACTGCAGATGGGGACTGTAGCCAAGAAATTAAAAGACGCTTGCTCCTCGGGAGGAAAGCCATGGCAAATCTAGACAGCACACTAAAAAGCAGAGACATCACCCTGTCAACAAAAGTGCGTATAGTCAAGGCTATGGTCTTCCCAGTTGCAATGTATGGCAGTGAAAGCTGGACCATAAGAAAGGCTGAGCGCCAAAGAATTGAAGCCTTTGAACTATGGTGCTGGAGAAGACTCCTGCGAGTCCCTTGGACTGCAAGGCGATCAAACCGGTCAGTCCTAGAGGAGATCAACCCTGACTGCTCTTTAGAAGGCCAGATCCTGAAGCTAAAACTCAAATACTTTGGCCACCTAATGAGAAGGAAGGACTCACTGGAGAAGAGCCTAATGCTGGGAAAGATTGAGGGCAATAGAAGAAGGGGACGACAGAGAATGAGGTGGCTGGATGGAGTCAGTGAAGCAGTAGGCGTGAGCTTAAATGGACTCCAGAAGATGGTAGAGGACAGGAAGGCCTGGAGGAACATTGTCCATAGGGTCGCGATGGGTCGGACACGACTTCGCAACTAACAACAACAACAACATTTATCTTATCCAAATTATTTCTTGTCTCTTCGTGGTTTGTTTTTGTGTCTTCTTTATATGAGACAATTGCTTCCTGAATTGATTGCAGTATTGTTTGCATTTCATTTTGAAAATTGTTCACTTTTTCTTTTTGAAGCATGGTTTCAATCAATCTCTAATATATTGGGCTGGGCTCCCCAGCAATTTTAGCCAGATTTTGGATACTCATTTTGTTTTTTATTTTTTCCCCCACCCCCGATTACCCTATCATCCATCTGTTGTGGCCCCTGGAAAGTGTCTTTATCTGCAAAGAAAGAAAAATTTCATATTCAATATACCCTTATACAATTTAAATTTGACATCATGTTGTGTAGTTCTTATAGTTCTTACCTAATGTGACAGAGAAAACAAGAGTTTTGTAGTCCAGTTTTATCTGTCAGTATCAGGTCTCTAAAATCTACTACAGCCCTTGTAATCAGAGTCCAAAGTCCAAGAGTTGTGAATCAAGCAATGTTTGTAATCCATAATGGCTAGTAGGTCTTAAACCAATCAATAGGACCCACCAAGCCAAGAGTAATAAAAAACCATGTTGTTCTCTGTCTCTAGATGTTTCTTAAAATCCCAGGCCAACTGACATTTGTAATCCACAGCATGTAGTATAATTCCATATGCTCAATGATAAAATATCACATAGAGTCCTGCTTCTGGACGTAGTATATTTAGATTTCAGTAAGGCATTTGATAAAGTAGACCAAAACTACTCCTTGGTAAGCTTAAAAAAGGTGGAATAGACAACACTACCACCAGATGGATTTGTAGCTGACTGACAAACAGTACTCAACAAGTAGTCCTCAATGGAACCCTCTGGAACCAGCTGCCGGTGGAGCTGAGAACTGCCCCCGACCTCCGATCATTCCGCCGGGGCCTGAAGACCTGGCTCTTTGAGCTCTCGGGCCCAGGCTGAGGAGAAATTTTTAATTGGGGTTTTTAAGTGTACAGGGTCAATTTAATATTTTTAATTGGTTTTTAACTTTTGTATGTTGGATTTTTAATTCCCTGTAAACCGCCCTGAGTCCTCAGGGAATAGGGCGGTATAGAAATGTAACTAAATAAAAATAAATAAATACTACATCCACATGGAGAGAAGTAAGCAGTGGGGTACCACAAGGCTCTGTCTTAGTCCCAGTACTTTTCAATAACTTCATCAATGACTTAGATGAGGGAATTGAAGGGGAACGTATCAAATTTGCAGATGACACTAAACTGGCAGGAGTATCCAACACCCCAGAAGACAAACTCAGGATCCAAAAAGGAACAGTGGGCCCTATCCAACAAAAAATGAGTTTCAATGTGGAGAAAAGCAGTTTTATATTTAGGCAGGAAAAATCAAAGGTACAAATACAGATTAGGTGAGACCTGACTTAAAAACAGTAACTGTGAGAGGGGCCTTGGAGTCCTAGTGGACGATCACTTGACTTTGAGCCAGCAGTGTGCAGCAGTAGCCAAAAAAGCTAATACAATCCTTGTATAAACAGAGGCATAGAATCAAGATAATGTGAAGTATTAGTACTGCTTTGTAAACCCTAGTACAGTGATGGCAAACCTTTTAGAGAACGAGTGCCCAAACTACAACCCAAAACCGACTTATGTATCATCAGGTGCCGGGTGAGCATGGCCCATTGGGTGGGCGTGGCTGCGGTGGTAATGGCAGACTGGGTGGGACTAAAAAGTTCAATCAATTCCAACTTTGTGAGATCTTTTTTTTCCCGTGAGAAGTTGAAATTGATTGATTGATTGAACCTTTTTTTTGTACATGGCGGCGGAGGCCTAAAGCAAAAAGGTTTTATAAAACCCAGCTGAAGGCCTAGGACTAGGGCAATGGCGTGCATGCCCACAGAGAGGGTTCTGCATGCCACTTGTGGCACCTGTGCCATAGGTTCGCCACCACGGCCCTAGTAAGACCACACCTGGAATACTGCAGCCAATTTTTGTTCACCAAAGCACCAGAGGGCAGGACAAGAAACAATGGTTGGAAACTGATCAAAGAGTGAAGCAACCTGGAATTAAGGAGAAACCTCTTGACAGTGAGGACAAGTAACCAGTGGTACAGCTTGCCTCCAGAAATTGTGGGCGCTTCATCACTGGCGATTTTTAAGAAGAGGCTAGACAGTCACTTGTCTGAGATGGTAGTAGGTTCTTCTGCTTAAGCAGGGGGCTGGACTAGAAAACCTCCAAGGTCTCTTCCATCTTCTACTCTGCTCTGCTCTGCTCTGCTCTACTCTACTCTACTCTACTCTACTCTACTCTACACTACTCTACTCTACTCTACTCTACTCTACTCTATTCTATTCTATTCTATTCTATTCTATTCCGCCCACAAAATAAGTGGGAACATGTAGCAGAACATGAATTATCCACTAGGGGGATATCATTGCCTTTAATTCAAACTGTGTTGGCAAACTGTCCCAATGCAGAAATGACTTTCTTACACAGGTTTAGACTTGATATGCATGGGCACACAACAGAAGCAACCTAGAGTCACTGAATATGCCCACAGTCATTCAACACTATACTGTAAAAGGACTGGATTACAACCTGTATCAATAATGTACAAAAATGTTGTGCATATTGCCACTCTTTTCTTTTTCTATATAATGAAATAGTGGATGGATAAAAATGGATTCAATGTGTCTAAATACAAATACAGTAAAAGATTTGCCAGTTCACCACATGGTGGCAATATTAACAAAGAAATCTAGTTCTGTTCTGCTTCCTCACTATCAGGGCAGACAGTAATACAAAACTGAACAAAAGGAATCTGATACTTTGCCGGTGAAACATTTGCAGATCATAAGATGGCAAAGATCTAAAACAAGAAGAATTAAAAATGATTTGCACAGCTAAATCATAAAGAAGGGAAAGAAAGAAAGACTGACGTTTGGGCAGAATTTGAGCCTGCAAGGAAGACAGGCTGGAATCATGGAGATTTGCTTTTGGAAAAGACAAGGTCTGTATGTCCTTCTCTCTTTCTCATTCCTTAGAGTAATGTGTGCTTCAATTCGCTTCTCTGTCCCTGAAGAAAAGAAAAAGGGGTTTCTGGTGGCTAATGTGCTCAAGGAATTGAAACTGAAAGCAGGGGAGCTCTCAACCCGCAGAGCACATTTAGTTGCTGAGGGCACTCAGGAATACTTCCACCTTGATATTCAGACTGGGAATCTGTTGGTTAAGGATAAAATAGACAGAGAAGCTTTGTGTGGTCAGAATGATCCTTGTGTACTCCTATCTCAGCTTGTTTTGGAAAACCCCTTAGATTTCTTTAATATTGAAATCAAGATAGAAGATGTGAATGACAATGCCCCCAGATTTTGGAAAAAAGAAGTGGTGCTGGACATTCCTGAAAACATTCCTGAAACTACAACATTCCCCTTGGAATCAGCACAGGATGAGGACCTGGAAGAAAATAGTATACAAAATTATACTCTGAGTCCCAATGACCATTTTCGGCTTGATGTGCAAAGAAATAAAGATGGAAACCACTATGTAGATCTTGTTCTGGAGAAGTCACTAGATAGGGAGAAGATGCCACACCTTGCATTGACACTAATGGCTATTGATGGAGGAGTTCCAAAGAAAACAGGCACAGTTCAAATTAATATTAATGTTCTGGATAGTAATGATAACTTTCCTCTGTTTAGTAAGTCTGAATATAAGGCAAGAATAAAAGAAAATCTCCCTAAGGGCACTCTTGTAATTAAGGTGGAAGCCACAGATCTGGATTTGGGTTCAAATGCACAGATCCTCTACTCATTCCATCGAGTCCTAGAAAGGATAAATAATTTGTTTTTTTTAAATGAAATTACTGGTGAAATCAGTGTTGGGGGACAGATTGATTATGAAAAAGAAAAGAGTTACAGCATGAACATCAGAGCAACAGATGGAGGGGGTCTTTCAGGGCACTGCAATATACTTATAGAGGTTGAAGATGTGAATGACAACCCCCCAGAAGTGTCCATCATATCTCTGACCAACACTTTAAAGGAGGACTCTCCCCCAGACACAATGGTGGCCCTCTTCAGTGTTAGAGACCAAGACTCTGGAGACAACAGCAAAACGGTCTGCTCCATGGAGATGAATCTCCCTTTTGTGCTCAAAGGCACCACAAATAACTTTTATCAGCTTGTGCTCCAAAGTCCCCTCGACAGAGAGACGGTCACTGAGTACAACATCACCATCACAGCCATTGACAGCGGCTCTCCTAGGCTCACTTCAACAAGACTGATTAATGTTCAGATCTCTGACGTCAATGATAACCCTCCTCTTTTTGAAAAGCCTTCATATGACATGCAGATTCGAGAGAATAATATTCCAGGCTTGCTCATTGGCTCAGTCCACGCTGTGGATCTGGATACAAAGCTGAATGCTAAAGTGACTTACTCAGTTCTGCCTGGGAAGGGTGATGGCCTTTTGCCCCCTTTCATTTCAATCAACTCTGAAACTGGAAACCTGTATGCCCTCCGATCCCTGGACTATGAGCAGATAAGAGGCGTCAGAGTGACTGTGAGGGCGTCTGATGGTGGTTCTCCTTCCCTGAGCTCAGAGGTGATTGTCCGCATCCACATCATAGATGAAAATGACAACGCTCCCTTCTTCCTGTATCCCCTGCAGAACAACACATCCCCATGCAATGAGCTGGTTCCCAGGTCAGCCGAGGCCGGCTATCTGGTCACCAAGGTGGTTGCCGTGGATGTAGATTCTGGCCAAAACTCTTGGCTTTCCTATGAATTGCTGAAGGCCACGGACCCAGCCCTTTTCAGCATAGGAGCACAGAATGGGGAAGTGAAAACCAGGAGAGCCCTGAATGAGCGAGACACAAACAAGCAGAGGCTGGTGATGCTGGTCAGAGACAACGGACGTCCTCCACAGACCAGCACGGCGATGCTTAATGTCCTTCTTGTGGATGGCTTTTCGGATCCCTTCCTGAGGAGGGTGGATGTCAGTGTGCAAGAACCGGAAGAAGACAAAACCTTGACCAAGTATTTGGTGATCTGCTTGGCTGCTGTCTCCTTTGTGTTCCTGGTCTGCATTGTTGTGTTTATTGTGGTCAAAATCCTCAAGAAGGACTCCCAAAGCCACTTTACTGCAGCTGTTCCTCACTTCCCCCCTGCCACTGCTGAGGCCCAAGAGAACTCTGCAGAGTCACCAAATGGGTCACTGCCCAAGACTTACCGTTACGATGTTTGCTTGACTGGTGGATCCTTAAGTAGCGAGTTCCGATTTCTCAGGCCCCTCTTTCCTGTCTTTTCGGTCGGAGAGGATAACATCCCAGGGAACTCTAGGATATCTTCAGACATCAAGGATACGTCTGAGCAGATTGTAAATATTGAAGCAAAGAAACAGGTGAGATAACTGCTTTGTTAATGCTGCCTTTGCATTCCTCAATTTTGCTAATTTTTTAAAAAAAATTAAAAATATTTAAAAATATTTAAAAAAAATATTTTAGCTGGTGCTCCTTTCTCTTTCACATATTTTTGTTCAATTTATCTTATGTCCACTATGATACCATCTTCTCTTCCTTCATTTTTTCTCATGTTAATCTACCTATTGTCATTATTTAACAATGCAACTATTACCTAAAAGTACAGACTGATAGTGGGCTGAGCACGGATTTGCCAAACCACAAATTTATAGCACATTCATGTATACATGAAATATACAAGTTATATTTATAATATATATGTTATATGCATAAACCTATTTCTGGAATCAATGTGAATTTTCATAGGCTATTGAATAGTATACATTGCTTTCAAAAACACACTACTTTGATGATAGAAAGCTCCTACAAGAAAGTTATACACTATATACAAGGAACTGTAATTTAAAGAACAAAAAGTAAAAATATGCTGTGTTTTAACTGATAGTTCTATCATATATTTAGGGTATTTGTATGATACATAAAGCAGGTATTATGCCATTTTACTTCTTGTTTTCTAACACTTGTGTTTAATTCAATATATTTGATTACCAGCAATTATGATGATATTCTTGTGAACTATTTTATAGTAGTACAAATAGTTGTAACTAATATGGCTGTGTATTGTTTATAAGGGCATGTTGATTTAGTGACCAAATTTGAAGCAAAGTGCCAAATCAAAATAGTATTGGCTTTTAAAATACTGGGTTAGAGCTTCAATATTGTTTCAGTATTGACCCTAAAAGCTATTCGGGGCATTCTTTATCTATACTGGTTCTATAATTTACTTTGCAGTGCTGAGACAGATGGTTGGCTTGATTTTTGGACTCGGAGTACTGCTTCAAATTGGACTGACTCATGAGTACTGAAATCATGACTATATTTCTTGGAATTGAGTCGTTCCATGCGGGCCTGATAATTTAAGAAATGTATCCACATGGCCAGTTTTAACACCTTCCAAAAGGGATGGAATTGAAGAATAAGCCTGACCATTTTGATGCCTTTGGAAATCCATCTGACTCAAACATGTCTAGCCATTTATGTTTTTATTATCAATTTGGTGCTGTCTCAATCACTGGAGTTATTCTAGCCTAGTGGTGGCGAATCTATAGCATGCATGCCAGTGGCGGCACTCAGAGCCCTCCCTGTGGGCACGTGCGCCATCACCCCAGACCCACCTCCTCCATGTCCCCCTCTTCACCAGCAGCCCCCCCGGAGGAGAGTCACCCCCAAGTGCAGCCCACGTGGAGCAGCGCAGCCAAGAACGTGGCAGCCGAGCAGTGGGGACAAGACTTTATCTTTGCATCCATCATGCGCAGTTGATGCTGCGGGGCATGGGCAGAGGGCATGGCTGCCATGGCGCTGCTGGGCCGCCTGGGTGGATCAGCGGCAGACCATGGAAGTGGTGGGTGGCCCCATGGGTAGGTGAGTCGGGGGCAGGTGGGGGCAGTTTTTGGGCACTCGGTCTCTAAAAGGTTCACCATCACTGTTCTAGCCAATCAAAAGTTTGTTCATCCAAAGTACTCACTCCACTTTCAGATGCTGTTATGCTCTTCCTCCCGCTTTCTGCTCCTGCATCCACCAAAGTTTTGGCCTCTTCCAAACACTCCCCAGTCTTTCTTCCCCAGCACAGGGAAGGGCGGTTTCACGCCCTTACTGTACACAATTGGGCTCTCTCACATTCTAACCCACTCTCTGGATAACTTCTCCTCTTCATCCATCATGCCTGACTGGTTTCCCTTGGATTAATAAAGCGCCATCTGTGCTTTGCCACCCACTTCCTGTAAGATAGGCTGCAGGGAATTTTCCCTCCACTTCCTTGATAGTTCACTTACTTGTAATCTTCATACGGTTAGTGAAACTTTGCCAATTAACATTACAGATTTTTTTCCTATAAATCTTTTACACAGAAATCCTTCAAAACATGCTAAAGCAGGACAGAGTGACCAATCCCAGAGTTGCCCAGTTGCTTCTGAGTGCTCTGACATTTTCGTTAGTCACTTCTTAGAATATGGCATTGCTTAGTCTTGTACCATCAATTAAACCTCACTTTGTTTCTTCTTCTGGTTGGGCTCAAGTTAATTAATTAATCTTTGAAGTTGGCTGTATTCGTTTTTAGTAGCATAATCAAGCATTTTAACATCTGATAAAACTTGATATATGCTTAGAAATTTTCTTCTCTCTCGTCTTTGTTTTGCAATATAATACACCAGAAGTATCTATGCAAATATAATTTAGTATTGAAAAATTACAATGCTTCCTTTTATAATTTTTCAGGGTAAAGTTCCTTTGTCTGAAGATCCTGCTGCTAAATCTGGAGGCCCAAGCTGTACTGTAAATCCAACAGTAGGTGTAAATATGAACTCTGGTCAAAGCGACTGGCTTTCCTATCACTAGATGACGATTACCAACTCCATCCATCATTCCTTGTCTGTCAGAAGATACATGCAAGAATCGTCTAGGCTGAAAAGAATGGGTCCTCTGCATAAAAGAACATCAGAGACAAACTTTGAAAACTGTTTAAAACAAGCCAGATTGAAAATAACAAGAATGCCCTTATGCTGTTACATTCACTTTGACTGAATTTTTGTGGAGTGATATACAAATGGATTATGTGCATACATTTTACCTAATATATAACTGATTTGTTATTTCTGCTTTGTAGACTTTTACAATAGGCTATTGTTTTTTTAACCTAGGAGACCTTGAAGCATGTTTATCATTATGATTCTTTGACTTATGATTTATGAGGTTATGCTCCTTCCATAAAATATTTTAAATAGCTATATTAATTTCTTGGACATTTTATTTATTGGGTAACACAGGTGATTAGATATGCTTACTTAGAAAAAAAAAGTGAATGATTTTTCCAATGATGGTGTACTTAGATCCTAGGTGTATCTAAGTCCTCAGTTACATCATTATCTGAGGTTATGCTTGAAATAGTGATTTTCACAATACCCAAACTCTACATGTACATGTCTACATGCAAAATGGATTTTCAGTAATATACAATTACCGGTATTCTTGCTTTCCTGCAATCACAATGTACAGTATGTACATACTGTACATTCATACACACATACATGCATGTATACATACATAATATACTGCAAGGTAACTAATTCTCCTTTGGAAAAAGTGGAATGAACTATGCACAATTTGAAAAGAGCGTCATGCCCTCAGTGGCATTATAGTCAAGAGGACCAAATAAGCTACCTCAGTCCTTTGCTGCTCTTTTAAGATCTGTTCACTTACAATGATCAGAATTATTCCAAAGGTAACTAAAAGAGATTTAACACCAATATTGATAGTCCTTTCTACAGCAAGAAAGAGTAATTCAATAGTAAATCCATAAGAAAGTACGTCTATTAAGGACTACTTTTAAAAATCCTATCTTTTAATATAATTTTCTGGTTTTGTGCTTACATAGTTAAATGAGATGTCTGTACATTTTGTGTTTTATTAGTAATATTGTGTTCAAACTATCACAAAAATCACAATTGTAAAGAGATTTATATCTGTGGGATGAAAAAGAGTAGCAAGTAGTAGTATATTGATGTAGCAGTTTAGATAGTGAAGGATGCAATGCGGAAACAACTGGAATCAGCAAGAAAATATATAAATGCTTTAAAGGATGTGGAATACAGTACACCCATTTTGCTTTATGCACTGTAATCACTATGTAAAGGGGAAATAAAAAATACCATATACATATTGTAAGCCAGATTTTGATATGGTATTTGTATGCTCAAAATTAATAAAATTGGTTTGTAAATTCTTTAAATGGAATTAATATATGAAATCAAACCTTGACATTGAAACTATCATCATCATCATGATGTTAGTAGTACATACTCACAGCAGGCAAAGGAACAAGATAGATTTCTTCCACTGTTGTTTTCCACCAACCAGCATTCAGAACATGCTACCAGTGATTCAGTGATTTTGTGATTGTGATCTCAAGCAGGAGTACAGACTGCTTATCCATTTCTCTTTATCCTTTTAGAGTTGGGTTTGTTGTTGTTTTTTGGATATTCCATTAGTAGAAGAATTGTATTTCTTCCGTCTCAGACTCTTAGATTAGCAAAAGACATACATCTCTTCCAGGCAGAATGTGTTAAGATCCTCCCAAATTCTCTGCTGTGGGCAAAGCTGTATTAGTTATCTCAGTGGGCCTGCTTCTTGATATTTGGCAGCCCTTGTACCTAAGATATACAACATACAAAATATAAATACCCCTGCCCCCAAAAAAATTGTGTACTCCTTTTAGAGTTAAAAAAAATCTTTTTTTTTTCAAATTTTGAAATAATGTTACCCTAAAAGATTTTTTTTATTTTTGCAAGTCAAAAGTCAAAAATTAAAAAAATAGAATCAAAAGCATTTTCTTTTCATATGGTCATAATAGATAAATTCAGTTCAGGAATGAGGGATAGACAATTACCTTACTTCCTTTGCAAGATATCAGTAGGAATAGGAATAGCTTCTATACCTCCCCATAGTGCTTTACAGCACTCTACGGGTGGTTTACAATGTAGAAGCATTATCTGCATATTGCCCTCTCCCCCAACAATCGGGGTCCTCATTTCACAGATTTTGGAAGGATGGCAGACTGGCTCAACTTTGAGCCCTTCAGGCAAGAACGTTGTGGAAAGGATAAAGGAAAATGACATTGGCCACAAATCAGTGTAGAAGATGAGATTTCAGTTAGTATAAAGTGACTTTTCTTTGATAGCATAGGAAAAAAGAAACTAAATTGGCAGTATACAGGAACACAGTCTCTACCAGAGGTTTACAGTTACTCAACTTTTCTAGCAAGTCAAAGTTCACTGGGATGATGTCAAATACTGTTAACAATTTCCAAAGTTCAGTCAACCAATACTTAGAGGGCTAAAAGCAAACCGCCTGTCCTCCCTGGAAAAGTCAAACACTTAAAGGGATCATGGCAAACTTATTGATATGCATAAATGGATCAGTTTTGTTTTTTCCTGTGTTTCTGTGTATCTTTGTAAACCAAGAAAATGAGAAGCATATACTTCTTGTGGCCCATGGATAGGAAAAAACAGCCAAACTCAGTTCTTGGTGTCTACCTGGACTTGACTGTGCTGATTTCTTGGCAATAATATGAAAATGATTTGTCATTGAGCTGATTAATATGACTGAGTCTTTTGCCCAGGTTAATGAAAAAACATTACTTCTCTCGTGGAAGAACACAATTCTGTCTAGTGGTAAGATGTCTGCAGTAACCAACTACTTGGATTACCACAGTACCCATTGTAGATGCAGACTCTGATTGGAATTCTTGGTTTTTCTATAAGTTCTAGGGAAAAATAAGCAGAAGTGAAGTTGAAGAATAGCACCTTCTGGCATTGACTGTTCGTTGATGTACCACACCCCTCAGTTCAGGAATAATTCTAAGTGCAGCTTCAGTAGATGAAGTCTGATGCTTGATATATTAAAGTGAGACAATATTTTGATCAAATATTTAGCTATCTCTTTGATATCCATTTCTTTTTTATATCAATGAATTTAGATAATAGAATTATGCAGGACAAAGAAGACACAGGTAGGCAGAATAATATAGTAAATGAAAAGACTCTAGAACAGAGGTCCCCAACCTCCAGGCTGCAGCCCACTACCAGTCTGTGGCCTATTCAGAACTGGGCAGCATGAGAGGCGGGCCAGTGGAAATGCACACTTATGCACAGTGCCACTCGTGCGAGTGATGCCCCAAAGGCTTCTCTTGTGTTAGTGGAGCTCTGCGCATGTGCACCAGCCTGGTTCCCCTCTCTCCCTCAGCCTGGCCGCCAAGCCACCTGCTCCTGATGCTACAAAAGTGGAATGGTGAGACCAAAGGCAAGAGTGGGACAAGAGTGTCCTGCTCAGCCTTGCTGACTCACTGAGGCTGTCTGCACAGGACACCTGATCAGCTTTCGGTGAGTCTGAAAGAGCACAAGACCATGCCCCCAAAGGCTTCTCTGCCAGGTGTCCAGTGTGACCTTGAAGGGGGGAGCAGGGCCTCACAATCTGCAGATGGATTCTTGGCATTCCGTTCCCACCCCATGTGATTCAACCACCACAATCATTGTCAAGTTGAGAGCGAAAAAAATAATTAGGTGAAAAGAGAATCACTCTTGACATTCCAACCCCCAGGAGGAATGATACATCTGTAATAAAAACAAATACACAAAAGCATAAACAATTTACCGTGTACAAAACTTGTCTCACTTTGGTCACTTAGGGTACCTGGTGTGAAACTTCTTTATTAGTCCAGCTGCTCTAACGTCCTTTGTTGCCACCCATTCTGCATCTGCTATGGGTTAGCCCTTCCACTGCACAAAGTATTGCACTTTCCCTGGTGGTGTCTAGAATCCTAGATGTCCTTAATCTCATAGTGTTCCTCTCCTTTTACAAGAATCGGAGATGGGGGGTCTCTCTGAACAGCCTTAGCTAAGAGTCTTGAGCAGACTTTAGTAAACGGCAATGAAACACTAGGTGAACCCGCCTAAGACTTCTCGGCATCTGTAGCTCCATTGTCACTGGGTTTATAATTTGCATAATAGAGAAAGGACCTATATACTTACGACCTAGCTTCTTACAAGGTTGTCTTAGGTTTAAATACTTTGTGGACAAGTTCATTTTATCCCCCACTCTGAACTCCCTTTGAAGGGCTGTCTTCCAATCAGCTTGCTTTTTCTGGGCCTCTCTTGCTTTCCCTAATGCCTTGCACAATGTAACCCATGTGCCTCTCAGAGAGTCCATCCATTCCACCAATGTTGCAGAAGACGGGGTCCCAGGGGGCAGCTCCGGAATGGCTACGAACTCAACTCCCATAGCCACCTTAAAAGGGGTAAGTCCTATAGTGCTATGTGCCAAGTTGTTATAAGCCATCTCAACAAATGGCAACAGCTCAGGCTGGTTAGTCTGCTGATCATTTACATAACATCTTAGGTATTGCTCCACTATTGAGTTAGCTCATTCTGCTGCCCCATTAGTTCTGGGATGAAAAGCAGAGCTAAGCCTCTGGGATGACCCTATCAGGTTCACGAATTCCCACCAGAACTTTGCAGTAAACTGCACACACACACACACACACACACACACACGTCTGAGATAATCCTCTTTAGATACCCCATGCAGTCTGTAAACGTGCTGCATGTACAGTTTTGCTAGGAGCCGGGCTGAAGGGAGTTTGGAGCACGATGTGAAATGTGCCTGCTTGGAGAACAGGTCAACAACAGCCCATATTATAATGATCCCACCACTTTCTGGCAGTTCAACTATAAAGTCCATGGCTATCTCCTCCCATGGCAAGGTTTGGTTGGCTACTGGCTGCAGGAATCTAGGAGATTTCCCTGGCAATCGCTTCATAGATGTGCATATTCTATGTCCTTCTTCATCTTTGGCCACCAAAATTACCTTTTTATAAGGTCCAGGGTCTTTACAAATCACAGGCTCATGGCTGATTAGCCACCCCTTTTTTTCATGCACCACTTCCCACTGCCCCAGTCTACTGCTGGAATGCATTTTTTCAGCCAGGCTAGCCCCAGAATCATAGTCATTCTGGGAGCTACAATAAAGCGGATAGTCTCTACGTGCCTGCCAATCCTTAGGCTCAATGGTTCTGTCAAGCAGGTAGCTGTCCCCACTCCATAAGGGAACCATCTAGCTGTTCAAATCCCACAGGCCACCTTGGTTTCTTGAGTCTCAACCCCAATTTTTTCACCGTCGGCAAGCTGATCAGATATAAAAGAAGGAGGGGGGACATGATAGCAGTATTCCAGTATTTGAGAGGCTGCCACAAAGATGATGGGGTCAATTTATTTTCCAAAGCACCAGAAGGAAAGACAAGAAACAATGGATAGATACTAATCAAGGAGAGAAGCAATCTGGAATTAAGGAGAAACTTCCTAACAGTGAGAACAATCAAGCAGTGGAACAGCATTCCTTCAGACGTTGTGGGTGCTTCATCACTGGAGGTTTTTAAGAAGAGACTGGACAGCCACTAGTCTCCTGCTTGAGTAGGGGGTTGGACTAGAATAGGGTTTTCAACCTTTTCACCAATTGTACCACTTTTAGGATATGGCAATATTCGAGTACCACCAGTCGCCTAGCAAGGTGTCAAAAACTTGACCAGGAAAGAAGGAATAAAGTAATAAAGTACAGGTAGCCCTTGATTTACAATAGTTCACTTAATGACTATTCCAAGTTACCATGGCACTGAAAGAAATGACTTATGACCATTTTTCACACTTATGACCGTTGCAGCATCCTCAGTGTCATGTGATTTACATTCAGATGCTTGACAACTGACTCATATTTATGATGGTCACAGTGTCCCAGGGTCATGTGATCTCCTTTTGCAACCTTCTGACAAGCAAAGTCAATGGGGAAGCCAGATTCAACTGTGTTACTAATTTAACAACTGCAATGATTCACTTAACAAATGTGGCAAGAAAAGTCATAAAATGGGGCAAAACTCATTTAACAAATTTCTCACCCCTTCTCCTTTTATATCCTCTCTTCTCTCCCCTTCCTCCTTTAATGTCCCTTCATCTCTCCCCACTGCTCTTTTATATCCTCTCTTCTCTCTCCCTCCTCTTTTTATATCCTCTCTTTTCTCCCCCTCCTTCTTTTATATCCTCTCCTTCCCCCCCTTTTCTCTTCGATGCACCTCCAGCTGATTCCTCTCCTCAAGTTGTGCTTCTCCATCTCTCTTTTGCTGTTTCCTTCTCTTTCCCCTGTTGCCTTTTTTTCTCTCCCTTTCTCACCAAAACTTGCTCCTTTTATATCCTCTCCTCTCTCTCCCCTCCTCTTATCCTCTTCTGGGTGGTCCCCAAATGCCGACCCTGGGGCCTCTGTCTCATCCCTGCAGCCCTGCAGAGGCGCACACTGATCCTGGGGCCTCTGTCTCACCCCTGCAGCCCTGTAGAAGTGTGCCCCAGTCCTGGGGCTTCTCCCAAACCCTGCAGCTCCAGCTGACTTTCTCAGGCTTGTGCAGTGCTGCTGCTGCTTCAGCTCATTCCCCTCCCCTGCTACATTTGTCTAGGTATAGGACAGTCATGTACCACCTGCAAGGTGCCAAAGTACCACAGATTGAAAAGCCCTGGACTAGAAGACCTCCAAGCTCCCTTCCAACTCTATTCTGATTGGAATAAAATTCCTGGCATTTTAGCCAATGTTTTCCCATACTGCTTTGGGCAGAATGAGGTCCTTCACCTCATTCTACCCCAAGGTGTAGGAAATGCCATCTATTCAAATCCTTCTATGAGACCAGGTAAGTGGGAGCACTATTGATTGAATGATTGATTGATTTTCAATACTTCTTAGCCATGCATCTCCCTCAGATTGTTCCATGTAAGTTAGGTTGCCTATTTAGAGACCATCTTGCAAGCCAACATATTGTTGCCCCCATAAACTAACTTATTGAGTATACTGCCACATATTCAGTGCTTGAATTCTGTGAATTAAATTAAGACATACCACCACCAGATGGATTCAGTTGGCTGAATTGCATCCAGTGTGTAATCTTCAGTGGAACTACATTTACCTAGAGGAAAGCAAGAGTACCCTAAGGTGGTGTCTTGGGCTCAGTGCTCTTCAACATCTTCATAAATTGTCTAGATGAGTTGTTTGACTGGCTGCTTGCTGGAGGAGGAACAGAAATGTCTGGAAAAGCAGCAGAGAGGAGGTGACAACAATGCACAGACCAGGCCTAAAACTGCAATGTCCAAAGATGCCAGCAGAGCAGCCAAGAACATTTGCATGGTGAAATGCAGCTTCAAGTGAGGTTCTACAGAGCATCTCCAGAGATGCTGCCCTGAGAGGAGAAACAGAGGAGCAATGAGACAAGAGCATAGAGATACACAACTGATGTTTTCCCTGGCAGCAACATTAACGGAGAAAAACACTTGGCAGTGGGGCAAGTCAGCATGTTGCAAATGACCCACAAATGTTTTCTAACCTGAGACCAGCTAAGCAAGCATTTGTTAGCTTGGCTAATGGGCAACAGTCTGCTGTAAAAGGGGAAGGTAAAATTTATGTACCTGGTGTTGGAGAAATGGATAATGTATTATATGTAGCAGAGTTAGACCATAATTTACTCAGTATTTCAAACTGGGATATGAAGTAATGTTTGAAAAGGGTCAATATACCATTAGGAAAGGTGGGAGTATTTGGGCACAAAGTGTTAAACAGGATAATTTGTATGTATTAAGGAAGCAGCATGAAGGTTGTGCACGAACACTTACAAACACTCCCAAGCATGATAACTGTGTACATTTATTACACAGGAGATCAGGACATGCAAGTTTTAAAGTGTTGCAGAGGATGCCAGATCTAGTTGAGGGACTTAATATTAAAAAATGCAACACATATTTAGATTGTGCTATTTGTAAGGAGTTAAAATCTACTGTGTATCCTGTAAATAAGAAAAACTCAAGGCAAACAAACAGAATTTCAGAGTTAGGGCACACTGATTTAATTGGTCTTATGGCACCCTCTATTGGAGGAGCTAGGTACATACTAGTCTTAGTAGATGACTACACCAGGTATGGGTTCTGCTACTTATTACAGAACAAAACTAAAGTTCTACAACAGTTTAAGCAGTGGGTGAACTTTGTAGAGAGAAGGTATGGCCATAAAGTATGCCAGCTACAAACAGACAGGGGAACAGAGTTCATGTCTGATAATTTCCAAAGGTTGCTGAGAAATTTAGGCATTAAGAATAGACATACAAACCCTTACACACCAGCAGAAAATGGAGTGGCTGAGAGGAGAAATGATATATTGCAGACCATGAAGGACTTGCTGCTGGCAGATGCAGGAATGAGTAACACTTACTGGGGAGAAGCCATAAAAACAGCCAACTATTTAGTGAAAAGAGTATGGAGTGTTGCTATCAACAAAACTCCATATTACATGTTGCATGGAAGGAAACTTTCATTAGCTCACCTAAGAACATTTGGCAGTTATGCCTGGGTGCATATCCCCAAAGGCACCAGAAGGAAAGGACAGAAAAAGGCCAGGAAACTTAGGTTTGTAGGATATAAGCCAGGTTCCAAAGGGTATAGATTTTCCAATGAAACTAGGAAGGTTGTGATATCAAGGTCTGCTAGTTTTGCAGCGTAAAATAATTGGGACAGGATGCATGCTAACACTGAAGTGTTCATGCCAACAAGTAGCATTACTTCTCAAAAAGGAAAGGCTACACAAAACCCAAGGATGGAAGGACAGGATAGCAGGTCAGAAATAATAGGGGTAGAAGAGGATAGACCTGAAATAGAAAGAGAAATAACAGAAACTCAGGAACAGGTGATCCTGAGGAGGTCTGAACATAGCAATAAATATGTACCTCCTGATCAATTCACAGCAAGTGGAGTTATATAGTATAAGGTATGAACCCCGTGATTACCAAGAGATGTCATTACCTAAAGTAGAAAAGGATAAATGGAAGGACACAATAATGAACTGCAGTATAAGGCAGGAATGTACACAGAGAAAAATTGTTCAAGCCCATATGTTGACTAGGTTTTAAACACAAGCAGGCATCAATGTAAAAGCATTTGGGTTAACAGCTGTTTAGCTTTAAATGGGAGGAGTGTCAAGGTATTAATTTAATAGCTAAACAGCTTACGTAATGATGTAATGTAAGATGGATGATGCAATAATAGGAATGACTCAGCAGGGTCTGGGTCTGTGTCATTACCAGCTTGAGTATAAAAGGGAAGGCTTTTACTGCTGTGATCTCTCTTGTCTGTTTCCTGCTGTAACTGATGTGTGTTGGCGTTTGCTGTATTAGCACATGTATGTATTTTGTTTCTAGTGCATATTGTAGATAGTGTAATATAAACCACCATTTAATACAAACCACTGTTTACTGTATTTACTCCTTGGTTACTTCAGCGCAATAGGACTGTGCATGCTCTGACAATGAGAGACCAGCCCATTCTAGCCAGTTCCTAGAGCAAGCAATCGATATGCTGAAGGTCACTTTCAAATCCCTAAGGAGGAGAAGGTGGACCCATGCTGGGGCTCAGTAAACACTGGCATGGCAGAAGGAATGTGCACGGAGAGCGAGGTAGCGAACCTAGGCCCTTCCACCAGGTTCAGAGACTGCAGCAGCTGCGGCCATGGCTGCCACCCCTGCATGAGTCAAGCCAGCCAGTGGGGATGGGCACCAGGCCAGACGGAGGAGAGGCCACCAGTCCAGATGAAAGTTCCTGCCTTTGGGGGTAAAGTACAATGGAGAACCTCAGAAATTGGGGTTCTTCCATGTAGCTCATGTCCTGAGCTACATGGAAGAATACAGCAGAGATATCCCCAGCGATCACGGGCAGGTCAGAATCGTAACCATGGCCCCAGAGGGAGTGGCTGCCATGTGCATGGTGACCCTACACAACGCCGATGCTGCAAAGCTGCAGAACTTCAATCACTTCATGGCTGCCCTGAGGAGGAGGTTCGTGGAACCCCCTGACTGACAGGAAGGCTAGGGAACACATAAAACAGTGAGTCAAGGTCATTGCCCTGTGGCTGAATACACAGAGGAATTCTGAGCCCTAGCAAGCTGACTCAACTGGCCAGAGGAAGTCCTTGTGGGCTATTTTAAAGACAGTCTGAAAGATGATGTATATTATGCCTGCATTCCCTGGGGGCATCCTGATTGACTTCATGACTGGTACATCTTAGCCAAAGAAGCTGAAAAATTGATTGGGCCCACAGACAGCGATGCCTGGGGCGGTCCTGGGGACGTCCCCCCTTGGAGGGGGCTCGGGTGTCAGCAAAACCACCCACCGCAACACCGATGTCATCAGCCTGTTTCAAGTGCGGGAAGGAGGGACACTGAGCAGCCAAGTGCCGTTCAAAGACCATTGTGGAGAAGACTGACTGAGCCAGAGAGAGAAAACCTGGGGAAATGCCACAGCGGCTGAAACAGCCATGAAGAGCATGGAAGTTGTTGAGGTCCAAACCCCAACAATCAAGGAGGGAGGAACTCCACCTCCAGCAGGAAAACTACCCAAATCCTCTGATAGCAGCTTGGAGGATGAACCCCTGGTAAGTGGACCCATTGTGCCCCTCACCAGAACCGTAGAACTGTTTAGCCCAGGGATGCCAGAAAAGGTGTCATTAAGAGCCCTGATAGACTCAGGCGGCACTCACTGCCTCATAAGTCCAACCCTGGTGGGGAATTTAGGAATCCCGGTGAGGAGGCTGAAGAAGCTGATTTTGTTTGGCCAGCTAGATGGGTCCATCGCAGGGGGAGTCCCTGCCACCCTCACCACATAGCCCATCCAACTCACCATAAGAGATCACATAGAGACCTTAACTTTCATGGTGACCCCTGGAATGGAATGCCCACTTATTTTAGGAATGGTGTTGTAATGTATTGGCCATTTTTTATGTGTAAAATCACTTGCTTAATGTCTGATCACTTGTTTAATGCCTGACCTACTTTTGTCTGTGTTATGTAATGATTGCTGTACTGAGCCAGAATTGCTGTCTCCAGGTTGATAATGTTTGGGGAGGTTTGTCAGATTCCCCTCACATGTTTGAGCAATGGTGATCCAAGACTATTATCTGATAACACCCAAAGAGATAAGAGGTAAACCACAAGCAATGCCTGCAACTCCCAGCTTTCTCAAGTATTCCAAAAGTGTACTGTGGTCAATTACATTAAATGTTCCTGATAAAAATCCAGGATATTTGCATTGCTGCACAAACCTTGTTCCTCTCCTCTTACAGTACATGCTAATCATCAGAGTGGCACAGAGGGTCTTTTATCAGCTGTGGAAGTTACATCTGATCCACATCTACCAAAAGAGAGAAACCCATGATCTGGTAGTACTTCAAAGTTGGAATGTTGCAATATCTCTTTATGAGGTAACTCTCGAAAACTGTTCAGTAACTGCAGTTGGCTTATAATGCAGCAGTGTAGGTAGACACTGGAACATCTCACAGATTCCATTTCACCTCTGCAATAAGAAACCTCTGCACAGGTTTACACTGTATTTCCCAATTCAGTTCAATCACTCAGTTGAAGTACACAAAGTTAAATGGTTTAGGTCTGTTAATTGCAGGACCATATTGCCCCCAACTATCTGGGTCCTCATTTTACTGACTTCGGAAGGATGAAAGGCTGAATCAACCTTGAACCAGTGAGAATTGAACTGCCAAACTGCTGGCAGACAGCAGTAAGCATAATTAGCCTGCAATACTGCATTCTACAGGGGTGCGGTGGCTAAGTGGGTTAGGACGCTGAGCTTGTCAATCAGAAGGTCAGCAGTTTGGTGGGTCGAATCCCGAGTGCCACGTAACAGAGTGAGCGCCTGTTACTCGTCCCAGCTTCTGCCAACCTAGCAGTTCGAAAGCATGTAAAAATGCAAGTAGAAAAATAGGGACCACTACGGTGGGAAGGTAACAGCGTTCCGTGCGCCTTCGGCATCTAGCTATGCCGGCCACATGACCATGGAGATGTCCTCGGACAAGTGCTGGCTCTTTAGCTTTGAAACAGAGATGAGCACCGGCCCCTAGAGTCGGAAACGACTAGCACGCATGTGTGTGGGAACCTTTACATTTACCTTATTGCATTATAACCACTGCGCCATCATGGCTATGTTATGATTATGCTCCCACGTAAACAATTTTGATAGTGTTTATTCACATGAAATCAATATTTATTTTCTGCTCTAAGAATTCTATCTCTACAATGAAAATTAGCAAAGCATTATGAGAACATGAAGATGAACAATGATATGTGGTAATGCTGAACATTGCATTTGATAAGCTTTTCCTCTGTTATATGCAAATGAGCTTCTTTTCTTCATTCTCACAATATCTCAGCCACATTTCTTTTATGCAGACTGTAATCTTATGTACTACATTCAGGCCACTCAAGAAATTATAGCCATGAGACATCTAAAAGAGCAGCCTAATTAAGAGGTCAAAAGAGTAAAGGCAATACTGCTACATCCAGCAGGAGCAGACAAAATGTAAGGAAATGGGCAAGCCAAGATTCAACAGCCCAAATGACCAAACTGGGTCAATGAACAAAGAAGAGTGTGTCCACACATACTATATATTCTGTGATCAGCGAAAACAATTACCATGAGCAATGGGGGTGGGGGGGGTGGCACAGGGAATGAAGAAACATGCATACAACATCATCATACAAACATCACAACTAACACACTTGCATCAGATATCAGGAAACAAGTATGTAATCATGGCAATTGTGTGATGACATCATCATGCGTACCATTTTGTCAGTATCATAGCTTCCTGTTGCCATGGTAACTCTTGTGTTGCTTTGAGAGGCTAGTAATGAGTTCTTACTAATGTCTTTCAGGACCAGGAGTTGGCAATTCAGCATCTGAAGACATAGAAAAAAAAATAGGTTTTTACAGCTTCCAGAACTTGATATGGATGAGGAAAAAACATTTCAAAACGTCTCTTTAACAAATTTATTTTCAATTGTTCCATAAAGATATTAAAATATAAAGCAAATTACAATACATGATGCTATAACATTTCAATCATTTGATATATACTAAACGGTCATTAAATAAACCTAGTAAGCTCTTCCTGAGGAATATTTTTGGGAAAAAATGAGGAAGGTAGATTTATATAGTGTTGCAATTTTTGTTTAAAACTCTGAGTGTCACTGTTTTCTCACAGTACTGTGAACTATATATTCCTTCCCTGCTCAGACAGCAGTGAACAGACAAAGCTCAGACACGTTCACCACGTCTGATTATGCAATTATAATAATTTAGGTTGTTTGTGGTACTCATCTCCAAATAACGCAACAGATTTTGGTAGGGTCTATGGAAAATGGCTAGAATGAGAAGATACTAAAAGAAAATTTTGATTTGTTTTGTGCTGACTGGTATCAAGAAGAATTTCTTGCACAAATTTAGTTTTTAATTTCTGGAGAACTGGAGAAAGGTTCTTTTGTTGAAGATATTGCGAAGGATTTTGAAGAGGAAATAAACAAGCCATCAAGTGGCGAAGCCAAGGTAAATTCCAGAGGTATGAAGCTATGTTCTGAATTTGATTTGAGAAACGGCTATTTGTAAATAAAAAAGTGACAGAGACTAGATATGCTAACCAAATGGTTAAGTGTATATTAAAATTTGATATTCTTATCAAGAATAAGATGATTTTTAATAATTAAAATAGCAGATATTAATGATAACTCTCTTAGTTTCTGTATTGAAAAACTGGAATTGAAAATTGCTAAAAATGTAGATTTCAAGGCACAATTTGTCTTAGAAGAAGCTCAGGATCCAGATCTGGGACTAATTCGAGTCCCACCAGGCTCAAGGTTGACTCAGCCTTCCATCCTTCCGAGGTAGGTAAAATGAGGACCCAGATTGTTGGGGGCAATAAGCTGACTTTGTAAAAATGCCGCTTGGGGGCCCCCAAAAGCCCTAATAAGCAGGCATATACATAGAATGAAGGCTATTGCTAAGCACATTGATTTGTGCTTCTTAGATTGTAAGCCGCCCTGAGTCTTCGGAGAAGGGCGGGATATAAATGGGATTAAAATAAAAAAAATAAAAATAATTCTCTCCTGAGTAACCTGTTGACTAAGAGTGAACAGTTTTCTTTGAGTGTCCATACTGACGTCCAATATGCAGAAACATTGTCCTTGAAAAGTTATTAGACTTGAAAAGAACAGAAAATGTATTTTATGATTTTGATTGTGGTTCATAAGGGCAAATTAATCTGGTTTGGTATTTTGCATACCTATATTGTTTCAGTTGTAAATGACAATGTGTTCCTAACTTTAGCAAGTTTTAATATCAAGATGATATTTTGAAAACATCTTAAGAGGATCTGAATTGCTAATAATGTAATTGTAGAATAAATTCAGGGGCAATCTATTCATTAAGAGATGTTTGAGATAAGGCTTCCTAAAAATTCTACTTAGAATTTATCTTCTACAGGGCAAATAATGGAGACTGACAACACAGACTTTGAAGAATCATAGGAAATGGAACTGCAAGGACAAGATGGGGCCAGATTGCCTAGTTGTGCCAAAGAATCAAGGATGCAAATGACAGTGCACTGGAGATCATAATAGCAACCCTTTTCAACAATCAGCCTAACATCAATACCTGGGAAGATACTGGAAAAGATTAAAAAAAAAACCAGATCTGCGAACATGTAGAAACAAAGTTATAACTAGAAGCCAGCACGTGTTTGTTAAAAACAGATCATACCAAACCAATCTTATTTCATTCTGTGATCAGGTGACTAAATTGACAGACAAGAGGAACGCTGTGGACATGGTATACTTGGACTTCAGCAAGCCATTCAACAAAGTAGACCACAACCTACTTCTTGGAAAGCTTTTTTTAAAAAAAAATGGGATAGAGTGCATTACCATCAGAAGGCTTTTTAACTGGCTGACAAACTGCACTCAAAGAGTCCTTAATGTTACTACGTCTACATGGAGGGAAGTAAGGTTCTTCAGTATTCTTCAACATCTTCAAGAACAACCTAGGTGAGGGAATAGAAGAGGAACTTATCAAATTTGCAGATGACACTAAACTGGCAGGAATAGCCAAAACCCCAGAAGATAGGCTCAAGATTCAGAGGGATCTTGACAGACTTGAATACTGGGCCCTAGCTAACAAAATGAAATTCAAAGTAGAGAAAAGTAAAGTCTTACACTTAGGCAAGAAAAACCAAAAGTACACATATAGATTGGGTGAAGCCAGGCTTAATAGCAGCAACTGTGAGAGGGAACTTGGAGTCTTAGTGGACAATCAATTAAATATGAGCCAACAGTGTGTGGTGGCAGCCAAAAAAGCCAATGCAATCCTAAGTTGCATGAACAAAGGGATTCAATCAAGATCATGTGAGGTACTAATACCACTCTATAAACTACTAGTAAGACCACACCTAGAATACTGCAGCCAATTTTGGTCTCCACACTATGAAAAAGATGTTAAGATTCTAGAAAAAGTGCAGAGAAGAGCAACAAAGATGATTAGGGGACTGCAGGCTAAAACGTATGAAGAACAGTTACAGGAACTGGGCATGGCTAGTCTAGTGAAGAGAAGGGCCAGAGGAGACATGATAGGAGTGTTCCAATATTTGAGGGGCTGTCACAGAGTGGAGGGGGGTCAATCTATTTTCCAAAGCACCAGAAGGCCAGACAAGGAATAACGGATGGAAACTGATCAAGGAGAGATTCAACCTGGAAATAAGGAGAAATTTCCTGACAGTGAGAACAGTCAATCAATGGAACAGACTGCCTTCAGATGTTATTGGTGCTTCATTACTGGAGGCTTTCAAGAAGAGATTGGATTGCCACCTGTCAGAAATGGTGTAGGGGGTTGGTGTAGATGACCTCCAAGGTCCCTTCTGTTATTCTACATTCTAAGATGGCAGAAGTCTCTCCACTGGGAAGCACAGCAGATATTATCACCTTTCATAACAATGACAGTGGGAATGGTGACATCACATGTTTCCTATCAACAAGCCTTCTATTTCTATTGAAGAAATCATTTGATAATTTTTGGACATTGTAAATTGTAAGTGTACTTGATAGGGAATAGTTATCAGTGTAAACATCACAATTCTAGTGAGTGACAAAGGGATTCCCCCTCTTCAGCAACTGCATACTTCCCAATAGAAATATTAGATGAAAATAACAACTCATCCACTTTAAAAGTTGAAATTTTCAAGGTTTGCACTGAAAAGAAAAATAATGCCAGTTACTTCATGAGACCTCTGTTCCTAAATGTAGGGAAAGTGACATAATAGCTAATTCTATAATTGAAACAGAGGCTAAAGGACCCAATTCTATGAAAGCTTGTTCAAAAAATGAATTGAATCCTATTGAAATTACAGTAAGGGAACTTATTCCAAGATAATTAAGCCGAAGACTTGACATCAGAATTTTTATTCCTCTTACCTCTCATTAATTCTTAGACAGGAATTGCTTATGACCTAATAATCCAAAATCCTTGGATTATGGGGAGATTACAGAGATTCAGTTCCAGATCAAGGCTCTGAGCCAGGTTACATGATCACTAAAGTAGTGGCAGTAGAAGCAAATTCTGGTCAGAATGCCTGGCTCTCCTATCAGCTGAACAAAGCAACAGAACCAGGGCTCTTCCTTGTGGGACTACACACTAGAGAGATAAATGAAGGACAACAACCAGCAGCTACCAGTGAAAACACTGGTGGGTTTTTTTTGAGTTCTATATTAGGTAAAGGCAAAGGTTCCCCTGCACATGCGTGCTAGTCGTTTCCGACTCTAGCGGCCAGTGCTCATCTCTGTTTCAAAGCCAAAGAGCCAGCATTTGTCCGAGGACGTCTCCGTGGACATGTGGCCAGCATGACTAGATGCCAAAGGCGCACGGAACGCTGTTACCTTCCCACCGTAGTGGTCCCTATTTTTCTACTTGCATTTTTACGTGCTTTCAAACTGCTAGGTTGGCAGAAGCTGGGACGAGTAACAGGTGTTCACTCTGTTACACGTCACTCGGGATTCGACCTGCCAAACTGCCGACCTTCTGATCGACAAGCTCAGCATCCTAACCCACTGAGCCACCGTGTCCCTTCGAGTTCTATATTAATCTGTCTACATTACCTTTTCTGAAAAAAGTCACTTTTCTGCTGTACATCCATTTTTCTCTCTCTGGAAGGTTCTATTTACTGTAACAATGATAATAAAAATAAATAGGATCAGTTATAATGTAGTAATGAAGACTAAAATAGTCTTGCATGCATAACTACATGAGAAGAATTCTTATTTAATGTCAGAGATACTCTTTTAAGTAGAAAATGGGCTGGATATTTTAACAAGATAGCTAAACAAAACCAGTTAATTCTTACTAACAGAGATGAAATAATAGAGGATGTTGAAGTTACAGGAACTTTGGAGGAGAGTGATCATATCATACTGGAGTTCAACATAATGCAAGCACAAGCAATAGAACAAAGTCAAACTAGTGTTTTAGGCTTTCAGAAAGTGGCCTTCAACAAGTTTAGAAAGAATTCCATGGATGGAAATCCTAAAGGAGAAAACAACTTAATATACTTGGGAAACTCTGAAAATTGAGATTGTAAAAGTACAATCTAGTAGAATACCACAAAGATAGAAAAACAAGAGATCCTGATAAAACCAGCATGGTTGCATAAAGAACTTACTGATAAACTGAGAGAAAAAAATGATAAATATAAAAAATGGAAAGAGGGACACATAACCAAAACAGAATACCAGCAAATAGCCTGAATCTGCAAGGACAGTTAGGAAAGCTAAGGCTCAGAATGAACTAAGACTTGCAACAAATGCCAAAATAATAATAATAATAAAGCTTCGTTCAATAGGTAACAAACAATAAAAAAGTGAAGGAAATAGTCAGTCCACTAATGGAAGAAGAGGCAAGTAGGTGACAGGTAAAAGGGAAAAAAACAACTCTTAACTCATTCTTTACATCTTTACGCAAAAGGAAAAAATAATGTAACTCATCAAAATCAACACCATAGGAGATAGAACAGGATTGCAAGTCAAAATAGGCAAGAATATGATAAGAAAACCCCTATTCACACTAGACAAGTACAAATCAAGCAGGATCGATTACATCCTAGGGTTTTGAAGGAACTGGCAGATGTTATCTTGGAACCTCTGAACAAAATCTTTCAGAGCTCCTGGAGCATGGGGGAACTGCCAGGGGATTGGAAAAGAGCTGATGCGTTCCAATCTTCCAAAAGGGAGAAACAGTGGATCCAAGAAACTATAGAACAGTCATCCTGACAACAATATCTGGAAAAATCCTGGAAAAGATAATCAAGTAGTGGATTTGTGAGCACCTAGAAATAAGTAAGGCGATTATTAAAAACCAATATGCCTTTGTTAAAAACAGATAATGCCAGATAAATATTATTGCTTTCTTTGACAAAATGACTAAATTTGTGGATCAGGGAAATGCTGTGGACATACTTTACTTAAGCCTGATGTAGATTTCTGCATCACTGCACATTAGGGAACATATGCATTTGTCATTCAGAAAAGATTGCAGAGCTGTTGCAGTTATACTTCTGCGAATGTTAACTTTCTGGGTAGGGGGCGCTCAAACAACAAAGTACAGAAGAGGAAGTCAAATCAACCAATCAGCATGCAGGATGTTTCTCCACACAACATATAGGTTGAGAGGTGTGTAGTTGGCTTGTCTGCCACCTCTGCAACCTAACTTACTCATCAAACCCTTCATAGCGTATTACCCATCGATGCCTATGTGCATTTGAGGACAAGTCTAAATCAAGCTTTAGACTTCAGTAAGACATTTGACAAAGTAGACTACAGCTTACTTCTCGGTAAGATAAAATAATGTGGGATAGACAGTACCACACCAGATGGATTCGCAATTGCCTGACCAACTGGACACAGCATCTAGTCCTCAATGGAACTTACATCTAAGTGAAGGGAAGCATGCAATGGGGCACCTGAAGGTTTTATCTTAAACCTAATGCTCTTCAACATTTTTACAAATGGTTTAGATTCGAAGGGATAGAAGCAGTGGTGGGATTCAAATATGTAAACAACTGGTTCTCTGTGTGGATGCTGCTTCCAGAAGTCCATTCTGGGCCTGGGCAACAAAAAATTAACTACCGGTTCTGCCGAAGCGGTGTGAACCAGCTGAATCGCACCACTGGATAGAAAAGGAACTCATCAAATTTGCAGATGACACCAACCTGAGATGAATAGCTAACACTTTAGAAGACAGACTCAAAATACAGAAGGACCTTGACAGACTTCAACATGGGGTCATATCCAACAAAATGCAATTTAATGGTGAGAAAAGTAAGGTTCTGAAGCAGCAGTGTGCGCCAGCTGTCAAGAAAAGCCAATGCAGTCCTAGGTTGCATCACTAGAGGGATAGTACCAAGCTCACAAGAACTGATAGTGCTGTTTTATTTCGCATTAGTAAAACAGTGTCCAATTCTGGTCACCATGATAGAAAAAAGATGCTGAGACCCTAGAAAGAGTACAGAGAAGACCAACAAAGATGTTAAGAGGTCTGGAGTTTAAACCGTTCAATGAATAATCGAGAGAACAAGGCATGTCTATTGTAAGAAAGAGAAGTACTAAGGTGACATGAAAGCAATGTTCCAGTACTCGACGGGTTCCTATAGAGAAGAGGGGCTCAACTTATTCCCCAAGCATCAGAGAGTAACAGGTGGAAGATCATTAAAAAGGAATCCAACCTAGAACTAAGGAGAAATTTCATGAGAAGTTAATCCAGTGGAACAGCTAGCCTCCAGAAGTTCTGGTGCTCTATCACTGGAGGTTTTAAAGAAGAGAATAGACAGACATTTGTCCGGAATGGTGTAGGGTCTCATACTTGAGCAGGAGGTTGGAGTAGAAATCCTCCAAGGTCCCTTCCAACTTTGTTATTCTATGTTCTAAAACAAGAAAATACAGGTTTTAAAAATGAATGGGTGTTGAATGAACATGAACTGAATATAAAAGTGATGGGCTGGCACAAAAGAAGGTCATACAGAGACCTGAATGGAATGAAGATCAAATTGCAAAGCAAATATAAGAATGAAAAGTGAATAGGTTGAAAGAAACTACAGAGTTCAACATGACTGGAGTCAAGGAGATCTTTGAAAAGGGAGAGATGAGAAATTTAAATATCAAAAGATGTATATGAATCAGTACACGAACATAGTAGAAGCAAGATTAATTTGCTAGAATAAAAAATATATGTAAAGGTACAGTGAATAATACTAGAGTAAAGTAGTTGGGTTTATTTTATTTTATTTTTCTTATCTCCTATCATCATCATCATCATCATCATCACCATCACCATTATTATTATTATTATTATTATTATTATTATTATTATTATTATTATTATTATTATTATTATCATTAAAAGGTAAAGGTTCCCCCGCACTTGCGTGCTAGTCGTTTCCGACTCTATTTCTTTCTCCTGTTCTGCACTCTGGCCAGCGTTGCTTACCCTGAAAGAGAATATCCTGATAGATAGATAGGTTCATTGTGCAACAATTCTCCAGGAATCTGTAGCTTCCTGGCTTTCCATATTTCAGTGAAATCTCCCAACAAGCAATAATGAAGGAATTTCTTCCATGGGCATTTTTCATAATGGAAGTGTTACCGGTTCCAAAGCTAAAGTAAATTCAAAACCACCAGCAAAAGAAATTCTACAGAAATTCTGAAGCATCCTAAGAGTAAGGTAGAAAAAGAGAAACTTCTTTTGCAGGGAAAGAAAATCTTTGAAAAACTGAAAGGCAAATTTCAGCACAGCATTCACATAAAAAATTATATGTTGGCAAACATGGAAGCAACTGTAACATCGGTTACAGTTTTCTACAGAGCCTCTGGGTGTCGCTGTTCGCCTATCTGGTAGTGAAATTGTTTCAAAGTGCCAACCATCGCATTTGCAATTTCTCTGAAACATCCAGACAAAATATGTTCTGAATATGTTCACAGAATGTTCTGAAGGCAAGTTTTATGTGGAATTTGTCAGATTGTAAAGAAAATGGAAGAAACACAGAGGCTGCAGAGCTATAAAAAGAAGATCTTCCAATGCCTTATCACAATATTCGTTTGGAAAGCAATTTCTGGGGACATTCATTATGTTATTAGAGAAGAAACACCAATTGGTTTTTTTGTGGGGAACATTGCAATGGATTTAGGAATAGATGGCAATAATCTTTCAGAATATGGACTACGGATTGCAACCAGGACAGGTATGGTTCAATATTTTGCTTTGAATTATAACAATGGCTTTTTACAAACCTCTGAAAGAATAGACAGAGAAAAAATCTGTGGATGGGCAGAGAACTGTATTTTAAGTTTTGAGATTATTATTGAGAGCAAAATAGAGATTTACAGGGTTGAAGTGAAAATTACAGACATAAATGATAATGCTCCTCAGTTTATACCTGGGAAACATGAAATCAAAATCAGTGAATTATCTACTCCCGGATCCCAGTTTCCTTTACCTGAAGCTCAAGATCCAGATCTGGGAATAAACTCTATACAGAGATATGAACTTACAGATAATAGTCATTTTTCTCTGGATATGCAAATAAAAGCAAATGGTGCCAGACAGGGTGAGCTTGTGCTGAAAAAACATCTGGATCGGGAACAGCAATCAACATATGATTTCATCTTCACAGCTAGTGATGGAGGTGAACCAGCGAAATCTGGAAGCACTAGAATCCAAGTCATTGTTCTGGATGCAAATGATAATGCACCAATTTTTAGCCAACCTATCTATGAAGTCAGTATTGAGGAGAACATTCTTAAAGGCTTCACAATTCTTACAGTAAGAGCTATTGATCTGGATGAAGGACTCTACGGAGAGATAAATTATTCATTCAAAAAAATCACAGAAGAAGATTCCAAAATATTTACTTTAAATTCAACATCTGGTACAATAACTATTACAGGCAATCTTGATTATGAAGAATCATCCTTACATGAATTTGAAGTGAAAGCCGAGGATGGAGGGGGATTATGGGGTTGGGCAAAAGTTTTGGTCGTTGTAATGGATCTTAATGACAATGCACCTCAAGTAACAATATCATTTTTCATCAATACTATATCTGAGAATTCACCAAAAGGAACAGTTATTGCCCTCCTTAATGTACAAGATGATGACTCTGGAATCAATGGAGAGGTCACTTGCTCAGTTACCGATAACCTCCCATTCCAATTAAAAAAATCTCTCAATAATTTCTATAGGTTGGTGACATACAATGATCTTGATAGGGAACTTATATCAGATTATAAAATAAGCATTACAGCTACTGATCATGGAAATCCACCACTCACTACAGTCACTGAAATCTTTCTCCAGATTCTAGATACAAATGACAACCCTCCACAGTTTCTGGAACCAAAATATATCTCCTACCTTCTAGAAAATAACCCCAAAGGAGCCTCAGCCTTTTCTCTCAAAGCAAGTGACCCAGACTGGGAAGAAAATGCCAGAATAACTTACTCCATCATTGAGAGCCAAATGAGGGACTTGCCCCTCTCCTCCTACCTCTCCATTAATTCTGAGACAGGGACCGTCTATGCCCTGAGCTCCTTGGACTACGAGGAGATTCAAGAGATTCAGTTCCAGGTCAAGGCTCAGGATGGAGGATCCCCATCGCTCAGCTCTAATGTCTCGGTGACTCTTTTCATCCTGGACCAGAATGACAACGTGCCAGAGATCCTGCACCCCTCCCCTCCCGCTGATGGCTCCACCGGGATAGAGCTGGCCCCTCGCTCTTCTGAGCCAGGTTACCTGGTCACTAAAGTAGTGGCAGTAGATGCAGACTCTGGCCAGAATGCCTGGCTCTCCTACCAGCTGATCAGAGCAACGGAACCAGGGCTCTTCACCGTGGGACTACACACCGGCGAGATCAGGACGGCTCGGCTTTTTCTGGAGAAAGATGCCCTGAAGCAAATCCTGGTGGTTTTAGTGAAGGACAACGGGCAGCCGCCTCTCTCTGCCTCGGTCACTCTCACGGTGGTTCTGGCTGACAACATCCCTGAAATTCTCTCAGATCTGAGCAACATCTCAGCTCCTGTAGATCCTCAGTCAGACCTCACATTTTATCTGGTGATTGCCGTGGCGTTTGTCTCCTGCTTGTTCTTTACTTTCCTCCTTGTCTTATTGGCCATCAGATTGTACAGGTGGAGGAATCTGAAATTGTTAGAGTCAGGAAGTGTGCATTTTAGTGGTGTCCCAGTGTCACAATTTGTTGGGATGGATGGAGTCCGAGCCTTTCTTCAGTCTTACTGCCACACTATTTCACTCACCAGAGATTCTAGAAAAAGCCACTGCGATTTTCATGAGGAAAACTGTTCAAATACTCTGACCAATCAACCTCTAACCTGTGGGGTGAGTGACCCTATCCTAGCCTGTGGGGATTTAAATTTGAAGAATGATGAGCAAACCATAGTTAAGGTGAGTTTAATATTTCAGATTAATGGTGTGTTGTGCTGATCCTATAAGCCTTTATTTATCTTGACAGTGGTTTCCCTTCAGTTTGTTCTGTCAATTGAATCTTAATACTGGATGTTTAACATTTTGTTTTTACTCTGCTGGGATCCTTCAGCTTTGTCCTGAAGTCTGTTAGGATAATGATCATACTGCTGATATGAACACTGTTCCAGAATGAATGCAGAATGTTATATCTATCACATAGATCAATTTATTTGCCATTGTTTCATTCTTGTGATATGATAAAAGGTAAAGGTAAAGGTTCCCCTGCACATGCGTGCTAGTCATTTCCGACTCTAGGGGCCAGTGCTCATCTCCATTTCAAAGCCCAAGATCCAGCGCTTGTCCGAGGACGTTTCCGTGGTCATGTGGCCAGCATGACTAGATGCCAAAGGTGCATGGAACGCTGTTACCTTCCCACCGTAGTGGTCCCTATTTTTCTACTTGCATTTTTATGTGCTTTCGAACTGGTAGGTGGGCAGAAGCTGGGACAAGTAACAGGCGCTCACTCTGTTACACGGTACTTGGGATTCGACCCGCCAAACTGCTGACCATCTGATCGACAAGCTCAGCATCCTAACCCACTGAGCCACCACATCCCTTGTGATATGATAAGGTTGGCTGATTTCCTGATGTACTGATTTTCTACTCATAATGCTCATTTCTCCTATGGTTCCCACTACTATCATCTTATGAGTTAGGGCTGAGGAGACTGGTCCAGAGTCATCCAATGAGTTTCTGTGGTTGAATGTATAATAGGGTGGAGTTCTCCTAAAATTCTCTGTGATGATCTGAAGAATTGTTGAGGAATTATGGTATCGGCTGACCACATCCTTAACATTAACAGAACTAAACAACATTTTGTTTTCTGGAGATTCACAGTCAGACCTCACATGTTACTTAGTAATTGTAGTGGCTTTGATCTCCTGTTTATTTTTTACCTTTCTCTTCATCTTCTTGGCAGTTAGACATTTCAGGTGAAAACTTTCTCAATTAGGTGATAGTGGAAGAGAGGTTATCAGGCAGAGTAGGGAAAAATTGAACTGATTCTACTGACAGTAGTGGGACTTATTGTATATAATTGGCATTGATGTGTGAAATTTTCTCCCATGTTTTAAAGTCTAACTAAGTCTACTTAATTTTGCAGGACCCTGGCAAAATTATATTACCCAACCCAACTGAATATAGAAGTGTAGCCAGTCAATTTAGGTTTACACTTGAGATCTTTTAATTAGTAAAGCTTTAAAATTACTTTGATTATCTGATGGTATATTGTGTCAGCAATATTAAAAATGATATAGGGAATTAAAGAAGGAGAGATCTCTTCTACTGTTCATACTTTCACCATCCACGTTCAGGAGAGAGATTGTGCTTTTATCTCTTTATCTCTTTTCTAGCAAAATGACTAGGACAAATTTTTTAAACCTTGCATTACCAAGAAATGCCATAAAACTCAAAGGGCATGGTTAATATTGGGGAAGAAATCTGTCAGTCTTACATTCCAAAACCTCTGCAATTCTTAATTTACTTTTAGTTAAACTGGATTAGATTTGAATCAGATTCTTGAATTTGCGATATCAAGGTAATGAAAAAACCCAATTTTATTTGAAATATTAGTGGTATGTGGCACTACAAAGTTTGAGAGCCTCTTGTCTTATAAATGTTGTCACTCATAGTTGAGAAGAATCAGATTTTTTTATAGATGTGTTGGTACATTTATATTATTAACTATTTTGGTATTTCTTATTTTGAAAGGTTGACACGACAAACTATTGTCAGAAACAATTGCTGTCTGATTTGGATAAACTACTGACCAGATGAATGGGGAGAATAATAGTTTTAAGCAATAATTAAGAGAACATTGCAGTTTGCTCAGTGAAGAGACAGTAATTTATTTAGGCAGCAAGACTTTACTTTTAATAAGATAAAAAAAATATTTGGGCGGGATGTATAAGATCTCCTACCTTGAGCAGGGGTTTAAACTAGAGGACTTCCAAAGTCCTTTCCAGCCCTATGATTCTTATGATCTAAAACTTTTGAATCTCATACTACACAATGCTTTACTATATTTTATTGGTTTCAGTATCTTCAAATACCGTAAGTAGCTGCAACAAAGGAACCAGAGAAACGAGGAGAAACATTAAGTTTGACTGAATTTGAAAATTTTGTAATATACAAACTGAATATCTGTTAATATAATTTATAAATTATTATGATTTAGAATCTGAACAAGCTAAAGACTGTATGATCATGAAAGACTGATGCAGAACATGAACATTGATATACCACAGTTGGAATTTCAGCAGAAGAAAATACATTTATTTCTAATACCATAGTTAGAGAGACTTACTATATTTTATAGGTGGTTCTCATTTAATAATCACTTGTTCAGAAACTATTTGAACTTATAACAGTGCTGAATGAGTGGTATGACTAGTCCTCATATTTACTGCCTATGCAGCATCCCTGCAGTCATGTGATTGTGATCTGGGCACTTGGCACCCAGCTCGCAAATATGATGTCACAGCATTCCATAGTCGCACAATTGTCATTTGAAACCTTCCCTACCAGCTTCCCACAAGCAAAGCCAATCAGAAAGCCAGTGTGGGAAGAATCCAGAGAAAGAAATATTTTGGGAAATATTAAAAAGGCAGAATATATTGCCCCAAAGAAAAAACCAGGTCTGCAGAAATTTATTTATTTATTTTTATTTATTTTAATTCCATTTATATCCCGCCCTTCTCCGAAGACTCAGGGCGGCTTACAAGCTTAGCAGTAGCCTTCATTCTATGTATATGCCTGCTTATTAGGGCTTTCACACACACCCCAAGCGGCATTATTACAAAGTCAGCTTAATTGCCCCCAACAATCTGGGTCCTCATTTTACCTACCTCGGAAGGATGGAAGGCTGAGTCAACCTTGAGCCTGGTGGGATGCGAACCTGCACTAATTGCAGGCAGCTGGTGTTACTTAAGGAGGCATTAGCCCACTGCTCCACCAAGGCTCTTTTTAAATGCAGATGTGATAATCTGGTCAGAAAGATTGGAGTCGGGAAGCTGGGATTAGAAAGGAAGATCCCTAGAATCAACAATCCCTCATACCAAAAAATCCAAATCATCAGCCCCAGCCCCCGGGAAGCAGGATATGACCTTTGGGACATAATAGGATTAACCCACCATTATCAGAATACCAGAAAGGCACGCTCAGACTCAAGTCAAAGTTCATGCCACAGGAACAACTCCAAACAAAAGCCCAAAGTGGTATAAAAACCCACTCTCTACTACATGTGGTCAGTTTTCTTTTCCAGAGCCATCTTTCTGTCTGGCTCTCCTCTTCAATAAACTACAACTTTCTTTCTAAATCAGTCTCCATGTTCGTTTATTCCTGGCTTGGACTGGACCCTGATGAAGATTTTTCCTTCAACACCACCAAGAAATGAGAAATTGTTAAGCGAGCACTACCTGTATTGGTGGCACATTACCCCACTCTGATTGTCAAAATGAATACTTCTTTCTCTAAATAATGCCAAAGATTAAATGAGCAGATTAAATGCATGCTAGTCGTTTCCGACTCTAGGGGCCGGTGCTCATCTCCGTTTCAAAGCTGAAGAGCCAGCGCTTGTCCGAGGATGTCTCCGTGGTCATGTGGCCGGCATGACTAGATGCCAAAGGCGCACGGAATGCTGTTACCTTCCCACCGTAGCGGTCCCTATTTTTCTACTTGCATTTTTACATGCTTTCAAACTGCTAGGTTGGCAGAAGCTGGGACGAGTAACAGGCGCTCACTCTGTTACGCGGCACTCGGGATTCGACCCGCCAAACTGCCGACCATCTGATTGACAAGCTCAGTGTCCTAACCACTGAGCCACCGTGTCCCTTAATTTAACTCTAGATATATCTAATAGATATCTTCACCAAACAATATATCCCTTCAAAATCTATTGAACTAGTAGTTCCCTATTCTCAATTTCTTGTATACTATGCATATTTATTTTGCTAAACTTTTGAGTTGTTATCTCCCCCTCCATAAAATGTTACTTCTTTTACATCCAAAGCAACTGGATATTCAGAGGCTATTAAAGCAATAAAACAGAAGGGTAAATGAAATTGCTAGAATGCTTATTCCTTGAAACAGTTTCAATAGATAGATGGTCACTTCTAGACGTTTTCTCTACTTTTAATTCCAACTAGTTTGTCCAAATGAAGCAAATTAGAAGTATTTCAGAAATTACCAAAAGCTAACGAAGAGTTACAATAATTTTCCCTGGTAGCTACCATCCCCTTACCCTGCCAACAGTCTGCTCTCACATGACAAAACTCAGCTGTATATTTAGGTCTAGAAGCTTCACTTAATTGATGCCAGATGTCCTTCCAGCCATGACTTTTCTTCTTGATTCCTAAGGAGGTCTTTGTGGTAGGGAAAGCATAGGATCCTTGTTTTCATTTTCTAACCACACGTTCTCTATCAAACCAGGGATTGGAATAAAAAAGTGTTCCATATAATGAAGTAGATTCTTATAAAAAGGGGAATATCTTGTCTAAGAAATGTGCAAATTAAACTATAGTCACATCCTCCAATGGGTTCCTATTAATGAGCTTAATGGATTTAATGGAGCTGCTTATAAAGATGATGATATGGTATTGAAGACAATGAATACGTGGTCATACAAAAATATGAACACAGAACAAAGAACAGAATAGAAATAGTAAACAGAAGAAGTCATGAGATTTAGAGGGATGAGATGGATGAAGGCTAGTGTTATGAAAATTAAAAGGAAGGAAGGAAGGAAGGAAGGAAGGAAGGAAGGAAGGAAGGAAGGAAGGAAGGAAGGAAGGAAGGAAGGAAGGAAGGAAGGAAGGAAGGAAGGTAGGTCCTGGGATGAAAGGAGGAGAAGTGAATGAGAAAATGGTGAGTGTGAGGGACTGTGGGGAAGCTGAGAAAGAAATGAGACTATGCTAGGGAGTTCATAAATACTCTGTCTTTATGACTCCCCTAATAATAAAGACTACAGGACAGGTTCCAAAATTCTATACTTTACCTATAATCTGTGCATTAAAACAGCTTACTGAAGTCTGTGTAATTCTTGCTTATTTGTAGCCTACTATGAGGAGCCTGACAGGGGAGAGGACAATTTATGGGTACAAGATGAGAAGCATTAAATTAATGCAATATGTACTGTATACCAAGCTATTCATATTAAAAGTTTGCATAGATATTTGGTTTTAACTAACTTCGATTAAACAAGAAGCACCAGCACTTTCCAATTCTTGATTCCCTTCTAATCTCCTTAAAAAACCCACTGGAGGATATTGCTTGGTAAAATACAAAATATTTATTCTATCTAGCCAGTCCATTTAATACAGGAATCACAATGCCCTTCCTGCTTCCCTTCTGCTGGATTGAGTAGAGAAAAATAGATAGGTCCTGTATACAGTGGAAAAATATAGAAATAAACATAAAGTTCCTCCTTACATCTTTATTTCAAAAGGCTTCTTTATACAATAGATGAGATATGATTTCACTTTTTATTCAATTTTTTTTAGTAGCAATGGTCAAACAACACTTGGGTGTTCATAGTATAGTAAGCTTTCTGTCATTCTGAGCTGAGCCTCTGGGTGTCACTGTTCACCAGGAAGGAAAAGAAATCAAAAGACAAGAGTCCTGTGTTGCTATTCATTACATACAGTACATTTACCAAGTAAGTGAAAGAACAATCTGAAAACCAAGAGGTGCATTTTCCATTTGGCTTTGAAGTAGCTGATTTCATCGAGAGAATGGAAGGCACGCAAACCTGCAGCTGTAAAAGGAGGATCCTGCAATACTTTGCTATTATTTTTGCTTGCAAGATGGTTTCTGGGCAGATTCATTACTCGATTCCTGAGGAGATGCACAAAGGCTCTTTTGTGGGAAATCTTGCAAAGGACCTGGAAATGGAGGGGATGAAGATTTCAGAAAATGGACTCCGCATTATTTATTTATTTATTTATTTATTTATTTTAATTCCATTTATATCCCGCCCTTCTCCGAAGACTCAGGGCGGCTTACAAGCTTAGCAGTAGCCTTCATTATTATTCCCAATGTAGGTATGATCCAATATTTTGCTTTCAATGTCAACAGTGGTCATTTAGAAACATCTGAGAGAATTGACCGGGAAGAAATATGTGGACAGGTAGAAAAGTGTATATTGAAATTCCAGATTCTTCTTGAACATAAATTAAAGCTTTATGCAATTGAGGTGGAAATTACTGACATAAATGACAATGTTCCTCATTTCCCTCTATGGGAACAAGAGTTGGAAATCAGTGAGGCATCTATACCTGGATTCCGGGTCCCTCTTTCTGAAGCTCAAGATCCAGATCTGGGAATAAATTCTATACAGAGCTATCAACTCAGAGGCAGCAGCCATTTTTCTCTGGATACACAAATAGGAAAAAATGGCTTCAGACATACTGAACTGATACTGGAAAAAATTCTAGACAGAGAGGAACAAGCTGTTTATAATCTAATCCTTACAGCTAGTGATGGAGGAGATCCTATCCAAACTGGCACTGCAGAAATCAAAATTATTGTTTTAGATGCAAATGACAACGCACCGGTTTTCAGCCAACCAATCTATGAAGTGAATGTCGAAGAGAATATTCCTAAAGGATCTATTATTGCTATTGTACATGCCACGGATCTTGATGAAGGGCTTAATGGAGAGGTGAAATACTCCCTGAAAAAGACTACAAATCTGGATGTTCCCATATTTCACCTTAATTCCACAACAGGTGAAATTACACTCACTGGGAATCTTGATTATGAAGAATCTACTTTCTATGAATTTGAAGTACAGGCCAAAGATGGGGGAGGATTTACTGATAGATCGAAGGTTGTTATTTTCATTACAGATTTGAATGATAATACACCTGAACTAGCAATTACTTTTGTCACCAATTCCGTACTTGAAAGTTCGCCACCTGGAACTGTTATTGCAATTTTAAATGTACGAGACAGAGATTCTGGAGTCAATGGAGAAATCACAGTCTCCATTCCAGACAACCTCCCTTTCCAATTAAAGAAGTCCTCTGATGAGTTTTATAGTTTAATGACAGATAACGCCCTGGACAGAGAACAGATATCAGCCTTTAATATAACCATAATAGTGACTGACCATGGAATGCCTTCTCTCTCAACAACCACAGTGATTGAACTACACATCCTAGACACAAATGACAACCCTCCACTGTTTCAGAAATCAATTTATCCTTTCTATGTTGTAGAGAATAACCAAATGGGTGCTTTTATAAGTTCCTTAAAAGCGAACGATCCAGACTGGGAAAGGAATGCAGTAATAAAATATTCTATCACTGGAAACCAGACGACTGAATCATTTCTCTCCTCTTACATCTCCATTAACTCTGAGACAGGAGCTATTTATGCATTAACCTCATTTGATTATGAAAATTTTAAGAAGATTCAGTTCCATGTTAAGGCTCAGGATGGTGGCTCCCCATCACTCAGCTCCAGTGTCTCTGTTATTATTTACATCCTGGACCAGAATGACAACGTGCCAGAGATCCTGCACCCCTCCCCTCCCGCTGAGGGCTCCACCGGGATAGAGCTGGCCCCTCGCTCTTCTGAGCCAGGTTACCTGGTCACTAAAGTAGTGGCAGTAGATGCAGACTCTGGCCAGAATGCCTGGCTCTCCTACCAGCTGATCAGAGCAACGGAACCAGGGCTCTTCACCGTGGGACTACACACCGGCGAGATCAGGACAGCTCGTCTTTTTCTGGAGAAAGATGCCCTGAAGCAAATCCTGGTGGTTTTAGTGAAGGACAACGGGCAGCCGCCTCTCTCTGCCTCGGTCACTCTCACGGTGGTTCTGGCTGACAACATCCCTGAAATTCTCTCAGATTTGAGCAACATCTCAGCTCCTGTAGATCCTCAGTCAGACCTCACATTTTATCTGGTGATTGCCGTGGCGTTTGTCTCCTGCTTGTTTTTTACTTTCCTCCTTGTCTTATTGGCCATCAGATTGTACAGGTGGAGGAATTCACAGTTGGATTCTGGGAGGATAAATTTCAGTGGTGTACCTGCCTCACAATTTGTAGGCATCAATGGAGTCCGAGCATTTCTTCATTCTTACTGCCAGGAGGTTTCTCTGACTGCAGATGCCAAGGGAAATCACTTCAATATTTCCAAAGCAAATGATTCAGATACTCTGTGTATTAAAGAAGATTACGCTGCAAAGGATCCAAATGTAACTGGTGAAGATTTAAATTTAAATAACGATGATCTAATAGTAATTCAGGTAAGGTAATTGTTTTAAATCATCTTGATTTTTTTTTGTTCTTATATGCACTTATTTATCTTAATGTATGTTAATTTTCTCTGCTACATAAGATATTATTGATTTTGCTAGTATTGTAAGCATCACATTATCCATTCTCTAACTTGGAGAAATATTATACTGAATTTTCAGCAGGTCCAATGATGCACAGTTTCTTAAATATAACCACGTTCCATCGAGATCAATTACTAAAGAGGAACATCTCAGGGAACTAACTCTTTACATCAATTGTATATGTTAGCAGCCAAACCATTTTTAAAAGATATCTCCCAAAAATTAAGCAGCAGGCCTGTATGAAACTTCTCAGATTTTGGTTAACTTGAAGAGGGTATAGGATGTAAAAGGGAAGCACCAGAAGGCCTTCAAAGTTTGAGATAAATGAGGAATGAGGTAAAATATTGATGGTAGTAGAATAGTTATGGGGTGGTGATGAAGCCACCACAGCTTCTGGAGGCAAGCCGTTCTGCTGGTTAATTGTTCTCACTGTCAGGAAATTCCTCTTTAATTCTAGGTTGCTTTTCTCTTTATTTAGTTTCCATCCATTGTTTCTTGTCTTGCCTTCTGGTGCTTTGGAAAATAGGTTGAGCCCCTCTTCTTTGTGGCAGCTCCTCAAACACTGCTATCATGTCATCTCTAGTCTTTCTTTTCACTAAACGAGACAGACCCAATTCCTGCTACCGTTCTTCATATGTTTTAGCCTCGAGCCCCCTAATCATCTTTGTTGATCTTCTCTGTACTCTTTCTAGAGTTTCAACCACTTTTTGAGATTGTGGTGACCAAAACTAGATGCAGTATTCCAAGTGTGGAATAGTGTGACTTTAAGCTCAGTGGACATGTATTGGTTGGGAATTCTGGTGTCACATATTTGCCTTCTAACAGAAGCAATAGTTACAGTAATAGTGGTAGATACATACCTTTACTAGTCTTGCAAGGCAAAAAATAAGTAGCCTCTACTGCTGTTAAGATGAGGTACCAGTCACACGAGCTGATGGCAAACCGTGCACCAGCTGAGACAAAGGGATAATATTCCAAAGTGATGACTTTACACAATTTATGGTGTAAAAAGACTACGCATCATTTTCCTTTGATTATTGCAATCTACCTTCTACTAAGCTGTAGACAACCAAGATCGTAGCTGATTTTTTTAACAAAATGAGTTGAGTTTTTATAAATAGAAACTGTGTGGCTGTCTGAAGTTATTCAAAATACTGTAGTTTCTTTTCAGTGTGCATATGTGTTTATTGTGGTCATACATATCTGATGAGTTAGAAAATCCATTGATCACAGTGGCAATAAATAAGGGTGATAGGAACATCTAGCAAATTGTGTCTTCTGCTACAGAAAAGTTCTTCTTGAATAGTTGTGTCAGGTCCCTATAGATCCCTGTCGGGGACGCTGCCATTCTGATGATAGGAAGGACCTTTGGAGCTTTGTGATGTGCTTAGCTTTGCTTTGTTTATTTTGTGTCTCTTTGCTTTGATGTAGCTTCTTGGGGAAGGGGAGAGAACAGCCTGGGGCCATCTGCCTTGCCTCACCAAGGATGCAACGCTTGGGAAGATGCCTGGGAACATCTTATTGCATCCTCTGTCCAGAGTTCTCACAATACCTTTGCACCTCTGGACTGGTTCCCTATGGACAGGGCAGTTGGGAGGGGTTTTGAACAATGGGATTTAACATAATGTTTTCGCGTGGGAAGCTTCAGAGCCTGCCTGCTTTCTCTCCTTTCACTATTTCTCAATAAAAGTTCCTTTTGAAATGATGCCAGTTTCAAGAGTTCTCCTTTCTTGGGAGAACTAGCTGAAGCAGGACCTTACATTAGGCAAGATCTGCAAAGTGGTCAATCCGTAGCGGCACCAGCCCCTACCATGGGGACCCAGCAAACGATGTAAGCACGGACTAAAAGACCTCTACAAAAACTCAGTCAGACCCAAACTCCAACGAGTGGACAGAGGAAGTTGCTGCCCTGGAAGATCCTGAGAAGCCGAGATAGTCTGCTTGTGTGGGGAAGAAGGAGGATTGGGAAGGAAGAGCCAAGGAAGTCACCCTCACCTGTGGTAGCTGGTGACATGGCTGGAAGTGCGAAATGGAAGTGCTCTACGATGAAGGTGAATCAGATGAAGAATTGGACCATGCTGATCACCTCATAAAGCAAGCCATGTGTTTCTTGATGGAAGCATTCCAAAGCCTGAAAACATGAGGGGCCATAGCCCACTCGGAAAGTGGGGGGAGTGGGGGGATCCCCCTTCCAGAGACAGCTGCGGGTGCCCCTAAATTGGCCAAGAGGGTGATTGCCATGCCAGCCAGCCCTCCCCGAAGGGACCCAGAAGGCACACTTGCAGGCCCCTTGGGGGACAACCCCTCAGCAGGAATAGAAGGTGCTCCCCCCAGGCTTCAAATTTGACAGGGACCCTCAGCAACAGGGATTTTTCTTCACCCACATCCTCACATATATGCAAGAATATGGGTGAGACATCCCCACTGAGGGGGCTAGTATGAGAATAGTTACCCTAGCCCTGGAGGGAGCCACAGCCCACTGGATGGTGACCCTCCACAATGCCAATTCTCTGGAGCTCCAGAATTTCAGCCAGTTTATGATGGCACTGAGATGGAGGTTCAAGAACCCCCTGGCTGATTGGTAAGCCAGAGACTGCATCAAAACAGTGAGACAGGGCTGGTGCCCAGTAGCCAAATACATCGGGGAGTTCTGGGACTTAGCCTGCCACCTCAGCTGGCTGGAAGATATCTTGTTGAGTTGCTTCAAGGACAGACTGAACCTGTACCATGCCTGCATCACCAGAGGAGCCCCGGATCGCCTCCACAACTGGTGCATCCTTGCTGAAGAGGCAGAGATCGATCAGGTGTGGAATCAGTACCAATCAGGCAGAGTATGGAGGTGATCTCCACCCAAGAAGAGAGGGGAGATGGCCAAACCTCAGACAGCACGGCAGCACTTAACTGCCTGCTTTCTCCACTTTCACTGGCTCTCGATAAAAGTTCCTTTTGAAATGATGCCAGTTTCAAGAGTTCTGCTTTCTTGAGAGAACTAGCTGAGGCAGGACCTTACAAGTTGGCCATCTGACTGCTTTCTTTAAAGTGATCACATGCCCTATGAGGGAAGAACAGGGTAGAAGAATGGTTGTTGAATCATGAGGAATTTGTTGGAGATCTGGAGGATAAAACCACTCAGGTTTGCTCAGAAAGAGACACTATCCGGCATGTCCTATAAAAGTGACTGAGTCATCATCTTGCAGGATATGTTTGAGCCCATTAGTCTTGCGGAAGGGGCAACCTTTGTGGTGGCATCAGTTCCATCCACTTGCAGTCTATATTTCTGTCCTTCTTGGCTTCTGAAAGTCCACTGAGAGGTGTCACGGTGCTGGATCAGAGGAGTTGTGAATGTTATCACCAGATTTGAAGCAAAGTTGTACATTCCCCTTCCTCAACCTCCAGGGCTTTCCATTATGAAGTGCCATGGGACTCAAGATTCTTTCCCCCTTTATGTAACATCTATATGAAGCAGGTAGGGAAGGTCTTCTGATGGCATACATAGAGCATCTCACCTCTGACTCCAAAAGAAAATGCAGTTGAAGTTTGTCCTCATGCCCGCAGGCCATCTAACCAGAGATCTAAACATTACAGGAAAGATAAGGAGTTAAAAGGAACTATACCTGATTTCAGCAGCATGGATCCCTCCAAATACTTAACCATCATTTGAGCATTCTTATTATGCCTTCTCGGGGATCTGGAATACAGAATACAGAATACCAGAGTTGGAAGGGACCTTGAAAATCTAAACCAAGTCCCTGCTCAAGAAGGAGACTCTATACTGGCCTGGGCAAATGATTGTCCAATCTCTTCTTGAAAACCTCCTGTGATGGAGCACCTACTGCTTCTGGATGCAAGCCTTTCCATAGATTAATTGTTCTAACTGAAAGAAAATTTCTCCTTAATTCCAGATCGGATCATTTTTTAACGAGCTTCCACCCATTGCTTTTTGTCCTAACAAGAATTTTGGAGAATAAATCAACCCCCTGTTCTCTGTGACAGCACCTTAAGTACTGGAGGACAGCTATCATGTCACCCCTAATCCTTCTCTTCATTATGCTATACACACATAGTACCCTTAACCGTTCATCCTATCATCCTTGTTACTCTTCTCTGCTCCCTTTTTCTCAGCATCTTTTTAGTATCATGGCAACCAGAATTATTATTTTTTATCATGGCGACCAGAATTGGATGTAGTATTCCAAATGTGGCCTCACCAGTGCAGTATAGAACAGTACTATTGATTCTTGTGATCTTGACACTATTCCTCTGTTGATGCAACCTAGGACTGCATTGGCTTGTTTGGCTGCTGCAGAACATTGCTACTTCATACTTAGGTGATAGTCCACTAGGACACCAAGATTAACTTAAACAATTATTCAGTTCTTTTATTCTATGTGTGACTCAATGTTTTTGAACTGAATTTTAATTTGATTTCATTTAATTTAATTTCTGTTATGGGGAATTATGGGGATTTTACATTTGTTTATTGCTGTAAACTGCTGGAATCCTATGATTCATCATGCCAGTAGTTCTCAATTTGAAACTAAAATTGAATTACAGCTGTAAGTTGTGGAAGTCATTAACTGGGGGTCATTTCTTGACCTTACTTAATTTTACAGCAGTAATTAAGTGAATGCCATGGTTGTTAAGCAAATGCTGCAGTCATTAAGCGAACACTATGGTTATTAAATGAATTCTTATACTCAATGGTACATTTTCTTTTGCCAGAAGCAGGAAATAAGCACCGGAGACAGGCAAAGCTTCCCCCCCACCAAAATTGTGGTCATGTGGTAAACAGGTATAAATGCGATCCTGTTGCAAAGCACTCAAAATGCATTCACATGATCGCAGGTGTGTTTGTGTATGTGGCCATCAGAACATCAAAATTGGAGCACAGGTAGCTCTGGGGAGGCCCATCGTATCATCAGTCACTAAGCAACCGGTGGTTAAGCAAGTATAGCATACATACATACATACATATATCCATAGATAATGTGGAGAAGTGGCCTTAACAACATCAGGAGGCAATCAGCTTTTGGAAATAGCTCCACTCCCGGAGTTATGAAGATGTGATACTAGATATTCCTTGTCAAGCAGCTCAGAAACCCCAACCAAGTTTTAAGTGAAGCTGATTTAAGGAACCATCCCTTTCTTGTTTTTTCCTGACTTTGATGAATAAAGTGCTCATCTTCAAAATTAAACATAGATTTCAAAAGTTAGGAAAAGATAAGGAAGCCCAAAAATCATTTTAACTTTACAGTATTGGATTTTTTCTTTTTTCTTATTTGCAATTAAATAGTTACTTTTAAAAAATGAAGGCGAATATACATGTCTCCGGATAATGTTGCAAGATCCAATTTGGTCCAACCAGTTCCCTGAGGATGGGCTCCTGCACGAGTCCAAAAGCTTGGTAGAGTAAACGTCTGGTCCTGGTGACCCAGATTAGATCTTAATTACATTTTATTTCTATTGTTTCATTTGGTACAGAGATGCAAATTTAATTATTCCAAATAAGGAGTACAGCTATTTCTTGCCCAATAAGAACCCCAATAAAATCTTTTTGTAATTTGCGGGGAGGGGTCTTAGTATTGTAAAAGTTCACAACATCTGGATCACCCAATACCAGAGTTCACCCTGTGATTGTTTTTACTACGTGTTACCACTGCTATTATTACTATTATTACATCATTTTTATTGCTACAGCTATCACCACAAATCTCAGGCCAATAGACAACTAGAAATGCATTTCAATAAATATTTGAGCAGACATTATGTAGGGTTTCAGATTATCAGAAAATCCCAAGGCTGCACCTTAGCCTGGCAAGATGATATGCTGGGAGAAGAAGCCCCTTTTGCATTATTGCCAAGAAAACAAGTCAGACATGTACATGCAGTCATAAGGCTTCAACTTAGTTCTTGGGAGAGTTTGGTTGTACGTCTACACCAATACTACAAAATAGGTGTGCAATAAGCACCCAGTGCAAATCACCAAGGTTGGGTGCAGTAGAGCATTGACCACATCCATAAAAAAACAACAACAACACAGCATTATGCACTGGCTGAAATCATAGAATTGTCTTCAAGGAAAGTCCCATGCAAAATGACTGATTGTTAACTATCTCAATACAAGCTTATAATTTTCCCATGGTCAAAATTTTATCTTAGCACTTGTCTTTTCTTTGGCATGAAAAATCTTGTAATAGTTTCTGTGAACTAATTGCTATGTGATGAGGGCACTTTTTTTTCTCCTTGTGGGCATTATTCCTCCCTGAATTTGATTATCCATCGTATGCACTGTTGCTAGTTTTAACCTGTTTTATTGTTTCTTTTAAAATGTATTTGTTTTCTTGTGAACTGTAACTGTCCTGTTTGTGTTATTTTTTTTAAATAAAAAAACAGAATAGATTCTTTTAAACAAACCATGGCAAATTCTGTATATTATTTGTATGATCAAGGATATTCTGCAGTTTTGGATTGAGCCTCTGGGTGACACTATTTACCACCGAGGAACAAAAACGTAAGAATGAGCCACTCCAGTTTTGTCAATACATTAAAGCACTCCATTACAGAGACCAGGCGACAGTGAAACAGAAGCACATTTTGCTTCCAAACCTGGATACAATATATTTTCAACTGGAACCTGAACAGCATAAGAGAACCTCAGCAGTCAGTAAGTACTATCAAAAGAGCTTTTAATCCTGAGTGGATGCTATTTATATTGTAGCAAAACAATGAAGAAAACTAAGAGATTATGGAATTATGAACAGAGAATTCTGCAATACTTCATTATGATGATTGTTTGGGAAGCAGCTTCTGGGCAGATCCGTTATTCCATTCCTGAAGAGATGCCAAAAGGTACTTTTGTGGGAAACATTGCAAAGGACCTGGGAATGGATGGGAAACAACTTTTAGATCATGGACTTCGTATTGTCATTAATGCAGGTACAATTCAATATTTTCTTCTGAATGTCAACCGTGGGCATTTAGAAATTTCCCAAATAATAGACAGAGAGAAAATATGCAAAGAGACAGAAAAATGCATAATAAAATTCCAGATCCTTATTGAAAGTAAACTAAAGCTTTATGGAATTGAAGTAGAAATCACAGATATAAATGACAATGCTCCTCAATTTCCCTCTAAGGAATGGACAATGAAAATCAGTGAGATGTCAGCATTAAAAGAACAATTTCCTTTACCAAAAGCTCAAGATCCAGACCTGGGGATAAATTCTGTGCAAAACTATCAACTCACAGCCAGTAACCATTTTTCCCTGGAGATGCAAAGAAGCGAAACTGGCACCAGATCTATTAAACTAGTGTTGGAAAAATCACTGGACAGGGAAGAGCAGTCAGTTTATGATCTGATCCTTACAGCTTTTGATGGTGGTGATCCCATTAGGTCTGGCATAGTACAGATTCATATCATTGTTCTGGATGCAAATGATAATGCACCAGTTTTCAGCCAACCAATCTATGAAGTGAAACTCAAAGAGAACCTGCCCAAAGGATCCATAATAGCTACAGTAACAGCTTCTGATATGGATGAAGGAACCAATGGAGAAGTAAAATATTCTTTTGAGGAAATAAACAAGAACAATCAAAACATGTTTCTGTTAAATTCGACTACAGGGGAAATTATCCTTGTGGGGAGCCTTGATTTTGAAACATCGTCAACGTATGAATTTGAAGTGCAAGCCATGGATGGGGGTGGGCTGAGTGATAGGTCAAAGGTTGTGATTTTGGTTACAGACTTAAATGATAATGCACCTGAGTTAGACATCACCTTTGTGATCAACTCGGTGCCTGAGAACTCTCCAGCTGGGACCGTCATTGCCCTTTTAAATGCCCGAGACAGAGATTCAGGAGACAACGGAGAGGTTAAATGCTCAATTCCCAGCAGCCTCCCTTTTCAGCTCAAGAAAACAATGGAGAGCTTCTACAGTTTAGAGACAGAGAAAGCTCTTGACAGGGAACAATTGCCAATTTACTCTATTACAGTTACAGCGGTGGATGACGGGGCACCACCACTCTCTACATCTGTGGTTATTTCACTCCAGGTGTTGGACACAAATGACAACCCTCCACAGTTTCTGGAATCAAAATATACCTCCTACCTTCTAGAAAATAACCCCAAAGGAGCCTCAGCCTTTTCCCTCAAAGCAAGTGACCCAGATTGGGAAGAAAATGCCAGAATAACTTACTCCATCATTGAGAGCCAAATGAGGGACTTGCCCCTCTCCTCCTACCTCTCCATTAATTCTGAGACAGGGACCGTCTATGCCCTGAGCTCCTTGGACTACGAGGAGATTCAAGAGATTCAGTTCCAGGTCAAGGCTCAGGATGGAGGATCCCCATCACTCAGCTCTAATGTCTCGGTGACTCTCTTCATCCTGGACCAGAATGACAATGTGCCAGAGATCCTGCACCCCTCCCCTCCTGCTGATGGCTCCACCGGGATAGAGCTGGCCCCTCGCTCTTCTGAGCCAGGTTACCTGGTCACTAAAGTAGTGGCAGTAGATGCAGACTCTGGCCAGAATGCCTGGCTCTCCTACCAGCTGATCAGAGCAACGGAACCAGGGCTCTTCACCGTGGGACTACACACCGGTGAGATCAGGACGGCTCGGCTTTTTCTGGAGAAAGATGCCCTGAAGCAAATCCTGGTGGTTTTAGTGAAGGACAATGGGCAGCCGCCTCTCTCTGCCTCGGTCACTCTCACGGTGGTTCTGGCTGACAACATCCCTGAAATTCTCTCAGATCTGAGCAACATCTCAGCTCCTGTAGATCCTCAGTCAGACCTCACATTTTATCTGGTGATTGCCGTGGCGTTTGTCTCCTGCTTGTTCTTTACTTTCCTCCTTGTCTTATTGGCCATCAGATTGTACAGGTGGAGGAATCTGAAATTGTTAGAGTCAGGAAGTGTACATTTTAGTGGTGTCCCAGTGTCACAATTTGTTGGGATGGATGGAGTCCGAGCCTTTCTTCAGTCTTACTGCCACACTATTTCACTCACCAGAGATTCTAGAAAAAGCCACTGCGATTTTCATGAGGAAAACTGTTCAAATACTCTGACCAATCAACCTCTAACCTGTGGGGTGAGTGACCCTATCCTAGCCTGTGGGGATTTAAATTTGAAGAATGATGAGCAAACCATAGTTAAGGTGAGTTTAATATTTCAGATTAATGGTGTGTTGTGCTGATCCTATAAGCCTTTATTTATCTCAACAGTGATTTCCCTTCAGTCTCTTCTGAAGGGAAGTTCAATGAAGTTTAATACTTGATTTTCTAAATATCTGGTTTTGTATTCCTTATAAAATTTATTTGTTTACCATTTTCTATTATATTGGTAATATGAAATTTCTGAGGAATTGATTTATATAATTACACAGAGGAGCATTGATATGAAAATACTGTGTTTTTAGAAATAGATTTTCGTAATATATGTTTATCCTGTATATGAAAACTGTATCAGAAAGATATAGACATAACATTTTTAAACATTTCATTCTTCTCCCTTTCAATGTATCTTTTAATTTTCTAGTGATATAATAGAACAGAGGAAAGAAAATGCATAACTTAATTTCTTCCACTTTAGATTAATGTTAGGTTTCTTGGTGACATGAATTTTTTCTTTCAGATGTCTAACTGCATTACATTCATATTCTCCCGATTGAATATTCTCTTGGTAATATATCTTTAGCTCTCATGTTGTTTGTATGAGGTCTGGATTGTAATATTGCTCAAACCTGCTTCTTATTAACTCTGAGTGATAACTCATGAGGAGAATTTCAAGAAAATTATGATTATTGTAAAGATTATTGTAGAAGAAAACACCATAAAAATAATGGTTCCCAAATTTTATTGGTTCTGTATAATTTTATTGCATTGCCTCTAGGCTAAAAGAAATATCTAACAAATATATTTCCTGCAAAAAATTTAAAATATCCCATGACACTGCTGTAGGTTTATTGTAGTGTGTTGGAACACCATTATCCACAGTTTGGGAATCATGTATGTAAAGAAAAGAGCATCTCGTATATCTCCCCCAATTTTTTAAGTTATGTTGTTACTTAGCACAACACAGGAGAAATTATGTTTCCAGATACTGGCCATTTTAATGTAAAGGTATTCCTATACAGTGTGTAGTCATAGCAGTGAATGAATATGATTTATAGATGACGGCCATGTTATAGATAGTTTCAGTGCACTCAGTCTAAAATTCCATTACTTTCTTGACTCAGAGAAATTCAGAATGTTTGCAAGCCATTAAAATAATGATATGGATTGATCTGAAACATAACTGAAACTTTTTTAAAAAAAAAAGTTTGGAAAAGTATGGGTTTAACCTACTGGAACCTAGGGTTTAATCTACTGGAAGAAATAAGTGCATTTATGTACTACTGCCTTACCATACCTCCAATAAAGGACATTGTGACTACTTTTGTGTCTACATCAAATTAGTCCATGTCAGGAAGAGTATGCACACATTAAGGAAGCAATGGGGTAGCACAAGGTTCCGTCTTAGGCCCAGTACTCTTCAATATCTATATAAATGGCTTAGATGAGGGAAATGAAGGGGAACTCATCAAATTTGCAGATGACACCAAACTGACAGGAGTAGCCAACACCCCAGAAGACAAACTCAGGATCCAAAAAGATCTTGACAGACTTGAACAATGGGCCCTATCCAACAAAATGAGTTTCAATATGGAGAAAAGCAAAGTCTTACATTTAGGCAGGAAAAATCAAAGCTACAAGTACAGATTGGGTGAGACCCAGCTTAACAACAGTAACTGTGAGATGGACCATGGAATCCTAGCGGATGACCACTTGACTATGAGCCAGCAGTGTGCAGCAGCAGCCAAAAAACCTAATACAATTCTGGGTTGTATAAAAACAGAGGCATGGAATCAAGAACATGCAAAGTATTAGTACCTCTTTAAAAAAAAACCTAGTAAGACCACACCTGGAATACTGCAGCCAATTTTGGTCACCATATCACAAAAAAGATATTGAGAGTCTGGAAAAAATTCAGAGAAGAGCAACTAAGATGATCAACGGCCTGGAGACTTAAAACATATGAAGATCTGCTACAGGACTTGGGTTTGGCTAGTCTAAAGAAAAGAAGAAATAAGGGAGACATGATAGCAATATTACAGTATTTGATGGGCTGCCACAAAGAAGAGGAGGTCATGTTATTTACCAAAGAACCAGAGGGCAGGACAAGAAACAATGGTTGGAAACTGACCAAAGAGAGAAGCAACCTGGAATTAAGGAGAAACTTCCTGACAGGAGGACAATTAACCAGAAATCGTGGGTGCTCCATCACTGGAGATTTTTTAAGAAGAGGCTAGACAGCCACTTGCCTGAGATGGTATAGGTTCTCCTGCTTGAGCAGGGGGCTGGACTAGAAGACCTCCAGGGTCCCTTCCAGCTCTATTCTATTCTATCTACTGTAAGTAACATTGTTGTACTGGCAATAGAAAAGAGCTTCTCCAGAGCCCTTCAGTTAGAGGCAATCACTACTTTGAGAAATGTGTAAAAATTGCAGACTGAATTTTTGTACATGTGCATTTTGCTCTTATTCTCTTCCCTCTCACCGACTTCCTACTTAATTAGCTGATCAATCAGAACTTGGATAAACAACAGTATTATCTCCTTATTTCCTGACTAGTGGAATGTCTCAGTTTGTTCAGTTTCCTCCCACTGATACCTAGTGTATTTCTGGATGTGCCTGTACTAGTTCAAAAGAAAGCAACTATGCTTTTTAAAGAAATAGATTACAATTTATTTTTTTCTGCTTGCATAAAATATTTAGTTTAATATTTTTGCTTGTTTGCTTAAAAACAAATTTGTTTGGAAGATATTTTCCATGGAATTGGTCGGCAAAAGCTTGTTTGAAATACAAAGAACTAATTACTTTGCAATTAAGTCAAGAAGATTTATTTGAAAGAACATAAGTTTAAGATGAGTGCTGACATTCAGTATATGCACTTTCTAGCTTACATAACGTACAAACGTTTCTGGAACACAAATGCTACAGTAACTGAATAAGAAATAAATAAGTGGAACTTATTATTGGGATTAAATAGTAGGTGTAGATTTATTAGTAAGAATTATGAGTTTATAGTCATCTAGATTGTTTATTTGTTTATACAGTAATCTATACCCCAACTGCTGATTGATTAATTTGTGGGCTTTGACTTTATGAATATCTTGATGCTCCTCCCATCTTCTAGCCTTCAAGTATGAAGAAGGTGAAATCCAGATCATGACTGTTTCATTTGGTGAAAAGGAATCAGGAACCCCAGTTCCATTGGTCAGAAAATTAAAACAATGTCAAAAAATGTATACCATTTGTTCAGCAATTGATGTTGCAATGCCACTAACAAATCATTAAATTAGTTACAGCTTAACAGAACAACAGAATAGAATAACAGAGTTGGAAGGCATGTTGGAGGTCTTCTAGTCCAACCCCCTGCTCAGGCAGGAAACCCTTAACCATTTCAGACAATAATATTCTATGTTTTTTTGTAACAAAATAAGCCATGGAATTAAAATAAAGCTTTATCAGGAAACGCAGTTCACAGTATAGACTCAGAGTGTCACTATAGGACAGTAGCAGCCTTGGATCAGCCCTTGATTCTTCCGCAGCTGTATCCGTCAGTTGAATTTCAACTGAGTAGAAAACAGATGCAGCAGAAAGCTTTATTCTAAAAGATGTTCCGGAAAGAATATTTTTCCTTATGAATCAACTCAATAAGACCATTTTTTTTCCTCCAATATTATTGCTAAAGAGTGTGAAATTGGAAGCTATAACTCTAAGAAGAAAAAACAAACAAGGAAGGCAATGACAATAATGGAAGCAAGCTACATAAAGGGAATACAGAAACTCAATTTGAGGCAAGTACTTTTTCTGTTCATATTCTGGGATTTGGTCAACTGGGTGGTACCTGAGCAGGTTCAGTACTCACTTTCAGAGGAAACAGAAAAAAATTCCTTTGTGGGGAATCTTGCTAAAGATTTAGAGCTGGATATTGAACATTTACAAAAACGCAAACTTGCTGTTTCTTCAGAAAAGCAGTATTTTGCTTTGAATGAGAAAAGTGGTGATCTATATGTGAATGACAGAATAGATCGGGAAAAAATTTGTGGAAACTCACCTGTTTGTATCCTGCAGTTAGAAGTTGTGGCACATAATCCTTTGAATATTTTCCACATAAAGGTTTTCATCCTAGATATTAATGATAATGCCCCATATTTCCGAAAGAAAAATATCAGTCTCAATTTGAGTGAGTCTCATTTGCCAGGAGCTCGATTTGCTCTGGGAAATGCTGAAGATGACGACATTGGAATCAACTCACTTCAAGATTATCATTTGAGCTCAACCCCATATTTCAAACTAGAAATTCAAGAGAGCAAAGATGGTGGCAAATATGCAGAATTAATTTTGCAAAAGCCATTAGACAGAGAAAAGGAGCACACACACCACTTGATTCTTACAGCTTCAGATGGAGGACGTCCAGTGAAAACGGGGACTCTTAACATAGAAGTCAATGTTATTGATATAAATGACAATCCACCAGTCTTCTCCCAGGCAACTTACAAAACAAGTCTGAAAGAGAATACACCAAGAGGGACTTTTGTGCTTCAAGTGAAAGCATCTGATAGTGATGAAGGGTCAAATGCTGAGATATCTTATATTTTCTGGGAAAATCCAGAAAATGTGAATCAGAAATTTAATTTGGATCCCACTGATGGAACAATTTCACTTGAGGAAAGTATTGATTTTGAAGACAGAGGAAGCTATGTGATGATAATACGGGCAAGTGATGGAGGTGGACTAGTGGCACATTGCAATGTAGAGATTGAGGTTCTTGATGAGAATGACAATGCTCCAGATGTAATTATTACATCTCTATCCAGCCCCATTCTTGAAGATATTCTGCCTGGAGCAGTGATCGCCCTCATCAAAGTCCACGACAGAGATTCTGGACTTAATGGGGAAGTCACCTGTTACCTAAGGGAAATTGTACCTTTCCAGGTGATCTCATCATCGGATAACTACTTCAAGCTCCTCATAGATGGCCCCCTTGACAGAGAAAAAACACCGGTGTATAACTTAACAATCACAGCCACAGACCAAGGCACACCTCCTCTTTCCACAGATAAAACCATCTCAGTCCCAATCTCAGATATCAATGATAACCCTCCAGCATTTGAAAAACCTTCCTATGTCACCTACATTCCTGAGAACAACCCATCTGGAATGTCTATTTTCCAAGTTAGGGCCTTTGACCCAGATCTGGATCGTAATGCCCAAATCACCTACTCCATGCTTAACAGCAACGTCAAGAACTTGCCTCTCTCCTCCTACGTTTCCATTAACTCTGAGACTGGAACTCTCTATGCTCAACGATCTTTTGACTATGAGCAGCTCAGAGACTTCCAGCTGCAAGTGCAAGCTCAAGATGGAGGCTCTCCATCTCTCAATAACAGCGCCATGGTCAAAGTATGTGTACTGGATCAGAATGATAATACTCCCCAGATCCTGTACCCTTCCCAAACAACTCAGGGTTCATCGTTCTTTGAGGTGGTGCCTCGCTCAGCCGATTCTGGTTATTTGGTGACAAAAGTCGTGGCTGTGGATGCTGACTCTGGACACAACTCCTGGCTCTCTTTTCATCTCCTGCAGGCCACAGAGCCCTCGCTCTTCATCATTGGCTCCCAAACGGGAGAGATCCAAACAGCTCGGGCATTACTTGAGAGAGACATTACCAAGCAGAGGCTGGTCATCATGGTGAGGGATAATGGACAGCCGCCTCTCTCGGCCACCACTACCCTCAACCTGGTCTTTGCTCAGAACTTCCAGGAGGCTCTTCCTGAAATGAATGCCCAACCTAATAACTCAGAGGATCAGTCCAAGCTCCAGTTTTACTTGGTTCTGACTTTGACTTTGGTGTCCTTTCTGTTCCTGGTGGCAGTGACTTTGGCCCTTATTATGAAACTTCAAAGGTCAAAGAATGCCACTTTTTTTCAGTGCTTCATTCCCGATTCTCATTCAAAGACTGGTACCATATTTCCTCCAAATTATGAAGAAGGGACTTTGCCTTATTCTTATCAGATCTGTTTATCCACTGAATCCAGGAGAAATGAACTGACCTTTCTGCAACCCAATGTCCAAATAGTGGAGAATCTTTCTTCTTCTAAACCTGATACCTCTGTTATGGCCAGTGTAGGTAACTTTTTGGATTCTGGAAAGGACATGGTGAGTTTTGTTCATTTTATTCATAAATTACGATCAAGCTCTAATATTTGTTTCCATTTTTGTTGATACTGTTATAAATATAATTCAAGTAAATATGATTAATTTATCATCATTATCAATTATTGTTAAAGGCTGTATTCATTTCAGACCTCGATGTCTGTTTTGCTTCCATTTATTCAGGTGATGTTCCATTGAGTATTATAGGTAGAATTAATAAATTATGCATAAATAATTATAAGTAATGCAAATCATAATTATTATATATTTAGCCAATATTTTTAGATGTAACATTTGTTAATCATCTGTGTTTATCTTTAAATGCCTTCTCTGCTAAAATTAGAAACACTCAAATGAGACTATTATCACTGATGCCTCCTACTTCTGAACTTCTACTTCAAAGGACAAAGGCTTATTTTATATGGGATGATAATTTCCTTTTAGAAGGAAAAGCTCTAAAAAGAACATGGATTCCAATTTTGTTTTGTCTTATATATTTATCCCCATTCTAGGAATGGTGAAAATCAAATACTTGAACTCAAAATAGCTTTCTCTTCTATTGGAACCAGAATAGTTTTCTCAGAAGATCTGCGGTCAAAGTGTCCTATAGGTAACCAGTTTAACAAAGGCAGGCAATAAAAATTCCCATTCTTCCTTTCCTTATGAGTCATCAGAAAGCAAATATAGTTTCATTAGCAGCAAAAAAAGTATTATTTTGAACAGTTAAAAAATTAAAAATATTATTCTTGTTCAGATAACACTGTATATTAAATAGATACATAATTATGCCTTAATCCTTCTCAAGGATTGATAAAATCCACTTGGCAGAATCACATCACCTTTTTGCCTTCCAATTCTAAGGTGACATGATGGAAGAGCAGAGGACATTATTTTGTCTCTTTGCTTGTTTTTCTTTTTCTTTGCCTTTTTTTTCAGGTTGTTAAGGCCACTGTAAAACATTTACTCTTCTCTCACCCATTTGCTGGGTCATATATCCTAACTTTCATCATTTGGGGAGCCAATTTGATTGACTGATTGTACCATCAAGTCAGTATTCTTAATAGCCATCTAGATAAACTTCCTTCATGAGAATCTGACCTTAACATAGTCTTTCAGGTCTTCTAAAGCAGACATGTCAAACACAAGGCCCGGGGGCCGGATCTGGTCCGCGAAGTGGTTTCATGTGGCCCACAAAGCCATCCTGGAAACAGTGAGGGAACAGCCCCCACTGCCTTGGCTCTGGCCCAGAGACCCTCCTTCTGCCAGAGACCCTCAGATCTGTCCCACTCCTGCCCAGGCCCCCATAGGCACCCTTGATGCCAATGATGTAGAGCTGGCCACGCCCACCCAGTAGGCCATATGCACTCTAGCCACGCCCACCCATTAGGCCACGCCCACCCTGGCCACACCCACCCGGCCCCCTGAGAGCAACTGCAATGCTGATGCGGCCCTCAATGAAATTGAGTTTGACACCCCTGTATCTAAAGGCACACTTGTTACCACTGCATATTGACTGTATTTAAGTCCACTTACCTTGCTGCCGGTTGTTCTTTTCTTTTCTTTTCTTTTCTTTTCTTTTCTTTTCTTTTCTTTTCTTTTCTTTTCTTTTCTTTTCTTTTCTTTCCATCCTGTTTTCACACAGCAATAGAGCTTTCTCTGGAGAGCTAGATCTTTGCATAATATGTCCAAAGTTGGATAATTTGAGCCTGATCATTTGTGCCTCTCATTAAAAATGCTGGGTTGATTAAACAATTTAGTAAAAGTGAATAAAAGACCTTTGCACTTTGCACAAATGATTAAGAGAAATTCTGCACCCATTCCATATCTAACATTTATCAGAGTGCTACTGTTGCTGTAGTATCAAAATTGAGTGGGAGGCTATTTGCTGTTATCATAGTAGTAAGGTTGGCAAGGATGCATCATCAAAAGATAAAACCCTTTTATTTGTTCTTGGGTTTTATTTGTTCTCCACCTAAACCATAAATTCCACAATTTTTAAAGACGAATCTATAGCTGAGTTTGCAGCCTTTTGGTTATCAACAAGAGCAAATTCTTCAGCATGATTTCCATCAGTTTCATTTATTTTTTGCTAAAATATGGGAATAATGTCTAAGGACGAGTCACAAGATATATAGATAGTCCTTGACTGATGACACAATTGGGAACGGAATCTCAGTCATTGAGCCAAATGATCATTACACAAGATACCCACGTGACTGCTTCACTCAACAGCTGCAGTTCCAGCATTTGTGGTTGCAATCTCATGGGTCATTAAACGAATGCTGTTCCAGGTAAGGAGTGCAGGGTACCTTAGGAGGAGTGGGAAACCCTGGGAAGTCTGCTCAGGAGCTGAAAATCCTCCATACCAAAATCCAAGCAGGATTTTCATCCCCTGAATGGAGAGACAATAGTGCCTGGCCTGTGCCAGGTTTGCCATGGCCTCTCCCACCTATCTGAGGCACATGCTGCCTCTCCACTCTCTGCTTAGATTTTGGCTCCCTCTTGTTTCTGGAGGACAAGCTCTGGCTGAAAGAACTGCCCACTGAAGGAGTTCAGCTTCCCATCATGCGCAAGAGAAAACTCCTCTAGCAGCATGCAGATACAGAGATTTGAGCTCTGGTTCTGCAGCCCAGCAAAGGACTCCAGCTCCTCTGTATGTGAAAATCTTTAGGATTTGAACTCCATTTCTGAGCCCTACCAAACAACTCCAGCTTCACTTGGCAGGTAGCTCTTTCAGCAAGCCACCAGAGATATGAGGGATTCCTCTCAGCAAGTGGCAGCAGCTTTTAATCCTCCCTGCTGGCTCCCCCATTGACTTTCTAGGGAAGCTGGCAGAGAAGATTGAAAATGGTGAGCACATGATCGGGGGGCAGCTGGTCGTAAGTGCAAACAGGTCGTCAAGCACCCAGACTGTGTTCATGTGACTGCAGAAGTAATGGTGCAACATTTTGTGATGACTAGAAGTGCTTTACAGGTCATAAAGCACCTTTTTGAAAAACCATCATAATTCCTGATCATCATAAATGAGCGGTTGTAGGTTGAAAACTATCTGTTGAGGATACCCTCTAAATTCTTAATCAAATTTTGACTATCCACAATCTCTTCGGAGATTGAAAGATCAGTAATTTTAGTTGATTCTGTTGTGAACTGTGTACCCTTACCTTTTATATTAAAGGTTGCAAACCATGTTGTACTGTATATCTAATAATAATAGCTCTATCTCTTAACTTATTGTGGCATGTACATCCAGAGGAGAAACAGGCTATGTGGCTGAGAAATTTATAGTCCTATAGCCATTATTCATTTTCAGAAGCTTTTTATTCCTTAATCAGCATTTTCCAAGAGCCCCTTAATACCAATAGCACTTAGACTTATATACCACTTCACAGTGCTTTACAGCCCTCTCTAAGCGGTTTACAGAGTCAGCATATTGCCCCCAACAATCTGGGTTCTCATTTTACCAAGCTTGGAAGGATGGAAGGTTGAGTCAACCTTGAGCCAATGACACTCGAACTGCTGAACTGCTAGCAGCCAGCAGTCAGCAGAAGTAGCTGCAGTACTGCATTCCAACCACTGCGTCACCTCAGCTTTTTATTTATTTCATAACATTGTTACCTTCTAGAGTCCGTTAGCTTTTTTCTGACTGGAACATACTTTAATCACTTCTTTTGGCATGAAATTGTCCAGAAAAATAAAAATGATTTTCTTTTCCAGATGAGCTGTCACACAGCTTAGATTCTTACATCACTATTTTTAAAATTTGTAACAGAGAGAAACAAAAGAGGATAAAAATGTAAAAAGATGTATTATCAGACAAAGTTTGATAACAGCACAGAACTGTATAAGGAAAATAATAATCCTAACAATTTCTCCATTGGCCTGTCCTTCAAATGCCTTCCACGTCGGAGACAATTACAGTAAGAAAAATGTAATCACATATGCAGACATGGTCTACATAAACTCAATCAACAGATTAAAGATATGGCAAGAATTATTCAGTGAAAGCCAAAATATCCTGTGGTTGATGTATTTACAGATGTCTGAAAGGATAAAATCTGATCTTAAGATAAAGAATGGACAGAAAGAAAAATATCAGAATTTGAAAATGTTATATAAAACCAAAACCATCTGTCAGCATGCATATACAAACTCATGCTTAGGTACAATATAGAGACAGAACAAATTAAAAACTACAACAAAATGGATGCAAAATTTTAAAGAAACAATCACAAAACAACAATTGGAAGAATTATGAACCAAATCCAAAAAAATTTCTCTAAGCTACAATCTAAAAGAAAAGTTGGTTCAATCTCCAAGATAATTAACTCATACAGAAATATATGTTGGAAAAGCTATGAAACAGAAGAAACATTTTACCATATGTGGTGGACTTGTAAAAAAAACCCTCAAAAGTACTGGAAAGTTATACATAGTACAATATGGAAAATTTCAGAAATTATATTCAAAATAAAATCACTTTTTTATTAAGTATAATTCCAGAGCATATCAAAAAGAAATATCATAATTTACTGCAACACATGCCTACAGCAACGAGAATAAATTTTGCCCAGTACTGGAAGAAAGATACAATTCCAACAATATCTGGTTGGAAACTTAAACTTGGAGAATGTACAGCAATGGCAACATTAACAGCATAAATTTCCAAAGGAAATTTCACCAAATTCAAGCAAGATTAGTTCCCATATGTACAATATATAAAACAGCACGACAAACATAAACACAGTATGGTTTCTAGGGGTGTGTGTCTAAATGCTTATTAATAGATAGTTGATAGAAGCACAAGAAGGGAGAAGTTAGAAATAAAATAGCTTTTTAAAGTTTTGTTATTATTGTTACTTCTGTTTTTGTTTGGTTTTTCTTTTTTAAATATGCCTGAACAACAATAAGTAACAATGCAGTGGAGAATTTAGTATTAAGTTTAGGATAGAAACCTTCATTATGTAAAAAATAATTTAATGTAGTTTGCACTTGTTTATCAATACCTCATTCAGCTCTAGATATAAAAAAAATTATTTATTTGTATCCTGCCTTTATTGTTTTTCAAGTAACTCAAGGCAGCAAACATATCCAATACATCTTCCTCCTATTTTTCCCACAACAACCCTGTGAGGTGGGTTGGGCTGAGAAAAAGTGACTGGCCCAAAGTCACGCAGCTGGCTTTCATGGCTAAAGCAGGACTAGAACTTATGGCTTTGTAATTTCTAGTGCAGTGCCTTAATCACTAGACTAAAACCGGCTCTCATACGAAACTTTATGCTTAATAATACTAGCATTTTAGAAATCATAGTTAATATCAATGCAAACAGTTTTTATCTTTAGAGGTTTAAGTTATCTAAACACCTGAGTGTTAATAATTACCAGTCAACCATTAAACCCAAATAATATAATGTATTGCTTGTGTTTTATAATATAAATAAAACAATATATTTAAAAGTTACATTTTTTCCTAGTATTCTTCCTAGTATAAAGGTAAAGGTAAAGGTTCCCCCGCACATGTGTGCTAGTCGTTTCCGACTCTAGGGGCCGGTGCTCATCTCTGTTTCAAAGCTGAAGAGCCAGCGCTTGTCGGAGGACGTCTCCGTGGTCATGTGGCCGGCATGACTAGATGCCAAAGGCGCACAGAACGCTGTTACCTTCCCACCGTAGTGGTCCCTATTTTTCTACTTGCATTTTTACGTGCTTTCGAACTGCTAGGTGAGCAGAAGCTGGGACGAGTAACAGGCGCTCACTCTGTTATGCGGCACTCGGGATTCAACCCACCAAACTGCCAACCTTCTGATCGACAAGCTCAGCATCCTAACCCATCGAGCCACCGCGTCCCTTTTCCTAGTATAGTAGCAATCAAAAACCGAAACAAAATATAGTAAAAAAATATTCTTCTTTACTTCTACTTTTACCTCTTTGGGTGTTGAGGGAGATGCAAAGTTCTGGTTCATGCTCTTCTGGTGGCCTCAATCATTGTTATTTGATGCTGCAGTAAAAAAATATTAGAAACAAAATGTCCTATCAATTGAAGTTCTGAGCTATTTAAGATTTCTATTCATTTGCAGAATCATAGAACCATACGATTGGAAGGAACATTGGCGGTCTTTTAGTCGAGGGCTCTTCAACCTTTTCACCGATTGTACCACTTTTAGGATATGGCAAGGTGTCAAAAACTTGATGACCAAACAGAAAAAAGAAAAAGTGATCAAGTACAGGTAGTCCTTGACTTACAACAATTCGCTTAGTGACAGTTCAAAGTTACAATGGCACTGAAGTGACTTATGACCATTTTTCACACATATGAATGTTGCAGCATCCCCCCTCCTCCTTCTTTTCCCTTCAGTGTAGCTCTAGCTGACTCTTCTTCCCAGGGCTGCATCTTTTTTTTCTCTCTCCCTCTCCCACCCAAACTACCGTCTTTATATCCCTTCCTGTCTCCGCCCCCCTCCTCCTCCTTTCTCTTCCGTGTGATCCAGAAGTGCTGATCCTGGGGCCTTTGCCTCGCCTCAAGCAGCCCTACAGCTCTTGAAGACTCGCTCATGGCAAGTCCTGCGCTGAGCTGCTTTGGCTTGTTCCCTCCCCTGCTATCCTGGGCTGGGCTGGGCAGGGCCGCATACCACCTGCCACGTACCAATGTACCACAGGTGGTACGCGTACCATCAGTTGAAAAGCCCTGCTATAGACAAAATACAATGAAAAAAGGAATAACAAGAAGAAGTAACATTTTTACTGTCACTTGGAGGTGGCTTTAGGAGTAATTTAATTCAACATTTTGTAGTGTTTGGGCTGTTAGCCTTGATCTGGTCCTCTTTACTACCTTTCTGAGGTGGTGCTAAAAATGTTTGATGATCACAGTTAGAACTCAGGTAACCCTAAGCAGTTAATATGCAGGAATGTATAACCAGTAGGAAATAGATTTATTAAGAGACCGACCAATTTGGTTCAGCAGCTCAGACTATGGCAATATCTTGATCATTTCTGAGTAATTAATTAATTAATTAATTTTATTTGTATACCGCCCTTCTCCCGAAGGACTCAGGGCGGTGAACAGGGCAATACATGTTAAAAACAGAATACAAAAATTAAAAAAAGATTAAACAAGTGCCCAGAACTCTTAAATAGATTAAAACGCATTTAAAAGTAATAAAAACCCAACCCCCTCCCATCAGGCCAGGCCAACTTGTTCAAAAAGATACGTCTTTAGATCGCACCGGAAGGAACGAAGGTCGGGCGCCATCCGGAGCTCAACCAGAAGATGGTTCCATAAATCCGGCACGCCCACAGAGAAGGCCCTCCCCCTGGGGGCCACCAGTCGGCATTCTTTGACCGGAGGCACCCTGAGGAGACCCTCTCTGTGGGAGCGTATTGGGCGGAGGGAAGTTGATGTTGAAGTTGATGAGTAAGTCCAAGCACAGTGCAATCTTATTGTCAAGATCAAAAGAAAGTTGCTAAATTGGGATTTCATTCTCCTGTTGACTAATTAGGGAAAATACAAATATTTTTTCAGTAGAAAGGAATGAAATTTGCAGAGAAGGTAGAGCATTTTAAACTAATATGATTTCTGCTATATATCAATTAATATGGTTTACTACTATTTATAATATTGCCTGGTAGAGTGAAAGTAGTACATTTCTCCACAGATGGTGTTGTCTTCAGTGGGGCAACAAACTATTTTCTCTACATTCTTTTTTCCTTTTCTTCCTTGCCCCTTCTCCTTTTCTTTCACTTTTATGTTATGAATTTCCTTATATTCTCCACTACCGACAATACTTGATGGAGCTTCCTTCACCTATACAAAACCTTATTAATATTTGAATGAGAGGCATTTGAGGAATACCAGCACATAGATTAGCATCGGAATTGAGAAGCATCCTAGAAGAAAGCTATGGCAAACCACTTCCATTCTGTTCCTGAAAAAAACTGAGTATGTTCATGGAGATACCAGGAGTTGAGTTCAGTTCAAAGGAGACTGGTCATAAACAGTTGTACTTCAAGCAAAAAGTAAGTATTATAAATAAATCCACCTCATGTTCAGGAGTTCTCCCCACCCCACATCTTGCTTAATGGGCTGATTTATGCTCAGCCCACGTCAACCGTAAATAGATCTCCACTTTCCACCCTATTTCAGCACGTGTATTAGGCTTTCTGCTCATTTGTCATTTCCTTGTGGGATAGAGGCTCATGAGCCATAAACATTGCTTTGAAGACACTATGTTTGAGATTATAGCTTTCATTTCTTATTTCCATTTTATCTTGACTTCCGCAAAACAAGAGACAAATGGTAGAACAGCAAGATAAACTGATGTTAATATAGTGATGAGGTAATCACTATACATCCAGTAAGTAATAGAAAAGGGCTCAGTGGAATGCTGTAACTGAAAGGCAAATTAGCAAGAGGGCTGTTCCCCATCACTACCTGGTCTCCAGCCAATTAGCATGCAAAATACATAAATGGATTGTATCTTTTGCTACATCAATGGAATGGAATGAAATTTGCCAGCATGCAAGAAAATTAGGAGTGGAATGTAGTACAGAAGGCTAGAGTCACATAAAAAAGAATTCAAGGGCTGTTATCACTGTTTTTGGAAACTGGTAGACAATGATAGACAAATAATAATGTTGAAGGACCTTAATAATGCCTTAGAATAAAGTCTAGCAATTTTTCTCCATTATTTCACAGAATATAGCCCCATTAGAGTTGTTATAAGAAAAATGTTCTTAGTAATTTGTACAAATGTATTTATTTCATTTCTTTCATGCAAAATCAAAAGACCAATAATCTACCAACAATTTTTCCAAGAGGGAAAAGTTAAACTTTATGAAATAAAGGTATTAAATACCAGTTCACCTCTGTTGGATATGCTAGTGCTTCAATTAGCATTTATCCCACAGAACTGCCATTTCATTTCCCCCACCTTGCTTTGTCTTGCCTATGATTTCAGAGATCCCAAATGGACAAACTCAGGAGCAATTTATCCATCCAAGTCATCAAGATATGGCCAGCACATTTTGCAACGCTCCTGTTTGCAGATAATGGGGAAGTAGGGTCACATTTGCAATATATTGTATTAACTCAGATATATGGTGAAGTCTTTGAAGATTTTTCATTTTTGATTTGATGTGGCTCTCAGTGAAAAAATTACTTGTAAGTAACTGTGACTAATTACAATTATTTGTAACATAAAGAACACAAACATGGATTGTATGTTAGTTTCCAATATTAGGTAGACTTCTGCTTTGGTGTGTCACCAAACAGTAATCAAGTTCTATTTTATTACTGTTGTTCTACCGTTTCATCTTGGGAAACATAATTTGGATTGAGACATCAGTCTGATATGTGACTACAGGTAAGTAACATTAACATAAGCAAAGAAACATTACAAAAAGTACCTGTAATTTTTGGGTTGTGACCCTGGGTGTCGCTGTTTACCAGTCTGGCGGAGAACTGCTCAGAAAGCTCAGCCTTCATATCTATGCTACTTAAATACCTAGACTACAGAACAGTTAGATCATAAAGAAGAGACATACAAGCACGGACAATTTTTGCTTGCTGGAAGTACCGTAAATGATGAAAAGAAGCTACAGAGAAGGAATTCTACTACAATGCCTTATAATGGTGAATTCTTGGAAGATTATTTCTGGTCAGCTTCATTACTCTATTCCAGAGGAAGTACGCAAAGGCACTTTTGTGGGAAATGTTGTAAAGGACCTGGGAATAGATGGGAAGCAGCCTTTTGACCATGGACTACGCATTATTCCTAATTCAGGTACAGTTCAGTACTTTGAATTTAATTCCAACAGTGGCCATTTACAAACCTGTGAGAGAATAGATAGAGAAGAGATCTGTGGAACAGAAGAGAAATGCATCTTAAAATTTCAGATCCTTGCTGAAAGCAAATTAAAGCTTTATGTCGCTGAAATAGAAATTGTGGATATAAATGATAATGCTCCTTCCTTCCTTTCAATAAGCTGGGGACTGAAAATCAGTGAAACATCTGCTCCTGGTTCTCAGTTCTTTCTACCAGAAGCTCAAGATCCAGATCTGGGGAAAAATTCCATACAACACTATGAACTCACAGCCAGTAACCATTTTTCCCTGGAGATGCAAAGAAGTGAAACTGGCGCCAGATCTACTAAACTAGTGTTGGAAAAATCACTGGACAGGGAAGAGCAGTCAGTTTATGACCTGATCCTTACAGTTTTTGATGGGGGTGAACCTATCAGGTCTGGCACACTGCAAATTCACATCTTTGTTCTAGATGCAAATGATAATGTACCAGTTTTCAGCCAACCAATCTATGAAGTAAACGTCAAAGAGAACATGCCTAAAGGATCCATAGTAGCTACGGTGATGGCTATTGACATGGATGAAGGAATCAATGGAGAAATAAAATATTCTTTTCAAAAAATCTCCAAAAAGGGCTCTCAAAAATTTATGTTAAATTCGACTTCAGGGGAAATTATCCTTGTGGGGAGCCTTGATTTTGAAACATCGTCAATGTATGAATTTGAAGTGCAAGCCATGGATGGGGGTGGGCTGAGTGATAGGTCAAAGGTTGTGATTTTGGTTACAGACTTAAATGATAATGCACCTGAGTTAGACATCACCTTTGTGATCAACTCGGTGCCTGAGAACTCTGCAGCTGGGACCGTCATTGCCATTTTAAATGCCCGAGACAGAGATTCAGGAGACAACGGAGAGGTTAAATGCTCAATTCCCAGCAGCCTCCCTTTTCAGCTCAAGAAAACAATGGAGAGTTTCTACAGTTTAGAGACAGAGAAAGCTCTTGACAGGGAACAATTGCCAACTTACTCTATTACAGTTACAGCGGTGGATGACGGGACACCACCACTCTCTACATCTGTGGTTATTTCACTCCAGGTGTTGGACACAAATGACAACCCTCCACAGTTTCTGGAATCAAAATATACCTCCTACCTTCTAGAAAATAACCCCAAAGGAGCCTCAGCCTTTTCCCTCAAAGCAAGTGACCCAGACTGGGAAGAAAATGCCAGAATAACTTACTCCATCATTGAGAGCCAAATGAGGGACTTGCCCCTCTCCTCCTACCTCTCCATTAATTCTGAGACAGGGACCGTCTATGCCCTGAGCTCCTTGGACTACGAGGAGATTCAAGAGATTCAGTTCCAGGTCAAGGCTCAAGATGGAGGCTCCCCATCACTCAGCTCTAATGTCTCGGTGACTCTCTTTATCCTGGACCAGAATGACAACGTGCCAGAGATCCTGCACCCCTCCCCTCCCGCCGATGGCTCCACCGGGATAGAGCTGGCCCCTCACTCTTCTGAACCAGGTTACCTGGTCACTAAAGTAGTGGCAGTAGATGCAGACTCTGGCCAGAATGCCTGGCTCTCCTACCAGCTGATCAGAGCAACGGAACCAGGGCTCTTCACCGTGGGACTACACACCGGCGAGATCAGGACGGCTCGGCTTTTTCTGGAGAAAGATGCCCTGAAGCAAATCCTGGTGGTATTAGTGAAGGACAACGGGCAGCCGCCTCTCTCTGCCTCGGTCACTCTCACGGTGGTTCTGGCTGACAACATCCCTGAAATTCTCTCAGATTTGAGCAACATCTCAGCTCCTGTAGATCCTCAGTCAGACCTCACATTTTATCTGGTGATTGCCGTGGCGTTTGTCTCCTGCTTGTTCTTTACTTTCCTCCTTGTCTTATTGGCTATCAGATTGTACAGGTGGAGGAATCTGAAATTGTTAGAGTCAGGAAGTGTGCATTTTAGTGGTGTCCCAGTGTCACAATTTGTTGGGATGGATGGAGTCCGAGCCTTTCTTCAGTCTTACTGCCACACTATTTCACTCACCAGAGATTCTAGAAAAAGCCACTGCGATTTTCATGAGGAAAACTGTTCAAATACTTTGACCAATCAACCTCTAACCTGTGGGGTGAGTGACCCTATCCTAGCCTGTGGGGATTTAAATTTGAAGAATGATGAGCAAACCATAGTTAAGGTGAGTTTAATATTTCAGATTAATGGTGTGTTGTGTTGATCCTATAAGCCCTTATTTATCTCGACAGTGGTTTCCCTTCAGTTTCTTCTGTCTATTGAATCTTAATACTGGATGTTTAACATTTTGTTTTTACTCTGCTGGGATCCTTCAGCTTTGTCCTGAAGTCTGTTAGGATAATGATCATACTGCTGATATGAACAATGTTCCAGAATGAATGCAGAATGTTATGTCTATCATATAAATCTACTTATTTGCCATTGTTTCATTCTTGTGATATGATAAGGCTGGCTAATTTCCTCATGTACTGATTTTCTATTCATAATGCTCATTCCTCCTATGGTTCCCACTACTATCATCTTATGAGTTAGGGCTGAGGAGACTGGTCCAAAGTCATCCAATGAGTTTCTATGGTTGAATGTATAATAGGGTGGAGTTCTCCTAGAACTCTCTGTGATGATCTGAAGAATTGTTGAGGAATTATGGCATCACAGATTTATTTATATATCACAGAACATTGCATGTTAATCTGTAAATAAATACTCTGGTTGTAATACAAATGTGATTCTTATTCAGGTTAGTCACTGAGACCTTAATCTGAGAGGAAGGAATGAAAAATAATTTCAGTGTTGATTTCACTGTAGCTAAATGTGGGCTTTCTGTTTCCATTTCTGCAGATGTATTTTTCCCCCACAAAAAATATTAGTTGTTTTTTCTAATAACCCCCCCCCAAAAGGAACTTTACTTGGAATTCTGCTCTGAGACATTTTACATAGATTAAAAATCCATTTTAAATCCCACGAGAACAGAGTATTTCCTGTCTAAAGGGAATAGTGAAGCAAACCAGATCTTTATTAGTTGTCATAATATATTGGACTTATTTGTGACATTATCACATTTCTTGGAGAAATGAGCAAAGTTTGGTATTTTAGCTATAGCATTTTCAGAGTTCTTTTGGCCAGCAATAAAATAAAATAAAATAAAATAAAATAAAATAAAATAAAATAAAATAAAATAAAATAAAATAAAATAAAATAAAATAAAATAAAATAAAATAAAATAAAATAAAATAAAATAAAATAAAATAAAATAAAATAAAATAAAATAAAATAAGCAATAGCAATAGCACATAGACCTATATACCGTTTCACAGTGCTTTACAGCCCTCTCTAAGTGATTTACAAAGCAGCATATTGCCCCCAACAATTTGGATCCTCATTTTACCGACCTTGGAAGAATGGAAGGCTGAGTCAACCTTGAGCCGGTCAGGATCGAATTGCTGGCAAACAGCAGAGTTAGCCTGCAATACTGCATTCTAACCACTGTGCCTCCACAGCAGTAGTAAAATGGCAGTGGTAAAGGAAGAAGAAAGGTTCCTTTACTTTGCACGATGTTTCCCATCATCCTGAGAAATACAGAGTAATCAGTGGCTCTATTTTGACCTGCAATATTGCCTACAAAGACTTGAATAAAGAGGTGCACATATTATTAAAATCAAGGAATGGATGCCACCTTATTGTTAAGGATTATAGAATTATAACTCAACCTGGGTGATTACTTAATTTATCAACTGTGGCTTGCTGTGAGAATTTAGCCCAAAGTAATAGCTGAGGTTCATAATTACAGGATTGTAATTATTCTTGACAGGATTGCGCTTGCACGAACAGAGTTGGTACACAGTTTGAGGGTTCTCCTGGACTTATGGTTCCTATTTGAGGAGTATGTGACAAATTTTGTTAAGATTCAATTTGTGCACAATTGTACCCATTCCTGAATAGGAAGGCCTTGCTCGTGGCCATTTCCTGGTTGGACTAGTTAACCTGTACATGTTTGCCCTTGAAGATCACCAGGATGTTACAATTGACACAATGTGGTAGGATGCACTGTGTTGGGCTTCCCTCTATTTACCCATATTACACTGGCTCCCAGATTCTGCACTGGCTCCCAGATTCTTTCTAGCTGCAATTCAACATGCTGACTATCACCTTTAAAGCCTTACATGGCATGAGGCTACGTTATTTGTGGGGCTAGCTGCCCTTGAGGTTATCTGCCTGCTGCACAAGGATTGATAAAATGGGCATGTTCCATGTCCCTTCTCTTAAATGCTACCATCTAGTGAGACCTAAGAAGTTTCCTTTTTCCACAGCAACTTGTGTAGTTGAAACTGGATTAAATGATGATAATGCACCCCATTTTTAGGAAGATCATTCAAAGTATCTGTAAAACCAGGATCCAGATTTCATTAAATATTGTCATAATCCACGAAATAATTAAGTTAATTGCACAATGATACATTCCAAATGTACTATTTTGCCTGGAGGTTAAGCAAAATGTCCAGGTGTCACAAATACTTATCTGTGTTTGGAAAATTCTTTGCAAACTAAAGGGAAGTCCATTTATAATAATAGCTGTTAATGAGAGTAATCTGTCTATATGGTGTTATGCAATCCTAAATAATTCTTTTAGATTTAAATAAAATTTTACTGGTTTTTAATCTTTTCTACAGTATAAGTATCATTGCGGGTATCCTAAAAGAATCCATAGTCTGAACAATAAAATCCAGTGATCTTGATAATCAATCATGATATAAACTATCCTTTCACAAATTTTGGGGCAACCACTACCCAAATATTTATCTTCGTTTCTATAAAAGGGGCACAGAGGAATTAAAACAAATGTATGGTGACCAGACACATCGTGAAGCATGTCCTTTGTCAGGAACAAGAATATGATTGAACCATCAAGCCCGTTGACAATTATCTCTTCTTGCTGATACAAATGATACTCTAAAGAACAGCTACAGCTGATTCTGCACAATCTGAAATTTTCAGAAGGAAGCTCAAAAACCTGGAGATTGAAGAGGCGTTATCATCCATTCTTCCAATCTATTCTTCAGGTCAGTGATGGATTATGCAAATGGTATCAATAAAAGAGATTTGAAACAAGGTCTGAATTCTGGAAAGATGGACTGAATGGTCTGACTGCTAGCACAAAATAGATTGTACCTCATAAGGATTGACAAAAAGGGGGTTGGACAAAGCATAACAACTTCATTAGGAGGCCTTAAACTATATATTTTGGGAAATCGAAATAATCTCATTTTTTTAATATACCAATGCCCAGAATTTTAGAAACCAAATGAATCCGAGCCCTTAAAATAGAAAGGCAAGTATCATTTAATTCATAAAACAGAGACCCGGTGGGATGATATCAGTGCCTGGAATAACTGAAGGACGCAGTTTGTTTAAAAGGAACAAGAGCAACAGAAAGCAAACAGGAATTTCATTATTGGTTTAAAATATTCCTTCCTGCTCAAAAGTCAAAACAAATGAACTGGTCCTTTATGAATGTTATCAGAAACTTTAGATCAGACATGTCAAACACAAAGCCCAGGGGCCAGACACGGCCCACGAAGTGGTTTCATGTGGCCCACGAAGCCATCCTGGAAACAGTGAGGGAACGGCCCCCACTGCCTTGGCCCTGGCCCAGAGACCATCCTTCTGCCAGAGACCCTCAGATCTGTCCCACTCCTGCCCAGGCCCCCATAGGCACCCTTGATGTGAACGATGTAGAGCTGGCCATGCCCACCCAGTAGGCCATACGCACTCTAGCCACGCCCACCCAGTAGGCCATGCCCACCTAGGCCATACCCACCCGGCCCCTTGAGGGCAACTGCAATGCTGATGCGGCCCTCAATGAAATTGAGTTTGACACCCCTGCTTTAGATTTTCAAAGAGTCAAGAAGTCATACAAATGGGAAAATCATTCAAATTGTTGGGAGATCCAGCCAAGTACGGAGCTTCCGTGAAATTTCTGATTTGTTTTGCTGACCAATTTCACCTTCAGAGAAAGAAGCAAGCAAGAGTCAAGAATCTAACTCATAAAAAAGGCTTAACTGATGAAGTGGGCAAAGCACGACATTGAGGGAATGGCAGTATATCGCTTATGTTCCTGATTTTAAAGGAAACTAAAAACTAAATAGAGTCTAACCAACTAATCAAGGATAAATGGGATTGCATGGGACAGGAAGTTAAAAGGAAAAGGGACCCAAGATGGGAGAAGTTCCTAAAGGAGGAAACAGAACTTAAAACAATTCCACTATGGAAAAAAATGCAGGATAGCAGACCAGTCCAGAACAGCAAACCAGTGTAGCTACAGAAAGAGCTTACTGAAGATCTGAACACAAAAAAGAAATGAAAAAGAGAGCTAGGTCACAAAGGAAGAGTTCAGACTTGAGAGTGTACAGCTGGTGTTGAGGAAAGCAAAAGATTAGAATGAATTAAAGTTAGAGAAAGCTAGGTTAATGGCACTGTTCAAACAAACCCATTAGATGTGGATGTATCAGAACTGATTTTTGCCTCCTTATCGAAAGAAATACCTGAAGATTCCACTTTATATTTATATTTATAGAATGAAGGCTACTGCTAAGCTTGTAAGCCGCCCTGAGTCTTCGGAGAAGGGCGGGATATAAATGGAATAAAAATAAAAATAAAATAAAATATCATTATACATAAAATATGAGGCTTGTGAGGGCAGGGTGATGAGGGATGTTAGTTGCCATTCAAAATAGTATCTGCTCCTATGAACTCCTACTATAAGCACAATGAATAAATAATAAATAATAAATAAATTTGAAATTTAAAAGACATTGCATTGTCATATACAGGAGATTCCTTGTTATTTCTTTCTAAAAGCCAAGATCCAGAGATTTCCTGCAGTTCTGCATCAGAGACTCAGAGTGCCGCTGTTGGCCAACATAGTTGCCAGAAAGCAGCTGGGAATCTGATGGGCTTTCTGCCTTCTGACTATCCAGTCACCGAGCGCAGAGCAGTCAAAGAGCAGGACTGAGGGACACTCAAACACCATGGCAGAGAAAAGAAAATCCCTGCACTGTAGATAAAACTCAGGAGAATCCCAGGACCCTCTTGCTGCTTTCCTCCCAATGGGAATTTAAACTCCTCAGCTTACTGGATCGCACAAAGCCCTTTTCACCGCAGGTGGGATGGACGGCAGGAGCAAAGCAAAGAGCAGATCTGTAAAAAGGCAAGTACGTCTCCTCTTCTTATTGTCTTTCGTCTGCCAGACTGTCTCGGAACACGTTCGCTATTCAATCCCAGAGGAAATGGGAAAGGGTTCCGTTGTGGGGAATCTTGCCAAGGATCTGAAGCTGAGTACTGCAGAAGTGGGAAATCGCAACCTGCATATCCTTTCTTTAGGCAAAAAGCAATACTTCTCCATTAATGCTGAAAATGGGAATCTGCATGTAAAAGACAGGATTGACCGAGAGGAAATCTGTGGGAAAACTGCAGTCTGCCCCATCAGTTTTGAAGTGGTGAGTGCAAACCCCATGGACATCTTTTATATAACAGTAGAGATCTAGGATATTAATGATAATGCACCACATTTCTTAAATGGTGACATCAAGTTAGCGATAAGTGAATCCTCTTTACCCGGAGCCACATTTCCTCTTGGACAAGCAGAAGATCCTGATATTGGAAGAAATTCTCTCCAGCAATATCATCTAAGCATTAATAAGTATTTCATTTTAGCAATTAGCAAGCAAGACTCTTTAAACAAATATGCAGAATTAGTGCTGGAAAAACAGTTGGATCGGGAAAGTGAAAGTACTGTTAGTTTAACTCTTAGTGCTCTTGATGGAGGAAACCCTGCAAAAACTGGAACAGCCAAAATACAGATTACAGTCTTAGATGCTAATGACAACCCGCCTGTCTTCAGCCAAAAACTGTACAAAATCAGCCTCAGAGAGAATGCTCCAAAGGGATCTACTGTAATACAAGTCAAAGCCACAGACAAAGATGAGGGTTCCAATGGCCAGATCACCTATTGCTTCAGCAATATTGCTGATAACGTGCATCGAAAATTTGAGTTAGATCCACATATTGGAGTTATAACAATACGAGAAGACATAGATTTTGAGGAAACAGAGCAATACATAATGGTGGTAGAAGCAAAAGATGGAGGTGACTTAGTAGCACACTGTAACGTTGAAATAATGCTATTAGATGTAAATGACAATGCCCCAGAAGTGATTCTTGCCTCCTCATCCAGAGAAATTCCTGAAAACTCTCCAATAGGAACATTGGTAGCCCTCATCAATACAAATGATAGAGATTCGGGGGATAATGGGGAGGTCAATTGCCATTTAGAGAATGCTTCCCCATTCAAAATAGTATCAGCAGCTAATAATTATTATAAGCTGCTGACAAATGGTCCCTTAGACAGAGAAAGCACCCCGGGGTACAATCTTACAATCATAGCCACAGACAATGGTACGCCCTCTCTTTCTACACAGAAAACCATTTCACTGGAGATTTCGGATATCAACGATAATGCCCCTGCCTTTGAGAAATCCTCATACAGTGTCTACGTGGCAGAGAACAATCCTGCTAGCTCCTCCATCTTCAGCATCAAAGCTGTAGACCCCGATCTTGGTCGCAACGCTAGGATCACCTTCTCCATCCTGACTAGCAAAATAGAGGCGCTACCTCTCCCGTCTTACCTCTCCATTAACTCAGAAAGTGGCACCCTCTATTCTCAGAGGTCTTTTGACTATGAGCAACTCAGAGAGTTTGAGGTAAAGGTGAAGGCTGAAGATGGCGGCTCCCCGCCTCTCAGCAGCAATGCCACACTGAAGGTGTTCATCCTGGACCAAAATGACCAAAGCCCTCAAATTCTGTATCCTTCTCCAGGAGCAGAGGGCTCGGCCTCCTTTGAGATGGTGCCTCGCTCGGCAGAGATGGGGTACCTGGTTACAAAGGTGGTGGCTGTGGACGCCGACTCTGGGCACAATGCCTGGCTCTCCTATCACCTACTGCAAGCCACTGAGCCGGGACTCTTCACAATTGGTGCCCACACTGGTGAAATCAGGACACTGCGGACGTTTCTGGAAAGGGATGCCCTGAAGCAGAAGCTGGTGGTCTTAGTGAAGGATAACGGGCAGCCCCCTCTGTCTGCTACAGTCAGTCTCAATCTGATTTTTGCTGAAAACTTCCAAGAGGCACTGCCAGAAATAAATAACCAAACCACCGATTCGGAGCAACAGTCTGAGCTCCAGTTCTACCTCGTGCTGGCCTTAACTTTGATCTCCTTTTTGTTCCTCTTGACTGTAACTCTAGTCATTATGATGAAACTCCGACAGTCAGGGAATCTGAAATTTCTCCCGTGCTTTGCTCCCATTCCCCATTCCAGCAATGCCATCATATTCCCACCAAATTATGAGGAAGGAACTATTCCTTATTCCTATCAGCTCTGCCTATCCTCCGAGTCCAAGATACATGAAATTACTTTTCCAACTCCCAAAGTTCAAACTGCTGAATATATTTCATGCAACCAAAAATCTGATGAGCTTTTGGAGAGCAATGGAACCAATATCCTAAATTCTGAGATGGCTAAATCTAGTCAGGTGAGTTTTCTTGTTTTTTCCAAGCACTGCCTTTAAAGTTTAACCATTCTTTAAAATAAACTGTGGTATATGACTTTATATACACATTTTACTTTGTATTACTATCTCTTTCACCTGTGGTTTCTCATAGCTTTATTGTAACCTCTACAGTTTCGGCGGTTTCTGATGTACGTTTATAAATTAGAATTATTTCAAGATAAGATTTTGGAGCAAGTCTAATTGAAATATATTATTTATTTTGTGAGAGAGAGACAGTTTGTACACATGTGTGCATATATGTGAGACTGTGTATTACAAAAAGAGACTTGGGAAAGTGAAAAATACTCAGACTACCAGTGCTTTGATGCTTTGTTCATAGGTCTTTCAGTTTAATGAAATGAACAGAAAGGGGCCCAATATTTTGAGTTCAAATAATATGCTGAGTGCCCTGAATGAAAAAGCAAAATAATGAGCAAAAATAACCTCCAAATATGAATAACAATTGATGGATTTGTTATGCTTCTCCAGTAGCAGTTTCCAATTCTATTGGAGACTTGGGTTGAGATATAACAGCTTGTCCTAAACCACCTGCGGTATATGAATTAATGTGATGTGAATAAGCTTAATTTATGAACTAATCCAATTTGGCAAATGTGAAAATATTGTTACAATTGTAAAAGCAAATCAGTGATTGCCAGATATCCCTTTTTTTTCCAAGAAAGATATAGCGCAAAACAACTTAGAACTTTTTAAAATAGATTTTTTTCCTTCCTTTCTGATGACACTTTTTAAATATAAAGTTGTCAAGGCAGCTTGCAATTTAGCTTTCCAGTTATGGAAAGTTATGGAATGAAAGAAGCCTGCAAAAGGCCTAGGATAGAATAAGAGTAACTTGGTTGTTTTCTTTGCAAACTTTTTACTAATACTATTTGCTCAATTTTTTCCATATGTTAAAATCTCTAAAATGCATTCCAAAACATATCAAGGCAACACAAATCTGATAAGGAAGAAATATAACTGAGGAAATGAAACTTTTTACAACATTTGATCGAAGGACCTACAACCAATTGCTTTCCATTGTAGGACCAAGAACTGTGCGGATCTAGCTCAGAAATTGAAAAGAAATGGGCTACTTCCCTGAAAAACAGCATTACTGATTATGTTCTGCCTAACTGTCCTGATCTTACTTTATTTTTTAATATTCTTCATAAATCTGCTGTTTCAATCCTGCACTGAATGTTAGAATATAAGCTTCTCAGGTACAGAATTTGACTTTTTGGTTATTACTCTAAAGGAACTAGTTCATTCCACACGTTTTGAACTTGAGCTCCTGAAATCTCAGACAAGATGGTAATCAATTGTATTTTAGAGCATCCAGTATGTCGGTGTGGCTGAATTTTTGGTCTGCGGATGATGTTTGGTTTAGTTTTTAAGTGTAACATAACTGCAAACCTCTCATATTTTGTGTGTTTTACACTCTATTTTATTGCTTTTGATTCCATGCATTTCTGACCCTAGCTGTTGTTCAATGGGATCTCCTGTCTCCAAGTGCTCTGAACTCAATATATTCCAAATTGAGGCAACCTGCTTTTATACTAACACTGAATAACAGACCAACCTGTTTAAAGTTACACTCAAAGGCCAGCATCTAATTTACTGAATTAGGCTCCTAATTAGGGGTCATATTTTAAGTCTCAGTGTTAAACGGAACAATGTTACTATATTAAATTTAATGACCTCAAAAAAAGGGATAAGAATATCGGATTTATATTATCTTGCATCCTTAATAAACCATACTGGAGCAAAATTAATTCTGATGATTCAAGAATTCCAATGATTTTTAGAAAAATTTCCAGCTCATAAAAAACAGATTTCTTATGACTCTTCAAGGAAGAAAATTCCGCAGACTCCTGGAACATTTCATAGAGAGATTGGAAGACTTTTCCATTTATTCTGCTGCTTCTTGTTAGTTTGTTTATATCCCAATTTTATTATTTTTACAAATAGCTCTAGGCACAAAACATATCCAACACACCTTCTTCCTATTCCCCCCCCCAATAATCAGGTGAAGTGTATTGGGCTGGCCCAAAGTCATTCAGCTGGCTTTTATGGCTAATGTGGGACTTTATCTCATGGCCTCCCACTTTTTAGCTTGGTGCCTTAACCAAGAGACTAAATTGGTATGAAAACTGCTAATGTACCACAACAAGAAATGCCAAAAATGTATTGGTTATTTTCCTGATTATATTCTAATATACCTGAAGCTTTTTCAGATGAAAATAATATAGCTACATTATTAGATATATATGAACAAAAGGACATGTTCATGATAGGAAAGTATACTGTAGTTCAAAGCAACTTAGAATACTAGAATATTACTTTCTACACAGTAAGAAGGATGAGATTCCTTTAATCAGTTTATACAAAATAACCAAATAATATCACTGTCTCACCATTCTTTGAACCTATTTTGACTGTCATAACCTATGTTAGAGCTTTTAAGATGCAGAAGTCTCTCAGTATGCTAATATATTATTGTTTTCACAAGACCAGGCCTAATGGAGTCAGTTCTGAGTTGACAGGTACATTGCACTGTACATCATGATATTAACAGCTGTTTACATGAATAAAAGCACATTGAAAGAGATACATTACAATTGCAGAAATATAAAGAAAAAATCCAGAGGGCCAACTCTTCCAAAACTGAATGCAATTATTCTGAATACCCCCAAAACGGGTCGCATAGAAGTACTTTTGAATAAATCCTTGCAGTTTCCCCACTGGCCTCAGGGTGTCGCTGTTAGCCAACGGGGACGCTGAAGAGAATGGAGAAGAGCTGCTAAACAGAGGCTTCCCAAAGGAGGATTCCGGCATTTCGTTAAAGGCAGGGGAAACAGCAACAAATGCAAAGCAGCCTTGCGAAAAGGGCTGGTCCCCAGAAATTAAGAAGAAAGGAGAGTGTTTCCTACTATTCCGATGAGATTTTGAGGCAGCCAGCTTTATCGCAGAGGGGATGGAGCGAGGGCAAGGAGGGAATGGCAGAGCAATCCGAAGGCAAGTACTATCGCTCTTACTCTTGTCGGTTTCCTACCGGGCCGTCTCGGAACAGATTCATTATTCAGTCCCCGAGGAGATGTCAAAAGGTGCTATAGTGGGGAATCTTGCAAAGGATCTAGGACTGAGCCTGAGAGAACTAGCAAGTCGAAAAATGCATGCCATCTCTGTGGACAAGGTGCAGTATTTCAGAATCAGTGCAGAAAATGGAAACCTCTTTGTGAATGACAGGATAGATAGGGAAGAAATATGTGGCAGAACCCCACTATGTGTTCTGAATATTGAATTAGTGATTGAAAACCCATTAAATATTTACCATCTACAAATAGAGATACAAGACATTAATGATAATTCACCACAGTTTCTCAGTAGCAACACTATCCATTTGGAGATAATTGAAACAACACAAATAGGCACCAGTTTCCCTCTTGGGAATGCCAAAGATCCGGATATTGGCACAAACGCTTTACAGAATTACCATCTTAGCACCAATCCTTACTTTACTTTGGATGTGAAAGAAAGTCAAGATGGAAATAAATTTGCAGATTTAGTACTGCAAAAACCACTTGATCGCGAGAGTGAACCAACCCTTCAGCTAACACTTACTGCGCTGGATGGGGGAAAACCCAGAAAAACTGGAACAGCCCAAATATCGATCAATGTCACGGATGCCAATGATAATCCACCTACATTCACCCAAGAAATCTACACAGTCAGTCTGAGGGAAAACCTACCAGTTGGATTCCCGGTCCTGCAACTGGTAGCTTTGGATAAAGATGAAGGTTCAAATGCACAAATCAGATATTATTTCAGGAATATACCGCTGAGTGCAAATAAGAAATTCAGCCTAGATTCAACCAGTGGAATGATTTCTCTTCTGGAACCATTGGATTTTGAGGAAAGCACAGAATATGTGATGACTGTAGCAGCAAAAGATGGAGGTGGATCAATGACCCATTGTAAAGTAGAAGTAAAAATCCTTGATGAAAATGATAATGTGCCAGCAATAATAGTTGCATCTGTTTTTAGTCCCATTCTGGAAGATTCTCAGTCTGGGACAGTTATTGCTCTCATCAATGTACACGACAGAGACGCTGGTGATAATGCAGAGGTTACTTGCTTTTTGCAAAATAATTTGCCATTCAAAATTCTTCCATCATCTAACAATTACTACAAGGTCATGACAGACAGACCTTTGGACAGAGAAAAAGCATCTGAGTATAATATTACAATCACAGCCACTGACAAGGGAACTCCTCCATTGAGCACAAACAAAACCATCTTGCTGCAGATCTCTGATATCAATGACAATGCCCCTGCTTTTGAGAAAGCGTCCTACAGCATCTACGTGCCAGAGAACAATCCTTCTGGTGCCTCCATCTTCCAGATTCAAGCCTTTGATCCGGATGTGGATCAAAACTCACACATCACATATTCAATCCTCACCAGCAACATAGAAGAACTTCCCATCTCCTCCTATATCTCCATTCATTCTGAGACCGGCACCATCTATGCCCAGCGGTCCTTTGACTATGAGCAGTTTAGGGAATTCCAGCTGCAGGTGAAGGCCCAAGATGGCGGGAGTCCCTCTCTCAGCAGCAACGTCACAGTCAGGGTGTTTATCCTGGATCGAAATGATAACAGCCCTCAAATCCTGTCCCCTTCACCAGACTCCAAGGACTCTGCCTTCTTTGAGATGGTCCCTCGTTCAGCCGAGGCAGATTATCTGGTAACAAAAGTGGTGGCCGTGGATGCTGATTCCGGACACAACGCCTGGCTCTCCTACCAGCTGATTCAAGCCACAGAACCGGCCCTCTTCACTGTTGGCTCCCATACAGGTGAGATCAGGACAGCAAGATCCTTTATGGAGAGAGATGCTGTGAAACAGAGACTGGTCCTTCTGGTGAAGGATAATGGACGGCCGGCCCTCTCGGCCTCTGTCACTCTGAACCTGGTGTTTGCTGAGAACTTCCAGGAGGCCCTTCCGGAGATGAAAAGCCAGATGAACAGCTCAGAGGATCAGTCAGACCTGCAGTTCTATTTGGTGGTGGCCTTAGCTGTGATGTCATTTTTATTCCTCTTGTCAGTGATTCTGGCCATTGCCATCAAACTCCGGCAGTCAGGAAAGTCCAGTTTCTTACCATGTTTTGCTCCCGTTTCCCATTCCACAGCTGGGGTCATATTTCCACCCAATTTTCAAGATGGGACACTGCCTTATTCCTACCAGCTTTGCCTCTCCTCAGAATCCAGAAAGAATGAATTTACCTTCCTGGCACCAAACATTCATATTGCAGAGAATATGCTTTGTGTTGAAAAAACTGAGGTCCCTCTTTCAAGCGATGGAGAAAGCAGTTTGCATCCTCAAGTGGAAAATAACGGGAAGGTAAATATCAGTTAAATGCAAACCCCATAAATCCATTTCCTAAGAAACAGCTCATTTCTACATTAGTTTATTCAGAAGCAGATTCTATTCTACTGTCCAATACCTTAAATTATATTTCTTGCGAATATTTCACTGAGCCATTTAACATGCTTTTCACAGAAAATGGAATAATTAATTTGAATTGTCGAACTGAGTACAATAGCAAGGTAAGTTTTCTTTTTTAAGGATTTCCATAATATTCAAAAGAGAAATTATCACATTAATTTTAGTTATCTATTTCTTGTGTCTAGATAGTAAGTGTTATTATGAAGTAAACAATTTTAAACTAATCTACTTAAGTTGATGGTACCTTTTATAGTGGGGATTTGAGTTCTTTTCCAAGTATTTTTCTGAGGTACTATATGATTTATTCTTGCATAGATTAATTTCAAAATTATTAAGAAAATATACCAGGTAAGAGAATTCTCTTATGTTATAATGATTTTAGGAAACCTGTATGCTGATCGTTTTCATTTAGATTAATCATTTGACTATTTTCTGTTCTCTGTCTAAAAATATTCTCTCTTAAGGCCCCTGTACGCTTTTCTAATGTTGTACGTCACAATGCCACTATATGTTACTTAATTTAGACAAGTAGATACTTCTCATATTTTACTATAACAAAATGTTTGCTAGAACAAAGAGCTTCCCCAGGTAATAGTTAAAATTAAAATCATAGAATTTTGCCACCATATCTTGTCTTCTACTTAATGTAGACATCCAAATTAAAGCATCCAGGATAGAATCATAGAGCTGCAAGCCACTTTGGAGGTCCCCTAGTCCAATGCCCTGTGCAAGACACGAGACCTTATACTTATTCTGGACAAATGGATGTCCAGTCTTTTCTTGAAAATCTCCAGTGATGGAGTACCCATGACTCAAAGAGGCAAGCTGTTCCATTAATTAATTGTTCTCACTGTCAAGAAATTTCTCCTTAATTCCAGGTTGGATCGCTCTTTAATGAGCTTCCACCCAATACCTCTTGTCCTGCCCCTCATTTCTGTGACTGCCCCTCAAATACTGGAAATCAGCTATCAAGTCACTCCTAATCCTTCGTTTTGTTAGACTACACATACCTCGTTTCCTTAACCGCTGATCATTTGATTTAGTCTCTAGACTTATTATCCTCTTCGTTGCTCTTCTTCTTTCTCAGGATCTTTTTTGCATCATGGCAACCAGAACTGGATGCAGTAGTCTAAGTGTGGCCTCACTAGCATAGTATGGACCAGTACTATCATTTATTGTGATCTTGATGGTATCCCTCTGTTGATGCAGCCTACAACCTTTTTGGCAGCTGCAAGCCATTGCTGGCTCATACCTAAGCAGTATCCACTAGAACACCTAGATTCCTCTCACAGTAATAATTACTAGAATAGGTACCACCTATTCTATATCTATGCATTTGGTTTTTCCTGCCTGTTTGCAGGACCTTAACTTTTTTGACCACCGAACTGGATAGGACCCAGTGCTGTAGAAATCCCACCCCCAGCTTGAGGTCATCTGCAGATTTAATGAACTCCCTGTCTATTCCCTCATTTAGACCATTTATTAAGATGATAAGAACACTGGGCCCAAGACAGATAGATGGCACTCTAGACTGCTTCTGTTTGAACACAGTAAGTGAAAGGCACCAACCACATCTCTGCATAATTGGTTCCACTGTCAAACCACTGATTCTGTTGGAAAGCTCCTTCTAAGAAATCCATTTGCAAATGGCCTTGTTAAAACTTTGTTTTTGCATGTGCTGCGTTCTAAAATGACAGAGGAAGAAATTCTGACTTTTTACTATATTACATGCTATCAAGGATTTGAAAAGTACTATCTCAGCTCTCCTCTCTTCTCCCCTCTCCCCATCCCATCTCATTGCAGCATTACTTTCGTATAATAGTTGATTACTCATACTTGTTGTTAATCACAAAACAGGGCACTAAATATATAATTAGGGAAAATATTTCTTTCTCAGCCTTAACTTTCATCCCTTTTTTTCATACTGGTTCTTGTAAATTCCATGATCATTCTTTTAGCCCTTCTCAGAACCTGTTTTTAGTCATCTTGAACCCTTCTGCAATATGGTGTCATAACCAGATCCAAATCAAATCTGTATAAAATGTATAACAAAACTGAAAAAGTAGTTCCAGGAATTTTAAAGTTTTATTTCTATTCATGCAGCTAACATTGTTTTTGCCATTTTTAATCACTACGTTACGGGGTTGGTTTGCAGTCAACTATTATAATGTCTTCTTCACACAACCCATTCTGTGCCCTTGGATTTGATTTCTGTTTCCTAAGTGAAGAACTTTGCATTTGTCTCTATTAAATTCTTATCAGACTGTTTCCCATCGAGAGAGTTATGAATTTTATTTTTCTTTTTAGGTAATAGTTATGCAACCTCATAATTTCGGCTCACTTGCGAATTTGTTTCTACTTCATAATTACTCTGCTGTAGTAGTTGATTGATTGTAGGGTACATGATTTCTTTCAATGGAGAACCAGCTGGCCCACACTGCTCATGGACTATGTTAGCGCAGAATGAGCTTCTTGATTCTATTTGCAAAAACAAATGGGGCTGCATTTAAATTACATATGAAATGGAACCTTTTTTGCACCATAAAAGGTAAAGGTAAAGATTCCCCTGCACATGCGTGCTAGTTGTTTCCAACTCTAGGGGCCGGTGCTCATCTCCGTTTCAAAGCGGAAGTCCGAGGACATCTCCATGGTCATGTGGCCGGCATGACTAGATGCCAAAGGTGCACGGAACGCTGTTACCTTCCCACCGTAGTGGTCCCTATTTTTCTACTTGCATTTTTACGTGCTTTCGAACTGCTAGGTTGGCAGAAGCTGGGACGAGTAACAGGCGTTCACTCTGTTACGCGGCACTCGCGATTCGACCCGCCAAACTGCCGACCTTCCGATCGACAAGCTCAGCATCCTAACCCACTGAGCGGCCAATTGCTGAGCTGTCAACATGATTATTGACAGCAAGGCTTGGTTGCTCCTTTAGATTGTGCTTCAGAATTTTTAACTTTTATTTTCACTTGGGTGCTACGGTATATTTTCATTGCAGCATTAGCCAGTACTGCTGTTTGCTCTTTAGGCTTCTTTGCTGTGCAAGAAAACACAAATGCTGCAACTTCTGAACAGATTATTGGAGAATGAACAGTTTTTCATACACAAACATCTTGAATATCTTTCAACTAAATAAACATAGGAGCATCATGCTTTATTCATAAATATTTCTTTGACATGTTCTTCCTCATAAAAAAAAATCTCTTCTATCCCTTCAAATAAGAAAAGTAGAAATGAATAGTAAAAATATTCAGCATTGCAGTAAAGAGTAGTGCAAGATACGGCTGGTTTTGGTTTAGTGGCTGATCCCTCAAAAGCTAAGCTGGGCTGAGTTAATAACTTGGATAGGAAATTAGCAAGATATCTGAGAGTTGTAGGCTAGACATGGAAGTTGAAAAAGATCCAGAAGGCGACAATGAGAGGAAATATCTGCCTACAAAGAAGCACCTCTGCTTTTCACCAGGAGTCAAGCTGACTGAAGGGAATCTTTATCTTCCACCTTTACAGAAGTATTTACATAATGCTGGGCTGAGAAATAAGAAAATCTTAACGTTTGTTGATCATAAAAAAGGCAAAACGACTTTAAAAGGGTAATAATTTAATATTTGCCCAATTCACATTTTTTTCATTAACATGGTTACTGTACGAATCAGAGGTATTAAATTTATATATACTGGAGAAAGTATATACCCACCAACTATTTTCTTGCATTTTGCAATAATTCATTTGGTTCATTTGGCTCACTACTGTTTGGTGTAACTTCTGTTATAGGATTTTCTCCGCTATTGTGGTGGTTATGAAATTTGTTTGAGATGCACAATGTCACTGGTTTGAAACTTCACAGAATGTTAAGATTAGTATTACTTTTTTCTTTCTTTACTGTACCTTTTAGGAAAAAAAATACCAATGTATTATTTCATAGTTCTTATCACTTTAGGTAGAGGGGATTCAGCTTCCCCCTAGCTCCCAAATAGCCCAATTAGATAAATATGCAATACTTACTCCTTTGGATTATTTATGAGCTGGGGAAAAACACAGCAGCAGCGTCAGCATTTCCATAGACAACAAGTGGGCTTTAAAAAGCCTAATGTAAAATTGGATTGCTCTGAAGAAGAAAAATAGTTTTTTAAAAAATGTTTCTACTCAGTTTCAACTCATCCTTTGCAGGTTAGACAGGCGCTCTAACCGCTATGCTATTGGAGCATTGTTTAATAGAATCATAGAATAACAGAATTAGAAGAGACCTTGGGAGTCTTTTAGTTCAGCCCCCTACTAAACAAATGGTTGTGCAATCTCCTCTTGAAAATCTCCAATGATAGAGCACCCATAACTTCTGGAGTCAAGCTGTTCCACTAATTAATTGTCAGGAAATTTCTCCTTAATTCTAGGTTGGATCTCTCTTTAATAGTCTTCCATTCAATAATTCTTGTCCTGGCCTCTCGTGGTTTGGATAATGGGTTGACCCCCTTTTCTCTGTGACAGCCCCTTAAATATTGGAAGATTACTATCAAGTTACCCCTTGTCCTTCCCTTCTCTTCACTAGACTAGACATACCTCGTTCCCACAAGTGTTCATCACACAGTTTAGCCTATAAAACCTTTTTCATCTTTGGTGATCTTCTCTGGATTCTTTCCAGAGCATCAATATTTATTTATTTATTTTGTATCGTGGTGACCAGAAATGGATGCAGTATTCCAATTATGGTCTAACCATTGCAGTGTAAAGTGGTACTAAAGCTTCACGTGATCTTGTATACTATTCCTCACATACTGTTGCAACCCAGTTGACAGAATATTCTTGTCACTGCGTGCAGTAGCCATTTGAAAAGAAGAGGATATTTCTGGCAAAAAGTAAACCACAGAAGACAAACTGGATTGCAGGACTTGAGCTGCCAAAACTAGAACATGGAGCAGGCAGAGATTGCACTGCAATTCATGCTTAAACGTCTCCTTTGGGACAGTATTCCTTCTTCCGAAAAACTTTTTAACCCAATAAAAAGCTCTGGAGCACTCAGAAACTTGCATATATTTTGCTTTTATGGTATGTTATTTATCGTAAGGGAAGATCACTGAATTATAGATTTCAAAAAAGATAGGAGTGCTGCAGAAAGGAAGTGTGGCTACCTTGGTAAGGAGATGAAATATTGCTTGTTCTATTGATAAAAGTACACAAAAAAACCTTAAATATACATCATTTACCCTAACTGATATACATTCAGCTCTCCATCATAATCAAAATGGTAAAAAACCTGAATATATTTAAGATCCTTCTTGCAGTTCTGCATTGGAGACTCAGAGTGCCGCTGTTGGCCAACGTAGTTGCCAGAAAGCGGCTGGGAATCTGATGGGCTTCCTGCCTTCTGACTATCCAGTCACCGAGCGCAGAGCAGTCAAAGAGCAGGACTGAGGGACACTCAAACACCATGGCAGAGAAAAGAAAATCCCTGCAATGTAGATAAAACTCAGGAGAATCCCAGGACCCTCTTGCTGCTTTCCTCCCAATGGGAATTTAAACTCCTCAGCTTACTGGATCGCACAAAGCCCTTTTCACCGCAGGTGGGATGGACGGCAGGAGCAAAGCAAAGAGCAGATCTGTAAAAAGGCAAGTACGTCTCCTCTTCTTATTGTCTTTCGTCTGCCAGACTGTCTCGGAGCACGTTCGCTATTCAATCCCAGAGGAAATGGGAAAGGGTTCCGTTGTGGGGAATCTTGCCAAGGATCTGAAGCTGAGTACTGCAGAAGTGGGAAATCGCAACCTGCATATCCTTTCTTTAGGCAAAAAGCAATACTTCTCCATTAATGCTGAAAATGGGAATCTGCATGTAAAAGACAGGATTGACCGAGAGGAAATCTGTGGGGAAACTGCAGTCTGCCCCATCAGTTTTGAAGTGGTGAGTGCAAACCCCATGGACATCTTTTATATAACAGTGGAGATCCAGGATATTAATGATAATGCACCACATTTCTTAAATGGTGATATCAAGTTAGAGATAATTGAATCCACTTTACCAGGAGCTACATTTCTTCTTGGACAAGCGGAAGATCCTGATATTGGAAGAAATTCTCTCCAGGAATATCATCTAAGCATTAATAAGTATTTCATTTTAGCAATTAGCAAGCAAGATTCTTTAAACAAATATGCAGAATTAGTGCTGGAAAAACAGTTGGATCGTGAAAGTGAAAGTACTGTTAGTTTAACTCTTAGTGCTGTTGATGGAGGAAACCCTGCAAAAACTGGAACAGCCAAAATACAGATTACAGTCATAGATGCTAATGACAACCCACCTGTTTTCAGCCAAAAAGTGTACAAAATCAGCCTCAAAGAGAATGCGTCAAAGGGATCTACTGTAATACAAGTCAAAGCCACAGACAAGGATGAGGGTTCCAATGGCCAGATCACCTATTGCTTCAGCAATATTGCTGATAACGTGCATCGAAAATTTGAGTTAGATCCACTTATTGGAATTATAACAGTACGAGAAGAGCTAGACTTTGAGGAAACAGACAAATACACAATGGTGGTAGAAGCAAGGGATGGAGGTGGATTAGTAGCTCATTGTAACGTTGAAATAATGCTATTAGATGTAAATGACAATGCCCCAGAAGTGATTCTTGCTTCCTCATCCAGAGAAATTCCTGAAAACTCTCCAATAGGAACATTGGTAGCCCTCATCAATACAAATGATAGAGATTCGGGGGATAACGGGGAGGTCAATTGCCATTTAGAGAATGCTTCCCCATTCAAAATAGTATCAGCAGCTAATAACTATTATAAGCTGCTGACGAATGGTCCCCTAGACAGAGAAAGCACCCCAGGGTACAATCTCACAATCACAGCCACAGACAATGGTACGCCCCTTCTTTCTACACAGAAAACCATCTCACTGGAGATTTCGGATATCAACGATAATGCCCCTGCCTTTGAGAAATCCTCATACAGTGTCTACGTGGCAGAGAACAATCCTGCTAGCTCCTCCATCTTCAGCATCAAAGCTGTAGACCCCGATCTTGGTCGCAATGCTAGGATCACCTTCTCCATCCTAACTAGCAAAATAGAGGCGCTACCTCTCCCGTCTTACCTCTCCATTAACTCAGAAAGTGGCACCCTCTATTCTCAGAGGTCTTTTGACTATGAGCAACTCAGAGAGTTTGAGGTACAGGTGAAGGCTGAAGATGGCGGCTCCCCGCCTCTCAGCAGCAATGCCACACTGAAGGTGTTCATCCTGGACCAAAATGACCAAAGCCCTCAAATTCTGTATCCTTCTCCAGGAGCGGAGGGCTCGGCCTCCTTTGAGATGGTGCCTCGCTCGGCAGAGATGGGGTACCTGGTTACAAAGGTGGTGGCTGTGGACGCCGACTCTGGGCACAATGCCTGGCTCTCCTATCACCTACTGCAAGCCACTGAGCCGGGACTCTTCACAATTGGTGCCCACACTGGTGAAATCAGGACACTGCGGACGTTTCTGGAAAGGGATGCCCTGAAGCAGAAGCTGGTGGTCTTAGTGAAGGATAACGGGCAGCCCCCTCTGTCTGCTACAGTCAGTCTCAATCTGATTTTTGCTGAAAACTTCCAAGAGGCACTGCCAGAAATAAATAACCAAACCACCGATTCGGAGCAACAGTCTGAGCTCCAGTTCTACCTCGTGCTGGCCTTAACTTTGATCTCCTTTTTGTTCCTCTTGACTGTAACTCTAGTCATTATGATGAAACTCCGACAGTCAGGGAATCTGAAATTTCTCCCGTGCTTTGCTCCCATTCCCCATTCCAGCAATGCCATCATATTCCCACCAAATTATGAGGAAGGAACTATTCCTTATTCCTATCAGCTCTGCCTATCCTCCGAGTCCAAGATACATGAAATTACTTTTCCAACTCCCAAAGTTCAAACTGCTGAATATATTTCATGCAACCAAAAATCTGATGAGCTTTTGGAGAGCAATGGAACCAATATCCTAAATTCTGAGATGGCTAAATCTAGTCAGGTGAGTTTTCTTGTTTTTTCCAAGCACTGCCTTTAAAGTTTAACCATTCTTTAAAATAAACTGTGGTATATGACTTTATATACACATTTTACTTTGTATTACTATCTCTTTCACCTGTGGTTTCTCATAGCTTTATTGTAACCTCTACAGTTTCGGCGGTTTCTGATGTACGTTTATAAATTAGAATTATTTCAAGATAAGATTTTGGAGCAAGTCTAATTGAAATATATTATTTATTTTGTGAGAGAGAGACAGTTTGTACACATGTGTGCATATATGTGAGACTGTGTATTACAAAAAGAGACTTGGGAAAGTGAAAAATACTCAGACTACCAGTGCTTTGATGCTTTGTTCATAGGTCTTTCAGTTTAATGAAATGAACAGAAAGGGGCCCAATATTTTGAGTTCAAATAATATGCTGAGTGCCCTGAATGAAAAAGCAAAATAATGAGCAAAAATAACCTCCAAATATGAATAACAATTGATGGATTTGTTATGCTTCTCCAGTAGCAGTTTCCAATTCTATTGGAGACTTGGGTTGAGATATAACAGCTTGTCCTAAACCACCTGCGGTATATGAATTAATGTGATGTGAATAAGCTTAATTTATGAACTAATCCAATTTGGCAAATGTGAAAATATTGTTACAATTGTAAAAGCAAATCAGTGATTGCCAGATATCCCTTTTTTTTCCAAGAAAGATATAGCGCAAAACAACTTAGAACTTTTTAAAATAGATTTTTTTCCTTCCTTTCTGATGACACTTTTTAAATATAAAGTTGTCAAGGCAGCTTGCAATTTAGCTTTCCAGTTATGGAAAGTTATGGAATGAAAGAAGCCTGCAAAAGGCCTAGGATAGAATAAGAGTAACTTGGTTGTTTTCTTTGCAAACTTTTTACTAATACTATTTGCTCAATTTTTTCCATATGTTAAAATCTCTAAAATGCATTCCAAAACATATCAAGGCAACACAAATCTGATAAGGAAGAAATATAACTGAGGAAATGAAACTTTTTACAACATTTGATCGAAGGACCTACAACCAATTGCTTTCCATTGTAGGACCAAGAACTGTGCGGATCTAGCTCAGAAATTGAAAAGAAATGGGCTACTTCCCTGAAAAACAGCATTACTGATTATGTTCTGCCTAACTGTCCTGATCTTACTTTATTTTTTAATATTCTTCATAAATCTGCTGTTTCAATCCTGCACTGAATGTTAGAATATAAGCTTCTCAGGTACAGAATTTGACTTTTTGGTTATTACTCTAAAGGAACTAGTTCATTCCACACGTTTTGAACTTGAGCTCCTGAAATCTCAGACAAGATGGTAATCAATTGTATTTTAGAGCATCCAGTATGTCGGTGTGGCTGAATTTTTGGTCTGCGGATGATGTTTGGTTTAGTTTTTAAGTGTAACATAACTGCAAACCTCTCATATTTTGTGTGTTTTACACTCTATTTTATTGCTTTTGATTCCATGCATTTCTGACCCTAGCTGTTGTTCAATGGGATCTCCTGTCTCCAAGTGCTCTGAACTCAATATATTCCAAATTGAGGCAACCTGCTTTTATACTAACACTGAATAACAGACCAACCTGTTTAAAGTTACACTCAAAGGCCAGCATCTAATTTACTGAATTAGGCTCCTAATTAGGGGTCATATTTTAAGTCTCAGTGTTAAACAGAACAATGTTACTATATTAAATTTAATGACCTCAAAAAAAGGGATACGAATATCCAATTTATATTATCTTGCATCCTTAATAAACCATACTGGAGCAAAATTAATACTGATGATTCAAGAATTCCAATGATTTTTAGAAAAATTTCCAGCTCATAAAAAACAGATTTCTTATGACTCTTCAAAGAAGAAAATTCCGCAGACTCCTGGAACATTTCATAGAGAGATTGGAAGACTTTTCCATTTATTCTGCTGCTTCCTGTTAGTTTGTTTATATCCCAATTTTATTATTTTTACAAATAGCTCTAGGCACAAAATATATCCAACACACCTTCTTCCTATTTCCCCCCCAATAATCAGGTGAGGTGTATTGGGCTGGCCCAAAGTCATTCAGCTGGCTTTCATGGCTAATGTGGGACTTTCTCTCATGGCCTCCAACTTTTTAGCTTGGTGCCTTAACCAAGAGACCAAATTGGTATGAAAACTGCTAATGTACCACAACAAGAAATGCCAAAAATGTATTGGTTATTTTCCTGATTATATTCTAATATACCTGAAGCTTTTTCAGATAAAAATAATATAGCTACATTATTAGATATATATGAACAAAAGGACATGTTCATGATAGGAAAGTATACTGTAGTTCAAAGCAACTTAGAATACATTACTTTCTACACAGTAAGAAGGATAAGATTCCTTTAATCAGTTTATACAAAATAACCAAATAATATCACTGACTCACCATTCTTTGAACCTATTTTGAATGTCATAGCCTCTGTTAGAGCTTTTAAGATGCAGAAGTTTCTCAGTATGCTAATATATTATTGTTTTCACAAGACCAGGCCTAATGGAGTCAGTTCTGAGTTGACAGGTACATTGCACTGTACATCATGATATTAACAGCTGTTTACATGAATAAAAGCACATTGAGATACATTACAATTGCAGAAATATAAAGAAAAAATCCAGAGGGCCAATTCTTCCAAAACTGAATGCAATTATTCTGAATACCCCAAAAACGGGTCGCATGGAAATACTTTTGAATAAATCCTTGCAGTTTCCCCTCTGGCCTCAGGGTGTCGCTGTTAGCCAACGGGGAGGCCGAAGAGAATGGAGAAGAGCTGCTAAACAGAGGCTTCCCAAAGGAGGATTCCGGCATTTCGTTAAAGGCAGGGGAAACAGCAACAAATGCAAAGCAGCCTTGCGAAAAGGGCTGGTCCCCAGAAATTAAGAAGAAAGGAGAGTGTTTCCTACTATTCCGATGAGATTTTGAGGCAGCCAGCTTTATCGCAGAGGGGATGGAGCGAGGGCAAGGAGGGAATGGCAGAGCAATCCGAAGGCAAGTACTATCGCTCTTACTCTTGTCGGTTTCCTACCGGGCCGTCTCGGAACAGATTCATTATTCAGTCCCCGAGGAGATGTCAAAAGGTGCTATAGTGGGGAATCTTGCAAAGGATCTAGGACTGAGCCTGAGAGAACTAGCAAGTCGAAAAATGCATGCCATCTCGGTGGACAAGGTGCAGTATTTCAAAATCAGTACAGAAAATGGAAACCTCTGTGTGAATGACAGGATAGATAGGGAAGAAATATGCAGCACAACCCCACTATGTGTTCTTAATATTGAATTAGTGATGGAAAATCCGTTAAATATTTACCATCTAAAAGTAGAGATACAAGACATTAATGATAATTCACCACAGTTTCTCAGTAGCACTATCCAGTTGGAGATAATTGAAACAACACAAATAGGCACCAGGTTCCTTCTTGGGAATGCCAAAGATCCGGATATTGGCACAAACGCTTTACAGAATTACCATCTTAGCACCAATCCTTACTTTACTTTGGATGTGAAAGAGAGTCAAGATGGAAATAAATTTGCAGATTTAGTACTGCAAAAACCACTTGATCGCGAGAGTGAACCAACCCTTCAGCTAACACTTACTGCGCTGGATGGGGGGAAACCCAGAAAAACTGGAACAGTCCAAATATGGATCAATGTCATCGATGCCAATGACAATCCACCTATATTCACCCAAGAAATCTACACAGTCAGTCTGAGGGAAAACCTACCAGTTGGATTCCCAGTGCTGCAACTTGTAGCTTCGGATAAAGATGAAGGTTCAAATGCACAAATTAGATATTATTTCAGCAATATACCGCTGAGTGCAAATAAGAAATTCAGCCTAGATTCAACCAGTGGAATGATTTCTCTTGTGGAACCATTGGACTTTGAGGAAGCCAGAGAATATGTGATGACTGTAGCAGCAAAAGATGGAGGTGCATCAATGACCCATTGTAAAGTAGAAGTAAAAATCCTTGATGAAAATGACAACGTGCCAGAAATAATAGTTGCATCTGTTTTTAGTCCCATTCTGGAAGATTCTCAGTCTGGGACAGTTATTGCTCTCATCAATGTACACGACAGAGACGCTGGTGATAATGCAGAGTTTACTTGCTTTTTGCAAAATAATTTGCCATTCAAGATTCTTCCATCATCTAACAATTACTACAAGGTCATGACAGACAGACCTTTGGACAGAGAAAAAGAATCTGAGTATAATATTACAATTACAGCCACTGACAAGGGAACTCCTCCATTAAGCACAAACAAAACCATCTTGCTGCAGATCTCTGATATCAATGACAATGCCCCTGCTTTTGAGAAAGCGTCCTACAGCATCTACGTGCCAGAGAACAATCCTTCTGGTGCTTCCATCTTCCAGATTCAAGCCTTTGATCCGGATGTGGATCAAAACTCACACATCACATATTCAATCCTCACCAGCAACATAGAAGAACTTCCCATCTCCTCCTATATCTCCATTCATTCTGAGACCGGCACCATCTACGCCCAGCGGTCCTTTGACTATGAGCAGTTCAGGGAATTCCAGCTGCAGGTGAAGGCCCAAGATGGCGGGAGTCCCTCTCTCAGCAGCAACGTCACAGTCAAGGTGTTTATCCTGGATCGGAATGATAACAGCCCTCAAATCCTGTCCCCTTCACCAGACTCCAAGGACTCTGCCTTCTTTGAGATGGTTCCTCGTTCAGCCGAGGCAGATTATCTGGTAACAAAAGTGGTGGCCGTGGATGCTGATTCCGGACACAACGCCTGGCTCTCCTACCAGCTGATCCAAGCCACAGAACCGGCCCTCTTCACTGTTGGCTTCCACACGGGTGAGATCAGGACAGCAAGAACCTTTATGGAGAGAGATGCCGTGAAACAGAGACTGGTCCTTCTGGTGAAGGATAATGGACGGCCGCCCCTCTCGGCCTCTGTCACTCTGAACCTGGTGTTTGCTGAGAACTTCCAGGAGGCCCTTCCAGAGATGAAAAGCCAGATGAACAGCTCAGAGGATCAGTCAGACCTGCAGTTCTATTTGGTGGTGGCCTTAGCTGTGATGTCATTTTTATTCCTCTTGTCAGTGATTCTGGCCATTGCCATCAAACTCCGGCAGTCAGGAAAGTCCAGTTTCTTACCATGTTTTGCTCCCGTTTCCCATTCCACAGCTGGGGTCATATTTCCACCCAATTTTCAAGATGGGACTCTGCCTTATTCCTACCAGCTTTGCCTCTCCTCAGAATCCAGGAAGAATGAATTTACCTTCCTGGCACCAAACATTCATATTGCAGAGAATATGCTTTGTGGTGAAAAAACTGAGGTCTCTCTTTCAAGCGATGGAGAAAGCAGTTTGCATCCTCAAGTGGAAAACAACGGGAAGGTAAATATCAGTTAAATGGAAACCCCATAAATCCATTTCCTAAGAAGCAGCTCATTTCTACATTAGTTTATTCAGAAGCAGATTCTATTCTACTGTCCAACACCTTAAATTATATTTCTTGCCAATATTTCACTGAGCCATTTAACATGCTTTTCACAGAAAATGGAATAATTAATTTGTCCAACTGAGTACAATAGCAAGGTAAGTTTTCCTTTTTAAAGAATTTCCAATATTTGAAAGAGAAATTATCACATAAACTTTAGTTATCTATTTCTTGTGTCTAGACAGTAAGTTTTATTATGAAGTAAAAAAAAATCAATTAATATTTATTCTACTTAAGTTGATGGTACCTTTTATAGTGGGGATTTAAGTTCTTTTCAAAGTTCTTTCAAAATTTTTCTGAGGTACTATTTGATTTATTCTTGCATAGATTAATTTCAAAATTATTAAGAAAATATACCAGGTAAGAGAATTCTCTTATGTCATAATGATTTTAGGAAATCTGTATGCTGATCTTTTTCAGTTATATTAGTCATTTGACTATTTTCTGTTCTCTAGTCTAAAAATATTCGCTCTTATGTCCCCTGTATGCTTTTCTCATGTTGTACGTCACAATGCCACCATATGTTACTTAATTTAGACAAGTAAATACTTCTCATATTTTACTATAATAAAATGTTTGCTAGAACAAAGAGCTTCCCCAGGTAATAGTTAAAATTAAAATCATAGAATTTTGCCACCATATCTTGTCTTCTACTTAATGTAGACATCCAAATTAAAGCATCCAGGATAGAATCATAGGACCCAGTGCTGTAGAAATCCCACCCCCAGCTTGAGGTCATCTGCAGATTTAATGAACTCCTTGTCTATTCCCTCATTTAGACAATTTATTAAGATGATAAGAACACTGGGCCCAAGACAGGTAGATGGCACTCTAGACTGCTTCTGTTTGAACACAGTAAGTGAAAGGCACCAACCACATCTCTGCATAATTGGTTCCACTGTCAAACCACTGATTCTGCTGGAAAGCTCTTTCTAAGAAAATCATTTGCAAATGGCCTTGTTAAAACTTTGTTTTTGCATGTGCTGCATTCTAAAATGACAGAGGAAGAAATTCTGACTTTTTACTATATTACATGCTATCAAGGATTTGAAAAGTACTATCTCAGCTCTCCTCTCTTCTCCCCTCTCCCCATCCCATCCCATCTCATTGCAGCATTACTTTCTTATAATAGTTGATTACTCATACTTGTTGTTAATCACAAAACAGGGCACTAAATATATAATTAGGGAAAATATTTCTTTCTCAGCCTTAACTTTCATCTCTTTTTTCATACTGGTTCTTGTAAATTCCATGATCATTCTTTTAGCCCTTCTCAGAACCTGTTTTTAGTCATCTTGAACCCTTCTGCAATATGGTGTCATAACCAGATCCAAATCAAATCTGTATAAAATGTATAACAAAACTGAAAAAGTAGTTCCTGCAATTTTAAAGTTTTATTTCTATTCATGCAGCTAACATTGCGTTTGCCATTTTTAATCACTACATTACGGGGTTGGTTTGCAGTCAACTATTATAATATCTTCTTCACATAACCCATTCTTTGCCCTTGGATTTGATTTCTGTTTCCTAAGAGAAGAACTTTGCCTTTGTCTCTGTTAAATTCTTATCAGACTGTTTCCCATCGAGAGAGGTATGAATTTTATTTTTATTTTTAGGTAATAGTTATGCAACCTCATAATTTGCACTCACTTGCAAATTTGTTTCTACTTCATAATTGTTGTTGTTGTTGTTAGCTGCGAAGTCGTGTCCGACCCATCGCGACCCTATGGACAACATTCCTCCAGGCCTTCCTGTCCTCTACCATCTTCTGGAGTCCATTTAAGTTCACGCCTACTGCTTCAGTGATTCCATCCAGCCACCTCATTCTCTGTCGTCCCCTTCTTCTATTGCCCTCGATCTTTCCCAGCATTAGGCTCTTCTCCAGTGAGTCCTTCCTTCTCATTAGGTGGCCAAAGTATTTGAGTTTTAGCTTCAGGATCTGGCCTTCTAAAGAGCAGTCAGGGTTGATCTCCTCTAGGACTGACCGGTTTGATCGCCTTGCAGTCCAAGGGACTCGCAGGAGTCTTCTCCAGCACCATAGTTCAAAGGCCTCAATTCTTTGGCGCTCAGCCTTTCTTATGGTCCAACTTTCACTGCCATACATTGCAACTGGGAAGACCATAGCCTTGACTATACGCACTTTTGTTGACAGGGTGATGTCTCTGCTTTTTAGTGTGCTGTCTAGATTTGCCATGGCTTTCCTCCCCAGGAGCAAGCGTCTTTTAATTTCTTGGCTACAGTCCCCATCTGCAGTGATCTTGGAGCCCAGGAAAATAAAATCTGTCACTACCTCCATTTCTTCCCCGTCTATTTGCCAGGAATTGAGAGGGCCAGATGCCATGATCTTGGGTTTCTTAATGTTAAGTTTCAACCCAAGTTTTGCACTCTCCTTCTTCACCCGCAACAAGAGGCTCTTTAGTTCTTCTTCACTTTCTGCCATTAGAGTGGTATCATCTGCGTATCTTAGGTTGTTGATATTTCTTCCGGCAATCTTAATTCCAACTTTTGATTCATCTAGCCCTGCCTTTCTCATGATGTGCTCTGCATATAAGTTAAATAGGCAGGGCGACAGTATACAGCCTTGCCGGACTCCTTTCCCAATTTTGAACCAATCAGTGGTTCCGTGTCCAGTTCTCACTGTTGCTTCTTGACCCGCATATAGGTTTCTCAAGAGACAAATAAGATGGTCTGGTACTCCCATCTCTTTAAGAACTTGCCACAGTTTGTTATGATCCACACAATCACACTTCATAATTACTCTGCTGTAATAGTTGATTGATTGTAGGGTACATGATTTCTTTCAATGGAAAACCAGCTGGCCCACACTGCTCATGGACTATGCTAGCGCAGAATAAGCTTCTTGATTCTATTTGCAAAAACAAATGGGGCTGCATTTAAATTACATATGAAATGGAACCTTTTTTGCACCATAAGAATGGCCAATTGGTAATATGTCAACATGATTATTGACAGCAAAGCTTTAGATTGTGCTTCAGAATGTTTAACTTTTATTTTCACTTGGGTGCTACTGTATGTTTATTTTCATTGCAGCATTAGCCAGTACTGCTGTTTGCTCTTTAGGCTTCTCTGCTGTGCATGAAAACACAAATGCTGCAACTTCTGAACAGATTATTGTAGAATGAACAGTTTTTCATACACAAACATCTTGAATATCTTTCAACTAAATAAACATAGGAGCATCATGCTTTAGTCATAAATATTTCTTTGACATGTTCTTCCTCATCAAAAAAAATTCTCTTCTATCCCTTCAAATAAGAAAAGTAGAAATGAATAGTAAAAATATTCAGCATTGCAGTAAAGAGTAGTGCAAGATACGGCTGGTTTTGGTTCAGTGGCTGATCCCTCAAAAGCTAAGCTGGGCTGAGTTAATAACTTGGATAGGAAATTAGCAAGATATCTGAGGGTTGTAGGCTAGACATGGAAATTGAAAAAGATCCAGAAGGCGACAATGAGAGGAAATATCTGCCTACAAAGAAGCACCTCTGCTTTTCACCAGGAGTCAAGCTGACTGAAGGGAATCTTTATCTTCCACCTTTACAGAAGTATTTACATAACGCTGGACTGAGAAATAAGAAATCCTTATTTGTTGATCATAAAAAAGGCAAAACGACTTTAAAAGGGAAATAATTTAAGATTTTGCCCAATTCACATTTTTTTTCATTAACATGGTTACTGTACAAATCAGAGGTATTAAATTTATATATCCTGGAGAAAGTATATACACACCAACTATTTTCTTGCATTTTGCAATAATTCATTTGGCTCAATATTGTCTGGTGTAACTTCTGTTATAGGATTTTCTCCGCTATTGTGGTAGTTATAAAATTTGCTTGACATGCATAATGTCACTGGTTTGAAACTTCACAGACTTTTAAGAGTAGTATTACTTTTTTCTTTCTTTACTGTACCTTTTAGGAAAAAATATACCAATGTATTATTTCATACTTCTTATTATTTTAGGTAGAGGGGATTCAGCTTCCCCCTAGCTCCCAAATAGCCCAGTTAGATAAATATGCAATATTTACTCCTTTGGATTATTTATGAGCTGGGGGAAAACACAGCAGCAGCGTCAGCATTTCCGTAGACAACAAGTGGGCTTTAAAAAGCCTAATGTAAAATTGGATTGCTCTGAAGAAGAAAAAAAGTTTTTTAAAAAATGTTTCTACTCAGTTTCAACTCATCCTTTGCAGGTTAGACAGGCTCTAACCGCTATGCTATTGGAACACTATTTAATAGAATCATAGAATACCAAAATTAGAAGAGACCTTGGGAGTCTTTTAGTTCAGCCCCCTACTCAACAAATGGTTGTGCAATCTCCTCATGAAAATCTCCAATGATAGAGCACCCATAACTTCTGGAGTGCCACTAATTAATTGTCAGGAAATTTCTCCTTAATTCTAGGTTGGATCTCTCTTTAATAGTCTTCCATTCATTCATTCTTGTCCTGGCCTCTCGTGGTTTGGAGAATGGGTTGACCCCCTTTTCTCTGTGACAGCCCCTTAAATATTGGAAGATTGCTATCATGTTACTCCTTGTCCTTCTCTTCTCTTCACTAGACTAGACATACCTCGTTCCCACAAGTGTTCATCACACAGTTTAGCCTCTAGAACCCTTTATCATCTTTGGTGTTCTTCTCTGGATTCTTTCCAGAGCGTCAATATTTATTTATTTATTTTGTATCATGGTGACCAGAAATGGATGCAGTACTCCAATTATGGTCTTACCATTGCAGTGTAAAGTGGTACTAACGCTTCACATGATCTTGTATACTATTCCTCCCATACTGTTGTAACCCAGTTGACAGAATATTCTTGTCACTGCGTGCAGTAGCCATTTGAAAAAAAGAGGATATTCCTGGGAAAAAGTAAACCACAAAAGACAAACTGGATTGCAGGACTTGAGCTGCCAAAACCAGAACATGGAGCAGGCAGAGATTGCACTGCAGTGGATGGAGGGTAAGAAGAGGATGAAATCATCCTTTCCTTCCAGACATTGTTGGTGGACTACAAATAATAATATGATTAGTCACCAGAAAGTCTCTTTCTATCACTTTAAAGCAGTGATTCCCAACCTCAGCAACTTTTAGATGTATGGATTTCAACTCCTAATATGCTGGCTAAGGAATTATGATGTCCACATATCTTAAAGCTGTGAAGGTGGAGAAACACTGCTTTAGGATGACCACTCAACAATAACTTTTCACAAGGTCTAAATCAGGGGTCCCCCAGGTCTGTGGACCAGTACCAGTCTGTGGCATGCCAGCAACTGGTCCACACAAGCAAAGCCCCTTCCATGGGATGCAGGCAGCACACAAAACCACACACTCTCCGGTCTGCGGAAAAACCTTTCACCATGGAACTGGTCCCTGGTGCCCAAAAGGTTGGGGACCTCTGGACTAAATCACTCCTATTCCTTATGTTATTCAGTTTTAAGTAAGTTTATTAAAAATCCTTCACTAGGAAATATATTGCATATTTATTAATAGACTTCTAGTGCCATACATATATATTTCTAAATTTAAAGTTTTAATTTCACTGAACCAGTCATGAAATGTATTATAACACCATCATGATCTTTCAGCTGCAAATTTCTGTGTATTGTACAATTACTAATTGAGCCAAATATCCTAACATATGATGTGTGAAATCATAACAGGCCATATAATAGGGACAGCACTTCTAGACACTGGCATTGGTGTTCTTCCTCAGTTTACTTTAGATGCATAATGCCATTCAATAGATTATATTGCAATTTTACAACAATCTTTCTTATATGGTGGTGATGCCAGTATAATCTGGCATCACCACCATATAACAGTGATTCTGTATTTAAACCACAACAACCTTTTAGTGACTGAACTACACAATTCATGCTTAAACGTCTCCTTTGGGATAGTATTCCTTCTTCTGAAAAACTTCCTCTATATTTTTAACCCAATAAAAAGCTCTGGAGCACTGATAAACTTGCATATATTTTGCTTTTATGGTACATTGATTATCGTAAGGGAAGATCACTGAATTATGGATTTCAAAAAAGATAGGAGTGCTGCAGAAAGGAAGTGTGGCTACCTTGGCATGGAGATGAAATATCGCTTGTTCTGTTGATAAAAATACACAAAAAACCCTGTAAACATACATCATTTACCCTAACTGATATACATTCAGCTCTCCATCACAATCAAAATAACCAAAATGGTAAAAGACCTGAACATATTTAAGATGCTTCCTGCAGTTCTGCATCAGAGACTCAGAGTGCCGCTGTTGGCCAACGTAGTTGCCAGAAAGGAGCTGGGAATCTGATGGGCTTCCTGCCTTCTGACTATCCAGTCACCGAGCGCAGAGCAGTCAAAGAGCAGGACTGAGGGACACTCAAACACCATGGCAGAGAAAAGAAAATCCCTGCACTGTAGATAAAACTCAGGAGAATCCCAGGACCCTCTTGCTGCTTTCCTCCCAATGGGAATTTAAACTCCTCAGCTTACTGGATCGCACAAAGCCCTTTTCACCGCAGGTGGGATGGACGGCAGGAGCAAAGCAAAGAGCAGATCTGTAAAAAGGCAAGTACGTCTCCTCTTCTTATTGTCTTTCGTCTGCCAGACTGTCTCGGAGCACGTTCGCTATTCAATCCCAGAGGAAATGGGAAAGGGTTCCGTTGTGGGGAATCTTGCCAAGGATCTGAAGCTGAGTACTGCAGAAGTGGGAAATCGCAACCTGCATATCCTTTCTTTAGGCAAAAAGCAATACTTCTCCATTAATGCTGAAAATGGGAATCTGCATGTAAAAGACAGGATTGACCGAGAGGAAATCTGTGGGGAAACTCCAGTCTGCCCCATCAGTTTTGAAGTGGTGAGTGCAAACCCCATGGACATCTTTTATATAACAGTAGAGATCCAGGATATTAATGATAATGCACCACATTTCTTAAATGGTGATATCAAGTTAGAGATAATTGAATCCACTTTACCAGGAGCCACATTTCCATTTGAACCAGCAGAAGATCCTGATATTGGGATATATTCTGTCCAGGACTATCGTCTAAGCATTAATAAGTATTTCGTTTTAGCAATTAGCAAGCAAGATTCTTTAAATAAATATGTAGAATTAGTGCTGGAAAAACAGTTGGATCGTGAAAGTGAAAGTACTGTTAGTTTAACCCTTAGTGCTCTTGATGGAGGAAACCCTGCAAAAACTGGAACAGCCAACATACAGATTATAGTCATAGATGCTAATGACAACCCACCTGTCTTCAGTCAAAAAGTGTACAAAATCAGCCTCAAAGAGAATGCTCCAAAGGGATCTACTGTAATACAAGTCAAAGCCACAGACAAAGATGAGGGTTCCAATGGCCAGATCACCTATTGCTTCAGCAATATTGCTGATAATGTGCATCAAAAATTTGAGTTAGATCCACATATTGGAATTATAACAGTACGAGATGAGCTAGATTTTGAGGAAACAGACAAATATATCATAGGGATAAAAGCAAGAGATGGAGGTGGCTTAGTAGCTCATTGTAGCATTGAAATAATGCTATTAGATGCAAATGACAATGCCCCAGAAGTGATTCTTGCCTCCTCATCCAGAGAAATTCCTGAAAACTCTCCAATAGGAACATTGGTAGCCCTCATCAATACAAATGATAGAGATTCGGGGGATAACGGGGAGGTCAACTGCCATTTAGAGAATGCTTCCCCATTCAAAATAGTATCAGCAGCTAATAACTATTATAAGCTGCTGACGAATGGTCCCTTAGACAGAGAAAGCACCCCAGGGTACAATCTTACAATCACAGCCACAGACAATGGTACGCCCCCTCTTTCTACACAGAAAACCATCTCACTGGAGATTTCGGATATCAACGATAATGCCCCTGCCTTTGAGAAATCCTCATACAGTGTCTACGTGGCAGAGAACAATCCTGCTAGCTCCTCCATCTTCAGCATCAAAGCTGTAGACCCCGATCTTGGTCGCAACGCTAGGATCACCTTCTCCATCCTGACTAGCAAAATAGAGGCGCTACCACTCCCGTCTTACCTCTCCATTAACTCAGAAAGTGGCACCCTCTATTCTCAGAGGTCTTTTGACTATGAGCAACTCAGAGAGTTTGAGGTACAGGTGAAGGCTGAAGATGGCGGCTCCCCGCCTCTCAGCAGCAATGCCACACTGAAGGTGTTCATCCTGGACCAAAATGACCAAAGCCCTCAAATTCTGTATCCTTCTCCAGGAGCGGAGGGCTCGGCCTCCTTTGAGATGGTGCCTCGCTCGGCAGAGATGGGGTACCTGGTTACAAAGGTGGTGGCTGTGGACGCCGACTCTGGGCACAATGCCTGGCTCTCCTATCACCTACTGCAAGCTACTGAGCCGGGACTCTTCACAATTGGTGCCCACACTGGTGAAATCAGGACACTGCGGACGTTTCTGGAAAGGGATGCCCTGAAGCAGAAGTTGGTGGTCTTAGTGAAGGATAACGGGCAGCCCCCTCTGTCTGCTACAGTCAGTCTCAATCTGATTTTTGCTGAAAACTTCCAAGAGGCACTGCCAGAAATAAATAACCAAACCATTGATTCAGAGCAACAGTCTGAGCTCCAGTTCTACCTCGTGCTGGCCTTAACTTTGATCTCCTTTTTGTTCCTCTTGACTGTAACTCTAGTCATTATGATGAAACTCCGACAGTCAGGGAATCTGAAATTTCTCCCGTGCTTTGCTCCCATTCCCCATTCCAGCAATGCCATTATATTCCCACCAAATTATGAGGAAGGAACTATTCCTTATTCCTATCAGCTCTGCCTATCCTCCGAGTCCAAGATACATGAAATCACTTTTCCAACTTCCAAAGCTCAAAATGCTGAATATATTTCATGCAACCAAACTTCTGATGTTCTTCTGCCTACTAATGGAGCCAATGCCCTAATTTCTGAGATGGGAAAAAATAATTTGGTGAGTTTTCCTTTGAAGAGTACCAACTTTATAGTTTATGTATCTTTTTTCTGAAACTGAAACAGTAGATGAGTCTATAACAATTACCAGATACTTTAATTTCTGTATAGAAAGAAAACTATTTTCTGTATTGTTCATGCAATTATCTGTCACGTTATTATTAATTTGATTTTAAGGAAGATAGGTATTTCATATGTAGTGATAGAAAAACCTTAGAATTGATATTTTTTCATAGTTTTTTTCTACTGAAAGTAAAGAAGTACATTTGTACATATGTAACCTTTGAATGAAATATCAACAATAAGTAAATAATAATGATAACTTTTTAATGCTTCTACAATAGTACATATTCTGGTAATACCTTATAGAGAGCATTTGAAGCATTCAGAATGGTTCATCTTTTTATTATATATGAAATATCTCAGTAATGAACACCAATATTTAGTGCTATTTTTATAAACTAATAATATGAAATTGCATTGTGTTTTGCATTGTGACTATAATTTGTCTAAAATCACTTCTGCTCTCTCTATATTTATGTTACAGTAATTGATTACACTAATTATATTTGAGTTACAGAGTAATCTAATTAACCAAGCACAGAAGAAATTTTGTCACAAATTAGGAGGCATAAAAACAAGTCAAAGATGCCACAACAAATGTACCTCACTTTCAAGTGATATATAATAATGAAAAACCACCTGGGCTTTTTAAACAGGATCGCTGTTTTCCTTTCTTCCTAACATATTCCACACTTTCTGACAAATCTGTCAAAGCAGTTTACAATTTGGAACTCTTTTTTAGAGTTCTAATAAGAGAGCAATGAAGTGGCACAGGTTCACAGATCTAAGAAAGTCAATAAAGGCACACTTCCTCATTATTCACTACACTTAAGCAGCAGATTATAAGAGAAGGAGAACATGTGTCACTTCATCACTCTCGTATTACCACTTGAATGAAAATGGCGGCATCCCCAACATTAGGTACTCATAAACAATGACAAAATATGAGTTGAATTTATAACATCTGCAACTATGTCATGATTTTTGCTTGTTGCAGTTGTGGACTTCCACATTTAAAGTATAGAAAACGTGAATTTTTTTTAGCAATGAAAACATGTTTGTGGTAGAACCTAATTGCAGCTGCTTGATATAAAGAGAAGAATTCAGTTAAACAATAAAACCATTTTATGGATTTCAAAGGCCAGAAATGTAAATTTCACACAGAAGAAAGGACAGAAAAGTATACCGTAGTTTAGGACCTCATACGTACCAAAGACAGCACTGCTGTAAAAAAAATATTAATTTATATGAAATGATTCAGCATCAACATATGCACATATGCAGATCTCAAAAAACACAGCTTGGTAACTTTAAAATAAAATCCTCATTAACATAAGCAGAGTTCTTGGACATTTGCATGTAATAATTATCTAATTCAATTCAATCTTTATTACATTATGGACCACCACAAAAATATTAAACATTAAAATAAAACAAAACAGAACAGAACAGAACAGAACAGAACAGAACAAGGCATAGTAATAGATTACACTTGGTGGTGAAATCAATGGGTGACCAAAGTCTGCCTAATTTTACAGACAGCGCAACAAAACTTAACTATATTCAGAAAAACTGAATCACACTAATCCAACAATAAAATTTTACATAAAAATAATAGTTTCCGGGATATTTAATCAGGTAAGATATTACGAGTCCGTGAGTCCCTACAGAAGGGGCAATACAACAGGATATTGGCTGTAGTTTCAATGGCCCCTTATCCACAGGGACACAGTCTCAGCTCATATGGAACCTTTTTATATCGGCCTTCCAGAACAGCTCTGGGTAGACCATTTACAGCATGCTATAGTTAATGCCCTCTAAAATTTAGAGACAGCTGTATAATATAAATATCTTGCTGGGTTGTGAGTTGGGGGCCTGTCTGTCCAAAAAAACATTCTTGGGTAAAGCAGACTGGTCCTGTTGAACTTCCTGATCTTTAATACTTTGTTTAAATGCACTAAGTGCATGTTAAGGGATGTGGTGGCTCAGTGGGTTAGGACGCTGAGCTTGTCAATCAGAAGGTTGGCAGTTTGGCGGGTCGAATCCCGAGTGCCGCATAACAGAGTGAGCGCCTGTTACTCGTCCCAGCTTCTGCCAACCTAGCAGCTCGAAAGCACGTAAAAATGCAAGTAGAAAAATAGGGACCACTACAGTGGGAAGGTAACAGCGCTCCGTGCGCCTTTGGCGTCTAGTCATGCCGGCCACATGACCACGGAGACGTCCTCGGACAAGCGCTGGCTCTTCGGCTTTGAAACGGAGATGAGCACCGGCCCCTAGAGTCAGAAACGACTAGCACACATGTGCGGGGGAACCTTTTTACCTTTTAAGTGCATGTTTATAGCCCACCATTAGGAACTCTTTCTTGGAGACTCCAAGATGTTGAGAGTTTTTTAAAAAATAGTTCTAATCCATGTTGATTTATAGTTATTCTCCATAAGGAAAGGGCTCAGATCAGTGGAGAAGAACAGCAGTTTCAGCCAATGTATTATAATGAAGATCCATGCACTAGTTTTGATCCTGAACAGTCTTGCCTCCTTCCTTAGAATTGCATTAATACACAGGGCTACTTGCAATGTGGCCCTTAGAAATTTAGACCAGACCTTTTCAAGAGGGGCAAAAGAATAAGGTCCTAGCTTTGATCTGCACACATTAGAATACCTACAGAGGCATATCAAAATCACGTTGGAATATTGGGACAGGGAGAAGGTGTCTCAGAGAACCCTGAGCACCCTCCAAGAAAAGCATCTAGGCTTCTAATGGTGTTGATTCTGATGGAAAGTTGGAGATGGCATCGTAGTTTCTTCAGGAATCGACTAATTAGACCTCTCTAAAACTAAGAAATTGGACCATTTCACAATCTGCCAGGAGTTGGGTTAAAAATGGATACAACATCAATTTTATCATTTATGGCTGAATTTTTGAAAAAAACGGGACACATTATCTACCCCCCAAAAAACGTGCCAGATTGAGAAGGTTGGATTTTGGGGCAAGCCATCTCTTCCTAAACTGTTTCACCACTTGTCTGCACGGAGTCCATATTTGGGGGAAAGAAACACTCTTATTATTTCTCATGTAATTTTCTTTCGAGTATACTCTTTCACAATGATTGGTTAAATAATTCATCCATGTTAGCCACAATACAAGCCATACCTATTGTTTTTGTAAAACTCTTTAATAAAAAAAAATACATGCCATACCTAGAGACCATGCCTTCATTTTGGAACTATCCAGATCCTGATGCTCAGTGGGGATGGAGGAAGTTATTATAAGACCTCTCAGAATCGTGTCTGCAGTCTATTTTTCCTTAATCTCTCAGAGAGATACACAAATGTCACCTTACATGGAAATCATGCAGTACCTCATACACAGAGGAAGAAGCAATATAAAATACGTATATATTTCTGAGACCTGAAGGGAATCTATGAGTCAACCATTTAATCTATCAGACATGGCAGCAAAAAGATAGAGGTTTTTGTATCTCTTGGCTGCCATTTAATGATTGTCCAATTTGTCCAGAAGATGGAGCTTGAGAAAGTATATTAGCTGAGAGGATGGAACATTATGTGAAGTAAGGAAGTGAGCCAAGATATCTGGGAGTAGTGGCGATGGGGAAGGAGGTTTCCTGCCCCATTGGCTATGGATATATAAGAGATTAATTTTTTCAGGCATACTTCCAATTATTATGCTTAGATAGAAGAGTAGAAAAATAATCTGGAAGACAGACTACAAGAATTGTAATTATACAACTCAGACGGAGTGAGAAACGAACGATATCCCCCTGCTTAATTATGCTTGGTATGAGCAGGGTAGAGGAATACATTGGTAGGTTTCCAAGGCTCTGGTATGGCATCCTACAGCAGTAGTGTTTTGGTGGTCTCTGCACTGTCTATTCCCTGACTTGATAGTTGATATTTTAAGCTGAAAGAAGGTTTCATTTAAAAGAAGATCCAGGGGGGAGGCAAGTAGAACAAGTCAGAGAAAGACGAAAGGTGCAATTCACAGAGAAAACTGGCTCAAACAATTGTAAGCGTGTCTTCTGGAAAATAACATTCCAAATAGCCTCCCCCATGAACATCAACACACTCAGCATTGCCCCCACCACCACAGTATATTTATTTTGTGTATGTACTTTTATTTGATCTTTGACATAAACACAATAATAAATATTAGGATGGAGAAAAAATGTATTGGCATGTATCTAACAGTTATTGACTTGTTGAAATTCTATAGTATAATGTTTATTTTTTGTCAAAATCCCAAAGTGGATAAAAATAGATCTAAACTGAAACTATGATTTAAAATATTGAAGCTACATTCTTAGATATACAGGGAAAAAGAGGTATATCTGTGATAAGAAAGAAAATATCAAAACAGCAGGACAATAATATTGGGATTTTGCCTACTGCTGTCAGAAGGTTGAGATTCAAGCATCAATAATAATTTATTTTTCGTGCCATTCTGAAAGCCTAGTCTATGTTCCCTTGGGTAAGTTGGAACTTTTAAGAGGTATGTTACAATTAAAGCATCGTAAGGAGAAAAAAGAAATACCAGAATGCCAACTCTTCCAAAACTCTGTTGCTTAACGTGGCATTTATTTTGAACACCCCCAAAACGGGTCTCACGCAAGTACTTTTAAATAAATCCTTGCAGTTTCCCCTCTGGCCTCAGGGTGTCGCTGTTAGCCAACGGGGAGGCCGAAGAGAATGGAGAAGAGCTGCTAAACAGAGGCTTCCCAAAGGAGGATTCCGGCATTTCGTTAAAGGCAGGGGAAACAGCAACAAATGCAAAGCAGCCTTGCGAAAAGGGCTGGTCCCCAGAAATTAAGAAGAAAGGAGAGTGTTTCCTACTATTCCGATGAGATTTTGAGGCAGCCAGCTTTATCGCAGAGGGGATGGAGCGAGGGCAAGGAGGGAATGGCAGAGCAATCCGAAGGCAAGTACTATCGCTCTTACTCTTGTCGGTTTCCTACCGGGCCGTCTCGGAACAGATTCATTATTCAGTCCCCGAGGAGATGTCAAAAGGTGCTATAGTGGGGAATCTTGCAAAGGATCTAGGACTGAGCCTGAGAGAACTAGCAAGTCGAAAAATGCATGCCATCTCTGTGGACAAGGTGCAGTATTTCAGAATCAGTGCAGAAAATGGAAACCTCTGTGTGAATGACAGGATAGACAGGGAAGAAATATGCAGCACAACCCCACTATGTGTTCTTAATCTTAAAGTGGTTATTGAAAACCCGTTAAATATTTACCATCTACAAATAGAGATACAAGACATTAATGATAATTCACCACAGTTTCTCAGTAGCACTATCCAGTTGGAGATAATTGAAACAACACAAATAGGCACCAGGTTCCTTCTTGGGAATGCCAAAGATCCGGATATTGGCACAAACACTTTACAGAATTACCATCTTAGCACCAATCCTTACTTTACTTTGGATGTGAAAGAGAGTCAAGATGGAAATAAATTTGCAGATTTAGTGCTGCAAAAGCCACTTGATCGCGAGAGTGAACCAACCCTTCAGCTAACACTTACTGCGCTGGATGGGGGGAAACCCAGAAAAACTGGAACAGCCCAAATATGGATCAATGTCACCGATGCCAATGACAATCCACCTATATTCACCCAAGAAATCTACACAGTCAGTCTGAGGGAAAACCTACCAGTTGGATTCCTGGTGCTGCAACTGGTAGCTTCCGATAAAGATGAAGGTTCAAATGCACAAATCAGATATTATTTCAGCAATATACCGCAAAGTGCAAATAAGAAATTCAGCCTAGATTCAACCAGTGGAATGATTTCTCTTGTGGAACCATTGGATTTTGAGGAAGCCAGAAAATATGTGATGACTGTAGCAGCAAAAGATGGAGGTGGATCAATGACCCATTGTAAAGTAGAAGTAAAAATCCTTGATGAGAATGATAATGTGCCAGAAATTATATTTGCATCTGTTTTTAGTCCCATTCGGGAAGATTCTCAGTCTGGGACAGTGATTGCTCTCATCAATGTACATGACAGAGATGCTGGTGATAATGGAAAGGTCTTTTGCTATTTAGAACATGACTTGCCATTCAAGATTCTTCCATCATCTGACAACTACTACACTCTCTTGACAGATAAACCTCTAGACAGGGAAAAAGCATCTCAGTATAATATTACAATCACAGCCACTGACAAGGGAACTCCTCCATTAAGCACAAACAAAACCATCTTGCTGCAGATCTCTGATATCAATGACAATGCCCCTGCTTTTGAGAAAGCATCCTACAGCATCTACGTGCCAGAGAACAATCCTTCTGGTGCCTCCATCTTCCAGATTCAAGCCTTTGATCCGGATGTGGATCAAAACTCACACATCACATATTCAATTCTCACCAGCAACATAGAAGAACTTCCCATCTCCTCCTATATCTCCATTCATTCTGAGACCGGCACCATCTACGCCCAGCGGTCCTTTGACTATGAGCAGTTCAGGGAATTCCAGCTGCAGGTGAAGGCCCAAGATGGCGGGAGTCCCTCTCTCAGCAGCAACGTCACAGTCAGGGTGTTTATCCTGGATCGGAATGATAACAGCCCTCAAATCCTGTCCCCTTCACCAGACTCCAAGGACTCTGCCTTCTTTGAGATGGTTCCTCGTTCAGCCGAGGCAGATTATCTGGTAACAAAAGTGGTGGCTGTGGATGCTGATTCCGGACACAACGCCTGGCTCTCCTACCAGCTGATTGAAGCCACAGAACCGGCCCTCTTCACTGTTGGCTCCCATACGGGTGAGATCAGGACAGCAAGAACCTTTATGGAGAGAGATGCCGTGAAACAGAGACTGGTCCTTCTGGTGAAGGATAATGGACGGCCGCCACTCTCGGCCTCTGTCGCTCTGAACCTGGTGTTTGCTGAGAACTTCCAGGAGGCCCTTCCGGAGATGAAAAGCCAGATGAACAGCTCAGAGGATCAGTCGGACCTGCAGTTCTATTTGGTGGTGGCCTTAGCTGTGATGTCATTTTTATTCCTCTTGTCAGTGATTCTGGCCATTGCCATCAAACTCCGGCAGTCAGGAAAGTCCAGTTTCTTACCATGTTTTGCTCCCGTTTCCCATTCCACAGCTGGGGTCATATTTCCACCCAATTTTCAAGATGGGACACTGCCTTATTCCTACCAGCTTTGCCTCTCCTCAGAATCCAGGAAGAATGAATTTACCTTCCTGGCACCAAACATTCATATTGCAGAGAATATGCTTGGTGGTGAAAAAACTGAGGTCCCTCTTTCAAGCGATGGAGAAAGCAGTTTGCATCCTCAAGTGGAAAATAACGAGAAGGTAAATATCAATTAAATGCAAATGCCATAGATCTGTCCCTGAGAATACACCTGTTATTCAGAAGCTAATTCCATTCTTTTTTTTATCATTCTGATCCGTAACATTCATTTTTAAAAAAAAAAATCATTTTTGTTATTTATAGTGCAAAATACAGGAAAAAAATAAACCTATTAAAAAGAAAGGAAAAGTGAGAAAGAAGCTGCTTTTTTGCCCATGTTGCAGTTTGTTTCTGGTTTTACTTTTTGCTTCTCAGTTTCCAGTAGCAAAGAAGAATCTGTTCCCTCCTGGAGATCTAAGATTATACTATTCAGCCACCAGTAGTTGAACATAAAAAAATGCATGCATCTTGATTAGTCCACTAAAAGAAATACCATAAACCTCTTCCTAATATCTCTGTGCAAGAGGCAATATAATAAAGTATGGCTTAGGGCAGAGGTCCCCAACTTTTTGGAAACCAGGGCCCGGTTCCGTGGAGAGAGGGACCGGAGGGTGCGTGATTTTGTGTGCTGCCTGCATCTTGCGGATGAGGCTTTGCTTGTTTGTGCAGACGGGTTGCTGGCATGCCGCGCGCCGGTACTGGTCTACAGACCAGGAGTTGGAGAACCCGGCTTAGGGATTCCACTGTGTTTGATCCACAAGTATTGGTCATTATAAGGGATTCTTCTGAATTTCGCTTCCAGGAGAGCAGTAGTCATCACAATGGGCCAGCATGACAAAGCTGCTAAAAATAAGTAAAGTTAGATATTTCATGTAGCTTGCTAGTTTCCACATAGGGACAGAGATGTTTAAGAGAAAATGCTTAGGAAAGGATGTAGAGCTAGTTTGCCATTCTGTATTCAGTATCAGTGAGTTTATCATTTTGGCTGCCTGATTAGGCTATAGTGGACTTCCCAAGACAAACCTAATGAGATATTTGGTAATATTTCTTCTGGCAAGCAATTTAAACATGTCCTTTGCTCAGAATGTGGGATAATTAATCTGAATTGTCCAACTGAGAGCAATAGCAAGGTAAGTTCCTTTTTAAAAAGTATTTTATACTAAAAGAAATTTTTTATGTTGTACCCTTTGTGCTTATTGCAATGATAGGTTTTAAATAGGAAGGGGAGGTTATGCTCTTTTTAACATTATTCTCAGATAGTATTTGAATTATTCTTGCAAAGATGTCCTGAATTATGCTAAAAGAAATATGCTAATTCCCTAATCGCATAATGAATTTAGGATTATGCCAATACTAAGAGATATGGTACTGATATTAGGTAATCAGTTCTCTGAAAGTATTCACTTTTCAGTCGCATACACACTTATCTAATATTACATGTCAAGTGTTTAGATAAGAGTATATAATGCTTTTTATGGTATGAAAATATTACTGAATCAACGAGATTCACTGGTAATAATTTGCTTTTGCCTTTATATTAAGTGTTCCTCCATTATATGAATAAACAACTCTTCAATAATCTATATCATGGGTGTCAAGCTCGCAACGTCACATGATGTGTTGCAACATATTGTGACTTTTTTTCCATTGCTGGCAATGGGGTTGGCGCGGTTTCACGATGATGCATGCAGCCCGTGGGCCAGCAGTTTGACATCCCTGATCTATATTCTCTGGTTTCTCGTCAGATCATATAAATATTTAGCATTCTATGTTAATTAATTTGATTTTGAAAAATCCCTAAGTGTTCAAGTAGTATTACTTTCTGGATTTTTTTGTTTTGTTACAAGTATCATTTCCTTAGGGTATATACTGGATATAGATAGTGATTATACCACAGCATCTAAGAGAAGTAATTTATATATGAATAATCTTAATAAAAGAACTACAGATTAGATTAAATGGATTTTTTAAACTGAAGGTCGTATTGATATTCCCTTCAAAAGTGTACCACTCATCCAAAGTTAGTAGGTGTGTAGCCATTATTTATGATAATTAGAAGCAAAGGATTTTTAAATCCAAGATCACAAAATCACAATTTGGCCACCATAGCTAATCTAATATCGAATTGGTTCCACTATCAAACCACTGATACAGTTGAAAAGTTCCTTCTAAAAGCCACTTGTAAGAGCTTTCTTAAAACTTGTTACCACGTGGCAGAGGAAAGATCTTGACCTTCTGTTCTATATTACATTCTTTCAAGGAATTGAAAAGTACTATTATTTTCCTTCTCATCTTAATGTTACATTCTAATAATTGTTGCTAATTACCTAAAGTCACAAAACCAGGCACTCAATATACAACTAAGGATAAACGTTTTATTTCTCTTCATACTTTTAGTTGTCTTTTTGTTACCGTATCACACTTGTTTACTCACACATCATTCAGAGATTATTGTTGAATAATCAGACTTTACACTTTGTGAGCATCTTGTAATTGAATGAATATGAAACATTGTATTCCACCAATAAGAATTTCAGTGGAATTCTCTTGTTCTAAATAAATTTCCAAAGCCAGTAAATTCTCTTTTATCAGGTTGAATGACCAGAATAGTAACAAATATTCAGCAGAACACTAATAGCATCATCAAAAGCCTAGGTGGCAGCACTTATCAAGTTAATCTTGGTTGAGCTTGACTGATCCCTCCAAAGCCAAGCAAGGTTAGATTAATACTTGGATGGAAGACTCCCAGAATATCATACAGCTGCAGGCTTTACAGGGGAGGTGAAAATATCCAGAAGGAGAAAATGACAAGAAATTTTTTGAACTGTTCACACAAAAATTGCAAATGAAGTGTTAATTTTTAATGACATGAAACTGTAGGCTGAGAAACAGGAGAGACCTATATTAGTTGATCATAAAATTACAACAGAGCATTAAAAGTGGGATCATTCAAGATTTCATACTCAGATGGATTTAAATTAGCACAGTTATTCTTTTTGTGAAGTTATTAAAATTCTGCCTTTGACTGGGCATTTTTTCTTGAGGGGTGTTACTTTTGTTCTGTTGAAGGTATGCAGAAAAACCTGAGTAATTCTATTCTATATCATGATGCCAAACCCTTCTGGGAGCCATACTATATATTTTCAAATGTTTATTTTAAACATATTCTCACACAGGGAACATATGTATCTCAAAGACTTGCATATTTATAAGTAGTTTTCTGATATCACACATATCCATTTACAGTATATATTTGAAGATTCAGTTTCAAAGAAATCACGCATTTATTGCCACCACACCACCATGCTTTTTACTCAGCTCCACTTTTCTGTGTATTGCTCACTAATGATTAGCCAAGTGACTCTGTGTGGCTTACAACACACTTTGCTTTGTGTCATGTGGATCGTGCTATTATTATTAAAATTCTGCCTTTGACTGGGCATTTTTGCTTGAGGGGTATTACTTTTGTTCTATTGACTCTCTATGGCTTACAGCACAATGTGGATTGTGTTGCAACAGCTTTTCTCACTTCTTGATCCCTTTCTGGAGCATTCAGAAACTTGAAAACACTTTGCTTTGTGTCATGTGGATCATGCTAATAAAGAATTCCCCCAGTTATGGATTGCAGAAAACTTATGAGTGATACAGGAAAAAATTGTGAAAAAATTTTGCTTTCTGAAATTTTCTGACAGATAAATTATTGCTTCTAATATTGAAAAAGGACACAAGAAAGAGATATCACTTAGCAATCTATAGAAGCAGTCCTTCATCAGCAAAATAGAAAAAAGCAAAGTTATTTCTCTTAAGATGCTTCTTGCAGTTCTGCATCAGAGACTCAGAGTGCCGCTGTTGGCCAACATAGTTGCCAGAAAGGAGCTGGGAATCTGATGGGCTTCCTGCCTTCTGACTATCCAGTCACCGAGCGCAGAGCAGTCAAAGAGCAGGACTGAGGGACACTCAAACACCATGGCAGAGAAAAGAAAATCCCTGCACTATAGATAAAACTCAGGAGAATCCCAGGACCATCTTGCTGCTCTCTTCCCAATGGGAATTTAAACTCCTCAGCTTACTGGATCGCACAAAGCCCTTTTCACCGCAGGTGGGATGGACGGCAGGAGCAAAGCAAAGAGCAGATCTGTAAAAAGGCAAGTACGTCTCCTCTTCTTATTGTCTTTCGTCTGCCAGACTGTCTCGGAGCACGTTCGCTATTCAATCCCAGAGGAAATGGGAAAGGGTTCCGTTGTGGGGAATCTTGCCAAGGATCTGAAGCTGAGTACTGCAGAAGTGGGAAATCGCAACCTGCATATCCTTTCTTTAGGCAAAAAGCAATACTTCTCCATTAATGCTGAAAATGGGAATCTGTATGTAAAGGACAGGATTGACCGAGAGGAAATCTGTGGGGAAACTGCAGTCTGCCCCATCAGTTTTGAAGTGGTGAGTGCAAACCCCATGGACATCTTTTATATAACAGTAGAGATCCAGGATATTAATGATAATGCACCACATTTTTTAAAAGGTGATATCAAGTTAGAGATAAGTGAATCCTCTTTACCAGGAGCCACATTTCTTCTTGGACAAGCAGAAGATCCTGATATTGGAACAAATTCCCTCCAGGACTATCATTTAACAAATAACCAATATTTTATTCTTGATATTAGTAAACGTGACTCAGCAAACAAATATGTAGAATTGGTACAGGAAAAACAGTTAGATCGTGAAAGTGAAAGTGTTATTACTTTGACACTTACAGCTCTTGATGGAGGAAACCCTGCAAAAAGTGGAACAGCCAAAATACAGATTACAGTCATAGATGCTAATGACAACCCGCCTGTCTTCAGTCAAAAAGTGTACAAAATCAGCCTCAAAGAGAATGCTCCAAAGGGATCTATTGTAATACAGGTCAAAGCCACAGACAAGGATGAGGGTTCCAATGGCCAGATCAGGTACTGTTTCAGCAATATTGCTGATAATGCTCACTGGAAATTTGACTTGGATTCAGAACAGGGATTTATATCAATTCACGAAGAGTTAGATTTTGAGGAAACAGAGAAGTATACCATAGCAGTAGAAGCAAGGGATGGAGGTGGATTAGTAGCTCATTGTAACGTTGAAGTAACGCTATTAGATGTAAATGACAATGCCCCAGAAGTGATTCTTGCCTCCTCATCCAGAGAAATTCCTGAAAACTCTCCAATAGGAACATTGGTAGCCCTCATCAATACAAATGATAGAGATTCGGGGGATAACGGGGAGGTCAATTGCCATTTAGAGAATGCTTTTCCATTCAAAATAGTATCAGCAGCTAATAACTACTATAAGCTGCTGACGAATGGTCCCTTAGACAGAGAAAGCACCCCAGGGTACAATCTTACAATCATAGCCACAGACAATGGTACGCCCCCTCTTTCTACACAGAAAACCATCTCACTGGAGATTTCGGATATCAACGATAATGCCCCTGTCTTTGAGAAATCCTCATACAGTGTCTACGTGGCAGAGAACAATCCTGCTAGCTCCTCCATCTTCAGCATCAAAGCTGTAGACCCCGATCTTGGTCTCAACGCTAGGATCACCTTCTCCATCCTGACTAGCAAAATAGAGGCGCTACCTCTCCCGTCTTACCTCTCCATTAACTCAGAAAGTGGCACCCTCTATTCTCAGAGGTCTTTTGACTATGAGCAACTCAGAGAGTTTGAGGTACAGGTGAAGGCTGAAGATGGCGGCTCCCCACCTCTCAGCAGCAATGCCACACTGAAGGTGTTCATCCTGGACCAAAATGACCAAAGCCCTCAAATTCTGTATCCTTCTCCAGGAGCGGAGGGCTCGGCCTCCTTTGAGATGGTGCCTCGCTCGGCAGAGATGGGGTACCTGGTTACAAAGGTGGTCGCTGTGGACGCCGACTCTGGGCACAATGCCTGGCTCTCCTATCACCTACTGCAAGCCACTGAGCCGGGACTCTTCACAATTGGTGCCCACACTGGCGAAATCAGGACACTGCGGACGTTTCTGGAAAGGGATGCCCTGAAGCAGAAGTTGGTGGTCTTAGTGAAGGATAACGGGCAGCCCCCTCTGTCTGCTACAGTCAGTCTCAATCTGATTTTTGCTGAAAACTTCCAAGAGGCACTGCCAGAAATAAATAACCAAACCATTGATTCAGAGCAACAGTCTGAGCTCCAGTTCTACCTCGTGCTGGCTTTAACTTTGATCTCCTTTTTGTTCCTCTTGACTGTAACTCTAGTCATTATGATGAAACTCAGACAGTCGGGGAATCTGAAATTTCTCCCGTGCTTTGCTCCCATTCCCCATTCCAGCAATGCCATTATATTCCCACCAAATTATGAGGAAGGAACTATTCCTTATTCCTATCAGCTCTGCCTATCCTCCGAGTCCAAGATACATGAAATTACTTTTCCAACTCCCAAAGTTCAAACTGCTGAATATATTTCATGCAACCAAAATTCTGATGTTCTTCTGCCTACTAATGGAGCCAATGTCCTTATTTCTGAGATGGAGAAAACTAACTTGGTGAGTTTTCCTTTGAAGAGTACCAACTTTACATATCTTGTTAAAGAAATTGAAAGTGTTAAAAGATTGTATAAAAACTATCATGTCCTTTGATTTCTGTGTAAAAATAAGGAAATCTACTTTATTGTATTCACGTAATCCTTCAGTTATGACCACAACTGAACCCAACATATCTATTGCTTAGTGAGAAAGTTTTTATGTGAATTTTTCTGCATTTTATGACCTTTCTTGTCACAAATGGTAAGAGTTGTTACATTAGTAAAACTGTTGTTACGTGAATCTGGCTTCCCCATTGACTTTGCTTATCAGAAGTTCGCAAAAGGTGATCACATGACCCTGGGGGATTACAATTGTCTTATGAGTCAGTTACCAAATATCTGAATTTGGTATCACATGACCATAGTGATGCTATAATAGTTGTATCTATGAAAAATGATTATAAGTTACATTTCTCAGTGGTGTAACTTCGAACAGTCACTAAATGAACTGTTGTAATGAGCGAATTTATTTATTTAGTTTATCTGCTACCCATCTCACTGTCAAGCAATTCTGGGCACTTTACGCTGTCATAAATATGTTGTTTTGTAAGTATGACTGAAACCAGATAAGAATTGATCAGGGTTTTTCCATAGTTTTTTTTCTAGTAAAAGGAAAGGAAATGACCAAACTTCAATCATTTGTAAATATTTTGAGTGAAATTAAGTAGCAATAACCTCAAATATATATAATGAATGACTTTTTAATGATTCTTCAGTAGAATATCTTGTAACAGTAATTAATAGAGAGCGTTTGAAGCACTCACGGTTCACCTTTTTCAATACACATGAAATGTCTCAATAATGGATGCCAATATTTTGTATGAGACATTTTTACCAGATGAAGCTAATATGAAATTCCATTTTGTTTTCTATTGTGACTATAATTCGTCTAAAATCATTTCTACCCTCTATGTATTTATTTTAATAAATTAAACTAAGTTTTAATTATAAAGTAATTTTTCATGCGCACAGGAAAAACTTTCTTGCAAATAAAGAGAAATACAAATGACCCACACGTGCCATTTTAAATGTATGTACTTTGCTCCTGAGAGTGATAATGAAAAACAACTTGGGCTTTTTGAAAAGGCTCATTGATTTCCTTTCTTCCAAACATATTCCACACTGTTGATTAATCTGTCAAAGCAGCTTACACTTTAGAAGACTAAACATTAAAAAAAAGAAATTCCAGTTCCTCATTTTCTCTTTACATTTAACAACACATTATTTTTAAAAAAGGAAAAGCACTCTTATTGTCACACCCTCAATAGTCCTGAAAAGAAAATGGTAGAATCTACTCTTGACATCAGATTTTTGCAAAAGACCAATATTAATTTTAACATAACATTTGCAACTGGGTTGATTGTTGGAGTTGCGGGTTTCCGCATTTAAAAAATGGAGGACAATTTTACGATACTGCTATATAAAATCCGCTAAATTATTTACCACTGAAAAGGTTTTTGTGTCAGATCCTACTTTTTTGCTAGTATATTGATTATATACAGATTAAATAATAAAAGAGAAAATGATGTAATAGAAATTAGAAAAAAACATTACTAGAAATATTAGAGAAGTGAAAGGATGTAAAAAAAGACTTTAAAACAATTACATTTTCAAATCCTGGATGATTTCATTGATGAAAACTATATTCTAATATTATATTGCTTGCCATTGTAGTCAAGAATGTTGTTACATGATTTAAATGACTTTCCAGATCTGTCAGCAACTGTCATGGGCAGACCACACAGACTATTCAGTGTTCATCATAGGGGCAGTAAATATCAAAGAAGCAGAGTAAAAATACAGTAAGAACTATAAGACATATTTTGTCACTGTCACCTCATTTATTAAGTCTAGACTGTGTACCACAGGGTAGGTAAGAGTATTTAAAATGCATAAAACACTCAATCTCCAGTTATGTGTTTATTATCCTGAGGCCAGATCTAGTGGACTGAATTAACAAGTATTAACTTCAAATTGTACACCATGATATTAAGAGCTCAATGAATGAAAGTTCATTGAAAGAGCTATGTATTCCAGCGTGGCGAAGAGAAAAAAACCCCCAAAAAACTACAAAGCCAGTTCTTCCAAAACTTTGTTGCAGTTTTCAGTTCACACAGCATTTATTCTGAACACCTTAAAAACGGGTCACATCCAAGCACTTTTTTTATTACTTGCGGAATAGAATCCCTTGCAGCTTCCCCTCTGGCCTCAGGGTGTCGCTGTTAGCCAACGGGGACGCTGAAGAGAATGGAGAAGAGCTGCTAAACAGAGGCTTCCCAAAGGAGGATTCCGGCATTTCGTTAAAGGCAGGGGAAACAGCAACAAATGCAAAGCAGCCTTGCGAAAAGGGCTGGTCCCAGGAAATTAAGAAGAAAGGAGAGAGTTTCTTACTATTCTGCATTCCGATGAGATTTTGAGGCAGCCAGCTTTATCGCAGAGGAGATGGAGCGAGGGCAAGGAGGGAATGGCAGAGCAATCCGAAGGCAAGTACTATCGCTCTTACTCTTGTCGGTTTCCTACCGGGCCGTCTCGGAACAGATTCATTATTCAGTCCCCGAGGAGATGTCAAAAGGTGCTATAGTGGGGAATCTTGCAAAGGATCTAGGACTGAGCCTCAGAGAACTAGCAAGTCGCAAAGTGCATGCCATCTCCCTGGATGAGGTGCAATATTTCAGAATCAGTGCAGAAAATGGAAACCTCTGTGTGAATGACAGGATAGATAGGGAAGAAATATGCGGCAGAACCCCACTATGTGTTCTTAATTTTAAGGTGGTCATTGAAAACCCGTTAAATATTTACCATCTACAAATAGAGATACAAGACATTAATGATAATTCACCACAGTTTCTCAGTAGCACTATCCAGTTGGAGATAATTGAAACAACACAAATAGGCACCAGGTTCCTTCTTGGGAATGCCAAAGATCCGGATATTGGCACAAACGCCTTACAGAATTACCATCTTAGCACCAATCCTTACTTTACTTTGGATGTGAAAGAGAGTCAAGATGGAAATAAATTTGCAGATTTAGTACTGCAAAAGCCACTTGATCGCGAGAGTGAACCAACCCTTCAGCTAACACTTACTGCCCTGGATGGGGGGAAACCCAGAAAAACTGGAACAGCCCAATTATGGATCAGTGTCACGGATGCCAATGATAATCCACCTATATTCACCCAAGAAATCTACACAGTCAGTCTGAGGGAAAACCTACCAGTTGGATTCCCGGTGCTGCAACTGGTAGCTTCCGATAAAGATGAAGGTTCAAATGCACAAATAAGGTATTATTTCAGCAATATACCACCAAGTGCAAATAAGAAATTCAGCCTAGATTCAACCAGTGGAATGATTTCTCTTGTGGAACCATTGGATTTTGAGGAAAGCACAGAATATGTGATGACTGTAGCAGCAAAAGATGGAGGTGGATCAATGACCCATTGTAAAGTAGAAGTAAAAATCCTTGATGAAAATGATAATGTGCCAGAAATGATGTTTGCATCTATTTTTAATTCAATTCTGGAAGATTCTCAGACTGGAACAGTTATTGCTCTAATTAAAACCAATGACAAAGACATGGATAATAATGGAAAGGTCATTTGTTATTTAGAACATGACTTGCCATTCAAGATTCTTCCATCATCTGACAACTACTACACTCTCTTGACAGACAGACCTCTGGACAGAGAAAAAGCATCTCAGTATAATATTACAATCACTGCCACTGACAAGGGAACTCCTCCATTAAGCACAAACAAAACCATCTTGCTGCAGATCTCTGATATCAATGACAATGCCCCTGCTTTTGAGAAAGCGTCCTACAGCATCTACGTGCCAGAGAACAATCCTTCTGGTGCCTCCATCTTCCAGATTCAAGCCTTTGATCCGGATGTGGATCAAAACTCACAGATCGCATATTCAATCCTGACCAGCAACATTGAAGAACTTCCCATCTCCTCCTATATCTCCATTCATTCTGAGACCGGCACCATCTACGCCCAGCGGTCCTTTGACTATGAGCAGTTCAGGGAATTCCAGCTGCAGGTGAAGGCCCAAGATGGCGGGAGTCCCTCTCTCAGCAGCAACGTCACAGTCAAGGTGTTTATCCTGGATCGGAATGATAACAGCCCTCAAATCCTGTCCCCTTCACCAGACTCCAAGGACTCTGCCCTGTTTGAGATGGTTCCTCGTTCAGCCGAGGCAGATTATCTGGTAACAAAAGTGGTGGCCGTGGATGCTGATTCCGGACACAACGCCTGGCTCTCCTACCAGCTGATCCAAGCCACAGAACCGGCCCTCTTCACTGTTGGCTCCCATACGGGTGAGATCAGGACAGCAAGAACCTTTATGGAGAGAGATGCTGTGAAACAGAGACTGGTCCTTCTGGTGAAGGATAATGGACGGCCACCCCTCTCGGCCTCTGTCACTCTGAACCTGGTGTTTGCTGAGAACTTCCAGGAGGCCCTTCCGGAGATGAAAAGCCAGATGAACAGCTCAGAGGATCAGTCGGACCTGCAGTTCTATTTGGTGGTGGCCTTAGCTGTGATGTCATTTTTATTCCTCTTCTCAGTGATTCTGGCCATTGCCATCAAACTCCGGCAGTCAGGAAAGTCCAGTTTCTTAGCATGTTTTGCTCCCGTTTCCCATTCCACAGCTGGGGTCATATTTCCACCCAATTTTCAAGATGGGACTCTGCCTTATTCCTACCAGCTTTGCCTCTCCTCAGAATCCAGGAAGAATGAATTTACCTTCCTGGCACCAAACATTCATATTGCAGAGAATATGCTTTGTGGTGAAAAAACTGAGGTCCCTCTTTCAAGCGATGGAGAAAGCAGTTTGCATCCTCAAGTGGAAAACAACGAGAAGGTAAATATCAATTAAATGCAAACGCCATAGATCTGTCCCCTAGAGTACACCTGTTATTCAGAAGCTAATTCCATTCTTTTTTTATCATTCTGATCAGTAACATTCATTTTTTTTTAAAAAAAAATCATTTTTGTTATTTATAGTGCAAAATGCAGTAAAAATAAACCTATTAAAAAGAAAGGAAAAGAGAGAGAAAGAAGATGCTTTTTTTTTACGCATGTTGTAGTTTGGTTCTGGTTTTACATTTGCTTCTCAGTTTCCAGTAGCAAAGAAGAATCTGTTCCCTCCTGGAGATGTAAGATTATACTATTCCGCCAGCAGTAGTTGAACATAAAAAATGCATGCATCTTAATTAGTTCACTAAAAGAAATACCATAAACCTCTTCCTAATATTTCTGTGCAAGAGGCAATATAATAAAGTATGGCTTAGGGCAGAGGTCCCCAACTTTTTGGAAACCAGGGCCCGGTTCCGTGGAGAGAGGTTTCTCCAGGGACCGCAGGGTGCATGATTTTGTGTGCTGCCTGCATCTTGCAGATGAGGCTTTGCTTGTTTGTGCAGACGGGTTGCTGGCATGCCGCGCGCCGGTACTGGTCTACAGACCGGGAGTTGGAGAACCCGGCTTAGGGCTTCCACTGTGTTTGATCCACAAGTATTGGTCATTATAAGGGATTCTTCTGAATTTCGCTTCCAGGATAGCAGTAGTCATCACAATGGGCCAGCATGACAAAGCTGCTAAATATAGGTAAAGTTAGATATTTCATGTAGCTTGCTAGTTTCCACATAGGGACAGAGATGTTTAAGAGAAAATGCTTAGGAAAGGAGGTAGAGCTAGTTTGCCATTCTGTATTCAGTATCAGTGAGTTTATCATTTTGGCTGCCTGATTAGGCTATAGTGGACTTCCCAAGATAAACCTAATGAATTAGATATTTGGTAATATTTCTTCTGGCAAGCAATTTAAACATGTCTTTTGCTCAGAATGTGGGATAATTAATCTGAATTGTCCAACTGAGAGCAATAGCAAGGTAAGTTCCTTTTTAAAAAGTATTTTATACTAAAATAAATTTCTTATGTCTAGGTAATGACTTTTCCATGAATTTGAAGATTTTAAATTGGCCTTAATTTACGTATGGCCCTATTTTACTTAGGTTTTACTTACATTGTACCCTTTGTGCTTATTGCAATGTATCTGAATTATTCTTGCAAAGATGTCCTGAATTATGCTAAAGCAGTATGCTAATTCCCTTATCGCATAATGATTTTAGGATTATGCCAATACCAAGAGATATGGTACTCTTCACTTAGACATCAGTGTTTGACTGATATTAGGTAATCAGTTCTCTGTCAGAAAGTATTCCCTTTTCAGTCTCATACACACTTATCTAATATTACATGTCAAGTGTTTAAAGGTAAAGGTAAAGGTTCCCCCGCACATGCGTGCTAATCGTTTCCAACTCTAGGGGCCGGTGCTCATCTCCATTTCAAAGCCGAAGAGCCAGCGCTTGTCCGAGGACGTCTCCGTGGTCATGTGGCCGGCATGACTAGACGCCAAAGGCGCACGGAACGCTGTTACTTTCCCACCGTAGTGGTCCCTATTTTTCTACTTGCATTTTTATGTGCTTTCGAACTGCTAGGTTGGCAGAAGCTGGGATGAGTAACAGGCGCTCACTCTGCTACGCGGCACTCGGGATTCGACCCACCAAACTGCCGATCTTCTGATCGACAAGCTCAGCGTCCTAACCCACTGAGCCACCGCGTCAAGTGTTTAGATAAGAGTATATAGTATATTTGCTTTTTATGGTATGAAAATATTACTGAATCAATGAGATTCACCTGGTAATAATTTATTTTTGCCTTTATATTAAGTGTTCCTCCATTATATGGATAAACAACTCTTCAATAATCTATATCGTGGGTGTCAAGCTCGCAACATCACGTGATGTGTCACAACGTATTGTGACTTTTTTTCCATTGCTGGCAATGGGGTTGGCACAGTTTCACGATGATGCATCCGGCCCGCGAGCCAGCTGTTTGACATCCCTGATCTATATAGATCATATTAAATATTTCATATTTACGGAAATCTATGTTAATTAATTTGATTTTGAGAAATCCCTAAGTGCTCAGGTTGTATTACTTTCTGGATGTTTTTGTTGTTGTTGTTGCAAGTATCATTTCTTTAGGCTATATACTGGATATAGATAGTGATTATACCACAGCATCTAAGAGAAGTAATTTATATGTGAATAAACTTAATAAAAGAACTACAGGTTAGATTAAATGGATTTTTTAAACAGAAGGTCCTGTTGATATTCCCTTCAAAAGTGAACCACTCATCCAAAGTTAGTAGGTGTGTAGCCATGATTTATGATAATAGAAGATCACAGAATCACAATTTGGCCACCATAGCCAAGGAAAGGGCACCAACCATATCTCTATATAATTGGTTCCACTATCAAACCACTGATACTGTTGAAAAGTTCCTTCTAAAATCCACTTGTAAGGGCTTTCTTAAAACTTGTTACCACGTGGCGGAGGAAAGATCTTGACCTTCTGTTCTATATTACATTCTTTCAAGGATTTGAAAAGTGCTATTATTTTCCTTCTCATCTTAATGGTACATTCTAATAATGTTGCTAATTACCTAAAGTCACAAAACCAGGCATTAATTATACAACTAAGGATAAACATTTTATTTCTCTTCATACTTTTAGTTGTCTTTTTGTTACCATATCACACTTGTTTACTCACATATCATTCAGAGATGATAGTTGAATAATCAGACTCTACACTTTGTGAGCATCTTGTAATTGAATGAATATGAAACATTGTATTCCACCAATAAGAATTTCAGTGGAATTCTCTTGTTCTAAATAAATTTCCAAAGCCAGCAAATTCTCTTTTATCAGGTTGAATGACCGTAGTCAATAAGAATAGTAACAAATATTCAGCAGAGCACTAATAGCATCATCAAAAGCCTAGGTGGCAGCACTTACCAAGTTAATCTTGGTTGAGCTTGACTGATCCCTCCAAAGCCAAGCAAGGTTAGATTAATACTTGGATGGAAGACTCCCAGAATATCATACAGCTGCAGGCTTTACAGGGAAGGTAAAAATATCCAGAAGGAGAAAATGATAAGAAATTTTTTGAAGTGTTTCCACAAAAACTGCAAATGAAGTGTCAGTTTTTTTATGACATGAAACTGTAGGCTGAGAAACAGGAGACATCTATATTAGGTAAAGGTAAAGGTTCCCCCGCACATGTGTGCTAGTCGTTTCCAACTCTAGGGGCCGGTGCTCATCTCCGTTTCGAAGCCGAAGAGCCAGCGCTTGTCCGAGGACGTCTCCGTGGTCATGTGGCCGGCATGACTAGACACCAAAAACGCACGGAACGCTGTTACCTTCCCACCATAGTGGTCCCTATTTTTCTACTTGCATTTTTACGTGCTTTTGAACTTCTAGGTTGGCAGAAGCTGGGACGAGTAACAGGCGCTCACTCTGTTACGCGGCACTCGGGATTCGACCCGCCAAACTGCCGACCATCTGGTCGACAAGCTCAGCGTCCTAACCCACTGAGCCACCACGTCCCTCAGACCTGTATTAGTTTATCATAAAATTACAACAGGGCATTAAAAGTGTGATCATTCAAGATTTCATACTCAGATGGATTTAAATTAGCACAGTTACTCTTTTTGTGAAGTTGCAACAAAGAGACTTCGGTAGCATGATCCATGAAGAATTAAATATTGGAATTCCAACTCTTGAGAATAAGGGTTAGAAGTGAGCTTGGTGGACTTCTAGTCAACCCCTTGCTTGAGCAGGAGACCCTATACCATGGGTGTCAAACTTGCCTCGTCACGTGACATGTCGCGACATATTGCGACTCTTTTTGCATTGCCGACAATGGGGCGGGGGTGGCTTCAGTATGATGAAACTGCAGTTTGACACTCCTGCCCTATGCAATCCAGACAAACCAAGGTGGGCCAGCATTTCCGAGCTGAGCTCTGTGTCTCACTTTTGGAAGGCAAGTTACAGGGCAATTTTCAAAAAGGAGGCAAAGTGAAGCAAAACCAAATTAGATTTAAATTTGGTTGTCATAAAAATTACATTAATTACATATGGTTAATATTATTACTCTCCACACTATCGCATTAAAAATGACAATTTAGTAATAACTTTTGAAAGGATTAGGTCTTTGTTGGCCTGTATAGGACTTAGCTTTAAATATTCTTCGAATGTACTTTTCAATTTCAGTAAGTAGCTGTCATTTTCCAGAAGAAGTGAATAAAATTTTATTTCTTGTACATCATTGTAACAATGCGTAGAAGAAGAGTTAGGCACTTAAGGGATCTCTTTGAAGAATCTTTAAAAAAAAATCAGAAGAATTTCTTAAAAATTTCAAAGCCCTGATTATCCTCCCGACTGTACGAGAAAGGAAGTAACTAGACAACAACAAGATCATATTATTATTATTATTATTATTATTATTATTATTATTATTATTATTATTATTTATTTATTTATTTATTTATTTATTTATTTATTTATTAAAATTCTGCCTTTGACTGGGCATTTTTTCTTGAGGGGTGTTACTTTTGTTCTGTTGAAGGTATGCAGAAAAACCTGAGTAATTCTATTCTATATCATGATGCCAAACCCTTCTGGGAGCCATACTATATATTTTCAAATGTTTATTTTAAACATATTCTCACACAGGGAACATATGTATCTCAAAGACTTGCATATTTATAAGTAGTTTTCTGATATCACACATATCCATTTACAGTATATATTTGAAGATTCAGTTTCAAAGAAATCACACATTTATTGCCACCACACCACCATGCTTTTTACTCAGCTCCACTTTTCTGTGTATTGCTCACTAATTATTAGCCAAGTGACTCTGTATGGCTTACAACACACTTTGCTTTGTGTCATGTGGATCATGCTATTATTATTAAAATTCTGCCTTTGACTGGGCATTTTTGCTTGAGGGGTATTATTTTTGTTCTATTGACTCTCTATGGCTTACAGCACAATGTGGATTGTGTTGCAACAGCTTTTCTGACTTCTTGATCCCTTTCTGGAGCATTCAGAAACTTGAAAACACTTTGCTTTGATTGCAGAAAACCTATGAGTGATACAGGAAAAAATTGTGGAAAGATTTTCCTTCCTGAAATTTTCTGTAAGATAAATTATTGCTTCTAATATTGAAAAAGGACACAAGAAAGATATTACTTAGCAATCTATTGAAGCACTCCTTCCAAACCACACAAAATCATCAGCAAAATAGAAAAAAGCAAAGTTATTTCTTTAAGATGCTTCTTGCAGTTCTGCATCGGAGACTCAGAGTGCCGCTGTTGGCCAACGTAGTTGCCACAAAGCAGCTGGGAATCTGATGGGCTTCCTGCCTTCTGACTATCCAGTCACCGAGCGCAGAGTAGTCAAAGAGCAGGACTGAGGGACACTCAAACACCATGGCAGAGAAAAGAAAATCCCTGCACTGTAGATAAAACTCAGGAGAATCCCAGGACCCTCTTGCTGCTTTCCTGCCAATGGGAATTTAAACTCCTCAGCTTACTGGATCGCACAAAGCCCTTTTCACCGCAGGTGGGATGGACGGCAGGAGCAAAGCAAAGAGCAGATCTGTAAAAAGGCAAGTACGTCTCCTCTTCTTATTGTCTTTCGTCTGCCAGACTGTCTCGGAGCACGTTCGCTATTCAATCCCAGAGGAAATGGGAAAGGGTTCCGTTGTGGGGAATCTTGCCAAGGATCTGAAGCTGAGTACTGCAGAAGTGGGAAATCGCAACCTGCATATCCTTTCTTTAGGCAAAAAGCAATACTTCTCCATTAATGCTGAAAATGGGAATCTGTATGTAAAGGACAGGATTGACCGAGAAGAAATCTGTGGGGAAACTGCAGTCTGCCCCATCAGTTTTGAAGTGGTGAGTGCAAACCCCATGGACATCTTTTATATAACAGTAGAGATCCAGGATATTAATGATAATGCACCACATTTCTTAAATGGTGACATCAAGTTAGAGATAATTGAATCCACTTTACCAGGAGCCACATTTCTTCTTGAACAAGCAGAAGATCCTGATATTGGAACAAATTCCCTCCAGGACTATCATTTAACAAATAACCAATATTTTACTCTTGATATTAGTAAACATGACTCAGCAAACAAATATGCAGAATTAGTGCTGGAAAAACAGTTGGATCGTGAAAGTGAAAGTACTGTTAGTTTAACCCTTAGTGCTCTTGATGGAGGAAACCCTGCAAAAACTGGAACAGCCAAAATACAGATTACAGTCATAGATGCTAATGACAACCCACCTGTCTTCAGTCAAAAAGTGTATAAAATCAGCCTCAAAGAGAATGCTCCAAAGGGATCTACTGTAATACAAGTCAAAGCCACAGACAAGGATGAGGGTTCCAATGGCCAGATCAACTATTTCTATAGAAATATTGCCGATAACACTCATCGGAAATTTGACTTGGATTCAGAGCAGGGATTTATATCAATTCACGAAGAGCTAGATTTTGAGGAAACAGAGAAGTATACCATAGCAGTAGAAGCAAGGGATGGAGGTGGATTAGTAGCACACTGTAATGTTGAAATAAAGCTATTAGATGTAAATGACAATGCCCCAGAAGTGATTTTTGCCTCCTCATCCAGAGAAATTCCTGAAAACTCTCCAATAGGAACATTGGTAGCCCTCATCAATACAAATGATAGAGATTCGGGGGATAACGGGGAGGTCAATTGCCATTTAGAGAATGCTTCCCCATTCAAAATAATAGCAGCAGCTAATAAGTACTATAAGCTGCTGACGAATGGTCCCTTAGACAGAGAAAGCACCCCAGGGTACAATCTCACAATCATAGCCACAGACAACGGTACGCCCCCTCTTTCTACACAGAAAACAATCTCACTGGAGATTTCGGATATCAACGATAATGCCCCTGCCTTTGAGAAATCCTCATACAGTGTCTACGTGGCAGAGAACAATCCTGCTAGCTCCTCCATCTTCAGCATCAAAGCTGTAGACCCCGATCTTGGTCGCAATGCTAGGATCACCTTCTCCATCCTGACTAGCAAAATAGAGGCGCTACCTCTCCCGTCTTACCTCTCCATTAACTCAGAAAGTGGCACCCTCTATTCTCAGAGGTCTTTTGACTATGAGCAACTCAGAGAGTTTGAGGTACAGGTGAGGGCTGAAGATGGCGGCTCCCCGCCGCTCAGCAGCAATGCCACACTGAAGGTGTTCATCCTGGACCAAAATGACCAAAGCCCTCAAATTCTGTATCCTTCTCCAGGAGCGGAGGGCTCAGCCTCCTTTGAGATGGTGCCTCGCTCGGCAGAGATGGGGTACCTGGTTACAAAGGTGGTGGCTGTGGATGCCGACTCTGGGCACAATGCCTGGCTCTCCTATCACCTACTGCAAGCCACTGAGCCAGGACTCTTCACAATTGGTGCCCACAGTGGTGAAATCAGGACACTGCGGACGTTTCTGGAAAGGGATGCCCTGAAGCAGAAGCTGGTGGTCTTAGTGAAGGATAACGGGCAGCCCCCTCTGTCTGCTACAGTCAGTCTCAATCTGATTTTTGCTGAAAACTTCCAAGAGGCACTGCCAGAAATAAATAACCAAACCACCGATTCAGAGCAACAGTCTGAGCTCCAGTTCTACCTCGTCCTGGCCTTAACTTTGATCTCCTTTTTGTTCCTCTTGACTGTAACTCTAGTCATTATGATGAAACTTCGACAGTCGGGGAACCTGAAATTTCTCCCGTGCTTTGCTCCCATTCCCCATTCCAGCAATGCCATTATATTCCCACCAAATTATGAGGAAGGAACTATTCCTTATTCCTATCAGCTGTGTTTATCCTCCGAGTCCAAGATACATGAAATTACTTTTCCAACTCCCAAAGTTCAAACTGCTGAATATATTTCATGCAACCAAAATTCTGATGTTCTTCTGCCTACTAATGGAGCCAATGTCCTAATTTCTGAGATGGAGAAAACTAACTTGGTGAGTTTTCCTTTGAAGAGTACCAACTTTACATATCTTGTTAATGAAATTGAAAGTGTTAAAAGATTCTATAAAAACTTTGATTTCTGTGTAAAAATAAGGAAATCTACTTTATTGTATTCACGTAATCCTTCAGTTATGGCCACAACTAAGCCCAACATTTCTGTTGCTTAGTGAGAAAGTTTTTATGTGAATTTTTCTGCATTTTATGACCTTTCTTGTCACAAATGGTAAGAGTTGTTACATTAGTAAAACTGTTGTTACGTGAATCTGGCTTCCCCATTGACATTGCTTATCAGAAGGTCGCAAAAGGTGATCACATGACCCTGGGGGATTACAATTGTCTTATGAGTCAGTTGCCAAATATCTGAATTTTGATCATGTGACCATAGTGATGCTATAATGGTTGTATCTATGAAAAATGATTATAAATTACATTTCTCAGTGGTGTTGTAACTTCGAACAGTCACTAAATGAACTGTTGTAATGAGCGAATTTATTTATTTAGTTTATCTGCTACCCATCTCACTGTCAAGCAATTCTGGGCACTTTATGCTGTCATAAATATGTTGTTTTGTAAGTATGACTGAAACCAGATAAGAATTGATCAGGTTTTTTCCATAGATCTTTCTAGTGAAAGGAAAGTAAATGGCTAAACTTCAATCATTTGTAAATATTTTGAGTGAGATTAAGTAGCAATAACCTCAAATATAAAGAAATTACACAAATATGAGCTGTCACTGTGTGACTACAGCCTTCGGATGGCCTTAGGTTAGGCTGAAACAGGCAATAAGATTTGCCTCGTGTTTGGGGCCTAGCAAGGTATTCTAAAAATACTTAACAAACACTTAACATATATATATATATATATATATATATATATATATATATATATATATATATATATATATATATATATATATATATATATATATATATATATATATATATATATATATATATATATATATATATATATATATATATATATATATATATATATATATATATATATCTGTGTGTGTGTGTGTGTGTGTATAAAATGACTTTTTAGTGATTCTTCAGTAGCAAATCTTGTAACAGTAATTAATAGAGAGCGTTTGAAGCACTCATGGTTCACCTTTTTTGATACACATGAAATGTCTCAATAATGGATGCCAATATTTTGTGTGAGACATTTTTACAAGATGAAGCTAATATGAAATCCCATTTTGTTTTCCATTGTGACTATGTGACTATAATTCATCTAAAATCATTTCTACCCTCTATGTATTTATTTTAATAAATTAAACTAATTACGTTTTAATTATAAAATAATTTTTGATGCGCACAGGAAAAACTTTCTTGCAAATAAAGAGAGATACAAATAACCCACACACGCCATGTTAAATGTATGTGCCTTACTCCTGAGAGAGATAATGAAAAACAACTTGGGCTTTTTGAAAAGGCTCATTACTTTCCTTTCCTCCAAACATATTCCACACTGTTGATTAATCTGTCAAAGCATCTTACACTTTAGAAGTCTAAATGTAAAAAATGAAATTCCAGTTCCTCGTTTTCTCTTTACATTTAACAACACATTATTTTTTAAAAAGGAAAAGCAGTATCTTATTGTCACACCCTCAATAGTCCTGAGAAAAAAATGGTAGAATCTACTCCTGACATCAGATTTTTGCCAAAGACCCATATTAATTGTAACATAACATTTGCAACTGGGTTGCTTGTCGCAGTTGTGGGTTTCCGCATTTTAAAAATGGAGGACAGTTTTAGGATACTGCATATAAAATCCACTAAATTATTTACCAGTGAAAAAGGTTTTGTGTCAGATCCTACTTTTTTGCTGGTATATTGATTATATACAGATTAAATAATAAAAGACAAAATGACGTAAGAGAAATTAGAAAAAAAACATTACTAGAAATATTAGAGAAGTGAAAGGATGTAAAAAAGACTTTAAAACAATTACATTTTCAAATCCTGGATGATTTCATAGATGATAACTATATTCTAATATTATATTGCTTGCCATTGTAGTCAAGAATGTTGTTACATGATTTAAATGACTTTCCAGATTTGTCAGCAACTGTCATGGGCAGACCACACAGACTATTCAGAAAGTTACATTATTGCTAAGAACATTTGTCTAATGCTTAAAATCAGCCAGTATTTTCAGAGCGCTGGAGCACATCTTTCACTCCAGCTCCTTCTTCCTCTTGTTAGTAAAACTATTGCCTACATAAAAGAAAATAAAAGAAATAGATAATTGACATTTAGTAGTTTTCCTATGGTGCCATGATATGGTTCAGGATAAACTAAATTCTGAGATCAAACACCTTGTACCTTTATTTTTAGATATACACAAACTATAGACAGTGTTCATCGTAGGGGCAGTAAATATCAAAGAAGCAGAGTAAAAATGCAGTAAGAACTATAAGATATATTTTAAGTGTCACTGTCACCCCATTTATTGAGTCTAGCCTGTGTACCATAGGGTAGGTAATAGTAGTATTTAAGATGCATAAAACACTCAATCTCCAGTTATGTGTTTATTATCCTGAGGCCAGTTCTAGTGGAGTGAATTCTTAAGTGAACAAGTATTAACTTCGCATTGTACACCATGATATTAGTAGCTCAATGAATGAAAGTTCATTGAAAGAGCTATGTATTCCAGCGTGAGGAAGACAAAAAAACTACAAAGCCAACTCTTCCAAAATTCTGTTGCAGTTTTCAGTTCACACAACATTTATGCTGAACACCTTAAAAAAGCGTCACATCCAAGCACTTTTTTAATTACTTGCGGAATAGAATACCTTGCAGTTTCCCCTCTGGCCTCAGGGTGTCGCTGTTAGCCAACGGGGAGGCCGAAGAGAATGGAGAAGAGCTGCTAAACAGAGGCTTCCCAAAGGAGGATTCCGGCATTTCGTTAAAGGCAGGGGAAACAGCAACAAATGCAAAGCAGCCTTGCGAAAAGGGCTGGTCCCCAGAAATTAAGAAGAAAGGAGAGTGTTTCTTACTATTCTGCATTCCGATGAGATTTTGAGGCAGCCAGCTTTATCGCAGAGGGGATGGAGCGAGGGCAAGGAGGGAATGGCAGAGCAATCCGAAGGCAAGTACTATCGCTCTTACTCTTGTCGGTTTCCTACCGGGCCGTCTCGGAACAGATTCATTATTCAGTCCCCGAGGAGATGTCAAAAGGTTCTATAGTGGGGAATCTTGCAAAGGATCTAGGACTGAGCCTGAGAGAACTAGCAAGTCGCAAAATGCATGCCATCTCCCTGGACGAGGTGCAGTATTTTAAAATCAGTGCAGAAAATGGAAACCTCTGTGTGAATGACAGGATAGACAGGGAAGAAATATGTGGCACAACCCCACTATGTGTTCTTAATTTTAAGGTGGTCATTGAAAACCCATTAAATATTTACCATCTACAAATAGAGATACAAGACATTAATGATAATTCACCACAGTTTCTCAGTAGCACTATCCAGTTGGAGATAATTGAAACAACACAAATAGGCACCAGGTTCCCTCTTGGGAATGCCAAAGATCCGGATATTGGCACAAACGCTTTACAGAATTACCATCTTAGCACCAATCCTTACTTTACTTTGGATGTGAAAGAGAGTCAAGATGGAAATAAGTTTGCAGATTTAGTACTGCAAAAGCCACTCGATCGCGAGAGTGAACCAACCCTTCAGCTAACACTTACTGCCCTGGATGGGGGGAAACCCAGAAAAACTGGAACAGTCCAAATATCGATCAATGTCACTGATGCCAATGACAATCTACCTACATTCACCCAAGAAATCTACACAGTCAGTCTGAGGGAAAACCTACCAGCTGGATTCCCGGTGCTGCAACTTGTAGCTTTGGATAAAGATGAAGGTTCAAATGCACAAATCAGATATTATTTCAGGAATATACCGCTGAGTGCAAATAAGAAATTCAGCCTAGATTCAACCAGTGGAATGATTTCTCTTCTGGAACCATTGGATTTTGAGGAAGCCAGAAAATATGTGATGACTGTAGCAGCAAAAGATGGAGGTGGATCAATGACCCATTGTAAAGTAGAAGTAAAAATCCTTGATGAAAATGATAATGTGCCAGAAATGATGTTCGCATCCCTTTTTAATTCAATTCTGGAAGATTCTCAGACTGGGACAGTTATTGCTCTAATTAAAACCAATGACAAAGACATGGATAATAATGGAAAGGTTATTTGTTATTTAGAAGATGACTTGCCATTCAAGATTCTTCCATCATCTGACAACTACTACACTCTCTTGACAGATAAACCTCTAGACAGAGAAAAAGCATCTCAGTATAATATTACAATCACAGCCACTGACAAAGGAACCCCCCCATTGAGCACACACAAAACCATCTTGCTGCAGATCTCTGATATCAATGACAATGCCCCTGCTTTTGAGAAAGCGTCCTACAGCATCTACGTGCCAGAGAACAATCCTTCTGGTGCCTCCATCTTCCAGATTCAAGCCTTTGATCCGGATGTGGATCAAAACTCACACATCACATATTCAATCCTCACCAGCAACATAGAAGAACTTCCCATCTCCTCGTATATCTCCATTCATTCTGAGACCGGCACCATCTACGCCCAGCGGTCCTTTGACTATGAGCAGTTCAGGGAATTCCAGCTGCAGGTGAAGGCCCAAGATGGCGGGAGTCCCTCTCTCAGCAGCAACGTCACAGTCAGGGTGTTTATCCTGGATCGGAATGATAACAGCCCTCAAATCCTGTCCCCTTCACCAGACTCCAAGGACTCTGCCCTCTTTGAGATGGTCCCTCGTTCAGCCGAGGCAGATTATCTGGTAACAAAAGTGGTAGCTGTGGATGCTGATTCCGGACACAACGCCTGGCTCTCTTACCAGCTGATCCAAGCCACAGAATCGGCCCTCTTCACTGTTGGCTCCCACACGGGTGAGATCAGGACAGCAAGAACCTTTATGGAGAGAGATGCCGTGAAACAGAGACTGGTCCTTCTGGTGAAGGATAATGGACGGCCGCCCCTCTCGGCCTCTGTCACTCTGAACCTGGTGCTTGCTGAGAACTTCCAGGAGGCCCTTCCGGAGATGAAAAGCCAGATGAACAGCTCAGAGGATCAGTCGGACCTGCAGTTCTATTTGGTGGTGGCCTTAGCTGTGATGTCATTTTTATTCCTCTTGTCAGTGATTCTGGCCATTGCCATCAAACTCCGGCAGTCAGGAAAGTCCAGTTTCTTACCATGTTTTGCTCCCGTTTCCCATTCCACAGCTGGGATGATATTTCCACCCAATTTTCAAGATGGGACTCTGCCTTATTCCTACCAGCTTTGCCTCTCCTCAGAATCCAGGAAGAATGAATTTACCTTCCTGGCACCAAACATTCATATTGCAGAGAATATGCTTTGTGGTGAAAAAACTGAGGTCCCTCTTTCAAGCGATGGAGAAAGCAGTTTGCATCCTCAAGTGGAAAATAACGGGAAGGTAAATATAACAGCTTCCTCTACAAGACAGCTCACTCCTACACATGTTTACTCCAAAGTAGATTACATTCTATTTTACTTTTCTAACATCTAAAATTGTATTTCTTCACAATATTTGAGTCATTAAACATTGCTTTCTCAGGAAATGGTCCAACTAAGTGTAATATCAAGGTAAGTTTCTTTTTTTAAGAACTTCCATATTGTTTTAACATAAGATCAGTTATGTTGTCATATTAATTTTATTACAGAAGTTCTTGTGTCTAAGAGGTTAGTGTTTGCGTGAAGTTCAAAATTTTAATCTGACCCTTATTGAATTTAAATAGATCGTAGGTTTTTAACTCAGTTTCAACATATTATTCTGTGGCAGCATTTGAATTCTTGCATAAAGTACTGATACAATTTTGAATGATACATACCCAAATGGGGTGTGTGTGTGTGTGTCACAATGCTTTTAGGAATGTACTGATACATATTACCTCAAGGTTTGACTACCAATTTCTGAGTCCAAGTGTTAATTTAGACAAGTAAAAATGTCTCGTATTTTACAGTCTCAAAATATTTGCTAGAACAAAGATATAACCTGGGTAATACAGTACTTTTGCATTTATGTTAGCCTTTCTTTCATTATATAAAAAAAAATCCTTCTCAACCCTGTGGGTGGTCTCAGGACCTCTACCAGAGGTCTGGTATTTGTAAAGTTTTGCACAGTAGCTTAGATGTTTGTAACATTGGACTCTAACTTTGGACATAGAGCTCTGATGTTGTTCCTGGGATCTGTTGGAGCCACTCTCCCAGCTTATGAGTCACAGCCCAAAATGTTCCTACCATCATTAGGACCACCTTGGCCTTTACTTTCCACATCCTCTCCAGTTCTTCCTTCATTCACGTACTTCTCCAACTTCTTATATTCCTTCTTCATAATGTTGGTGTTATTTGGCACTGCTACATTTACTATATCACCACTGCTGTCTTCTGCTCCTTGTCTACTACCACAATGGTTGATTGACAAGTGCCTTCCTGTCTGTCTGGATCGGAAAGTCCCACAGGATTTTCTTATTCTCCACGACCTTCTGTGGGATCTCCCATCTGAACCTGGGAGGATCTAACCCAAATACTGTGCAGATGTTCCTGTACACAATCCCAGGTTATGCCTTCGATGCATGCCATTCATATACTGATGTAGATTCTAAGATCTCATGCATTTCATTATACCATGCTACCATTCCCTTACTCTGGTAGCCTGGATATTGCTAATACCACTCTATTTAGAGAAGAGTCTTATACTTGTGATATGTAAGTTATAGGTGTATTTAAATAAAACAGTTTGTAATGATACTTGTGCTGTTATTCCATTTAAAAGTGCAGTGATCATACAAAGTTAAAATACCTGTAGTCATGAGCTTTATGATTATAGAATCTTTATGGGCTTTATGATTATGATATCAAGCCTAATGATTATATAATCAAAAACCCCTAGAATTGGTAAATATCCAAGGCCATAGAACCATAGATTTAGCAAATTTTGGCTACCATTCATGATCCCTGTTGAATACTAGAGTCCAAATTAAAAATTTCTAGGGAGACTGCAATCTAGTTTTGCCTCTGAGCACATCCAAGAAAGGAAAGTTGATCACATTTGTAGGCAGATGGATCCATTGTCAAATCATTGTTGGTGTCAGAAAATGCTTTGTAACATTCAGACTCTGCCTTCTTAAAAATTAAATCTATTATTGTATGCCCTACATTTTGACATTTTTCTACATTTTCTTTATTTCTATAAATTTTTTTGGTTATACCATTGGGGTGCTTGAAAAGTGCTATATTATTTTTTTCTTCTTACATTAACAATCTCATGATTATTTTGATTGCCAAAAGTCACAAAACAGAACAAATATTTATTTCTCCCAGCCTAAACATGCCTAATCTTTTGAATATCTGTTCATATTTATATTTGTCTGATCATCCTTTTACTTCCTTGAATCTATTTTCAGTTTGTTTAAATCCTTTTTAATGTGGGTGCTCACAAATTTTACTATAAGGACAAGAAATGGAAAATAAATTTAAATTTCCCATTATTTAACAATTCATTTTTTCTTCCTGCAACTAAATTGCATTCACCATTTTAAAATTGCCTCACGCTGCTGACTCATGTAATTTGGAATTCAGTGCTGAAGAGAACGGTTAAGGGAACTAGGTCAGTGGTGGGATTCAGCCACTTTGCACCATTTCAGCAGAACCGGTAGCTAATTTTTTTGTTGCCCAGGCCCAGAATGGACTTCCGGAAGCGGCATCCACCCAGAGAACCAGTTGTTCACATAATTGAATCCCACCACTGAACTAGGTCTACCTAGCCCAGGGGCAGGCAACCTTGGCTCTTTTATGACTCGTGGACTTCAACTCCCAGAATTCCTGAGCCAGGCGGCTCAGGAATTCTGGGAGTTGAAGTCCATGAGTCATAAAAGAGCCAAGGTTACCTACCCCTGGTCTAGCCCATGGAAGAGAAGGCTTAGGGGTGGCACAACAGCTTTCTTCCGGTACATGAGGGGTTGTCAGAGAGAAGAGGGGAGTCAATTTATTCTCCGTAGCACTTGAGGGCAGGACAAGAATGAATGAATGAACTTTTATTGTCAAAGTACAACCATGTATACATTGAGATTGGCTGAGCCTCCCTTCGTGCCCCAACTGGGAACTGAGGAGAAATTACCTGACAAGTGAGAACAATTAATTAATAGAACAACTTGCCTCCCAGAGTTGGAGTTTTTCAAGAAAAGATTTGGCAACTATTTATTAGGGATGGTATACTGTAAGGTTTCTGCCTTGGACAGGAGGTTGGACTAGAAGACCTTGAGGGTCCCTTCCAAACCTATGATTTTGTGTTAGTTGGATGTTATGTTACATTACATGGTAGATGTAGAATGAAAATTCAGATATTTATACACATATTCCTTGTCCATTTTGTACTGTAACTAAATAAATTTAGGAACTTAATACAGTACTCAACCCATGAGAATGTTACATTAATAGCTGACAAAGCTGCGGCAGGATATTAAAAGACATTGTGCAAAATTTCTCCTAATTCAGATGGCACTTACACTACCATAAGTGCCCTTTCTAAAGTTGTGACAAATTTTTTTTCGTAGCATGACCTATGAAGAATTAAATATCAGAAGCCCGTCTCTTCAATCAAAGGTGTGCTAGCATTTCTGACAAGCTCCATGTTTAGCCTTTGGAAGGTGGTTCACAGGGCAGACTTCAAACAAGAAGCAGAGCCAGAGCAAAATTAAATTAAATATAAACTTGCTTCTTACAAAAATTAAATAATGGGAATTAGATACAGTTAGCACAATTATTCTCCATGCAGTATTTTTCTCTCATATGAAAAGCTGCAATTTATCAATAACTTTTGAAATTATCATGTCTCCGTTGCCTGTGACCCACTTTTAACTATCTTGCATTTTCTTATCAATTTTAGTTTTCAGCAGTTATCTTTAATGGTAATTATTGTTATTATTGTATTGATGATAATAGTTAGATTTTTATGCCATCTGGCTTCTAGCAACTCTGGGCAGTTAAGATCTTTTTTTAAAAAAAAAAACCTCTCAGCATGCTTATTACTTAACTACAGCCTCTGAATATTGTGCACTTATTACCAGTTTATAAAGTATGAAATCATTATAGACCATATATATATATATTTTTAATTCCATTTGTATCCCGCCCTTCTCCGAAGACTCAGGGCGGCTTACAAGCTTAGCAATAGCCTTCATTCTATGTATATGCCTGCTTATTAGGGCTTTCGGGGGGGGGGGGCAAGCGGCATTATTACAAAGCCAGCTTATTGCCCCCAACAATCTGGGTCCTCATTTTACCTACCTCGGAAGGATGGAAGGCTGAGTCAACCTTGAGCCTGGTGGGACTCGAACCTGCACTAATTGCAGGCAGCTGGTGTTACTTAAGGAGGCATTAGCCCACTGCTCCACCAAGGCTCTTATATAAAAGGTACAAGATTTCCACATACTGATATTTATGTTATTTTTCAGTCCACTTTAAGAGCAAAATGCCATTCCAGAGAATAGTTTCCAGTTTCAGAACAATCTTCTCCCTGAAAAGTGTCCATAATTTGGCACTATCAGCACACAATAATGATTCTGTATTTAGTCTACAACTACCTTCTAAGGAATGACATTCAACTGCTTAACCATCTGGCCTGTGATTGATTGATTGATTGATTGATTTAGTTTAAATGCTGCCCATCTTATTGGCTAAGCGACTCTGTATGGCTTACAACACAATGTGGATTTGGACTGTATTGCAACCCCTTTTCTCACTTCTTGCTCCCTTTCTGGAGCATTCAGAAACTTGAAAACATTTTGCTTTTCTGTCAGTGGAACAAACTAATAAAGGGTTCTCCCAATTATTGATTGACAAAAAGTTACCAGCGCTACTAAAAAAACTGTGCATAGTTTTTGATTTCAGAAATTTTTTATCAGATAGATAAATTATTGCTTCTAATATTGAAAAAGACACAAGAAACAGATATTACAATCTATAGAAGCAGTCCTTCATCAGCAAAATAGAAAAAAAGCAAAGTTATTTCTTTAAGATGCTTCTTGCAGTTCTGCATCGGAGACTCAGAGTGCCGCTGTTGGCCAACGTAGTTGCCAGAAAGCAGCTGGGAATCTGATGGGCTTCCTGCCTTCTGACTATCCAGTCACCGAGCGCAGAGCAGTCAAAGAGCAGGACTGAGGGACACTCAAAGACCATGGCAGAGAAAAGAAAATCCCTGCAACGTAGATAAAACTCAGGAGAATCCCAGGACCCTCTTGCTGCTTTCTTCCCAATGGGAATTTAAACTCCTCAGCTTACTGGATCGCACAAAGCCCTTTTCACCGCAGGTGGGATGGACGGCAGGAGCAAAGCAAAGAGCAGATCTGTAAAAAGGCAAGTACGTCTCCTCTTCTTATTGTCTTTCGTCTGCCAGACTGTCTCGGAGCACGTTCGCTATTCAATCCCAGAGGAAATGGGAAAGGGTTCCGTTGTGGGGAATCTTGCCAAGGATCTGAAGCTGAGTACTGCAGAAGTGGGAAATCGCAACCTGCATATCCTTTCTTTAGGCAAAAAGCAATACTTCTCCATTAATGCTGAAAATGGGAATCTGCATGTAAAGGACAGGATTGACCGAGAGGAAATCTGTGGGGAAACTGCAGTCTGCCCCATCAGTTTTGAAGTGGTGAGTGCAAACCCCATGGACATCTTTTATATAACAGTAGAGATCCAGGATATTAATGATAATGCACCACATTTCTTAAATGGTGATATCAAGTTAGAGATAAGTGAATCCTCTTTACCCGGAGCCACATTTCTTCTTGAACAAGCAGAAGATCCTGATATTGGAACAAATTCCCTCCAGGACTATCATCTAAGCATTAATGAGAATTTCATACTTGAATTTAGACAGGTGGAAAATAGAAAACAATATCCAAAATTAGTGCTAAAGAAACAGTTAGATCGTGAAAGTGAAAGCAGTATTAATTTAATACTTACATCTGTTGATGGTGGTAATCCAACAAGAACTGGAACAGTCAAAATATGGATCAGGGTCATTGATGCCAATGACAATGCACCCATCTTCAGTCACGAATTCTATATGGCCAGCCTCAAAGAGAATGCTCCAAAGGGATCTACTGTAATACAAGTCAAAGCCACAGACAAAGATGAAGGTTTCAATGGCCAAATCAACTATTTCTACAGAAATATTGCTGATAATGCTCATCGGAAATTTGACTTGGATTCAGAACAGGGATTTATATCAGTTCATGAAGAGCTAGATTTTGAGGAAACAGAGAAGTATACCATAGCAGTAGAAGCAAGGGATGGAGGTGGATTAGTAGCACACTGTAATGTTGAAATAACGCTATTAGATGTAAATGACAATGCCCCAGAAGTGATTCTTGCCTCCTCATCCAGAGAAATTCCTGAAAACTCTCCAATAGGAACATTGGTAGCCCTCATCAATACAAATGATAGAGATTCGGGGGATAACGGGGAGGTCAATTGCCATTTAGAGAATGCTTCCCCATTCAAAATAGTATCAGCAGCTAATAATTATTATAAGCTGCTGACGAATGGTCCCTTAGACAGAGAAAGCACCCCAGGGTACAATCTTACAATCACAGCCACAGACAATGGTACGCCCCATCTTTCTACACAGAAAACCATCTCACTGGAGATTTCAGATATCAACGATAATGCCCCTGTCTTTGAGAAATCCTCATACAGTGTCTACGTGGCAGAGAACAATCCTGCTAGCTCCTCCATCTTCAGCATCAAAGCTGTAGACCCCGATCTTGGTCGCAACGCTAGGATCACCTTCTCCATCCTGACTAGTAAAATAGAGGCACTACCTCTCCCGTCTTACCTCTCCATTAACTCAGAAAGTGGCACCCTCTATTCTCAGAGGTCTTTTGACTATGAGCAACTCAGAGAGTTTGAGGTACAGGTGAAGGCTGAAGATGGCGGCTCCCCACCTCTCAGCAGCAATGCCACACTGAAGGTGTTCATCCTGGACCAAAATGACCAAAGCCCTCAAATTCTGTATCCTTCTCCAGGAGCAGAGGGCTCGGCCTCCTTTGAGATGGTGCCTCGCTCGGCAGAGATGGGGTACCTAGTTACAAAGGTGGTGGCTGTGGACGCCGACTCTGGGCACAATGCCTGGCTCTCCTATCACCTACTGCAAGCCACTGAGCCGGGGCTCTTCACAATTGGTGCCCACACTGGTGAAATCAGGACACTGCGGATGTTTCTGGAAAGGGACGCCCTGAAGCAGAAGCTGGTGGTCTTAGTGAAGGATAACGGGCAGCCCCCTCTGTCTGCTACAGTCAGTCTCAATCTGATTTTTGCTGAAAACTTCCAAGAGGCACTGCCAGAAATAAATAACCAAACCATTGATTCAGAGCAACAGTCTGAGCTCCAGTTCTACCTCGTGCTGGCCTTAACTTTGATCTCCTTTTTGTTCCTCTTGACTGTAACTCTAGTCATTATGATGAAACTCCGACAGTCGGGGAATCTGAAATTTCTCCCGTGCTTTGCTCCCATTCCCCATTCCAGCAATGCCATTATATTCCCACCAAATTATGAGGAAGGAACTATTCCTTATTCCTATCAGCTCTGCCTATCCTCCGAGTCCACGATACATGAAATTACTTTTCCAACTCCCAAAGTTCAAACTGCTGATTATATTTCATGCAACCAAAAATATGATGTGCTTTTGGCAAGCAGTGCAAGCAATATTCCAAATTCTGAGATGGAGAAAACTAATTCGGTGAGTTTTTTTTAATTAGTACTGACTTTGTAGTCTAACTGACCTTTAAAAGATTCTCAATAAATGTTTGATTCTATGATTTTGTATATACTTTCAACTTTACAGTATCAGTTCCTTCACCTGTTGTTTCCTCATTGGTTTATTGTACTGAAGAATCTCTACAGTTGTAATAGCTTCTAACATGCTTTTCATAAATGAGTGTTATTTCAGAATTAAACTTTGGAGCAAGCATAGTATCCTTCCAATCGAAAATATAATTTTTGCTACTTTGTATGCATACTTGTGCATATAGGTATAAGATAGTTAAGAAAGTCAAACTTTTACGTGAAATCAAATCACTGTAGTTTTGAGGTTTTTTAATAGAAGCTTCAAGTTTAGTGAAAGGAAAGCTCAAATAACATGTGAGTGCCCTGAATGAAATAGCAAATTAAATGAGAAAAAAATAACATTCAAATATGAATAATTTATTTATTTATTTATTTTAATTTTAATTCCATTTATATCCCGCCCTTCTCCGAAGACTCAGGGCGGCTTACAAGCTTAGCAGTAGCCTTCATTCTATGTATATGCCTGCTTATTAGGGCTTTCACACACACCCCAAGCGGCATTATTACAAAGTCAGCTTAATTGCCCCCAACAATCTGGGTCCTCATTTTACCTACCTCGGAAGGATGGAAGGCTGAGTCAACCTTGAGCCTGGTGGGACTCGAACCTGCACTAATTGCAGGCAGCTGGTGTTACTTAAGGAGGCATTAGCCCACTGCTCCACCAAGGCTCTTTGGTGAATGAAATATATTATGCTTCTCCAGTAGCTGTTGCTGTGGTAGCAGCAGTACTGTAGTAATTTGCAGAAAACATTTCAGGCATTCCGATCGGTACACATAAATTATTTAGTAGATATAATGTGGACCAACAGCATATGTCGGTATTTAGTTATGAACGTTTTTACTAAAAAGAAGCATATAATATGGTTTTACATTTTATCAAATGCACAGACTAGGTTATTACCTGTCTCAAATCACCTCTGCACTGAACAAATTAATGTACCATGGTTACATTTGAAGTATGAACTAATCTATTTTGACCACTGTGGAAGGAGCACTATTGAAAGTTAAGCTGTGAAAAAGCAAATTAGAGCTGTTCCTAAAAATCTGCTCTCACTTTCAAATGGTATATAAGAGCGCAAAACACAACTTTTTAAAAGCAATTCTCTTCTATCCTTACTTCCTAATTTATAATACATTTCCTGATGAAGTTGTGAAAGCGACTTACAATTTAAAGTTAAAAAGGAAAAACAGAAAAATGCCAATAACATGTGCCACCAATTCACTGTTTAATTCCCGTGAAGTAACAAATTACTTCTACAGCCAAGGAAGTCTAATAAGCCCCAGACTTACACATTGCAACCAAGTACAAATTGCAACCATAATGAATAGAATTTGATCCTTTATGTTGCATGCTAAAACATAATAACATCATAGTTATTCCCTTTTTCAACTGGTAGTTTTATTTCAAATAAAACTTCTTTGTGTCTTGTATTTGCTGCAGTTGCTAGAAATGTAATCATTTTTGGAATATTCTTTTTATTTAATATAATTTATATCACTTTCTCATGGACATACCTTGAAGCAATATCACAGTTGAAATGAGAAAAACTATTCTGGGATTTCTTACCCAAAAGACAAATTTATATATGTGAAAATGGAACATAAACATATTGCAGGTTATATCACTACTTAATTGAACTGCTTTTTAAGTGGACAGATATATTCCACTTAATCAAGACATTAGAAACCTATGTTCACGCCTCCCTGTTTATACCAATACAACCTTGAATGAAACAATCAAGGATGTGCTATTCAGTACTTGTCTACTAATTGCCCATAGTTATGAACCAGAGGGTCTTTTCTCACTGCTAAACTGGAGTCCTCTCTTGTATCTTTGAACCTACAGAAAGCTGGTTTGAAATTTGCTGTTTCCATTACAAGTCATATCCTGCTTCTATTGAGTGACTGTAATAACTTGATCATTTGTGTCCACATGGTGACGGCCAAGTAGAAATTACGGAATATATACTTCCCCATTGCACATACTAAAGAGATATCTATATCTCATTCATTGACTCCATTACTCCTAAGGGTACCAGGCCATACAAATCCATTCTATATTAATTTATTAGTTTTGAATAATGGACTATTACTACTAATGTAGACAAATTCTTTGCAGCAGCACATAAAATACGACCAGAATTAATATATAGTAAGTGTTAATTGAGCTAGAAATATCCTATGTTTATAATTTAATCTCAGTACTTAATATTATTATTGTAATATTATTATTGTAAGTTATGTTTACTAACACATTTTTAACTGGATTGGTTACCATCCCAGTATATCAAGAGTTCAATTTAGTTTGGTTATTTTAAGCTAATTAAAAAAGTTAGTAAATTTTACACCAGCTGGTAGGTTTTAGAATTATAGTTCTTTATTGATACTTTTAACTGTATAGATTTTCTTCCGTTATTTTGCATAACTTTCAGACCTGCTTGTAATTTTTAATTTACTGTACAGATTAAGTTCATGGTAAACATGTTTAAGGCTATTAAAATCTAGTATTATAGATACAAAATTGCTGGATTACTTTGGTATTGTCTATTTTACACATGCCAGCCACATGACCACGGAGACGTCCTCGGACAAGCGCTGGCTCTTCGGCTTTGAAACGGAGATGAGCACCGGCCCCTAGAGTTGGAAACGACTAGCACGCATGTGTGGGGGAACCTTTACCTTTACCTTTATTTTACACATTATGCTAGACAAAGAAATGCATAGACAGAACTGACTAATCACTTGATTTTCCTCTAAGGCAATGGGAAATAAAAAGATTCTGTAGGCTTTGATTTTCCTCTCGGATAGGATAGGACTAAGGGAAGAATTACTTTAACATCCAACTTCAATATTCTACTGGTATCTTAACACTGATATTGCTATCTACAAGTCTGATTTACTCGTGGATTGGGACACAGTTGGAACAAGCTGTTGCCAGAACATGTTTGTACAGTAGTTAGGCAAGCTTAGGAAATTCAGCCTTTATAGTATGTCAAACATGCTTGCAAACTGATGGATGCAACTAGGCCTCCAAAGATTCTGCACATCAATTCTTTACATACAGTCCCTGAAAATGTTGGTTTGGGGTTTGCTCCACTGAAGATATTGATACCCCTGGAGACTCGCCAGCAGCTTGTAGTCTTTCGCCCTTTCTAAAACTACATGGAGCCTGTTTCTGCAGGCATCTTGCATTTTTGCAGCCATATTTTCTCTACAAAGCCAGTAGAGAACACAGTATTCTGGATTGTTTAGACAGTATAGAGAGGGCAGAAAAGGCCTCATTCCACCATCCTAAGAGGAAACATCTGTCCCAAAGCTCTATATGCTGTCACCAGCAATCAGCTGTGGTCTAGAATAGACAAGTATTTCCTGAGCAACTACAAGATGCTTGGACATCAATTCCTATAATTCCCCAGCAAGACAACACCCTAAAGTTGTTGAGATTGGGATACACTGATCTAGAATGCAGCTAAAAGCATTGGAGAGGAGCTGATTGCTGCTTTGTACTGCAATACCTATCACTTTTGAATGGGCAGGTGGTTTCCAACTTTGCAAGGAGGAAAACCAAAAGCACCTTCCTTCCAGCCCTTTTCCAAAGAAAAATTTACAGACATACCCTGCCTATCTCTGCAAAGCTGCTGTTAAAAAAAAACACTTCCATTGTAGACGGATGCCTTTTTTCCTTCAAAAAACTGCATAGTTATTTGTGAATTTTAAAAAGGTGCATGGAAAGGATTAGGTTCCTCCTCTCACCTATATACAGCAATCCAAAGCAGTAACAAGTCTTTATATCATTGCAATTTAAACATTTTTAAAAACAGAAATCTACTTTGCAGAGACACAAAGGCACAGGGCATATCGACATAATTTCTTTCACTTGCTCCTATTTTGTGCTCAGGCCAACTTGACTTTAAATCAGCTTCAGACAATCCTGTTGTGTCTGAAATGCCTGGGCAGCAGCTTGCAAAGTCCTCCCATTGGACAGTGCTCTGCTGTTGTTCCCACCCAACCACCCAATCACTTTCTTTGGGACAGGTCTTATATAGAAGAGATTTTTTTTCAGTAAATTCACCACTGTACCGTTTTATCTTTTCTCAGTTACATATACTCAGTTATAACAATGAATGTACTTTAAAAAGCTGAGTTTCAGAGAAGAGCAACTAAGATGATCAAAGGCCTGGAGACTAATACATACGAAGAATGGCTGCAGGACTTGGGTTTGGCTAGTCTAAAGAAAAGAAGAAATAGGGGAGACATGATAGCAGTATTCCAGTATCTGAGGGGCTGCCACAAAGAAGAGGGGATCAAATTATTCTCCAAAGCACCAGAGGGAAGGACAAGAAACAATGGTTGGAAACTGATCAAAGAGAGAAGCAAGCTGGAATTAAGGAGAAACTTCCTGACAGTGAGGACAATCAACCAGTAGAACAGCTTACTCCCAGAAATCGTAGGCGATCCATCGCTGGAGATTTTAAAGAAGAGACTGGACATTCACCTGTCTGAGGTGGTATAGGTTCTCCTGCTTGAGCAGGGGGGTTGGACTAGAAGACCTCCAAGGTCCCTTCCAGCTCTATTCTATTATTCTAAAATTCTGCATACAAGGCAAAGACAATAAACAATAATTTTGGTCTAACAAAACCATGTAAGAGATGTTATTCAGGGAAACAAAATGCAGGGAGGTGCTTCTGTGAAATTACATCAGGGATGGTCTTGAAAAAAGGGGAACACAACAGGCAATAACTTAAGGCAACAGAACCAGAAAACACTAGTTTGAAAGTAGAATAAAGTGCCAGGAGGTTACATTTGTAGTGGCTGGCAGGTGGGTTCAGTGACTGCCATTCATCCTGCCATCCGAAACTGGTTGCTAGTCTGTGTTGATGGCGGGACAACCAGGCAGCATGAAGACCTTAAGGATAATGACAGGCATAGAGAAACATGTTTAATAATAAAGTTAAATCAACTTTAAGCAGCTGTCTCTTCTTTTATTTTTAATTGCACTATAAAGGAATAACAACACTTCAATATAATCACATTTATTCTACTCACGTCTTGTGTCAACTTTTCATTTTAGAACATAAATACAGAACATTTAAAAAAAACAAGATTGGAAGGGACCTTGGAGATCGTCTAGTCCAGGGCTGGCTCAGGGATTCTGCGAGTTGAAGTCCACGAGTTGTAAAAGAGCCAAGGTTGCCTCCCCCTGGTCTATTCCAACCTCCTGCTTGAGCAGGAGACCCATTCTGGGCAAACAATTGTCTCTTCTTGAAAACCTCCAATAATGGAGCACCCATAACTTCTGGAGGAAAGCCATTCCAGTGATTAATTGTTCTGTCAGGAAATTTCTCCTTAGTTCTAGGTTGGATCTTTCTTTAATAATCTTCCAATGGTTACTGACAGACTAAGTCAACCCCCTCCTCCCTCAAGTACCAGAAGACAACTTTCATGTGATTCCTAATCCTTTTCTTCATTAGGTTAGATATACCTAATTCCCTTAACCACTGTTCGTACAATTTAGCCCCTAGCTTCCTTATCATCTCTGTTGCTCTTCTTTGCATACTTTCTAGGGTCCCAACATCTTCTTTTCTATCATGGTGACCAGAACTGGATGCAGTATTCCAAGGGTGGCCTCACTAGTGCCGTACAAAGGGCACTAGTGATCTAGATACTATCACTCTGTTGACACATCCTAGGACTGCATTGGCTTTTTTGGCAGCTACAGCACACTGCTGGCTTATACTTAGGTAATGATCCACTAGTACACCAAGATCTTCTTCTATATGTTATTGACTTGGCTTCACAAGTCTGTACTTTGTGACCTGTATCCCCCTGCAATTTGGCCTCAGCAACTACTGTTGAACTTTCCAAGATATGCAAGACAAAGTGAAAAATAAGGTCTAATTTTCCTCAAGTAGGTAAGTGAAGTCCAAGACCAAGACTTCAAATGTATCTGATAGAAAAAAACATATGCAAATGTCCTCACGGTTCACCCCACTCAGGGCCCTGTACAGGGAACTGAATATTTGAGGATGAGTGTGCCTTTGAGTTAGGCTCCTGGACAAAAATTTTCTTGGCAAGATTTTTTTTGGGAAGTGTCTTGAAATTGCCTCCTTTCTAAGGCTGAGAGAAAATGACTGGCCTAAGATTACTCAACTGGCTTTGTGCCTTTCACGGCCTCACGATTTCTTAGCCTGGTGCCTTAACCACTACACCAAACTTGATATCACATCCATAAAGCTGTTTTCAGTATATCACATATAACTATGTTTTCCCCAAGATTATAAAAACAATGCAAGAAATTACCTTGAAAACCATTGACTGGGGCAAAAGAAAAGAAGCACTGACTCCAAAATTATAATCACAATGTTTTTTAATATCCACTCAAGTCCACTATAAATATAACGCTTAAGAAGCAATCTGCAGTATAATGATATTCGCACTGTGTTTGGTCAGAAGCAGAAAAGAACTATTCCTTGCAGTTCTCTTTCTGAGCCTCACAGTGACGCTGTTGACCAACCTCATCAGCACACACTGGTAAAAACTGACTTCTGTCTCTAAGATTATTTCACCAGTACTATGTGGACTGGGGAAACAGAAAAGAGGGAGAGAAAAGAGAGGATACTGAAGCTTCCAAAAAAGAAACTGCATGAGATTTCTTCAACAAAAATGAGATGGTTCGTTTCTATGGAATTTTCTTGCCTCCTGATGAAAATTTGATCTGATCTGAAAGGAAGCAAACCAGGTGGTGGAGAGAGGTCAAGATGGAAAGAAAGCAAAATAATGGAAGAGCATACAGAAGGCAAGTATTACTTCTCTTGCAATTATCATTCCCTTACTGGGCTGCTTCAGAGCAGATTCATTATACAATACCTGAGGAAATGACAAAAGGCTCTATTGTGGGAAATCTTGCTAAGGATCTGGGGCTGAGTAACAAAGAACTGGCAAGACGCAATGTGCATGCAGCCTCGGTGGATGATATGAAATATTTTGGAATCAGTACAGAAAATGGAAATCTCTATATAAATGAAAGGCTAGACCGAGAACAAATATGTGGTAAAATTCTACTTTGCTTGGTTAATTTTGAAATAGTGATTGAAAACCCTCTGAATATTTTCCATATAACTGTAAAAATTCAAGATATTAATGATAATGCTCCACAGTTCCTTAATGGCAATATCAACTTGGAAACAAGTGAAGTTACTTTGCCAGGCACCAGATTTCTTCTTGGAAGAGCTGAAGATGCCGATATTGGAATAAATTCTTTACAGAATTACCAGCTCAGTTCCAATCCATATTTCATTTTGGAAATAGAAGAGAGTCAAGATGGACATAAATTTGCAGATTTAGTCCTGCAGAAACCTTTAGATCGTGAAAGTCAAGAATCTATATATCTGGTTCTTACAGCAATAGATGGAGGTGAACCTAGAAAAAGTTCTACAGTGCAAATATTAATAAACATTACTGATGCCAATGACAATCCCCCCATTTTTATTCAAGAGATTTATAGAGTTAGTCTGACAGAAAATGCTCCTATTGGAACCACTGTGCTCCATACTTCTGCTTCTGATGATGATGAAGGCATAAATGCTCAAATCAGGTATCATTTCAGCAACATACCAACAAATGCCCAAGAAAAATTTAGTATGGATCCAACCAAAGGGATAATTACTCTCATTAAAACATTAGATTTTGAAGAAACCAAAGAATATATTATCACAGTGGCAGCAAAAGATGGTGGAGGATTAGTAACACACTGTAAAGTGCAAATACAAATTGTAGATGAGAATGACAATTACCCTGAGATAACAGTGGTTTCCTTATTTACCCCACTTCCTGAAAATTCTAGGCCTGGAACTTTAGTTGCTCTTATAAATGTTAAAGATAAAGATGCTGGTGATAATGGAAAAATAACTAGTTATTTACAAGATGATTTGCCATTCAAGATTCTTCCATCATCCAACAATTACTACACACTCCAGACAGACAGACTCCTGGATAGGGAAAAAGCATCTCAGTATAATATTACAATCACAGCAATTGACAAAGGAACCCCCCCACTGAGCACACACAAAAACATCTTGCTGCACATCACTGATCTCAATGACAATGCCCCTGTTTTTAAGAAAGCGTCCTACAGCATCTATGTGCCAGAGAACAATCCTTCTGGGGCCTCCATCTTCCAGATACAAGCCTTTGATCTGGATGTGGATCAAAACTCACACATCACATATTCAATCCTTGCCAGCAACATTGAAGAACTTCCCATCTCCTCCTATATCTCCATTCATCCTGAGGCTGGCACCATCTACGCCCAGCGGTCCTTTGACTATGAGCAGTTCAGGGAATTCCAGCTGCAGGTGAAGGCCCAAGATGGCGGGAGTCCCTCTCTCAGCAGCAATGTCACAGTCAGGGTGTTTATCCTGGATCGGAATGATAACAGCCCTCAAATCCTGTCCCCTTCACCAGACTCCAAGGACTCTGCCTTCTTTGAGATGGTCCCTCGTTCAGCCGAGGCAGATTATCTGGTAACAAAAGTGGTGGCCGTGGATGCTGATTCCGGACACAACGCCTGGCTCTCCTACCAGCTGATCCAAGCCACAGAACCGGCCCTCTTCACTGTTGGCTCCCATACGGGTGAGATCAGGACAGCAAGAACTTTTCTAGACAAGGATGCGGTTAAACAGAAACTTGTAATTGTGGTGAAGGACAATGGGCAGCCCCCTCTCTCAGCCTCTGTCACTCTGAACTTGGTGTTTGCTGAGAACTTCCAAGAAGCCCTTCCAAAAATGAAAACCCAGTTGAGCAATTCAGAGTATCAGTCTGACCTACAATTCTATTTGATATTGACCATAGCTGTGATTTCATTCTTATTCCTCTTCACAGTGATTCTGGCTCTTGTGATGAAACTCCAGCAGTCAGGGAATCCTAGATTCCTACAATGTTTTGGTCCAGTCCCACATACCAAGACTGGTGCAATATTTCCTTCCAATTTTGAAGAAGGGACATTGCCTTATTCCTACCAACTTTGCCTTTCCTCTGAATCCAGAAAGAATGAGTTTGCTGTGTTGACACCAAATATTCATGTTGCTGAGAATATTCTTTGTGATGAAAAATTTGGTATATCTTTTGCAGAAATTGGAGGAAACAATTTACCTTGTGAGGTGAGATAAAATAGAAAAGTAAACGTCTTACTCTTTCTCATAATACAATGCTATCTATATATGTTTGATTTGCAGTTAATTGTATTTTTCCCAACACTTTTAGTTGCATAAATGTTTTAGATAATATTTGTCTATCTCAATAGATTGTGCAATAATGAATCTCATTTAACATACAGCACATTTAATATTGAATCCCATAGCACACTTTCACTGGCTTATTGTCTCGTGTTACAATGTTTTTTTAAAAAAAAGACTGCAAGACATCTGTGCATATTACATCGGAAGTGATGTTCTTCATAATGTACACCTAAGAATAAGACTGCTAACATACGCTGGATCATGGAGAAAGCTAGGGAGTTCCAGAAAAACATCTACTTCTGCTTCATTGACTATGCTAAAGCCTTTGATTGTGTGGATCATAACAAACTGTGGCAAGTTCTTAAAGAGATGGGAGTACCAGACCATCTTATTTGTCTCTTGAGAAACCTATATGCGGGTCAAGAAGCAACAGTGAGAACTGGACACGGAACCACTGATTGGTTCAAAATTGGGAAAGGAGTCCGGCAAGGCTGTATACTGTCACCCTGCCTATTTAACTTATATGCAGAGCACATCATGAGAAAGGCAGGGCTAGATGAATCAAAAGTTGGAATTAAGATTGCTGGAAGAAATATCAACAACCTAAGATACGCAGATGATACCACTCTAATGGCAGAAAGTGAAGAAGAACTAAAGAGCCTCTTGTTGCGGGTGAAGAAGGAGAGTGCAAAACTTGGGTTGAAACTTAACATTAAGAAAACCAAGATCATGGCCTCTGGCCCTCTCAATTCCTGGCAAATAGATGGGGAAGAAATGGAGGTAGTGACAGATTTTGTTTTCCTGGGCTCCAAGATCACTGCAGATGGGGACTGTAGCCAAGAAATTAAAAGACGCTTGCTCCTGGGGAGGAAAGCCATGGCAAATCTAGACAGCACACTAAAAAGCAGAGACATCACCCTGTCAACAAAAGTGCGTATAGTCAAGGCTATGGTCTTCCCAGTTGCAATGTATGGCAGTGAAAGCTGGACCATAAGAAAGGCTGAGCGCCAAAGAATTGAAGCCTTTGAGCTATGGTGCTGGAGAAGACTCCTGCGAGTCCCTTGGACTGCAAGGCGATCAAACCGGTCAGTCCTAGAGGAGATCAACCCTGACTGCTCTTTAGAAGGCCAGATCCTGAAGCTAAAACTCAAATACTTTGGCCACCTAATGAGAAGGAAGGACTCACTGGAGAAGAGCCTAATGCTGGGAAAGATTGAGGGCAATAGAAGAAGGGGACGACAGAGAATGAGGTGGTTGGATGGAGTCACTGAAACAGTAGGCGTGAGCTTAGATGGACTCCAGAAGATGGTAGAGGACAGGAAGGCCTGGAGGAACATTGTCCATAGGGTCGCGATGGGTCGGACACGACTTCGCAACTAACAACAACAACAAAAGAATAAGACAAGAGGTTTGATTCCTTTAAGGCAGCATGTTTTCAAGAAATAATTGTTGCTTTATGATTACACCATCTAAAAAAACATTTAAGTGGATCATGCCTAAGAGAACTGATAAATGAGGGTTGGAAAAATATATTGTAAATATCTGCAAAATCCTATTTTCTTTGGATATTTATTGAATTTCAGATTTCTTTTACTCTGATTAAAGGTGAGTAAAAGAGCAATTTACCCATTCCATTCTAATGCTATGCTGAATCTTTGGTCTTTTAAAAACCTATCAAAGACTCTTCATTAAATAACATTAACTTACGGTAGCTTAGTAACAACAATCATAAATATATGCAGCTTTTTGCCTGTTTATTTGTCCATTTAACTCATTATTCTCAAATAGTATATCAGGTTTGGTACAAAGCATAACACAGATAAAAGTAAGTTTGCTTAATGTTTCTGTATGCTTTCCTAATGTTACAAAACTGCAACAGGATTTAATATGAGTAAGAGAGTGGGATAGTTGAAAATGTGGAAATACCAATGTAAAGCAAAGGCCAACTTTCATTTCCCTAATACTCTGTGGAATTGTGAGCCAAGTTCACCTTCTAGTTATACTTCTAAACTATGTAAAAATCAGTCTTACATCAATAACAGGGAAGATTCTAGAGAGTTCAGTCTATAAACTTCAAAACAGTACAGTAATGAGTAGAAGTCAGCAGAGATTTATTAAGACTTGCCAGACTAAACTTAGCTCATGTTTTAATCTGTAACTTTCTTAGTAGGAATGATGTAGATATAATAATATTGATATCAAAACAGGAGTTAGCAAAGCACTACATCTCATAGTGTACTTCAGAGTATGATAAGTAGATGCATAGTAGGCTTAAAAGTTCTATATGGAGAATGCTCATCATCCTATATTATTAAAGTTGATTGAGGTATGTGAGCTGGTCGTTAAAAATTCATATTGGGTCATGTGCTTTTTAACATTTCTATCAATGGTTTGAATAAAGAGACAGCTTATCAGATGTGCAGACAATGCAATATTGGATAAAATAGCAACTACTCAGCAGGCAGAAATAAAGTTCAATATGATCTTGATAGTTTATGGAAAGGTGGTGAAAATAACAGAATGAAAGTTAATGTAATTATGTTGTCAGACCCTTTTTTAAAGTTACAACATAACTGTTAAATGTCCAAATAATAATAATATAGTTGTAAGAATAACAAGATTGCATTTCTGAAGCATCTTGATATTTTATATAGCTGCAGAAATACTAAAGCAGCAGCAGTTTTTGATGGATTATGGGCCATCAAGCCAATACCAGCTCTTAGCAACCACATATATCAATTTTCTCCATTATGATTGACTGCAACACTGTCTTTTAGTTCTTCCAATGGTGTACTCAGTATTGTTGTAAAGAGTCCATTCACCTAGCTGCTGATAATCCTCTTCTTCTATTTTCTTCCTTCTGTCCAGTATTGTAGATTTTTTTAGATAGCTAGGTGTTAGCATAATGTGTTCGGAGCATGTTCATTTGTACCTCTTGGGTTGATTTGTTTAAAGATCTATTTGTTGGTTTTCTTGGCTATCAATGATATTCTCAAGAGTCTTCTGCAATACTAAAGTTTAAACGCATCGATACTATTGCTATCCTACTTCAAAGTCTTGCTTTCTCATCCATAGTTTGTCACAGGAAAAACCATTGCCTTACGCAACTCTGATCTTTGAAGATAAAGACACAATTTGGCATATAATAATCTTTTTTAGGGCCTTCATTGCTACTCTACCAAGTGGGAGTCTGCGGCATATTTCTTCTGCTGGCTCCTTGCAACTATTAATCCAGAAAAGCTGAAGCTATTCACCATATCAATATCATCTCTGTCAGTGTTAAGACTGATTGCTGTGCCTGTTGTAATTAGTTTGGTATTTTTAAAAATTTAACTGTAGTCCCATTTTTTCACTATGCTCCTTGATTTTCATTATTAGAGTTTGCAAATCATTTACATTTTACATTTTTTTCTACAAAAGGATACAAGTAAGTTGTCACTGGATCAACTCCTGATGACTTAAATCGACTTACTAATGGTGTTTTATGTCTATGATGGAGTCAGAAGTATTGTTATCGTATTTTTCTGGGCTGTTTTTTGAATTTTCATTGTAAACTATAACCATGGATTTCTCAGTTAGCTCCCCCATTCAAGTATTGACCAGGACCAATTTCGCTTAATTTTCTAGTTCAGTCAAGATGGGCTTGGCGCTGCCAAATAGTTGGCACTTTAATTATGAAACATTGATTTTGGGATTTAAATCATAATTATATGAGGAGGCCTGAAAAATAAAAAAAATAATGTTTTCATAATGCTCTGCATATATCTTGCCTTTCCATTTCTTTCAGAGCACAGCCACAATATGCTAAGTTTAAGGAGTCAACAAACTTGTTTAAACAATACTTCAAGTTCTTTGATAATCTTAACATTATAGAAATGAGTGTTTTACCATGATAGCAGACCAGCTCTAAACTGATCACATTAATAAACAATATGGGATAAATGTGATAATAACAAGGCAAAATTTTTGGAATGTAGAGTATATACTTTAACCTTATACATGCATGTATTTATTGTTATTTTGAATGGGTATTTTTTGCTGCATAAATATAATTTGCTAAAAACAGATAATGGAATGTCTCTTTTCATATATAAGAGAAGTCAAGGCCCTAAATGCTTCCGAACCCTTTCCATATCTAATATTTAATCGACTTTCTAAAAATAGTAACCCTATAACTTTTCTTTATAAGCAATTGCTAAGTCATACTTAGACATTCAAGAGATTAAGAAAGTATGATAGTGAATTGACATGACTAATAAATCTCCTCCTCCTCCTCTTCCTCCTCATCATTTTAGCCATTGTCTTATCGATTGCAGGATGAAGACCTCTTCCGCATGTTTCCAACCAACACAGTCCTGAGCTTTCTTTGGCCAATTGGGCCTGCAATACTTGCTTATGTCATTGCTCCATCTTGTTTTAGGTGTCTTTTGTAGATACTTTTTATCAAATGGGATCCATTCTATAACTGCATTGGTCCATCTGCCATCACTTCTTGCCATGTGAGCAGCCCATTTCTATTAAATTCTTTTACTCTCTTGATGATATCGTATACTTTTGTTTGTTCTGTAATCCATGTGCAGGTCTTTCTATCTTGTCTTGTAATGCTGAGTATGTATCTTTCCATGGCTCTTTGTGCCACTCCTAGCTTTTGTATCAATTGTGAGATTAGTGCCCATGTTTCATTGTCATATAGTTAGAGTAGGTAGCATACACTGATCGTAAACTTTTCGGGCATGGGGGGAAGTTGTTCTTGAAAATTATACTTAGCTTGCTGAATGCCTGCCAACCACATTTAACACGCCATTCAATTTCCTTTATTGTATCACCTCTCATTGAGATATATTGGCCAAGATATATGTAGTAGTGGTTTATTACAGCCAGTTCTTCTTCAGATATAATTTGGTGAATTTATTAAACATAACCTAATCATTTGCAATTTCACTGAATAATTTCCTTGTAAACAACCATTTTTATTGGTTTGATACCAATGTATCTGTAGCTACATTATTAGAGAATCCTTATGATGAGACTATACAGTCAAAATTTCTTATCTGATTTGCCTTCTCTACATATATATCTCAGGTAGAGAAAGAAGGAATGACCTTGAAACACATCAAGATGTTTAATGGCTGCTCTTCTCTTACTTCAGAATCTTTATTCAGAATCATGTCCTACATTAACACTAAGAAAACTGACTAATGAAAACATTTTTACTCCACTTCACTTCACTTCACTTTATACATCAACTCTGAGTATAGATCTTGACTGTTCCAATGAACTTTTAAAATCCCAGTTGCACCTCAGTACAATGGGTTTTGCATACAACAGACCCAATTTCTTTTGTGATTTACATGAGTTGTTCCAATGATCTCATTTGTACCTACTTGCATCATATCTATTATGTCATTTACCAAATGACATAAATTCCCACATTATGTCAGTGGACATTCAATGGACGTTCCTGAATAAAGAACATTCCCCTCCTCTGCAGTTTCGCTGTAAATTCATAGATCTCTAACAAAATCTGTGCAATCATTTTTCTTCATAATTTCTGTGAAAAATTACTGTGATTCTGATAATGCTTAATTATTTAAAAAGTGATCCGTGAGAATGAATCTTTATAGACAAAAGCCACAGTAACTTATGAGGTGGGAGTGTGTAATTTCTGCTTTTTCTTACAACCACTCTAAAACTTCAAAATTTGGTTTGAAGTTGAGGTGAGGTGGCTATGATTTCTGTTCTTACCATGGCAAATTATTAATTCCTCCTTGTTATGTACATATAGATTTCACCTCAAGATTTACCCTGAAGTTAATTTCAGCAATAATTTAGCATTTTTCTATCACCCTGTTACCTCAACAGATAGTGAATTTCTTTGCTCTCCACTTTGTGTGTCTTTTTTAAATAACACAAAGAATTTTCTTAGCAATATGTTAACATCTCTGTTTTTAAAAGTAATATGTTCTGGTAAAATAAATATACCTTGGTAACTTGGACTGTTTAGAAATATTCATCTTCAAAAGTAAATTTAACAGCCATTAAGTAGAAGAATGTCTCTGTGTGTGATTATTTTTTTCTTCCGTTCAATTTTTTCCAGTTCTTGGAGGCTGCCTAAACAAGTCCCTGCAGTTTTCTTGGCAAGGTTTTTCAGAAGTAAATTGCCATTGTCTCCTTTGTATGGCTAAGAGAAAGTGACTGTCCTAAGGGCACCCAGCTGGCTTTGTGCCTAAGGTGAAACTAGAACTCATGGTCTCCCATTTTCTGAAATAGGAAACACAGTAGGAAAATATTTGAAAGTTCTTGCTATAAATAATATTAACTGTAGCATTATTTGAATTTTATTGAGGCAGGGTGATCTATCACCAACTCATAAATAAACTGATGTGAACCATGAATTTTCCAGAGTGCTTGTTAGAAAAGGGACTGAAAATAAAACTGCTAGTATCACAATGCTGCTACAGTCTATAGAGTCACTTCACTCTACAATTCTGATCTATCCATATGAAAAAAGACAGAGCTGGGAATTGTGTAGGAAATGACATTAAAACAGGAGTCTGGAGCAATTTGGAAGAAAAGCTAAAGATTTGGAAATAGTTATCTAAAAAGATGACTTAGCCTGAATAAGATAAAATTCTGAGCATGATTTGGGAAAGGGAAAGGAAAATAACTTTTTTGTTTTAATTAATTAATTCCTGCTCAGTGAAATTATTGTCAGGGGACACAAAAAGTATTATCACCACAAAATTCATAACTATTTATAATATCCATTGTTTTATTCATGGTCTGCTCACGAGGTTTTTTTGAAGACATGTACTGTATATTCTATTTGGGTACACTATTTCCCTTCATTTACTGAGTTTAGAATCCATCAATCAAAAGTCATGCTGACCACAGTTCTATATTAACAGATGCCACATCAATAAATAAGTGGTAAATTGTTACTGAGAAATTATTATAGTTCATATAAATATCGTCTACCAATACAATTTCCATTCAAAGTTGCAAAATAAATTGCGTGCATGTATGTTTAAAAAAAACAGAGCTGTGTGAAGCATGAAAGAAAACTACAGAAAAAAGAGAAACACGCGTGTGAATGTAGAAGCATTCAGCCATACCACAACACGTTTTAAATCCTTAGCTTTAAATTGGTAAAGATAAAAGTTCTTGCAATGCTCTGCCTAAACCTCAAAGTGCCGCTGTTGGCCAGCACAGACTGCTAAAAAGAGTTCATGCTATCTGCGATATGCAGTTCTATCAATGTTATCCAGGAAAATTGAAGGATACAGATTCAGAGCTGATTTGCAGACCGAAGGAAAACGGGTTCAGGTGGTATAAGAAAAAGGGCCATTTTCTTTGTTCAGATTTCATCTATTCTCAAGATCATTTCACCTAATCATAATAAGTTTAAAAAAAGAAGAGGAAGAGGTTATAGCCTATTATTGAAGAAGACAGATGGACACAAGAGACCGAAAGAATGGCAAAGCATTCACAAGGCAAGTACTGTTTCTCTCACTATTCTGTTTCCCCTACTGGGCTGTCTCAAAACATATTGGTTATTCAATACCAGAAGAGATGGCAAAGGGCTTTGTTGTGGGGAATCTTGCAAAGGACTTGGGATTGAATATCAGGGAAGTGAAAAAACAAAATTTACATCTAGTTTCTGTTGCAAAAATGCACTATTTCAGCATCAATGCAGAGAATGGAAACCTCTATGTAAATGAAAAGATAGATCGAGAAGAAATATGTGGGAAGGCTCCACTCTGTCTTCTGAGTTTTGAAGTTGTGGTTGAAAATCCTTTGAATGTTTTCCATATAACTGTATCAGTTGAGGACATTAATGATAATGCACCTTATTTCTTGGACAACAACTTCAACTTAGAAATAAGTGAAACCACTTTACCTGGAACTCGATTTCTCCTTGCAAAAGCTGAAGATCCTGACATTGGAAAGAATTCGCTTCAAAACTATGAGCTTAGTTCCAATCTATGTTGTAATTTGGAGACTGGAGAGAGAAAAGATGGAAATAAATACACAGAACTAGTGATTAATAATCCATTGGATCGTGAAAATGAACCATATGTACATTTGATCCTTACAGCCCTGGATGGTGGTGAACCAAGAAAAACCGGGACTGCCCATATATGGATTAATGTCACTGATGCCAATGACAACCCACCCATTTTCAGTCAAGAATTCTATAAGGTTAGGTTGGAGGAGAATACTCCAGTAGGGTCCCCTGTGCTCCAGGTTATTGCTTCTGATAAAGATGATGGTACAAATGCCCAAATCAGATATCATTTTGGCAATATGCCTGGAAATAATCATCCAATATTTCATTTGAATCCAATAAATGGAAGCATTACACTTATGTCCCCCTTGGACTTTGAGGAAACTGCAGAATATACAATAACAGTAGTAGCCAAAGATGGTGGTGGCTTAGAAGCAAACAGCAATATTGAAATAAAAATATGTGATGAGAATGATAATGCACCAGAGATAAACCTGGTCTCCTTGTTTAGCTCACTCTCTGAAGATACTCCACCTGAAACATTAATTGCTTTAATCAGTGCAAATGACAAAGATGCTGATGATAATGGAAAAGTTACATGTTATTTAGAAAATGATACCCCTTTCAAGATCCTGCCTTTTTCTAATAATTACTACAAGCTCTTAATAGATAGACCTCTAGATAGAGAAAGAATTTCTAAATATAATATTACAATCACAGCCACTGACAAAGGAATCCCTCCACTGAGCACCTACAAAACCATCTTGCTGCAGATCTCTGATATCAATGACAATGCCCCTGCTTTTGAGAAAGCGTCCTACAGCATCTACGTGCCAGAGAACAATCCTTCTGGTGCCTCCATCTTCCAGATTCAAGCCTTTGATCCGGATGTGGATCAAAACTCACACATCACATATTCAATCCTCACCAGCAACATAGAAGAACTTCCCATCTCCTCCTATATCTCCATTCATTCTGAGACCGGCACCATCTACGCCCAGCGGTCCTTTGACTATGAGCAGTTCAGGGAATTCCAGCTGCAGGTGAAGGCCCAAGATGGCGGGAGTCCCTCTCTCAGCAGCAACGTCACAGTCAGGGTGTTTATCCTGGATCGGAATGATAACAGCCCTCAAATCCTGTCCCCTTCCCCAGACTCCAAGGACTCTGCCTTCTTTGAGATGGTTCCTCGTTCAGCCGAGGCAGATTATCTGGTAACAAAAGTGGTGGCCGTGGATGCTGATTCCGGACACAACGCCTGGCTCTCCTACCAGCTGATCCAAGCCACTGAACCGGCCCTCTTCACTGTTGGCTCCCATACGGGTGAGATCAGGACAGCAAGAAACTTTATGGAGAGAGATGCTGTGAAACAGAGACTGGTCCTTCTGGTGAAGGATAATGGACGGCCGCCCCTCTCGGCCTCTGTCACTCTGAACCTGGTGTTTGCTGAGAACTTCCAGGAGGCCCTTCCGGAGATGAAAAGCCAGATGAACAGCTCAGAGGATCAGTTGGACCTGCAGTTCTATTTGGTGATGGCCTTAGCTGTGATGTCATTTTTATTCCTCTTGTCAGTGATTCTGGCCATTGCCATCAAACTCCGGCAGTCAGGAAAGTCCAGTTTCTTACCATGTTTTGCTCCCGTTTCTCATTCCACAGCTGGGGTCATATTTCCACCCAATTTTCAAGATGGGACTCTGCCTTATTCCTACCAACTTTGCCTTGCCTCAGAATCCAGGAAGAATGAATTTATGTTCTTGACACCGAATGGTCACACTATTAAAAATACCCTTAATGGTGATAATAGTGTTCCTTTTGTAGGCAACAGTGAAAATCAATTAAGTTCAGAAATGGATCATGACATTAAGGTAAAAGAATTTTATAATCATTTATTTTATTTCAGATTCCATGATCTTTTTGTGCTAAATGATTTTTTTCATTTATTCAGTTAACTAAATAATTTTCAATTTGCCTAAATATTGCCTTTCACAAGCACTATGAAATCTAGCATCAGTACTACTAGATTTAATGGTTTAAAGATCCCTGGTACAACTGTTGGGGCAATGCCTTTATAAGTTATTGTTGTTTACAGGGCTTTTTTTGTCATAGAACGCTCAGAACGGAGTTCCGGCACCTTTTTTGGATGGAACCTTGTAGGGTAGGCAAGGCCTATGTGAGTTCCGGCACCTTTTTCTTTTACAAAAAAAGCACTGGTTGTTTACAATTACATAAGTAATGTATGATGGAAACACACAGACCTCTAAAACAGACAAGACATTGGATAATCCTGAATTGTATGTCTAAAGAGCAGCTACATTGCAATGTTCAATTTAATATAATTCAGTTGATGTAGTATCAGTATTGCCAGCTCTCTTTCCTCTCATTTTCTTAAACTTTGAACACCAGATTCTTTACATAGCTTCTTTGGTCCTTCCACCAAACCTCATCGACATTATGGAACTATTTTATGGAGATTGTAAACCCATGAAAGAGAAATTAACCTCAGTCACCCATTAGATGCTAGGGAGCAAAGCTACCACAGCAGGTCCAGTTGCATCAGTGAAGGATATCAAATTCATAGCATCATATTTTCTTTCATTTTAATGTTGCACATTTCAGCAAAATGTGTCTAGGCTTGTCTTTAGGCTTGGGATAGAATCCCAGATGCCAGGGGCTTTCTCAAGTTTCTCAAGCTTTCATTGCAGGGATAAAGAGTCTCTTTGGATAGTGAGATGGATGGCATATAAATTTGATAAATGATAAATAAGTAGTAATAAAAATGTTAACATTACTTTCTCTCTTTATTGCTTCCCAACCAGCCATTTTCTAATTTGCTAGTGTTGGAAAGCTTCAAAAGAGAGATGTAAGGAGCTGATATTTTTCCCTGCCTCTAAATGTGGAGAATATTTAGAGCAGATCTAGAGGTAATCTAGAATCCCCCTCATTGCTTGCAACAGAAGGAAAAGCAACAGAAGTCTGGAAAGTTCTGTTGATTCTTGAGCACCAAACTCTGCTCTTTTCCTTCTCCATGTATTGCTCCCTAAATAATCATGTTTATACAGTAGTTAAATTTATACATTCAGATATGCTATATTTAATTTGTTTTCAGCATTTACATATAAATTATTGTAATTATTTCTAAATTTATACCCATAAGTGAAAAAACAGGTTTTGTTTTTTTAACAAATTGTGGCCTTTTTTGCCATGCCAAACCCCTCTGACGTTTTACAATACAGAGCCTGAAAGATTTGCCAATAAACTGCTTCTTAAGATTTCAAAAGTTATAGTGCAGAAGGACCTTTATTTCACCACTGGGGGGGATGTTGTTGTTGTTGTTAGCTGCGAAGTCGTGTCCGACCCATCGCGACCCTATGGACAATATTCCTCCAGGCCTTCCTGTCCTCTACCATCTTCTGGAGTCCATTTAAGCTCACGCCTACTGCTTCAGTGACTCCATCCAGCCACCTCATTCTCTGTCGTCCCCTTCTTCTATTGCCCTCGATCTTTCCCAGCATTAGGCTCTTCTCCAGTGAGTCCTTCCTTCTCATTAGGTGGCCAAAGTACTTGAGTTTTAGCTTCAGGATCTGGCCTTCTAAAGAGCAGTCAGGGTTGATCTCCTCTAGGACTGACCGGTTTGATCGCCTTGCAGTCCAAGGGACTCGCAGGAGTCTTCTCCAGCACCACAGTTCAAAGGCCTCAATTCTTTGGCGCTCAGCCTTTCTTATGGTCCAACTTTCACTGCCATACATTGCAACTGGGAAGACCATAGCCTTGACTATACGCACTTTTGTTGACAGGGTGATGTCTCTGCTTTTTAGTGTGCTGTCTAGATTTGCCATGGCTTTCCTCCCCAGGAGCAAGCGTCTTTTAATTTCTTGGCTACAGTCCCCATCTGCAGTGATCTTGGAGCCCAGGAAAATAAAATCTGTCACTACCTCCATTTCTTCCCCATCTATTTGCCAGGAATTGAGAGGGCCAGATGCCATGATCTTGGTTTTCTTAATGTTAAGTTTCAACCCAAGTTTTGCACTCTCCTTCTTCACCCGCAACAAGAGGCTCTTTAGTTCTTCTTCACTTTCTGCCATTAGAGTGGTATCATCTGCGTATCTTAGGTTGTTGATATTTCTTCCGGCAATCTTAATTCCAACTTTTGATTCATCTAGCCCTGCCTTTCTCATGATGTGCTCTGCATATAAGTTAAATAGGCAGGGCGACAGTATACAGCCTTGCCGGACTCCTTTCCCAATTTTGAACCAATCAGTGGTTCCGTGTCCAGTTCTCACTGTTGCTTCTTGATCCGCATATAGGTTTCTCAAGAGACAAATAAGATGGTCTGGTACTCCCATCTCTTTAAGAACTTGCCACAGTTTGTTATGATCCACACAATCAAAGGCTTTAGCATAGTCAATGAAGCAGAAGTAGATGTTTTTCTGGAACTCCCTAGCTTTCTCCATGATCCAGCGTATGTTGGCAATTTGATCTCTAGTTCCTCTGCCTCTTCGAAATCCTGCCTGCACTTCTGGTAGTTCTCGATCCACATACTGCTGAAGTCTAGCTTGTAGGATTTTAAGCATGACTTTACTAGCATGAGAAATGAGTGCAATGGTGCGATAGTTTGAACATTCTTTGGCACTGCCTTTCTTTGGAATTGGAATGTAAACTGATCTTTTCCAATCCTGTGGCCACTGTTGAGTTTTCCAAATTTGCTGGCAAATTGAGTGTAGCACTTTTACTGCACTGTCTTTTAAGATTTTGAATAGCTCAGCTGGAATACTGTCACCTCCACTAGCTTTGTTGTTGCTCAGCTTTTCTAAGGCCCACTTCACCTCACATTCTAGGATGTCTGGCTCGAGGTCAGTGACCACATCATTGTGATTATCTGGGACGTTAAGCTCATTCTTGTATAGTTCTTCTGTGTAATTTTGCCACCTCTTCTTAATCTCTTCTGCCTCTGTTAGGTCCCTGCCATTTTGGTCCTTTATCATGCCCATTTTTGCATTAAACGTTCCCTTCATTTCTCCAATTTTCTTGAAAAGATCTCTGGTCCTCCCTATTCTATTATTTTCTTCTATTTCTTTGCACTGTTCATTTAAGAAGGCATTCTTATCTCTTCTAGCTATTCTCTGGAATTCTGCATTCAATTGGGTGTATCTTTCTTTTTCTCCCTTGCCTTTCGCTTCCCTCCTTTCCTCAGCTATTTGCAAAGCTTCCTCAGACAGCCATTTTGCTTTCTTGCATTTCTTTTTCTTTGGGATGGTTTTGGTTGCTACCTGTTGTACAATGTCGCGAACCTCTGTCCATAGTTCTTCAGGCACTCTGTCTATCAGATCTAATTCCTTAAATCTATTTGTCACCTCTACTGTATATTCAACAGGGATATGATTTAATTCATACCTGAGTGGCCTAGTGCTTTTCCCTACTTTCTTCAGTTTAAGCCTAAACTTTGCAAGGAGAAGCTCATGGTCTGAGCCACAGTCAGCTCCTGGTCTTGTTTTTACTGACTGTATAGAGCTTCTCCATCTTTGGCCGCAGAGCATATAGTCAATCTGATTTCTGTGTTGACCATCTGGTGATGTCCATGTGTAGAGCCGTCTCTTGGGTTGTTGGAAAAGAGTGTTTGCTATGACCATCGTATTCTCTTGACAGAATTCTATCAGCCTGTGCCCTGCTTCATTTTGCACTCCAAGGCCAAACTTGCCTGTTATTCCAGTTATCTTTTGGCTTCCTACTTTAGCATTCCAATCCCCCATGATGATAAGAACATCATTTTTTGGTGTTAGTTCTATAAGGTGCTGTAGTGCTTCATAGAACTGGTCAATTTCATCCTCTTCAGCACTGGTGGTTGGGGCATAGACCTGGACTACTGTGATATTGAATGGTTTGCCTTGGATTCGAACTGAGATCATTCTGTCATTTTGAGGATTGTATCCCAGTATTGCTTTTCCTACTCTTTTATTGACTATGAAGGCTACTCCATTTCTTCTTAAGGATTCTTGCCCACAGTAGTATACCTGATGGTCATCTGAATTAAATTCACCCATTCCTGTCCATTTTAGTTCGCTGATACCTAAGATGTCAATGTTCAGTCTTGTCATCTCTTGTTTGACCACGTCCAGTTTTCCTTGATTCATGGATCTTACATTCCAGGTTCCTATGGAGAAAAAATCTTTACAGCATCGGACTTTCCTTTCACCACCAGACATATCCACAGCTGAGCGTCCTTTCGGCTTTGGCCCAGTCGCTTCATTCTTTCTGGCGCTACTAGTACTAGCCCTCTGCTCTTCCCCAGTAGCATATTGGACGCCTTCCGACCTGAGGGGCTCATCTTCCAGCGTCATATCGTTTTGCCTTTTGGTACTGTCCATAGGGTTTTCATGGCAAAGATACTGGAGTGGTTTGCCATTTCCTTCTCCAGTGGATCACGTTTTGTCAGAACTCTCTGCTATGACCTTTCCGTCTTGGGTGGCCCTGCACGGCATAGCTCATAGCTTCATTGAATTACGCAAGCCCCTTCGCCACGACAAGGCAGTAATCCATGAAGGGGACTGGGGGGGATAGATAAGTTCAAATGTCAAAATCATTCTACACATTTTAATACCAACTTCATTTTATTTATGTTCTTATGACAATAAATATATTTTTTCATGGGTAGTCATTCTTTTATAGTACAGACAACAAAAGTAAATTGGCCACTGTTTTTTGGTTAGGTATGGATATGCGTGTAATTAGATTTTCTGTACTTGGTTTCTAGGTCTAGCATGCACTGTGAATTTTATCATAATGTCAGTGTCACTTTCTCCTAAAGGAAATGAAATTGTTGGCAAAAATGTTACAGGCTTCTTCATAAGTATCTATATGTTACACAACTTAATTCTAAAAAGCTACTATAAATTGAAATTCAAAATTAAGGCTTTCATTTTTACTAAAATGTTGTAGATTCTTTAGCGGATATGTTCTAAACTTTAAGACTTTAATTTTGCAAATATAGTTTCAGTGGGACCTAGTTTTTAATTATAATATTTTTATGTGCATTCTTGGGACTTCTTCCAATTTTAATTTCATAATCATGAAGTTCTTTAATTCAACTTCTTGACATAAAATGAAGATTGGAATGAAGATCAGTGAACTTATAGGAAAACAACTGTGTGAAGTTATTAGTTGTGACTCCAAGGCTAAGAAATGCAGTGAAAAATTAATCCTTCACAATTCAGCAGCTTCAGAGGACAAAATGTGGAGAAACTAAACACAGGCCAAACATTTCAGCTGTAAGACAGTATCAGTTGAACAACATGTATTTTCACTTTCTGGCAGCTTTCTGTCATTCCTCAGTCACAAATCCCCTTGGTGTTTCTTAACAAAATAGAAATAATAATTCCAAAATGTTCCTAAAACCACAAAAGAGGAGCTATTCTTTTATTTCTGTTTATTAACATTGGTATTGACATCTGCCAAGTCAATACCAAGCTGATCCATTCCCTCATTCCTCAAGAAAAAGAGAAAAGTCTTTTGACAGGAAACTGCAAAGGATCTGGGACTGGGAATGAAGAAGCTAACTGATTATATTATCCACTTTGTTTCTTCAAGCAAGACTCCACATTTTGCTTTGGAATATTAGAATGGCCATCTGCACATCACAGGGATAAGGAAGAGAAATGGGGCCAAAAGAAGGAGCATACTTTCAATTGTGAGATTACAGCTAGAGATATGATTAAAAATTAAAGAACTGAAGTAAAATTCACTGATATTAATTGTGTTAGCCTTTTTGGCTGTTACTTCTTCTTCTAAAAGTAGGACCATGCAAGATCAAATAGCATAGGAAAAAATGGGAAAAGTGCTAAGTCCCCCATTGCTGAAATGTTGCTTATCTTTAAAAAATACTGCAGATAATATGATATTTAGTGAGATATTTCTAAATATTATATTTAATAAGACAAAGTAGCTATATTTTATAAAGCCTAAAAGAATGGAGTTTTATGGTTTGGGGGTATGGAATTTTGTGTGATTGAAAATAGTACATTGACTATTTTTATTTGCAAGTTAACAACAGACCAAATGCAAAGTTATGTGTGTAATTAGGAATTAGAGAAGGATAACCGTATTGCCTGGCTTGATATTTGTTGTTGTAATCAAGTAGTTCTGCATGAGCAGATGATTTTACTGTGGCTATTTGACATTCTTCATTCTCTTCACAGGTGATCCTATCTTGCCACTTCTTTCAACTCTTTTTTCAAACACCTTCACTTTTCCTAAGCATCTGGGCCTCCCGCTATAACTGTAACTTTTGCCTTCATGTTATGTGCCCAAATTATTTAAACTTTACCTTTTTAGTACTTCTAGGGAGCAGTCTAGTTTTACTCTGTTTCTGGAAGTTAGGGAAAAGATCCTAGAATCGTAATTATAAACTGGTTGTTTATTTATTAGATTTTTATCTGCTTTTATTATTTTTATAAACAAGTCAAGGCTGCAAACATAGATAATATTCTTTCCTCCTCTTATTTTTCCCCACAACCACCCTGGAGGTGGGTTGGGCTAAGAAACAATTGGTCCAAAGTCACCCAGCTGGTTTCATGCCTAAGGCGGGATAACAAGCTATGGTTCCCTGCTTTCTAGCCTGGTGTTTTTACTACTAGACCAGGGGTTGGCAACCTTAAATAGTCAAAGATCCACTTGGACCCATTTCCCAGAGGAAAAAAAACACTGGGAGCCACAAAACCCGGGGAACTTGATTGAAGAGTTTAATTAAAAAGAAATAGAGGCTGCTGTGCATGAGCTCTCTCTCTCTCTCTCTCTCTCGCTCGCTCTCTCTCCCTCTCCCTCTCCCTCTCCCTCTCCCTCTCCCTCTCTCTGATCTTCTGCTCACCTGGAAAGCTGGCTTCATGCTGTTCTCGGACAAGCTGACACACATTCTTATTGGGCTGGTTCTCCTGCCCTGCTTTCTGCTGCTTCCTGTGGAGACGCAGCAAAGGCAGGAGCCCCACCCAAAAAGGTTGTCAGCTTCTCAGAGAACAGTGTGAGTTACACCCAGAGAGGAGGGGGGAGAGAGAGAGAGAAGGGAAGTGCAAGTGCCTCTCTCTGTCTCTGTCTCTCTCTCTGCAAATGGCTGGGAGTCGCAGGAGAAGGTTGAAGAGCTGCATGCGGCTCCAGAGCCGTGGGTTGCCGGCCCGTGTACTAGACCAATTGTGATGTGATATGGCTGCAAGAAAGACAAATTTATCTGCATCAACATAATATAGCTTTTAAATCACCGAAGGTATTATTCAACTTTATTCTGCATTAATCACAGTCCATCTCAAATACTTTACCGGTTTGGAAAACCATTGTTTAAGAAGTATTAAAACTGGAACTGGTTTAAAGAAGGGTACTGAGGATGATCAGGAATTAGAAAAGTAATACTATTAAGCAAGTCTGAAGGAACTAAAAATCTTTAGTTTTGAGAAGGGAAGACTAATAAAGGGAACGTCTGCACTTCATGAAAACAAGGAAAAATGTACTCGGAAAAAGACTGGCCCAACTAAAATTGAGAGGGAAGAGTGACCAATTATTAGAATCTCTAGAACACAAAACCAATCATAAATCCCAAGAAAATAAATCAAAGATGAGAAAAAGAAAAAAAATCAAACAACAATCAGGAGATCCAGGAAACATACCCACGGACAAACATAGAAGTCTTAAATGTTTATATACTAATGCTCAAAGCTTGGGGAACAAACAGGGTGAACTAGAAGCAATATTACACAAGGGCGGGTATGACATAGTTGGCATTACAGAAACCTGGTGGGATGAAACTCACGACTGGAATGTATTGATGGATGGATACAAATTGTTCAAAAGAAACAGAACTACAAAAAGAGGAGAGGGACTGGCATTATATGTAAGAGAATACTACATCTACAGAAATGCACATGATCAAAGATAAAAAAACCTCCAGAATCTATATGGGTCAATATAAAAGAGAAAAAAATAACATTTCCATAGGTGTATATTACAGGCCACCCAACCAATCAGAAGAAACAAATGGGCTCTTTGCCAACCTGTTAACCAGTGCTTTTTTTGTAAAACAAAAAGGTGCCGGAACTCACACATGTCATACAACCCGCCTTGCCTACCCTACAAGGTTCCATCCAAAAAAGGTGCTGGAACTCTGTTCTGAGCGTTCTGTGACAAAAAAAGCCCTGCTGTTAACAAATGTATGTAGGAAGCATACCACATTAATAATGGGAGACTTCAACTACCGAGATATCAGCTGGGGGACAAACTCTGTAGCGAGCAGGAAATCAAACAGATTCCTAACCAACCTAGCCGACAACTTTGTCATCCAAAAAGTAGAGGAGGGAACTAGAAGTAAAGCTATACTGGATCTAATTCTTACTAATAGTGAAGAAGTGATAGAGGGAGTTGAAGCTGCCGGAACTTTGGGGGAAAGTGATCACGTCATACTGGAAATCAATATAATGCAAACACAAGCAATAGAAAATAATTCAACCAATGTATCAAACTTCAAAAGAGCTGATTTTAACAAACTCAGAGGAAACCTAGGAAAGATTCCATGGATGAAAATCCTAAAGGGGAAAACAACTCCAGAAGCATGGGAAACTCTGAAAAATGCTATCATAAAAGCCCAGTCCAGCACAATACCATTGAAAAAGAAACATAAAGTCAAGAAGAAACCAGCATGGCTGCACAAAGATCTCTCAGACAAACTGAAAGACAAAAAGGACAAGTACAAAAAATGGAACGAGAGACACATAACTAAGGCTGATTATCAACAGACACCCAGAACATGCAAAGATGAAATCAGGAAACCAAAGGCTCAGAATGAAGAAAGACTTGCAGCAGAAATCAAGGATAATAAAAAACCCAGTTTTTTTCAACATAGTAATAACAGGGGAAAAGGCAAGGAAATTGTAGGTCCACTAAAGAGAGAAGATGGCAAGGAAGTAACAAGCAATAGGGAGAAAGCAGAGCTGCTTAACTCATTCTTTACATCAGTCTTCACACAAAAAGAAATTATAGCACAACATACCAAAAAAAATACTGCAAAAGACAAATTAGAAACAAAAATTAAAATAACCAAGAAAATGGTAAGAGAACACCTATCCGACCTTGATGAATATAAATCATCAGGAGCCGACAGATTACAAACCAAAGCTCTGAAGAAGCTGGCAGATGTTACCTCAGAACCATAGCACCATATCTTTTGAAAATCTTGGAGCACTGGGAGGATTGGAAAAGGGCTGATGTGGTTCCCATATTCAAGAAAGGGGGAAAAAAACAGACCTAGGAAACTACAGACCAATCATTCTAACATCAATACCTGGGATCAAAAAACAGATCTGCGAACAACTAGAAGCAAACAAAGTAGTAACTGCTAGCCAGTAAGGGTTTGTTAAAAACAGATCATGCCAAACCAATCTTATTTCATTCTTTGATAAAGTGACCAGATTAGTAGACCAGTGAAACACTGTGGACATTATATACTTAGATTTCAGCAAGGCATTTGACAAAGTAGACCACAACTTACTTCTTGGTAAGCTAAAAAAATGTTGGATAGACAGCATCACCATCAGATGGATTTGTAGCTGGCTGACAAACCATACTCAATGACAAACCATACTCAATAGCACTACATCCACAGGGAGAGACGTAAGCAGTGGGTACCACAAGGCTCCATCTTAGGCCCAGTACTCTTCAATATCTTCATCAATGACTTAGATGGGGAAATAGAAGGGGATCCCATCAAATTTGCAGATGACACTAAACTAGCAGAAATAGCCAATACCCCAGAAGACAAGCTCAGGATTCAAAATGATCTAGACAAACTGGAACAAAGGCCCCTATCCAACAAAATGAGTTTTAATGTGGAGAAAAACAAAGTTTTACATTTAGGGAGGAAAAATCAAAGATATAAGTACAGATTAGGTGAGACCTGGCTCAAAAACAGCAACTGTGAAAGGGACATTGGAGTCCTAGTGGACGATCACTTGACTATGAGCCAGCAATGTGCAACAGCAGCCAAAAAAGCTAATACAATCCTGAGTTGTATAAACAGAGGCATGGAATCAAGAACACGTGAAGTATTAGTACCTCTTTATAAAATCCTAGTAAGACCACACCTGGCATACTGCAGCCAATTTTGGTCACCATATGACAAAAAAGGATATTGAGAGCCTGGGAAAAATTCAGAGAAGAGCAACAAAGATAATCAAAGGCCTGGAGACTAAAACATATGAAGAACCGCTGCAGGACTTGAGTTTAGCTAGTCTAAAGAAAAGAAGACATGCACATGCACTTATATTTACAGAGATCAGTAGCTATATAAAATTGTTTAATAGAGTATGAGATTCTAGAATTTTAAAAGACAAATGTAGAGTTTTGTGGCATCTTAGAGATTAATTAATTTATGTTTGCCTAAGTGATTGTGGATCAGGCTCACTCCCCATTCAAATCTTCCTTCTTTCCATCTGCAGCAGATTAATACAGCTACCCCCTTTACACCTTTAAAATAATATGTTTTGGCTTTGTCAGCAAGAGAAGCTAGAACTTAACTTTTAAGATGACAGTGCTGACATTTTTTCACGAGCTTGATTTTATTAAATTTTGATAGGTCCTTTTTAAAAAAGCACAAATTCACATAATCCAAATAAATGTCATTGTTAGAATTTCATAATTCCATATAATTATGAATTCATAATTTCAAAGAAATAGAATGGAAGTTAAAATCATGATCAATGGCTTACATGAAGAAATGAATGTAGAAATAAAATAATACCTTAAAATTAAGATTCAAATATATTTTCAAAATACACATATTTCTATGAGACAAACAATCACAGTGAAATAGCATTTCTATTTTAAATTGGATAGAAAACTATTCACTGCAGTTTTCTGACTGATCCTCAGAGTGTCACTGTTGGACAATGTGGCTTTGGGAAGAAAAGCTGGTGAGCCAATGATGTTTCATTGATACCTTTTTCCCATAGCGTTGCACATAATGGGCAAACAGCAGACCACAGAAAAATACAAATCCAATATTTGAAGTCTAAACAATTTAAGGCAAGAAGGAGCTAATTTTTTATTTAAAACAATTTCCTGCTTGCACTGTGAGGAAATTTCATCTGATCACTACTATAGTTGGGGGGTGAAGGCAGAAACTCTGCAGACAGCTGGATGGATAAAAAGAACAAAGACAATGAAAGGACAGCCAGAAGGCAAGTATTGCTTCTCTTATTATTATCGTGTTCCTGCTGCACTGCTTCAGAAGAAATTGGCTTTTCAATAGCTGAAGAGATGACTAAGGGATCTGTAGTAGGGAATCTTATCAAAGATTTGGGACTGAGTATCCAAGAGCTGTCTAGGAGAAATTTGCATGCTGTCTCTGTAGATCAAATGCATTATTTCAGTATCAATGCCAAAAATGGAAACCTCTATGTGAATGACAGGATTGATAGGGAAGAACTATGTGACACATTTCTTCTTTGCCTTGTCAATATGGATGTAGTACTTGAAAACCCTCTGAATGTTTTCCATATATCAGTCACAATCCAGGATATTAATGATAATGCACCCAAATTCCTCAATGACAATATCATCTTGGAAACAGGTGAACAAACTTCGCCAGGTACAAGATTTCAGGTAGGGAAAGCAGAAGATCCAGATGTTGGCCTCAATTCTGTCCAAAATTACATACTGAGTCCAAATAAACATTTTGCACTGGAAGTTAGAGAGAGAAAAGATGGACTTAAATATGCAGAACTGGTGCTGCAGAAAGCCCTTGATCGGGAAAGCGAACAGAGCCTTCATTTGATCCTTACAGCCCTGGACGGGGGTGAACCAAGGAAAACTGGAACTGCCCATATATGGATTAATGTTACTGATGCCAATGACAATCCCCCCATTTTCACTCAAGATACATATACAGTTAATTTGAAAGAAAATGTTCCAGTTGGATCCCTTGTGCTTCAGGTGGAAGCCTCTGATAAAGATGACGGGACAAATGCCCAAATCACATATCATTTCAGCAATTTACCAGCAAGTGCAAAGGACAAATTCAGCCTCGATTCTACTAAAGGAACTGTCATTCTTAGTGCCCGACTGGATTTTGAGGAAATAAAGCAATATACAATGACAGTTGCAGCAAAAGATGGGGGCGGATTAATAGCACACTCCAATATTGAAATAAGTGTTCTGGATGAGAATGATAATCCCCCAGAGACAACTCTAACCTCCGTGTTCAGTCCAGTTCCTGAAGATTCACTTCCTGGAACTCTGATTGCTCTCATCAGTGTAAATGACAAGGATGCTGGTGATAATGGAGAGATTACTTGCTTTTTGCAAAATAATTTGCCATTTAAGATACTTCCATCATCTAAAAATTATTACAAGCTCCTGACAGACAGACCTTTGGACAGAGAAAAAGCATCTGAGTATAATATTACAATCACAGCCACTGACAAGGGAACTCCTCCATTAAGCACACACAAAACCATCTTGCTGCAGATCTCTGATATCAATGACAATGCCCCTGTTTTTGAGAAAGCGTCCTACAGCATCTACGTGCCAGAGAACAATCCTTCTGGGGCCTCCATCTTCCAGATGCAAGCCTTTGATCCGGATGTGGATCAAAACTCACACATCACATATTCAATCCTCACCAGCAACATAGAAGAACTTCCCATCTCCTCCTATATCTCCATTCATTCTGAGACCGGCACCATCTACGCCCAGCGGTCCTTTGACTATGAGCAGTTCAGGGAATTCCAGCTGCAGGTGAAGGCCCAAGATGGCGGGAGTCCCTCTCTCAGCAGCAACGTCACAGTCAGGGTGTTTATCCTGGATCGGAATGATAACAGCCCTCAAATCCTGTCCCCTTCACCAGACTCCAAGGACTCTGCCTTCTTTGAGATGGTCCCTCGTTCAGCCGAGGCAGATTATCTGGTAACAAAAGTGGTGGCCATGGATGCTGATTCTGGACACAACGCCTGGCTCTCCTACCAGCTGATCCAAGCCACAGAACCGGCCCTCTTCACTGTTGGCTCCCATACGGGTGAGATCAGGACAGCAAGAACCTTTATGGAGAGAGATGCCGTGAAACAGAGACTGGTCCTTCTGGTGAAGGATAATGGACGGCCGCCCCTCTCGGCCTCTGTCACTCTGAACCTGGTGTTTGCTGAGAACTTCCAGGAGGCCCTTCCGGAGATGAAAAGCCAGATGAACAGCTCAGAGGATCAGTCGGACCTGCAGTTCTATTTGGTGGTGGCCTTAGCTGTGATGTCATTTTTATTCCTCTTGTCAGTGATTCTGGCCATTGCCATCAAACTCCGGCAGTCAGGAAAGTCCAGTTTCTTACCATGTTTTGCTCCCGTTTCCCATTCCACAGCTGGGGTCATATTTCCACCCAATTTTCAAGATGGGACTCTGCCTTATTCCTACCAGCTTTGCCTTGCCTCAGAATCCAGAAAGAATGAATTTACCTTCCTGGCACCAAACATTCATATTGCAGAGAATATGCTTTGTGGTGAAAAAACTGAGGTCCCTCTTTCAAGCGATGGAGAAAGCAGTTTGCACCCTGAAATGGAAAATAATGAAAAGGTAACATTCTTTTTATTGCTCTTCCCATAGATTTGCTCCTTAGGAAACGAACATAATCCTACACAAACTACTCTATAAGATTTAATTTAACTCTATGTAATATGACAAACTATTTTAAAATTAATATATAAACTGAAACTCAAAATCATGTTAGATTGTTGCTATTAGAAAATATGCAATAAACATGATCAATTATCACTGTAAAAAAGGGAAAAAAACCAAGAAAATATTGATGTTCACATATATAAGTAGGTACTGCCAAGATAGCATAAAATTATATGCATAAAAAGTGTGGAACTTTTCAAGCTAACTTTGTTAACTAAACTTATTAAATCTGTTTACTATAAAATCTTATTTATTTTTTGCTACTTTGCAGTCCTTGATTATGTTTACATAAGATGTAATTTAAAAAAACAAAAGAGGAAGTAAATAAAGTGGAACACAATGTAGAATTTTTACCTTGCTAATTCTGCTGATTTTTTTTAACTATAAGGCACATATGCTTTGTACATGTCCAAAGCAGAACTTATCAAAATATTAGCAGCTATATCCTTTAGCAGTAGGTGAAAATAAAATTCTCTGGACTCCTCTTTAAACCTTTTAGTAAGTAGAATTATCCTATATCTGGCGTCAACATAAGAAGGGCAGTTTAGAAAGTTTTGTAAATAACTAGCCAAGTCATGACCCATTTTAGAGGTATTTCCTTATCTAAACAGTGAAACAGAAGGACCCTGGGTGGGCGAAAAAAAAACCCAACAAACCAATGGGAGCAAGAGCATTTTCTGATTTCCTGCTGTCTTCCTCATTGACTTTCCCTATAGGAAGTTGGCAGGGAGCGTTGAAAATAACAATCACAGACTGGCTGTCACACATGATAGTACAGCAGCATTTAAATGACCGAATTTTGCCAAATTTCAATTCCACGGGAATCATGGGTGCAGGGTTTTGGACAAATTCTGTAAATTAATGCATTGGAAGTATGCTGATTCAAAAATTATTGCCCTATGATGCACCAATTTGCCCACTTGAAGGCTACAAAGAAACAGGAGCAAGAATTTTAGTAATATATAGATTGGCCAGGGCTCCAACAGTACTTTGAACCAATGAGTGACAGAAGTCTGAGGCTTGACCCAGCTCTTTCCAGTGTTCCATATCAGCTATTCTTTCATTAAATATCAAATATTTGACATCAAATATCCAGTTGGCTTATATATTCACCCCTTGGTAATAAATGTTTGTTCACAAACTAACTGTCAGTCATCTTTATAGTTACTCATTAACAACAACAGGAGCAATCCTCTGGGGGTTTAAAGTAAGTCTGATCTAATTGTTAGTATCCTGAATCAGGTTTGGTTTTCAATATTTGGCAAGCCTGCTTACAGTTTCAGGATTACATTATATATATGTATCTGGGAATACTATTATAGCCATTGGGAAAGTTGATTGGATCTGTTATAAAATGTGAAGGTGGATTCCATACATCATTCATACTAATGATTTGGCAGAAAGCAGCATATTTTCTACTGGAGTTGATTTCCCTTCTTAATATTTATAAAATCTTGGAACGGCTGTGGAATTCTTTTGCACCTTCAAAGTGGCATAAATAACGTGAAACTTTGATTTCCTATTGCTTTGCAAAACAATTGCTAGATGTTTATACTTCAAATTTGTTTGACTGCATGGATATTAATTGTCCATAGAACATAGAATCATAGGGCTGGGAGGGACCTTGGAGGTCTTCTACTCCAAACCCCTACTCAAGGCAGGAGAGTTTATACCAGCCCAGTCAAATGGTTGTTAGTCTATTTTTGAAAACCTCCAGTGATAGAGCATCTATAACTCGGGGAGGCAAGCTATTCCACTGATTAATTGTTCTCATTGTCAGAAATTCTGCGAAGATCTTACCTGAAAAGATTATAGTATCTCAACTAAGGGGCCAGCATAACTGTTTTTTAATCTTTAAAAAATGTTTAATTTATCTCACAGAAATAAATGGATTTCCCTTGTTCTCATTTGGCTTTCATAAATCCTTTTTTCCCTACACTAATTATCATTGAAGTCTTGCTGCAGGAGAAAGTGAGGCACCAAACATAGACCAAAAAACATACCATAAGCGGAATGTGAAACAATTAATTAAAGACACGAAGAGGAAAGATGTAATTAAAACAAATAAAATAAAATAGACAAAAAATGAAACTTTTTGTTTCAAAATTTGCTGTTGTAATCAGTTGCCTCACATTTCCGAGTGAATATGTTTGGGGTATGTACAGTTCCAAACCAAAGTACCTCTCTGTATTCAACTGGACTGATCCAATTTCTGTGTTTTATGAGGATTAGAGTCAAAATTACATGGGAATCCATTTTTAAATGATAATGATATGACTAGTGTGCCACTGATTTCATGGAATGAAGCAAATCCTTTTATTATCAGTCTGAATCAATGAAAGTTATAGACCATAATCTGCCACCATGGTGCAGCACTGATTGATAGATACATGTTTTTTGACTTCTCAGTCTAGGCTGGAGAGGTTCCATTCTTAAGGGAGGATGAGTGACAGGATTTTGAAAAGCTTGGTAATGTTTTACTTAAACCTTCATAAAGCAGTTAATTGAGTTAAATCCATATGCTATATTTTAGGGTATGGGGGAAAAATAACTGATATTTTCTCCTTACAGTATATTGTTTGGCTAAAAATAAACTGCTTGACTACATTAAAAATAAACGTGACTGCTTTCTAGAATAGATCTTGGATGTAATTCTCTAGCTATCATTGCCATATTATAGTCCTTTGTGTATAATTGGAGATAAATACTTTTGTGGAACATTATTTAAAGAATTACAATAACACTATTTCATTATTACATATTGTTAGAATAATTGCAAATCAATATTAAAGTTGGCATGGACAAGCTGAAATCTTGGGATGCATGTGCACTCGGACCTTGGAGCACAACTCCTGATGAAAATTGGTAGATTTGTCCAGAATTATCATTTAAAGTAGAGATTATTGCTATAGATACTATTTTAGAACAATAGTTCTTAATATTTCACATTTTATACTTAGCAGAATGTAAATCTCACTAGATTCTGTTGAGTTTTCTTATCATCAGACTTTTAGCAATGGTCCACGATTCTTGTTGCACATGTTTGCCAGAAAAATAGAATAGAATAGAATAGAATAGAATAGAATAGAATAGAATAGAATAGAATAGAATAGAATAGAATAGAATAGAATAGAATAGAATAGAATAGAATAGAATAGAATAGAATAGAATAGAATTTGCTTGAATAAATTGAAAAATATAGAATAGAAAACCTTAAAAAGCATAGAAGGAAGAGCCACTGGGTCCTGATAGTTTGGAAAAGAGAGAAAATATTGGATATATGAAAACACTACAGTTCCTGCAGCAATATATATATGAAAAACACTAAGAAACAAGCAGATGGAGGACTGCAGACTGATAGTGAAACCAGAGGGCTAATCAAGTGACTCTTGCCAAGTGTGACACATTTGTGGTATGCAAATGGGAAAGCCACAATAGAGTTGAGGAGCGCATGAGCACATTTCACCTAGACTGTTTCTGCATACTACTAGTACAGGGGTAGGCGACCTTGGCTCTTTTATAACTCGTGGACTTCAACTCCCAGAATTCCTGAGCATGGCTGGCTCAGGAATTCTGGGAGTTGAAGTCCACGAGTCATAAAAGAGCCAAGGTTGCCTACCCCTGTACAAGTAGATCTCTGTGGCTCCAGCTGTGTGGACAGAAAACCACATCATAGAGGAGAGCTTGATGGAATGATATATATTAAACCTTGAGAAAAGATGGGTGATAGATAAAATTGTAGAGCTCTTCAATATATGAGGGGCTAGTTAAAATCTTAGAATCATAGGGCTTGGAGGTCTTCTAATTCATCCACTGCCTATGGCGGGAAACCTTACAGTATATTATCCTGGACAAATGGTTGTCCAATTTTTTCTTGAAAAGCCCCAGCGATGGAGCACTCACAACTCCGGAAGGCAAGCTATTCCATTGGTTACTTGTCCTCACTGTCAGGAGGTTTCTCTGTAATTCCAGGTTGGATCTCTCTAATCAACTTCCACCCATTGCTTCTTGTCCTAACCTTGGGAGCTTTGGAGAATAAGTTGACTCCCACCTCTCTGTGGCAGCCCATCATGTAGTGGAAGACAGTTATCATGTCACTCCTAATTAGCAATAGCAATTGCACTTAGACAAATACTGCTTCATAGTGCTTTACAGTACTTTCTAAGCATTTTACAAACTCAGCATATTGTCCCCAACAATCTGGATCCTCATTTTACTGACCTCAGAAGGATGGAAGGCTGAGTCAGTGTTGAGCCAGTGAGATTGAAGTCCTGGCAGTGAACTGAATTAGCCTGCAATACTCCATTCTAACCACTGTGCCACCACGGCTCCTAATTCTTCTAGACCAGGGGTAGGCAACCTCGGCTCTTTTATGACTCATGGACTTCAACTCCCAGAATTCCTGAGTCAGCATAGCTGACTCAGGAATTCTGGGAGTTGAAGTCCATGAGTCATAAAAGAGCCGAGGTTGCCTATCCCTGTTCTAGACATACCTAGTTCCCTTAACCTTTCCTCATACATTTATCATACAGACCCTTATCTTGTTAGTTGCTCTTCTCTAAGGTCTCAGAATCTTTTTTTTTATCATAGTGACTAGAATTGGAAGCAGTATTCCAAGAGTGGCATCACTAGTGCAGTATAAAGTGGTCCTATCACTTTTTGTGATCTTGATGCTATCCGTCTGTTCATGCAGTTACTACTGTCGAGCCAGGTACTGCCTGTTCTATAGCCGTGCATCTGAATTTTCCTGGCTAGGTGCAGGATCTTACTTTTCACACCACTGATTTGCATCTTGTTAAGTAGGCCTCAATGCTCAAGTCTGCCCAGATCCTTCTGAATTTTGAGTCTATCCTGCAAAGTGTTAGCAATTTGGTATCATCTGCAAATTTGATGAGGCTTTTATCTAGAATATTTATGACGCTGGTGAAGAGCACTGGGCCCAAGACAGAACGTTGAGGTACCTCACTGCATGTTTCCCTCCATGTACATGTAGTTTCGTTGAGAACTACATGCTGAGTGTGGTTCATCAGCCAACTGTAAATCCATCTGGTGATGGTACTGTCTATCCCACATTATTCTATTTTACCAGCTAATAAATAAAAATAAAGATTTATTTTATATAAAATAAATAATAATAATAATAATAATAATTACCTGTAATACCATAAAACAGACATGTCAAACTCGCGATGTCACATGACATCGCACAACGTATTGGGACGGTTTTGCCATTGCCGGCAATGGGGTGTGCGCGGCTTCCACGTGATGTGTCCGACCCGCGGGCCAGCAGTTTGACACCCCTGCCATAAAACATTAACATCTGCCTACCCCAGGTCCTTGGAAAAGATTTGATAGGTGGATAAATATGCAAAATCAAGTTTGAACATCTGGCTGACTGAGCGATGAACCAAAATAAAATTTTCTTCATAAAAAAAATCTATAGCCCAGAGAGCATTTTATTGAATAACATTCTTAATTTACTGGAAGCCAGATTATGGTTGATTCTTTTTCCTGATGGTATGATAGTATGAAAGTGAAAATAAATTGTGAGCCTCTCTCCAAAGGATATGTTCAAACAAAGTTTAGATAGCCACTTGTTGCAGATGCTTTAAATTTAGCTTAGTCACCTTTCCATTCTATTATTCTATGCTTTTATTATTATATTATGGTAAAATTTATTTTAAAGAAAAAGCGTTTTTGCCATCCCCTTGTTCCAGATTGTAACCTATGATAAATATGAAAGCACAGACCCAAAGATGCTTTTTCACGAGGCAACTGGACTTTCTTGTTTTTCTTTGAAGACATTTCACTTCTCATCCAAGAAGCTTCTTTTTTTAAAAAAACAAGTTTTATTAATTTTTTAATTTTACATCCAGATATTTATGAAGCAATACGGTGGTTGGGTAGTTAGAAGTAAACAATAGCAAATAACAAAATCATTTGTAAATAGCTCAAGTTACATCAACAAGGATTCCCTCTCTGATTCCCTTAGTTATGATAACATAATCAGATTAATCAAATTAATACATTTCTAATTGTGACTCAATCAATTAGAACAATTTTCAATATATTTTCACTTATACATATCCATGTCCTGTTTTTGAATTTTACCTAATTGCGATAGAATATTTCAAAGTAGCCTGTAATATATAGAAGAAAACTTAATTTTCAGGTTTCCCCCATTTCATTATATAGTAATTATCCTGTCTAAAATACATACATTGTTCATTTCAATGCATTCTTATTTTATACAAGTATATTCTGTTTATCATCTTAACAGTTCACCAGTTATTGAAAAAATATCTTTTGTTGTATCCTTCCAGATTCTGTAATATAAATCAATTCTAATAGCTAACTTTCTTTTCCCTTAGAAGTCAAGAAGTTAAATATAAAATCAGTTTACATCTTTTAAAAGTTCCCCTTAGCCCATTAAGAGAAATTTTAATCTATATCATTACAACAAATATATTCTATTTATCATCTTAATAGCTCATCAATTATTAAAATAATGTTTTTATAATATTCCAAATTCTATAATATAATTCAAAGTTATGTTCTGATAACTAATTTTGCTTCCCCTTAAAAATCTAAAATCTAAGTATAGAATCAGTTTATATCTTTTAAAGATTCCCCTTAGCCCATTAAAGGAAATTTTAAGCTTTATCATTACAAGTCCCAACAGAAAGACAAATCTAATCTTTTAAAACTAACTCTTGCCTTCTTTTTGTGCCAATCAGGCTTCCATATCGGTGCCTTTAGATTCTCAAATGTGTCTCCCTTTCTTCCAACACACATTGTTTGACTCCAGGGAGACCATCCAATTGTCAGTTTTGCAAAGCCCTTTGTAATCATTAAGATGTTGCTCTAATAGATCAATTCTCGATGTTTGGTAAGGTATAGTTCTCATTAGTTCAGTCTGGTCTTTTTCTTCTTCCAATTCCATCTGGCTTAGATAAGAGAGGATGACCAATGTTATAGTTATTATTTGGTTGGCTAGGTTCTCAGCATACTGTATTTGAAAGCCTTTGGTATCTTCTGTCTTAGTGTTGCTTTCTTTGGCTTCTATTTTTCTTTTTTATTGAATTGTAGGTTTTATAGTTAAAGTCGAGATTTGAGCATCAAGGTTCTCAATAGATTGTATTTGTTGTTCTTTAGGGTCTCCTATTTTGATGTTAATTTCCTCTTCTATTTGTTTTTGGATTGTCAATTCATCATTTAAAGTCAAAGTTTCATTTGGTAGATTTAAGCTGTCAGATTTATCTTGCAGTCTGGCTTTCATTTGCTCAGCCAGTGCCAGAATAGTTTCAAGTATCAGTTTATAGTTACCGGTAAGTGGTGGAATATAACCCTCCATTTCTTTGATGTTGACAGGTAGGTCTTTCGTGGAGGCTATTTTAATAAGAGTCAGTGAGTGTCCACCTCCACAATTCTCAGAGATTGTTTTCAGTGCCAGGTGTTCCCAATTCTTATCTTTAAAGATAGTGTCAAGGACAAATCTGTGTTTCAGCCAGCTCTCACAATATTCTGACTTCAACTGTTGTATAGTGATATATCCCCTTGCTGAGACCCCTGTGCCTGGCCTGTATAAGTAGATATAATCACTGCTGACAGTCTTTACCAGATAGCTGAACTCATAAAATTACCTTTTTATCATCCACAAAGATCTTTATTACATGCAGAGAAGATTACAGCAGACAACAAGATGTGGCAGATGATGAAATGGATGGTATTTCAAGGTCAAAGACAGTAATGGTCCTACCATGAGAGCAGACCACATGTAATGGTGTCCAGGAAGTGATAGAATATTCAAGATTAAGAAGAAGGAGGAAGTACATCACAAAATGGGAGGGATTGACTGAACAGATTAACATAACAGATTAGCATAACAGATTAACATAACATGTTGCAGTTCCCAAACGACCACATGGTGGCAGCACACACAATAAGGAAAAGGTTTAGTTGCTATACCAGGTTTTGCCACAAGATGTCATCAATAGCATATAAAATAAGGTGTAACATCTTTTTCCAGACTGATATGAAGCTATTATCCAATTAATCAGTATTTTTCTTTTCCTCTTCTTTCACAGCTTAAGCAGAAAATAGGGCAGTAGGTCCTTGAAGAAATAAAAGCTTTTTAATAGCCCAGGAATTTCAAAAGTATAAATAAGATTGCTTAATTTTTTAGCTTAATCATTTGGTTTCTTTTAAGGCTTTAAAATTTTTGTTCCCCAAGTAAGCAGTCGCCGATCTTTCAAAAGAGGGGGAGGAAATTTTCAAAAAGGTCCCACAGGAAAGTAGTTAGGGGAATAAGAAAGGTAAGGTCTCACCCAGATCCTCCAGATTGCTTCATTGTGCTTGATGGTGCTTTTCACTTTCAGCAGGGAATGGCTTAATGATCGGCCATCTTAATAACCGATCTCTTCTTCTTTGGGCCAGAGGAGCTGCTCCAGATCAAACGGAGGGATGTCGCCCTTCTGTGATCACAAGGAGGGCCTCCTCACAGTGGTCACCCCTCCAGGGCGACTTTCGACCCTGTTCAGGGTCCTGCAAGGAAGATAGATCAGACGGGGGAGAGGCTTCTTCCCACACATCCGCAAGCACCGCACGCGCAAACCGGAAGCCATCTGAGAAGCTTCTTCAGCTTAAAAAAACACAGATAACAAAATCTGATACCTGATTTAATAAACTACTACCCTATCAAAAGTCAAAGTAAATCAACAAAAGGGTAACAATTACCTATTTCGATTCTGAGAAAACAGAAAAACATACTGTGATAATTGAAGCAAGAGGATGAAATCGATTATTAGTTTATGGTACATACATACTTTCCATATTAGTCCCTTTCAGGAAAAGCAACATTATGCAAGATGCAGAAAGAATGTGAAAAGTAGTAAACAAACAAAACAAGGTAAGAGAGAGAAGAAAGTATTATGATTGGTGATACAATCAATCAAATATTTAGACTGAATTTGGCATTTTTATCCACTATCGAATCCTTACCAAGGACTTAGGCAGATATTGTTGATAGATAGTATTAAAGATACTCCCAGGAGATAAACTGTTCTAGGTAAACGTGCCTTTTGCGATTGACTAAAGGTGATTTTGTCAATGCCAATGGCATTCAAGAGCTGCTCCTGATATTTTGGGATTACACTCAAGGCGCCTATTACTATTGATACTACCTTTGCTTTCTATTACCTTTGCTTTGCTTTCCCTTTGCTTTCTACTTCTATTTGCAGGTCCTTATATTTTGTGATTTTCTCCAGTTCTTTCTACTTTATTCTGCTGCAACATGCACCATCCAGACTTTTTTGCCTTTCTTATTGACAGTTGTTAATTCTGGACTGTTATGTGGCAAATACTTCTCTGGTTGAATTCTAAAGTCCCGGCACACATCAGCTTCTTCATTTTCTACTATTTCGTCTATCACCATTCTTGCTTGCAGGGAAATGTATTTCTTGAGAATATTCCATATAGTAGGAATGCTGATAGGCAATACTGCTCTAGAAATATTGTATCTCTCTTCCCCCATTATTGGCTCAATTGCAATGTAGTTGGCCCCTCACTCCTCTAAATCAGATTACCGGATCAATAAGATGGTGAAAGTACACAAGGATTCTAGCCAGAGTGTTGTCCTGAAAAATAAATATAAATTCTGACCAGTTTATTCAAGACACAGAATCGAGGCTCTTCACTGGGATGCCACACAATTGCCAATGATTGGGGCAATTATCTTTTTTATTGGAGAAAAACAGTGGAAGGTTTCACAAAGAATAATAGTTATCTGCCTGCCTCTGTTTCTGTCATGGTGCAGTGGCCAACAGACTTCCTGAAATGCCCTTATAATTCAGGAAAAAGTTAGCTTTTTTAAGTTGTTACTTCATTTCTATCTTGTATTATATAATTTTGTTCTTGTGTTTTTGCAGCTCAGAATGCACACATAGATAACATCTCTAATATATGATCATAGGACAATAAATTTTAGCACTGTTCCAACATATTTTACAATGGTTGATGGAATAAGTTTTTTTTCTTCACGTTCTGCTGTAAAGAGATTTGATTCTAGAAAAATAATTTTATTTCTAGAAAGCAATATTTGAATTAAGAAGAAAAGTCCCTTTGGTGCTAAAGAATATTTTCCTTAGAAAGATATTGAATGTGTCTGTTATATCAAACTTTGTTCAAACTGTTCAAGGTTGTGTTTGTATGGTATCAACTATCCCTCCCAAATTAGAGAAGCATTTTCCTCATTTAGTTATTCAAATTATTTATGAGTATACCTCTATAAGTGTTCTTTGAGTATGCTTTTTAAACTGATTTTTTTTGTGCCTTCAATTCAGTCTTGACTCCTAGTAACTGCCTGGACTTGTGTCTGTAGTTTTCTTTGCAAGATATCAGAAGTGGTTTGCCATTGCCTTCTTTTTAGGACTGGGAGAGAATGACTGGCCAGATCACCCAGCTGGATTAGAATTCAAAGTCTCCTGCTTTCTAACCTAGTGCCTTTACCATTACACCCATTAAAATGATTCTCATCTGTGGATGTACTTAATAATTATTCCACTTAAGTTTGTTGATGAGATGTTTTGTCAAATGTGTTGTTGAAATGATTGTGTCACCATTCCTACAATCTTTTCTGGATATGCTGATCTCTAAAAAAATCACGGCTTTGTTAAGTTGGTTACAGACTGTTTCTACTGTAATCTGTTTTATAATATGCTCTGATGGTGCGAATATAAGAACAAACCTGCTGTATTAGATTCATGATCACAGTCCAGCATTTCTTTCTCACAATGGACAACCAGATGCAGGAGATGAAGCTAAGACCCCCATCAATGTATAATATAATAATTTATTTTAATATTGGCAGTTGTTTTCTTCTTTTGTGAATATTGATCTACCTCACATGATTATATGTACAATATACTTAAAATTAAAGAATGCTAAATATGTTGTCTGACACTGAATAGTTCCTTTTTTACAATTTCAAAGAAAACAGTTGTTTTATTGTATTATTATATTTGAATATGTTGACAGGGCTTATGTCAATTTGGTATGTAATTTTGAGCAACATTTCACTGTTACCCAAATGATAGATAATTTAATAACTACTGTATTACTTCTCTGACTATGACTAGATATGCTACAAAGCCCATTTGAATACTTTTACTTTTTCTTGAAAGTATTCTTTAATGTATAAAAGTAATAATTTTTCTTTCACATTTTACATGTTGCACAACTGTGTCTGGATGGCACAATTACAGTAAGCTAGTCTCCTGGGAAAAAAGTGCCTCTAATTTGCAAGAATGTTTAATACTGGTTATTATATTTAATACTAATATATTTAATATTATATTTAATAATATTATATTTAATACTGGTTATTATATTATATGTGTGTTGGGGGGAGAGAGCACAGGGGGAGGCTCAGCTAATCTCAATGTACACATGTTGTACTTTGACAATAAAGGTTTATTATTTCACAATGGAAAGAGTATCTCAGCTTGAGCTTTAAGCAGTTAATATAAATTACTTTTTGGTGCCATTTCATTTTATTATGCATAAGAATATTTGCTTACATGCATATTTATATTCTGTATTATCAATACCAAAGCACTCCTTTTCACAGAGAATTTTTAAGAAACCCTAAAAGAACATACATTCACATGTGTGGATGTTATGTTTATGCCTGCAAAAATTAGGCAAGTGATTACCATGAAGATTAACTAATCCTTTCCTTTAAGAGTGGGAAAATGTATATTGGTTGAAAATGTTAGGGAAGAACCACGATTTTACACTAACATCGAACCCTTAATTTTGATTTTATTATTATTATTATTATTACCATTCAGTTGGATAACTGATTATTAATTCAATAATTATATGTAGTACTTTTGGGAGATGCTTATAACATTCTGGTATTTATAACAAGAAATATGTCTGGCCATTTCAGAATTAATATAACAACACTATTCCGTTTCAGTAAAAAAAAAGTATCTTAAAAGGATACTGTACCAAATTAAGAGAAATTTAATAGAACTGGAAATTAATATTTTCGTACTATATGAGAATTTGGCTGTCTGATGGTTGGGACATCAAATCCGATAAGCGTTGCAACCATTATTTTCATGCTATTGTACAAAAAGAGGAAAAACAATATTTTCCCCATATACACTAACTCTGAAAAACCATGTCCCTCTTTCTGTTTTCCGGATGGATGAAAAGCCTTGCCTGCAGTTCTCTGTCTGAGCCTCAGGGTGCTGCTGTTGCCCAAGCTGATAGCCTGGGAGAGCATAGAGACTGAAAGGAGACTTCCTAACCTGAGCAGCTCCCATCACTGCTGTGTAGGATAGAAGAAAATGAAAAGCAAAAAACCACCCTGTTGCAAAGGGAGAAAAAAATAACTTTTAAGAAAAAGGCAATTACTATTTTTACTGGTATTTCTTTCAACCCCAAGAGAACTGGTCAGATCACAAGAAGCTGGAAAAAAGAAACGGCCTGATGTGGGAAAGACTGATGGAGAGAAGGCACAGAAGGAATCTAAGGGTGCTCTCAAGGCAAGTACTGCTTCTCCTGATTTTGTCATCCATCCACCAAACTGCTGCAGAACAAATTCATTATTCCATACCTGAGGAAATGTCACAGGGTTCCATAGTAGGAAATCTGGCCAAGGCACTGGGATTAAATGAGAAAGAATTAAAATATCATAAAGTACATTCTGTATCTTTGGATAAAAAGCAGTTTTTGATGATCAATGCAGACAGTGGAAATCTTTATGTAAATGACAGGATAGATAGAGAAGGAATCTGTGGGAAAAGCCTTCTGTGTCTCGTGAACTTAGAAGCTGTGATGGAAAACCCTCAAAATGTTTTCCATATATCAGTCACAATCCAGGATATTAATGATAATGCACCCAAATTCCTCAATGACAATATCATCTTGGAAACTAGTGAACTAACTTCGCCAGGTACAAGATTTCAGGTAGGGAAAGCAGAAGATCCAGATGTTGGCCTCAATTCTGTCCAAAATTACATACTGAGTCCAAATAAACATTTTGCACTGGAAGTTAGAGAGAGAAAAGATGGACTTAAATATGCAGAACTGGTGCTGCAGAAAGCCCTCGATCGGGAAAGCGAACAGAGCCTTCATTTGATCCTTACAGCCCTGGACGGGGGTGAACCAAGGAAAACTGGAACTGCCCATATATGGATTAATGTTACTGATGTCAATGACAACCCACCCATTTTCACTCAAGATACATATACAGTTAATTTGAAAGAAAATGTTCCAGTTGGATCCCTTGTGCTTCAGGTGGAAGCCTCTGATAAAGATGACGGGACAAATGCCCAAATCACATATCATTTCACCAATTTGCCATCTACCACTGAACAAAAATTCAGATTGGATTCAATTAAAGGGACTATTTATCTCACAGAGTTGCTGGACTTTGAAGAAACAGAAGAATATACAGTATCAGTTGCAGCAAAAGATGGAGGTGGATTGGTGACCCATTGTAATATTGAAATAAAAATTTTAGATGAAAATGACAATATTCCAGAAATACAGTTAGCTTCTATGTTTAACCCAATTCCTGAAGACTCTGATGCTGGAAACTTAATTGCTCTTTTAAATGTTAAAGACAGAGACATTGGTGATAATGGAGAGGTTACTTGCTACTTGCAAAGTAATTTGCCATTCAAGATTCTTCCATCATCTAAAAATTACTACAAGCTCATGACAGACAGACCTCTGGACAGAGAAAAAGCATCTGAGTATAATATTACAATCACAGCCACTGACAAGGGAACTCCTCCATTGAGCACAAACAAAACCATCTTGCTGCAGATCTCTGATATCAATGACAATGCCCCTGCTTTTGAGAAAGCGTCCTACAGCATCTACGTGCCAGAGAACAATCCTTCTGGTGCCTCCATCTTCCAGATGCAAGCCTTTGATCCGGATGTGGGTCAAAACTCACACATCACATATTCAATCCTCACCAGCAACATAGAAGAACTTCCCATCTCCTCCTATATCTCCATTCATTCTGAGACTGGCACCATCTACGCCCAGCGGTCCTTTGACTATGAGCAGTTCAGGGAATTCCAGCTGCAGGTGAAGGCCCAAGATGGCGGGAGTCCCTCTCTCAGCAGCAACGTCACAGTCAGGGTGTTTATCCTGGATCGAAATGATAACAGCCCTCAAATCCTGTCCCCTTCACCAGACTCCAAGGACTCCGCCCTCTTTGAGATGGTCCCTCGTTCAGCCGAGGCAGATTATCTGGTAACAAAAGTGGTGGCCGTGGATGCTGATTCCGGACACAATGCCTGGCTCTCCTACCAGCTGATCCAAGCCACAGAACCGGCCCTCTTCACTGTTGGCTCCCATACGGGTGAGATCAGGACAGCAAGAACCTTTATGGAGAGAGATGCCGTGAAACAGAGACTGGTCCTTCTGGTGAAGGATAATGGACGGCCGCCCCTCTCGGCCTCTGTCACCCTGAACCTGGTGTTTGCTGAGAACTTCCAGGAGGCCCTTCCGGAGATGAAAAGCCAGATGAACAGCTCAGAGGATCAGTCGGACCTGCAGTTCTATTTGGTGGTGGCCTTAGCTGTGATGTCATTTTTATTCCTCTTGTCAGTGATTCTGGCCATTGCCATCAAACTCCGGCAGTCAGGGAGTCCTAGATTCCTACAGTGTTTGGGTCCTGTTCCCCATTCCACAACTGGAGTCATATTTCCACCCAATTTTGAAGACGGGACTCTACCTTACTCCTATCAGCTTTGTCTCTCCTCAGAATCCAAGAAGAATGAATGTACTTTTCTGACACCTAATGTTCACGTTGCAGGCAATATTCTTAGTGGTGAGAAATCCAATGCACTTTTCACAGGAACTGTAGAAAAGAATTTAATTTCCAAAATAACAGACAAGGTATGGCTTCTTCAGGAATTATTTACAATCTGTTTTCATAACTATAATTGAAATACTAACTTTCAAAATAATTCCCTTTTTTGACTGTTTTTTTCTTGAGTGGTAAGAAATTTAGACAATATAATTTATGTAAATAATATTTTTGCCCCACAATTCGTTGATTTAAATACTAGTTCGCATAGAGTTATGGCTGGATACCTTTTAAGTACTGAACCTAAGTTTCTTTGTTGCTCAGCCTTCTTTCTAAAATAGTGTTTGACATTTGCAAAATCAAATTATTTCGATACTCATATGAATTGTGAGAAGTAGCTGTCCTGTATATTTAACTGGTTTTCCAGAGGACCTTTCAGAAGAATAATTTGGGGTTCCAACTTGAAATGGGGCTGCACAAGAATAAATAAAAATGAGATTCAGACAGCTGTGAGGAAAGAAGAAATATTTATTCCTAAAACCAAAACAGTTTGCCTCTGCAGCTGCAGAGAAATGGGGTACAGTAGCAGATTTTATAAGGGCACCTTGTCTAGGGTGTGGAAGTATCTACATGCTGATTCTGTGGTGACACTTGAGGGGTGTGTGTGTGTGTGTGTGTGTGTGTGTGTGTAGGTATGTTTATTCTTGTGAACATGCAGTTCCTCTGGGAGACCTAATTTAATAAACTGTTTTTGTTTACAGACCTTATCCTTTGATATGTGGACTAGGTCTGGCTAATTTATTTTGGGGGTTGAGTAAGTTTGCTAATTTGATTAACTTGGAGACAGTGATTGTCAGATCATTGTGGACTCTGTTAATATTTTAAGAGAAGATGGAAACAGTATAAAGAATAAAATGTATTTGAATATAAACTTTTCACAACCTAAAATAGCCTTTCTTGGCAGGTGAAATGTTTCTTTGCAACCAGTGGTGGGATTCAGTCAGTTGGCACCACTTCGGCAAAACCGGTAGCTAATTTTTTGTTGCCCAGGCCCAGAATGTACTTCCAGAAGTGGCATCCACACAGAGAACCGGTTGTTCAGATATTTGAATCCCACCACTGGTTGTGACCTATCTGGATTGTTGGGGATCTCATGTCAAAAGTAATAATTATCATGCTATTTTGGAAGCCTGCTCAACATGCCTTAATTACTTTTTTTATGTCTGTGCACAAATTAAATCCTAGATTGTTAATTCATTGCTAATTATTCCAGGAAGCTTCATCTTGTGCATTTGGTTGAAATATGCAAATGTTTTCATCCTTTGCTAATTTTAATTTACTGACCTAATTTATAAATATTAGAATAATACAATATTTTACTTTTCTATATTTAATATATGTGAAGTACAGACTGTGATTAGTCCTTGTATCTATATTGTCCAGAAAGTTTGAGTTCATAATATTAGCATTGGTGTTTTGTTTAGTTTTATCATGTCCCTTTCAATTGACTCCCCAGTTCTGTATAATGGGGACATCTGAAACATGATACATACTTCATGAACTTTGGTTCCCCAAGTATTTGAAATCTACACACATTGTGCATTTTTTCCCTTTGGATCAGAGGTGTTGTCTAACTGGTTTTGTCTAGTTGAATTGTTTTGCTATGCTTTTGAGAATTTATTTATTCATTATTTTTTTATACTGCCCTCCCCTATAAGGTAATTCTGGGTGGTGAATGTTAGAAACAAGCTTCCTTTGGCCTGAAAAGAAGATAGTGTCTTATTTACTTTCCCTGGAGCTGTCATTAAAAGTGGGCATACAAAGTAATTGAGATGGCCCCTTGGACATCTGAGGCTTTGTGGATAGAGTTTGTTTATTTATTTGATTTTTAAACTGTGAAAGAGCAAAATCTTGAAAGTGTAATGTGGCTTTATCCCAGGTAGGAAATGTGCAGTTTATATTATTGCACTTCAGCACTGAAAAATATAAAAATATATGAAAGGAAATGAAAGGAAATTTATTGTACGTGTGTTACTTTAGAGGCAAATATATGGTAAAGCAAATATATGTTACCCCCCGTCGATAGGGCTCGTAACTTGGGCGTCCTCCTGGATTCACAGCTCAGTTTGGAAGATCATATAGGAGCCGTGACCAGGGGGGCTTTTGCCCAGGTTCGCCTGGTGCGCCAGTTGCGGCCCTATCTGGACCGGGATGCCCTACGTACAGTCACTCATGTGCTCGTGACCTCCCGGTTAGACTACTGCAATGCTCTCTACATGGGGCTGCCCTTGAGGACCACTCGGAGGCTTCAGCTGGTGCAGAATGCAGCTGCGCAAGTAGTAATGGGAGTGTCCCGATATTCTCATGTAACACCTCTTCTCCGCAAGCTGCATGGGCTTCCAGTTGCCCTCCGGGTAAGATTCAAGGTGCTGGTGATGACCTATAAAGCCCTAAATGGCATGGGTCCGGATTACCTTAGGGAGCACCTGCTACCAGCATCAGCTTCCCATCGTCCTGTGCGCGCCAACAGGGAGGGCCTCCTTAGGGTTCTGCCAGTTAGAGATTGCCGGCGGGTGATTCCCAGGGGGAGGGCGTTCTCTGTGAGTGCGCCCGCCCTTTGGAACGAACTGCCGATGGAGCTTCGGACTGCCCCTGACCTTCACTCATTTCGCCGGGACTTAAAAACCTGGTTGTTTGAATTGTCTGGCCTGGACTGAGGGATTTTAAATTTTAAAGTATTTTAATTAAATCATATTAAATTATATTAAATTAATTTTAAAATTTTAATTTTTATTGTTATTATTAATTGTGGGCTTGTACTAATTTAATTCCATTTTATTCTCTTTTTGTACTGTTTTAACTGCCCTGTGAACCGCCCTGAGTCCTTCGGGAATAGGGCGGTATATAAATTCAACTAATAAATAAATAAAGCAAGTAGGCTTGAATAATAAAGGTGGTGGGTGACACAATATGGTGTCAAAGGTTGATTGTTGAATGTGATAAATGTGATAAAAGTAGTATATAATAGAAGTAAAACATAAATAGAATGCTTATTGGGTAGTTTAATACAGGTAGTCCTTGACTTACAACACTTCAGTTAGTGACTGTTCAAAGTTACAACGGCACTGAAAAAACTGACTTATGACACTTACCACTATATAGCATTCCTATGGTCACATGAACAAATTGAGATGCTTGGCAACTGACTCATATTTATGACAATTATAATGTCCCAAAGTCACGTGGTCACCTTTTGCGACCTTCTGACAAGCAAGTCAATGGAGATGCCAGATTAAGTAACAACCATGTTACTTAACAACTACAGTAATTCACTTAACAACTGTGGCAAGAATGGTCATAAAATGGGGCAAAACTCACTTAATAAATGTCTCAGCAACAGAAACTTTATGCACAATTGTGGTCATAAGTTATATATATATATAACATTCTCAATATTTAGCAAACAGCATAATGTCTGGGTTCATGTATTTAAAAAACCCACTTAGTAGTTAATTATCATAAACAATATATTAATTAATCGCTTGATGGTCTTCTTGCTAATATATATTCAAAGTTGCATATAACCTTCCTTTCTCTCTAACTCATTTTTCTAGCCATTGATAGAAATTATCCCATGTTCTAAAATACACTGAGTCTTCTTTTATCTTTAAAGTCAATCTGTCCTTTTCTGCACACTCTAAAATTTTCTTAATTAATACTTCTTCAGTTGGTAATTTTTCATTTTTCCAATGTTGGGCAAATGCAATCCTTGCTGCAGTTAGTACGTGTAGAATTATATATATACAGTCTTTCTCATAATTTGCTCCTATTATTCCAAACAAAAATAATTCTGGCTTAAAGTCTATTTGTTTTTTAGTCATTTTCTCCAACCATAAATGTATTTTAACCAAAACCTTTTTGCTTTAGGGCATGTCCACTAGATATGGTAATAAGTACCTCGTCTTTGTTTGTATTTCCAACACTTGTTTGAAGTATTTTTAAACATTTTTGCTAATCTTACTGGTGCCATATGTAAAACATTTTATATAAGTTTTCTTTATATGCACTGCTTTCATTAATTTAGCATATTTGTCTCATAACTTTTGACAGTTTTCTAATTCTACATTATATCCAAAGTTCTTTGCCCATATTATCATTGTTTCTTTTACTTGTTCTTCCTCCATCTTTAAGCTTAGAGTTTCATAATCAACTTTTCATCTGTTTTTAACAGTATCAGATCAAATTCTGTCTGTTCTTTATAAAATCCCATTGTTTTAATATCTTTTTCATATCTCGTTTGGATTTGCAAATATGGCCACCATAATAGATCAATACATTGTTCTTGTCATTCTTTCAATTTTCCTTCATTGTCCAAGATATCTTTATAGGTCACAACTTTGTTGTAATTAAATAAATTTGGGTAAGCAAAAACTTCCATTGTTGAAAGCTATCCAGGTATCTTGATATAAATTTTCGCTTTTATTTTTTCCCATTCTAAAAGAAGTGCATTTCTTATAAAGTGGTTTTTAAAGTATCTATGTATATTATTCTTCCCATACCACAGAAAGGCATGCCAAACAATTTGTAGGTCATGCCTCTCTAGGTATAATAGTCTTTTGTCTCTAAGCATTATCCATTCTTTAAGCCATGTTAAAATAGTTGCTTGGTAATGTAACATCCAGTCTGGTAGTCCAAATCATCCAGAATTAGCCCTCTGTCTCTTTCTTCAACTTTCCTGCTCCTAGGCCAGGGGTAGCTATGCTGACTCAGGAATTCTGGGAGTTGAAGTCCATGAGTCATAAAAGAACCGAGGTTGCCTACCCCTGTCCTAGGCCATTGCCGGCTCCTGTTATTTTTCTTCAGTACTCAGTATGCCTTTCTGGTATACTTTCTGGTATAGTTTCCTTTATGGTCGGGTGGAAAAAACCTATTTTCAATTAGATGCTGTTGGACTGCATCAGCTACCTCAGCAGACAAATATTATTGCATTGTTTGACAAAGTGATAAAATTACTGGAACAGAGAAATGTGGCAGATATCATTTACTTGGATTTCAGTAAGGCATTTGATAAAGTTGACCACAACCTACTACTTGATAAGATAGAAAAATGCAGGTTAGACAGCATCACCACCAGATAGATTTGTGACTGGCTAACCAACCACCTGGGAAAGCCAAGGGAAATCATCAAAATAATTAAAAAATGAAAGTTAGAATATTTCGGACATGTGATGTGACACCCAGAAAAATATGGAATAGTCCATTTAATCCTCCAGGGAAAGATTGAAGGCAAACGAGGTCCAGGCAGAAGAAAAACATCACGGCTTCAAAATCTAAGGGACGGGTTTGGACAAAACTCAGCAGCACTGTTTCATCTGGCTGCTGCTAAAAATAGGATCACCAACATGATCACCAACATCCAATAACAGATATGGCACAAGAAGAAGAAGAACCAACCACACTCAATGAGTAGTGCTTAATGGTACTGCATCTACATGGAGGGACATATGCAGTGGAGTACCCCAAGGCTCTGTCTTAGGCCCAGTATTCTTCAATATCTTCATCAATGACTTAGACAAGGGGATAGAAGGGGAACTCGTCAAATCTGCAGACAATACCAAGCTGGCAGGAATAGCCAACACCTCAAAAGATAGGCTCAAGATCCAGAAGGATCTTGACACACTTGAGCACTGGGCCCTATCTAACAAAATGAAATTCAATGTAAAGAAAATTAAGGCTTCATATTCTTGTTATATTTCTTTGGGGTAACCCAATCTCTTCATTGATGGATTGGTAGAAACACTTCTAATTAGATTGCCTATAATTTGCAGTTTAAACTTTGTATCTGCTGATTTTCTTGGCTATAGCTGTTATTTGCTGTTTAGTTATTTCCAGTGCTTCCTTGATCTTCCTTGTTTCTAAGTGGTATTTCTTGGTTAGGTATTCTTTGGTCTTCTTGTTCTTCAGATTCTTTTCTTTCATCTATTCTAGCTTGCTTGCATCTGACGTTGGCTTGCTGATTTTATTTTCCAGTCTGATCTTACATTTTGGTGGTGCACTGTTTAGGTTTTTTCTTCTCTTTTTGATTTTGCACCCCAGGTATTCACTTGTAACTGCAGCTGTGCTGTACATTAGTTGGTTTTTTTCTTGCAGTGAGTTGGTGCTTATATTTGGTTTTGCAGTATTGGCATCTTTTAATGCTTGTGCTAGTTTGGAACAAGTTTCAATGCAGACAAACTGATGTTTTTTGCTGTTCTAGATGCTCAGTTACTCTTTGTTTCAATTCTTCCACTTCTTTAGTTTGAGGGCTTTGTTCTTTCTGAGGCAGAGGAGAAGGTGCCTGGTTTCCAAATGAAAATAATTATGTATCTTTGCTAGATTCCTCCTCCTGGTTTGCCTTTACAGTCCGAGCTACTTCTGGAAAGGTTTTGGTTTCTTTGCCCTGGGTAAACCTTTGCAGTTCTTCGAATTCTGCCTCTGTGAATAAATTTATTTCATATTGTTAATCAATGTTGGTCTGCTAGCCTCTATTCTGTTATTTCTGATTCTGGATGTTGTTCTTTCCAGAACTATTCTCTCTCCTATGGTGCTACTTTTGATAGGTAGGACTATTTTTTCTGTTGCATGAAGAAAGATGCAAAGAATGAATTAAGCAGTTTGCTTTCTCCCTGCTACCTGTCTCCTCCTTGCCATCTTCTCCCATTAGTGGACTTATTGTTTTCTTGACTTCCTTTTTGTTCCTTACACATTGAGCATACATATTGCTGCCGGCTTGCACTTTTGGCAAACATACACAAGGTAACTTTGAGATAAGAATACAAAGTTGGCACATGCTTTGCAGTCAACAACTGCAGAACAACTGAATTAATCTTCACTTCTGTGTATTAAGGCACCACCAATAGAAAATGTACATTTTTATTTATTTTTAATACATAAAACAAAAGAGCAAGGCAGGCAACTTATGCTCAGAGTGAGTGAAACTAATTATTAAAGTAAGCGGTAGACTCCCCTTCATTGAATACCCTCAGGTGGAAGCTACACAGCCATCTCTCTGGCTGTGTATTCTTTCCCAATAGAAAGATGGTCTTAGGTATCTCTTTCTCAAGGTAACGATGCTAGCAATATCTGAAGCTGTTCTTTTTCAGCAAATTAATCAATTTTCAATGAAGATAAGATGATCATGCTACTACCCACCCCATTCCCCAGCCTCATCAGGCTAGGAGAATCTCAGAGGTCAATAGATGATCTAGTAGTTGTCAGGATTTTTCAGGTAAGATCTGGAAGTTGTGAACTGCATTCACAGGCAGCTATCTGGGAAAATAATTTCTCTCTATAAAGTAATTCGGATTCCTGTATTGATCAGATGATTTCAGTAGCCCAAATTGTACCTATCCAAACCTTTTATTTATTGAATAGTACAAATTTCCACTTCTTCGGAAAAACATTTGCAAGTTCCAGCATTGGTTAAACTGCCATGCTGCTTGGAAAATTCTGAGGCTTTAAGGCCATATATCTGGAATTTATCAAGATTGAGAAATACAGTAGATCATGACTTCCCTCTACTGGTTAACAGATGTGTTACAGTACTGAATTTACTCCAGGAAATAGAATGTAATTACATGAAAAAACATATTGAACTAATTCAGTTTTACCATAATTGCCCATAGGATCATATTTAATAAAAAATTTAAAAAATGCTTTATTTTGAAATGTATAGATTTTAAATATATTCATTAATAAAATATGTACACGTATACTGGTATATACTGGTACAGCTATAAGATTGTTACACAACTGAGTAAAATTAGTTCAATATTTTCAGTCCCATTGGAGATACTGCAGCTAGATTTTAAATCTGTGCAATCCTACTTAATCCCCAAGATGAAACTTAATAGAACTTAACATATACAGGATGATGTCTATTCAAATAATCTGAATAGCATAGCAAGAATAAGTAACATGTGGTGCTCCACATGTTGTTGAATGCCACTTCTCTGAACTTTGCTATCATGGGCAGCAATGAGGGACAAAACCTAACATTAATTATCTCAAGGGCCACAGATCATATCTTCCTGCTCTAGATTAGAGATAATGTGTCAGGATTTTGAGAATATGTTGTGGATGTTTTTGTAAAATGGCTGCCATGGTGAGCATGCTGAGTCACAAAACAATTAGTTACCAAACGGATATATTTCCTTTACAACTCTTTTTGCCAGCTGCACAGTATCTTCCTGGGCAGGCAGAGACATTTTCAAACAAAGCACAGCTGTCCACTGACCCTTCCCCACAAGGATGCCTCTGGAAGCTATTGGGATCCAAGCATTTATTCATAAACAAAATGAGATTGATGTTCTGTTTTGTAACACATCAGGTTCTCATATGTTTATTTGTTCATTAAACTAATCTTTAAAAAAACATTCAGATTTTTCAGAAGACCTGGTAAATATCAAAGGAAGTCTCTGTGGGTCACAAATACAATGATGTCCATTTCTGGTATCTGTTGTAGTGTAATGCATTCTGACCTCAAAATGTCTCTATAAATAAATAATTAAAAAATAACTTACTAATTGTAAACCCATCTCTGCTCTGATGGACTTGTAGATATTTTAAAATTCCTGCTCAGATGGTCATAGTGACACAGTACTTTAAAAAATTCTGAAATATGCAGAATGAAAGAGATAGGTAAATGATGTTTAAAATATTTTATTTTTGTATTTATTAGCTTTTTTATATTACCTTTATTACTTTATAGATAACTCAGGGTGGCAAATATGCAAATATCCTTCTTCCTATTTTAGCCTGAAAGGTAGGTTCGGCTGAAAGTGACTTTCTAAGTAAGAATATAAACTATTCATTCTTGCAATTCTCATATTTCTTGTATTTTCAATTGTATATTTCTAGATGTGAAAGATTATGTTTATTTAAATTGAACATTTTGTAATTGGTGATCAGCTTTTTGTTCTGGTGAACAGGATATAATGTCATATTTCTGCAATTGTAATATCTAAAAGTAAATGTTTTCTAACATAGTGCCTGTAGCATTGTGGACCTTTGCATTTTGTAATATACATTATATTGCTGAATCTATTGTCAATAATTTTGCTAACCTATACCTAACCAGTTTTTTAAGAGATACCTAGAGCCGTATTTTCAAGTGATGTTATTAAATTGGCAATAAGAGTATAATTTAGTTATCAAAGACACCTTTTCTTGACTGTAATATTAATTGCAGATCCTAACAATTTCTTCTCCATAGAAGTAAATGATATCATTAAAATCAATCTTTTCTCCAATTGTTGTGGATGCCGATTTGGCATTTCCTGTATGGCATGTTTTTGATGTAGCATCAGAAGGGCTCCACAAAGCCTAATTTCCATGATATTGTGTAGACAAGTAGACCTTGATGTAATTAGAAAGGCCTTGCCTCGCTTCAGGCCTGCTTTCTTACAAGCATTGTGTGCTTTTGAGGGAACTTTTCAAGCCATTTATGTTCTTTGCAGGACACGGTGGCTCAGTGGGTTAGGACACTGAGCTTGTCGATCAGAAGGTTGGCAGTTTGGCGGGTCGAATCCTGAGTGCCGCGTAACAGAGTGAGCGCCTGTTACTTGTCCCAGCTTCTGCCAACTTAGCAGTTCGAAAGCACATAAAAATGCAAGTAGAAAAATAGGGACCACTACGGTGGGAAGGTAACAGCGTTCCGTGCACCTTTGGCGTCTAGTCATGCCAGCCACATAACCACGGAGACGTCCTCGGACAAGCGCTGGCTCTTCGGCTTTGAAACGGAGATGAGCACCGGCCCCTAGAGTCGAAAACGACTAGCACGGATGTGCGGGGGAACCTTTACCTTTACCTTATGTTCTCTGCTGCTTTAATAATCAGCTCTGCAAGCAAATAGCAACTTGTTTAGCTTTCTGCAAATTGTTAATGCATCTAGGTTTTTTGTGTTGCTGCTTTGGAAGCTGTTTCTCACTGTTTCCACATGTGCACATATTGTGACACAGCCCCAGTACATGTCATAGATGCACATTATCTTGCTCTGCAGTTAAGGAGAATTCCATTTCTGAAAGAAGAAATAGAGCAGAGTATCAATTAGGAGTGCAAATTGTTTTCAAAGACATTTGTTCTGCACTACTTCTATTTTGATAGCAAATAGGTTTCCTTCCTTTTCACTGCTAAGCAGCACTGAAGTCACTTTTTACATTTTTTTCAAGAGCAGGGATATTCAAATTCTTTAGTAGGATACTTTTATTATATACCAAATACTTTCTGAAATATATTTTTCCATCAAAGGGTCTTATTGAATGAGGTTCAAGTATTTAAAAGAACTTTTCCCTTGGACCTTTTAAGATCCAAAAGCAATCCGTTACACTGGTTAATTGTTCTCTCTGTTAGGAAATTTGATTGGTTTCCATCCATTGTTTCTTGTCTTGCCTTCTGGTGCTTTGGAAAACAGATTGCATCCCAGGATCTGGCAGATGTTATCTCTAACCATTGCACCATATCTTTCAAAAATCCTGCAGCACCGGGGAAGTACCTGAGGATTGGGAAAGGGCTGATGTGGTTCTCTTCTTCAAGAAAGGGGGAAAAACGGACCCAGGAAACTACAGACCAATCAGTCTAACATCAATACCTGAGAAGAACCTAGAAAAGATAATCAAAAAACATATCTGCGAACAACTAGAAGCAAAGTTATAACTAGTAGCCAGCACAGGTTTGTTAAAAACAGATCAAGCCAAACCAATAAAGTAGACCACAACCTACTCCTTGGTAAGCTAGAAAAAGGTGGAATAAACAACATAACCACCAGATGGATCTGTAGCTGGCTGGCAAACTGTACTCAACGAGTAGTCCTCAATGGCACTATGTCCACATAGAGAGAAGTAAGCAGTGAGGTACCACAAGGTTCCGTCTTAGGCCCAGTATTCTTCAATATCTTCATCAATGACTTAGATGAGGGAATTGAAGGGGAACTCATCAAATTTGCAGATAACACCAAACTGACAGGAGTACCAACACCCCAGAAGACAAACTCAGGATCCAAAAAGATCTTGACAAACTTGAATAATGGGCCCTATCCAACAAAATGAGTTTCAGCATGGAGAAAAGCAAAGTTTTACATTTAGGCAGGAAAAATCAAAGGTACACATACAGATTGGGCAAGACCTGGCTTAAAAACAGTAATTGTGAGAGAGACCTTGGAGTCCTAGTGGACAATCACTTAACCATGAGCCAGCAGTGTGCAACAGCAGCCAAAAAAGCTAATACAATGCTGGTTTGCATAAACAGAGGCATAGACTCAAGATCACACGAGGTATTAATACCGCTTTATAAAACTCTAATAAGACCACACCTGGAATATTGCAACCACTTTTGGTCACCATACTATAAAAAAAGATGTTGAGACCATGGAAAAAGTTCAGAGAACTAAGATGATCCAAGGCCTGGAGACTAAAATATACAAAGAACGGCTACAGGACTTGGGGCTTGGCTAGTCTAAGGAAAAGAAGAAACAGAGGTGACATGATAGCAGTATTCCAGTATTTGAGGGGTTGCCACAAAGAAGAGGGGTTCATGTTATTCTCCAAATAAGCAGAGGGCAGGACAAGAAACAATGGTTGGAAACTGATCAAAGAGAAATGCAACCTGGAATTAAGGAGAAACTTTCTGACAGTGAGAACAATTAACCAATGGAATAACTTATCCCCAGAAATTGTGGGCACTCCATCACTGGAGATTTTTAAAAAGAGGCTAGACAGTCACTTGTCTGAGATTGTATATGTTCTCCTGCTTGAGTAGGGGGCTGGACTAGAAGACCTCCAAGGTCCCTTTCCAGCTCTATTCTGTTCCGTTCCATTCCATTCTATTGTTTGTGGCAGCCCCTCAGATATTGGAACATTGCTATCATGTCACCCCTAGTCCTTCTTTTCACTAAACTAGACTTACCCACTTCCTGCAACCTTTCTTCATTCAACCATTCTCTAGCCCCCTAATCATCTTTGTTACTCTTTTCTATACTCTTTCCAGAGTCTCAACACCTTTTTTATGATATGGTGACCAAAACTGGATACAATATTCTAAATGTGATCTTACTAAGCCCTTATAAACCGGTACTAGTACTTTACGTGACCTTGATTCTATTCCTCTGTTAATGCAACCTAGTATTGCATTGGCATTTTTTGGTGGCTACTGCACACTGCATATTTAAGTGATTGGAGTCCATTAGTGATTTATAGAAGACACTAGGACTCCAAGATCCCTCTCACAATTACTGCTATTGAACCAGGTTTCATCTAATCTGTACCTGTGCGTTTGGTTTTTCTTGCCTAAGCATAATGAAGACCCAGATTGTTGGGGGCAATAAGCTGACTTTGTAAAAATGCCGCTTGGGGCCCCCCCGAGAGCCCTAATAAGCAGGCATATACATAGAATAAAGGCTATTGCTAAGCACATTGATTTGTGCTTCTTAGATTGTAAGCCGCCCTGAGTCTTCGGAGAAGGGCGGGATATAAATGGGATTAAAATAAAATAAATAAATAAATAAAAGTAATACCTTACTTTTCTCTACACTGCATTTCATTTTGTTAGATAGGTGTTTGAGTCTGCCGAGATCCATCTGGATTTTGAGCCTATTTTCTGTGTGTTGGCTATTCCTGCCAGTTTAGTGTTGTATGCAAATTTGATGAGTATTAGTAAGTTGAGTAATTCAAATAACAATGTATAATAAGTAACACAAGATAAATTTCACCTCCTTTACAAATAATATTAGTTACAAATAACTAAATTCTTCTTCTTCTCTGAGCAATTGTAAGGCCCAGTTCTTGCATTAGGCCAATAGAAATCCTCTTTGTCTTCAGCAGAAATATATATGAAGTTCATACTTTAATAATGCTTAATTATCTAAATCACATTTTTTTCTATAATTTCATGTGAATGTCTTCTCAGGCAAATAGGAAATTATTAAGGGTCAAATATCCAAAACCATCTGAAAACAAATCTCCAATTCATTAGATCACTGTAATGATCTCTTGCTGTGTGTCATCGTTCTTTTACAATGCAATTCTCTCATGTTTTAGTTACTATTTTAGTCTTCTCACATTTCTCCAGGGAAATTTGCCTATTGCTGTGAATTAGGGCAGTTTAATTTTTATTTCAGAAGTGCCATTACAGGAAAATAATTGTATTCTGATCTATTTAGAAATGTAGACTCTTTGGTGAAGTACGGCTGAATACATATTCAATAACATCGAATTTTGAAATACAGTTTTTCCTACTACTAGCTCTGAACTGCAGTGTAACATGTGTACCAAATATGTATACATTCTAGAAATTTAAAAGATGAGTGATTGTATTTAACAGTAACAAATAGTTTAATAGAAAAAAAATCTTCTTGATCAATGCTGTCAAACTCAAATCAAGGAATGAAGGTCACTGAACTGTACTTAATGTTCCCTGTGGGCCATATATTGGCTGTACTCTACATATTTACACACACACACACACACACACACACACAGCCCAACACATTAACATCAGATAAGAAGTAGATGTGATTAATACATAAAAAAGAAACATTATTGCAAATTTGATTATTTATTTTCAATATTTATATGTCTCTATGTGTTTGTAGCTGTGTGTGTCAATGTATAACCTACCACTCCACTGAGGTTCATCCAGGCCTCCACCAAATTATCATGCCATCACATTCCCCCCCCCCCCTTCCTCATTATCACCTCCTTGGAATGTTCCTCCAATTTCTGAAGAGTTCAAGGCTGGCTGGCAAGTTGCTATCCAAAGAAAGGCACCAGTGGAGCTTCGTGCTCCTGTGGACCCCTGATCAGTCTGCACAGGGGCAGCATCAAGCAATTTTCGCTGCTGCAATGAAACTTCGGTAGTAGCAAGCTGGTGGAGAACTCATCAGTCACAAACCCAGAGTTTTGGTAATTAATGATTAAGTTTATTAATTGGTTTTATTTTTATTTTATGTTCTTAAACATTACCCAATTGCATTTTAGAACATAGAACATAGAATAATAGTATTGGAATCCAACCCCCTGTTTGAGCAGGAGACTTTATACCATTTCAGGCAAATGGTTGTCTAGTCTAGTCTCTTTTTGAAAGCCTCCAGTGATGGAGCACCCCCAACTTCTGGAGGCAAGCTATTCTACTGATTAGTTGTTTTCACTGTCAGGAAAGTTTTCTTTAATTCTTTTTTAAGAGGAGATTGGAACATTTGTCTAGAATGGTATAGGGCAGGAATAGGCAACCTTGGCTCTTTTATGACTGGTGGACATGCTGGCTCAGGAATTCTGGGAGTTCAAGTCCACGAGTCATAAAAGAGCCAAGTTTGCCTACCCCTGGTATAGGGTCTTCTGGAGTTGGACTACTAGAAGGGGTTGGACTACTAGAAGACCTCCAAGGTCCCTTCCAACTCTGTTATTCTTTGCAATTCTATGCTAATGATGAAATGCCACGTTACCTTTCCTTGTTCCAGTAAATACATCCACTTGCAAAATTCTTCAGCGCACTTTCAAATCCACATGCAGCCAACTGAATTAACACTTTCTATAATTGAAGTGTTTGTGGTCAGCTTTAACTTCTTTTAGCAGGTGTTAGTTAACTGCTGATTTTAACAATGGATACGTCAAACAAATGCATAGACAGTGAATAAAATTAAGTAGTTCTAACTAAACAAATGCATTACTTATAAAAGCTCTTAATAGTTTGTTAGCAGGTTAATAGCCACCCTAGACCTTGAAGTATGAAAATCAACATTCATTGATCATGGATCCCATATGTACAAATACGGCCAAATCTCTACAGTATTTATCTATTTTAGGATGTTAAAGACATTTAATTTTGTAACTGTAAAAGAACATCTTCCTGCAAAGCATGATTTTAAAACAAATAATGAAATACAAGTACTTCGCTTTTTCAACCAGGCAAATTCTCCATCTTATATACCTTTTACCTTTTCTTGCCAATTCATTTTGAATAGTAGAAATCAATTTTCTAGAGATGGCTTGCATTATAACTTAATAATAGTTTTTCCTCTCCCTACTTAAGAGTAAACCTATGGCTAGCATTCTAGATTGTTTACTAATAGGAATATTATGCAAATAGATCTAAAATAGTGCCAACTGTTAGTGATCTGCAAAATGTATCTGTCTTAAAGTGTCCTGCCTTAAAATGGATATTTTCACTGTCGCAAGCACAAAGCAAGCATGGGCACAATGGAATGGAATCTGATTGTCTAGTTCCTAAAGAGAAAGGAAACCTGGCAATTCTTGCCACTCTGTGAGGGAGATTGGTGGTTTTTAAATTTGATGTATAAATAAATAATATTTCAGGGAAGAGCATTTGGGTTCCAATGATACACTGTTGTTTTGTGGCTTGTAGCTGACTTGCTTTTTTCCACTTTTTTTCCCAATCTAACCAGTATAGTACCAGCAACAGTCAGATTTCTTATACTTTGGTTTAGACTGGATGAAATAATGTGAGAATGTAATATTGAAAGGAAAGGAATAGTTAAGCACGTAGCCAGACAAAAAGCTTGACCTAGTTGCATGCTTGCCTGCCAATCATCCAGCCAAATTAATGCTGCTTTTTAAAATAGCAAATGTTGAGTTAATATGGATGAAAAAATGGATTGCTTATGTGTGGGTTTTTTATTATTTTATTCTGCAAGAAAGTAGTACAAAACTGTCAGTATTTCTGCTACTATAGTACTTCATACCACTTACACATATTGCTAATGCTGGTGCTATAAACATGTGTTTGCTTTATTAAGATTTGGTGTGTGCATTCTGGGCATATTTCTGCATATGAAAATAGGATCTACATTGATTTTGGCTGGTTTGCTGAGCATTAAGGTTGTATATACACATTCTTTTAGCTTATTGCAGTATTGGTATATGTATTCATGCAGTTAAGAAACACCAAAGCAACCTGGGATTTTTTAAATTATTATTTCTGTTTCGTTTTGATACCTAGCAGTGACCTCCTAAGCCAGTGATGGCAAACCTTTTAGAGACCGAGTGCCCAAACTGCAACCCCAAACCCACTTATGTATCATTGGGTGCTGGGTGGGTGTGGCCCATTGGGTGGGCATAGCTGCAGTAGTTAATTGCAGACTGGGTGGGACTAAAAAGTTCAATCAATCAATTCCAACTTTGCGAGATCTTTTTTTTTTCCATGAGAAGTTGAAATTGATTGATTGAACCTTTTTTTTTTGCACATGGCAGCCAAGGCCTAAAGAGAAAAGGTTTTATAAAACCCAGCTGAAGGCCTAGGACTGGGGTAACAGTGCGCGTGCCCACAGAGAGGCTCTGCGTGCCACCTGTGGCACACGTGCCATAGGTTTGCCACCACGGCCCTAAGCATGTTAGATTTGTTGCATGATCTTGCTAGCTGGAGTTTGGGTACTTACAAAAAAATTCTAAGCAGATTATTCTTTTAAAAAAACTCTCAAAGCTTTAGTATGTTTAGGAAAATGCTAATAGAAAGGAATACTATATTAAATAAATAAATTGCTCCCTTTGTTCTGTAGTCAAAGAGGAGGAAGTTCTCAATAATTCTAATATAAACTAAATTTTCAGTGGAGGAAGAACAGAGCATTTTTATTTTTGAAGGTATGTTTTAAAAATCATCCTTCGCCATATTTTCTACAATTTGGGTATTAGGTAGTAGGATGTTGAATCTAGAACCAGTTCCTAATTTTCAAATATATTAGAATTAAGCCAAAGCTTATATTTTGGCTGCTCTGTCTGATAAACCTAATGATTCAGGCAGAATAAGAAAACCTCTGGGCTACCAAACAATTATATCTCCAGACTGTTTGGGGAAAATGTGAGTTTTGGCTTTATTGTATTGGATACTGGAACTTATATAGCTGATAAAGAATTTAACATCTACTAATTAGTTTTAATAAATTTGGTGTACATAATTATGGTTTATGAATGAACATTTCTTCCAATTTATCTATACATATCTCTAGTTCAGTAGAATTCTGGGAACAAAACTGTATTAAATAACATAGAATAGAATAGAATAGAATAGAATAGAATAGAATAGAATAGAATAGAATAGAATAGAATAGAATAGAATAGAATAGAATAGAATAGAATAGAATAGAATAGAATAGAATAGAATAGAATAGAATATATGAGCCTTGGTGGAGCAGTGGGCTAATGCCTCCTTAAGTAACACCACCTGCCTGCAATTATTGCAGGTTTGCGTCCCACCAGGCTCAAGGTTGACTCAGCCTTCCATCCTTCCGAGGTAGGTAAAATGAGGACCCAGATTGTTGGGGGCAGTAAGCTGACTTTGTAATAATGCCGCTTGGGGTGTGTGTGAAAGCCCTAACAAGCAGGCATATACATAGAATGAAGGCTACTGCTAAGCTTGTAAGCCGCCCTGAGTCTTCGGAGAAGGGCGGGATATAAATGTAATAAAAATAAATAAAAATAAAATAAAAATAGAATAGAATAGAATAGAATAGAATAGAATAGAATAGAATAGAATAGAATAGAATAGAATAGAATAGAATAGAATAGAATAGAATAGAATAGAATAGAATAGAATAGAATAGAATAGAATAGAATAGAATAGAATAGAATAGAATAGATCTTGGAGGTCTTCTAGTCCAGTCCCCTGCTCAAGCAGGAGAACCTATACCATCTCAGAATGTCTAGTCACTTCTTAAAAATCTCCAGTGATGGAGTGCCCACAATTTCTGTGGGTAAGCTGTTCCACTGGTTGATTGTCAGGAAGTTTCTCCTTAATTCCAGGTTGCTTCTCTCTTTGATCAGTTTGCAACCATTGTTTCTCGTCCTTCCCTCTGGTGCTTTGCCCCCTCTTGTTTGTGGCAACCCCACAGATACTGGAACACTGCTCTCATGTCTCCCCTATTTCTTCTTTTCTTTAGACTAGCCAAATCCAAGTCCTGTAGCTGTTCTTTGTATGTTTTAGTCTCCAGGCCTTTGATCATCTTTGTTGCTTTTCTCTGATTTTTTTCCAACCTCTCAACATCTGTTTTGTGATATGGTGACCAAAATTGGATGCAGTATTCCAGGTGTGGTTTTGCTAGGGTTTTATAAAGCAGTACTAATAATTCGTGTGATCTTGATTCTCTGAACAAAGCATTTTTGAAATAATGCTATTTGATGCAAAGGGAATTTATTTGTTTTGCACCTGTACTCCAGCCTCTGGGACACTCACACACATAAAATCAATTTTTTATTCATAAATTTATCTTTGACTTTTAGTCAAATTATAAATTGACATGCTATAATTGGCCCCTTTATTTCCTCAAATTATCCTCCATTCTTTTTTCTTTTCTATCTATTTTATTATTTTTTACATGGTTAGGGTTTTTTAAAATAACATTTTTAATATTTAGCAAACAGCATGTTGTCTGGGTTCGTGTATTTAAAAAACAATGAGTAATAATTAATTTCTATATTATCATAATGTTAATCGCTCAATAGCCTTCTTAGTAGTATATATTCAATGTTGCATAGTACAGATCGTGTTCCTTTCTCTCTAACTCGTTTTTCTAGCCATTGATAAAAATTGTCCCATGTTCTAAAGTACAGAGTCTTCTTTCTCTTTTATCTTTAATGTCAATCTGTCCATTTCTGCACAATCTAAAATCTTCTTAATTAGTAGTTCTTCCGTTGGTAACTTTTCATTTTTCCAATGTTGGGCAAATACAATTCTTACTGCTGTTCTTATTGGCTGAGGAATTCTGGGAGTTGAAGTCCACAAGTCTTAAAGTTGCCAAGGTTGAGGACCCCCTGCTTTAAGGAATAAAAAAAAAAATCATTAATGTGTAATTTTCTTCAAAAGTGCTTTGGATGGAGTCGCCACCAAAATCCCTTCCTCAGTCACAGTTCTTTCCCTAAAAAAGTTATTGTATTTAGAAAATACTTTCCAGGTAGTCCTCAATTTACGACCATTCGTTTAGTGACCATTTGAAGTTACAATAATGCTGGAAAAACAGACTTATGATCTTTTTTTACAATGGTCACCTGAACAAAATGTGGGCACTTGGCAGCTGGGGTCATGTGATCAGCTTTTGTCACCTTCTGACAAGCAAAGCCAATGGGGAAGCCATATTCACTTGACAACTGTGTTACTAACTTATCCACTGCAGCAATTCACTTAACAACTGTGGCAAGAAAAGTTGTAAAATGGCATAAAACTTACTTAACAATTCTCTTGCTTAGCAACAGAGCTTTTGGACTCAATTATGGTTGCAAGTAGAGGACCATCTGTACTGCATCCGCAGTTCTCTTAAAGCTGGCACATTGGGAGGGGTGGCTGCACAATGTTATACTGCCTTAACCAGATTTTCTCAGCTTCTTCTATGTATTGGAAACTAATTTTTGCTAGTTGAGGACTAGTCTACTCAAAATATGCAGATAAAGAGGGCAGTTTTTCTGATGGCTAAAGTCCATTAAAATAGGTTATGTGAAAAAGCGTTCCTCTATAGCAGATAAAATATCTCGGCATTACTTGATTCAAAATTTGCACCCTTCTATTATCCAGTTTCATATTACTATATCGTTAATATCTTACTGAGATCTAGCTGTATGATAGCACAAAAGTTGGAGGGAGATAGAACATATTGCTGGCTTTTACCTCGAAGCTCACATAATCATTATGAAAAGCAATCATAACTATATGGGCTGTTGGGGAAAGAAAAATCATTTTCATACTTGGCTATTAAGGAATGTATAAAAGGACACACATACCACACACACACACACAGTTCTCAGCTAGGCCAAGAACTGAATTTTACTCTTGGCAAGAAACACACTGGGTATAAATGTACTGAGAGGAGGGGAGTGGTCTTTTTCATTATCCTTGAAAAGTACAGGTTATTCCAGATTGCACATATTCCTACTTTCATTTATGTGCTAAAATGAGACTGACCTTCATGAACCCATGGCAATTGTTTACCATAACTACTGCCTGAATTGGCTGGCTGAAAAACATTACAGGTAGTCCTCAACTTACAATCGCAATTGAGCCCAAAGTTTTATGTTGCTAAGCGAGACAGTTGTTCAGTAAATTTTGCCCCATTCTACGATTTTTCTTGCCATAGTTGTATTATTTAGTGACCATGCCAAGACTCTGGTGTTGACAATTTTATATTTCTACCAGGCAAACCAAAGAAATTTGTCTTTTTTAAGTTCTATCTTTAACTTTCATAGAAGAATTTATTTGTTGCAATCTGCATTAAAGAGGTTAATTTGACGAGCTCAGCAGGTATGTAGTTTGTGGGCATCCCTTTCCCAAATTATTCACTCGAGTTGGGAGATTGTTTGATGAAACTCGTTAAAATATGGAGCTTAGCATTGTACTAGTGAAAGCATAATCTCTGCCTCAAATTATGCACTGTGGCTCCCACTTGTCTAAGGCCTTTCTATTGGAGGAGATACAGTATGTGCCTATTAGTCTGGCTGCCACCCAGTCACTCTGGCCCTGCAGTTTAAAAGGATCTAATAGCCCTACAATTACAGCTGGCGTGATCACCCCATTAGTTATTTTGTGTTTTGGTGCCATGCATGCAAACGTTGACATCACCCTGTCAACAAAAGTGCGTATAGTCAAGGCTATGGTCTTCCCAGTTGCAATGTATGGCAGTGAAAGCTGGACCATAAGAAAGGCTGAGCGCCAAAGAATTGAGGCCTTTGAACTATGGTGCTGGAGAAGACTCCTGCGAGTCCCTTGGACTGCAAGGCGATCAAACCGGTCAGTCCTAGAGGAGATCAACCCTGACTGCTCTTTAGAAGGCCAGATCCTGAAGCTAAAACTCAAATACTTTGGCCACCTAATGAGAAGAAAGGACTCACTGGAGAAGAGCCTAATGCTGGGAAAGATCGAGGGCAAGAGAAGAAGGCGACGACAGAGAATGAGGTGGCTGGATGGAGTCACTGAAGCAGGAGGCGTGAGCTTAAAGGGACTCCAGAAGATGGTAGAGGACAGGAAGGCCTGGAGGAACGTTGTCCATAGGGTCGCGATGGGTCGGACACAACTTCGCAGCTAACAACAGCAAACGAAAGGACACAGTAAACAGTAAACCCATCTCCCTTTCCCTCTCCAGAGGACCAGGGGGAAGCTTCTATTTACTGTCAAGCAGAGATGAGGAAGAGAAAAAAACCTTCTCCTCTTGCCCTGCGGTCTACACACGCGCACAACTAGAGTCGCTAAATCTGCCACAGGTCCCGCTTGGATTTTAGTCCCCCAGGCTAAAACTGAAACAGGAAACCAAGATGCTGGCGTCTCATGCAGGACAAGCAGCGGCACCAAGCCGGGGAACGATGCTGCTGCTGCTGCTGCTGCTGCAGTTATTGGCCAGGACTCTACGCGCCGCTGTTGACCCAACGATGTTGGGTGGGAATACTGTGAGAACTGGGACGTCGCCCGAGTTTGAGAGCGAGCGAGCGAGCGGCAGACGGAGTGGAGAAGAAAAAAGAATCCCACTGTTGTGTATCAGGAAAACAATGCCCGGCTCTAAAACTCCTCAAAACCAATGCCCGGAAGATGCAGAGTTGCAGCAACATGAAACTGCCGGCTGAAAACTTTTGAAGGGAAAACTCCAGAGAAACTTTGCAAAGCAACGAGCTGTCGTCCCTCCCGCGTGAGATGAACGGCGCTGCTGGAAAGAACCGATGGGTAACACAATGGCTGCAATTACTGGGGCTTTGGCTGGGGGTCTCGGATTGGGCTTTTGCATTCATTCGCTATACGATTCCCGAGGAAATGCCGAAGAGTTCGTTGGTAGGAAACGTAATGCTTGACCTGGGCTTAGATCTCCAGCAGTTACAAGCTCGAAATCTCCGGGTTGTGTCGGGAGGCAGCCGAAAATACTTCGAAGCGGATCTCAAGACTGGAAAGTTGCTAGTCAATGAGAGAATCGACCGGGAGGAACTTTGCGCGACTCTCTCTCCTTGCGTCCTAAGCCTGCAGATCATAGCGGAGAACCCCCTGCAGCTCTACGGCGTGGCTGTGGAAATCCAAGACATCAATGACAATGACCCAGTTTTCCTGAGCAAACACATGCGACTGGAAATCAGCGAGTCAGTGTCACCTGGAGCACGTTTTCCTTTGGAGAGCGCACAAGACCCCGATGTAGGAATTAACTCTTTGCAGACCTACCAGCTCAGCTCCAATCAGCACTACGCACTGAACGTACAGACTGGAGGGGATAATACAAAATATGCAGAGTTGGTGCTGGAGAAGACACTGGATAGGGAGCAGCAAAAAGAAATCCTGCTGATTCTCACAGCTCTGGATGGAGGAAATCCACCCAGATCTGCTACCTTGCAAGTACTCATTGAGGTCCTAGATGCAAATGACAACACCCCTGTCTTCAATCAATCTATTTATAAAGCCAGTGTGAGAGAGGACACACCCTTAAACACACTGGTGGCCAGAACAAGAGCTTTTGATCTGGATGAAGGCCCTAATGGAGAAATAATTTACTCCTTCAGCAGTCACACTCCTGCTAGAGTTCGGCAGCTTTTTGCTTTAGACTCTGATACTGGAGAACTGAGGCTCAATGGATTGCTGGATTTTGAAGAAACCAAATTTTATGAGATTTATGTCCAGGCAAAAGATAAAGGCACCAATCCGGCAGAGACACATTGTAAAATATTGGTAGAAATTATTGATGTCAATGACAACATCCCAGAAATCACAGTGACATCAGTTTACAGCCCGGTACCAGAAGATGCAGCTCCAGGAACAGTGATTGCTTTGCTAAGTGTCACAGATCAGGACTCTGGCGATAATGGCCTTGTAAATTGCTTTATACCTTTTGGCACTCCTTTTGCCCTTAGCTCTTCACTTAAAAACTACTATACATTGCAAACGAAAGAACCATTGGACAGGGAAATTATTTCCGAGTACAATATCACAATTACTGCTCAGGATGCTGGCTCACCCTCTCTTGTGGAGAAAAAAAAAATATTTGTTAAAGTGTCTGATATAAATGACAACCCCCCCACATTCCCACAATCTTTCTATGATGTGTATGTGGAGGAAAACAACCTTCCAGGGGCTATTATTTTTAATATTAGTGCCTCTGATCCAGATCTGGGCCGGAATTCCCGTCTTTCTTACTCTATCTTGGAAAATGAGAAACATGACGGAGATCTGGTTAGCAGATTTTTTTCTATTAACCGGGAGAATGGTACCATTTATATCCTAGCACTTTTGGATTATGAAAACATAATGGAGTTCAGGCTAGTGGTACAAGTCCGTGATGGAGGATTTCCACCCCTTGCCACCAACGTTACAATCAATATTTTTGTCACAGATCAAAATGACAATGTACCCAGAGTCTTATATCCAACTTCAGGTAACAGTTCTTTGTTTTCAGAAGTAATGTCATTCACAGTCAGTCCTGGATATCTGGTTACCAAATTGGTGGCCTGGGATGCAGATGCTGGTTATAATGCTTGGCTTTCCTATGTACTTCGTGAAGCCACTGACCCAGGACTCTTTGCTGTGGGCTTGTATTCCGGGGAGATAACAACGACCCGCTCTGTACAAGAAGAAGATTCTCGCAAGCAGACTTTGATAATTTTAATAAAAGATCACGGAGAACCAGCATTGTCCTCTACTGCAACCCTTATTGTAACAATAGCAGAGACATCTAGGGACACACTGAAAGACTTCACAGTGGTGTCTACTACACCACAATCAAAGAAACACTTGACTTTCTACTTGATCCTTGCTATTATTCTGATATCTGTGGCCTTCTTTGTCACAGTGGTTGGAGTGGGTTCTTATAAATGTTACAAATGGAGGCAATCCAAGGATATCTTTAAGGCCTCCAGGAGCAAACTTTATAGAACCCCAGAACCTTTCAGCCATGTGGACACTGTGCGGAGTGGATTTTTTCCTCCAGATTTCTACCAGCATGTCCTTACCACTGACTCTCGCCAGAGTGATCTTCTTTACAAAATGCCTTTTGCTCCCAGTACTATAGGGAGCCATCAAAGTACTGTCACAAGATGTGATCCTGCAATGTACAACCAGATAAGTACTGGTAACCGGCTTCTAGTGCCCTCTGAGGTAATGTATGTTTGTCATTTTCCATCCATGTCTGGAAATCTTGGTTCTGAGCCTGAATTAGCTTAATGATAGCTTTTTTTTTTCTTTCCTGAAATATGGCAGTGTCTGTGAAGCTTGTTCTTTTTCTTCCATTCTCTTTCTATGATGCATATTGTAACAGTATAATTTAGAATTTGAATTCCTGTTGACTTCCTATATCCTGTTTTTTGTTATTTCTTATGTATGATGGTGGGGAATTCATGCAGTTGCCTTGTGCTAACTCAGATCCATGTTAATCATTTAGGTCTCTGTATAAGCAAGTCTTGATTAATTAAGCTCGTATTTAATTTAAAAAGGATAGGCAGTTCCAGAAATCATGAAAGAGCAGTTCTATGTAGAGATATTATATGTACAGTGTACAAGCAAATGGACTAAATACTAATTGGAAGAATTCTGGAGGCTGTTTTGCTTGGGTGATTTTCCAAAAAATGTAAAGGGAACCTTCTACAACATTTTACTTTTTCCTAAGACAGGGTCTTAATGAATAACGTATGCCACTTTCTTTTATCTTGTGAGAGTATGGAGGAATCACATAAACAGCATATGAAAAATATGAGTAATCATAGAAGTAGAAATGTAAAAAAAAAACCTATCAACCACCAATTCTAAGAAATATAATAGAACAAACAGCAGCCACTGCCAGAGAATATTTATTTTTATCCTAGCTTTATTATTTTTAGAAATAACTCAAATCAGTGAACATACATAATTCTCTTTCCTCCTCCTATTTTCCTCACAAAAACCACCTTGTGACATAGGAGTCTGGGTTAGAGTAACTGGCCCAAAGTCATCCAGCCATTAGGCTTCACTGCAATTATGTTTAAAGTAACTTGACAAGTTGCCTTTTGGCCTCCTTTAAAATGCCATTGTGGCGCCCAGCTATTGAGTTTCCTAGGAATCAAAACTGCCAGGAAGAGACATCATCTCAGGGAAGGAAGATCAGAGAGAATCTTGAATAAACCAATAGCTCCAGATCCATGGCTACTTTCATTCTCACAGGATGTTTGTCAGCCTTCCTATGGAATCATTAGAGGGTTGAAGTCAGTGGTGGGATTCAGCCAGTTCGCACCACTTCGGCAGAAACGGTAGCTAATTTTTTGTTGCCCAGGCCCAGAATGGGCTTCCGGAAGTGGCATCCACACAGAGAACCGGTTGTTCACATATGTGAATCCCACCACTGGTTGAAGTCCATAAAAGTCTGAATAGCATGTAATAACCTATTTTTCTTTGTTGCCCCAAGACGAGTGTGCAAAACATGGCTGTATAGATTAGAAAGGAGAAAGGGCATTTTATAGATACGGAACTGCCACCAAAAATGCCTCCCTATGTCTGGCTAATTAGTAAGGAGGCGGGCCTGGAGGCCCTTTTAGCACAAAGGCAATTTTCTCACTCAGATAGTCAGCCTGTGTCTAGCCCAGGCTGCAGATGAACTCACACAGTGGAATACTGGGCTTATTTTACTCCTAAATGAAGTTCTTGTGTGTGCAGTGCAAGACACACAAAGAAAGCTATTTTAAGTGTATCTAAGCAAAACATGCACAATTAAAGTTTTGTTTTTGATGGAACTTTCTTCTGTGCTTTTCCTGAAGCAAACAAATGATACTTATTTTGTAGTAAAAAGACACCTGTTAGCGTCCTCCTTACTAATTAATTAGCCAGACATAGGGAAGCATTTTTGGTGGCAGTTCCGTATCTATAAAATGCCCTTTCTCCTTTCTAATCTATACAGCCATGTTTTGCACACTCGTCTTGGGGCAACAAAGAAAAATAGGTTATTACATGCTATTCAGACTTTTATGGACTTCAACCAGTGGTGGGATTCACATATGTGAACAACCGGTTCTCTGTGTGGATGCCACTTCCGGAAGCCCATTCTGGGCCTGGGCAACAAAAAATTAGCTACCGGTTCTGCCGAAGTGGTGCGAACAATTAAAGTTTTGTTTTTGATGGAACTTTCTTCTGTGCTTTTCCTGAAGCAAACAAATGATACTTATTTTGTAGTAAAAAGACACCTGTTAGCAGAACTCAAATTCTGATGATTATCTGAAGATAATCATATAATACTGCCATAGCTTTCTTCCTGAATCCTTGACAGCAAACACAAGTACTCATTTACTGCTTTATAGCTGCTGGCCTACTGGCATAAGAAATGGCAACTTACATAGAATGTCTGTCAGGTAGATAGACAGGCATAGACATAACAATGAATCACAGATCAAACTATCCCTCAAATAGACTGGCTAATAGGACTGGAGAGAAACAGGTACACATCACATGCGGTAGGGTTGACTTAATCATTAGGCTATACAGGTAGGCCCTGACTTACGAGATCATTTAACAACCATTTGGAGTTACAACCATTTGGAGTTAGGATAGCCTTGGAAAAGATCCTTTATGGCTCATAAAGTACTTTGGGCCATTGTAAAATGGTGCCAACCCCACTTCCCCCAGGATCACATTACTACATTTCAGGCACTTGGCAACTGGCTTACATTTACGACTGGGTTGCAGTATCCCATGAACACATGCCCAGGATTTGCAAAAAAACATCCATTTGGGAAATGGAATTGGACTTATGACCACATGATTTGCTTAACAACAGCTGTAAAAACAGTTGTAAAATTGAGTTTGGTCATGTAGATGCCTTGACTTGCAATCATCACAATTTATGCCTGAAATTCTGCCCCCAATTGCAGTTGCGAGTCAAGAACTATCTGTACAATTAATATTTTAAAATTAGCTTTCCTAGTATGTGCAATGTATATTATATGAGACCAGAAATTTATCTTTGAGGCACTGGACATAGATGAAGATGAGCTATAAATTTAAAATAGGAGAAAAAGATTACTTGCATCTCATTTATAACCTGTAATGTTTTATTTTCTATATAGTCATCAATGCAAAGACATTGTCCAATATTTTTATATTAAGTACAAAGATAGAATATACGGTAAATCAAATATAAATAAATGCACAGTACATATTGCTAAGTTCATTACCTACCTGTAAGTTTGAATAGGATTGTAGCAATGCCATAAACAAATCCATTAAAAAATTATCAAAACATGTTTAAGTAAAATTTAATCTCAAGTACCTGCAGGCACAATTGCAACGAATCTCAGTTTGGCTGGATCTCATGTTTTGTTTCTTTTGGCTTGTAAGAGATTATATCCTACCTTCTCCTGTTCCTTATAAAGAATAAATAGATGTGTTAGAGTTTTCTGTCCATTTTTCATAATTAAAAACTGTAAATAGAAGCCATATTGGAGATTGAGCTCTCAAGTAGAAGACAATTTTTAAAATACTGTAGCTTACAAATTAAATGGAAAAATAGGCATGAAATAAAACTTAATCTAGAAAGGGCATATATATTCATTCCTGTTGTAGAATTGGAGCTATCTGTTAATTTTGGCTTTATCTGCAATTACCACTAAATCTGGTTTTTTGCAGACTTTCCTTAGGAATGTAAATAAAGATGAAGCAAGAAGTTGCTTCCTTCATTATTGTATACAAACAGGGCATCATGGCTTATTCATCAGCCCATAATTAAAACAAATTATGAATTAGTATGGTTGTAGATATACCGATTGTCAAGGCAATCTGACACTTCATTGCATAAACCAACTGAAAAACAGTAGCAGGGGGCTTTTCAAAGGCCGAATGTCTGTATGTCCTGTTGTTGTTTTTTTATTTGAAGACTAAAAACATCTGCACTTCCAGGCACTGATAATCTGAGCTAGTTTAAAGAAGGAGTGTTGCAACCCTTTTAAACCCATATTGTTTACTGTGTCTCCCTCCATGGAAAAAAAAAACAAAATTCTGCAAGTGATAAAAATTATTTTTCAAAACTGTTTGTGTTCGGTTATAACTGAAAAAAATAAGAAAAAACTATTTTGCTAACTAATTCTCCCCTCCCCAACATATGATTCATTTGTCATGTGGTTAACTAAAAAAAAAAATCCTCTCTGCCAGGCTGTATTTTGGGAGAGACAACATTGATTGTAAAAAAAATGCAAATGAATCTTCTTGAACATGGCAAATCCATCACCATGGTGATGCAGTAGAAAACCTACACGGAGAAGTTATGAGTTCCTAGCATTTATCTTTTTAGTTGTAACTTCAGTGGCATGTTTATTTATTGCAGAAGGATATTTTTGCCACTGCAATCAAAAAGATTCTCATCAGCTTAAGTAGAAAAGATTCGAGATACTTAGTTAAATGCTAGTAAATGGGGAGAAGGGGACAAAGGAAGATCAGTTCTTAACTGTGTCTGCACTATTACCAGGAGATAGAAAGGTGATTGCAGCTTCTATATATGCCTTGATTTTGTCTGGAAATGAAATAGTTAATCTAAAGCAAAGAAGGGGAGGGGGAGGGGAAGGGGAAGGCCATTGTGAATCCCTTTAATACTCTGCAGCTCATCTCTTCCCCTTGTCTGCAGAAACATGGCTTAATGAACAATGCTGGTAATTGTTTAGGTTTAAAGATAAGAGAAACAAAAATATATTACATAGAGATGGAAACCCTCATTTTGTGATGAGAAAACTGCCAACCAGTGTGAGATTCTGCAGGCAAACTAATATAAGTGTCTAGAAGAGCCGTATTCAGAATCCATCCACAGTTAAAGTGGAACAGTCCTAATACAGATGTTCACCAAAATGGGAATTAGGGTACAGAATAGACCAGGCTTTTCCGAATTACAATAAATCATTACAATAAATTCACCTTTCCTAAAGTTCCATTGTATAAAGTTTTCATTATTCATTGTGTCCTCTTTTTTATGGACAGCATCTGCATTAAGATACTAAAGGGGAGGTGTGATGGCAAAAAAATCTCTGAAAATAAATGAAACTTTTTTTGGATTTAAAAATTACTACATCTGAAAATTATCATGCCTGCTAGTGGAGATAATATAGCACTGACTAGTATAATGTTGTGTTCCCTTGAAATACAGGTAGTTCTCTGCTTATGACCACAACTGGGTCCGAAACTTCAGTTGCTAAGCAAGACAGTTGTTAAGTGAGTTTTGCTCCATTTTATAACCTTTCTTGCCAAAACTTCTTGCCATCCAAATTTTGATCGTGGGGATGCTGCAACAGTTGGGAAGAATGATCATAAGTCACTTTTTCAGTGCTGTTGTAACTTCAAATGGTCACTAAATGAATGGTTGTAAGTTGAGGACTGCCCATATTGGGCTTAATGTCATCTGTCCCTCTTAGCCAGAAAATCCTGTCTTGCACAGAGTTGCAGATAACCACCAAGTATGCTCTACCACATACATCTATGTTGAAAGAATCTTAAGCATGTTCTACCATTAGGCCGCAAACAGCCATTGTGATCCAAAATTGTGAGGTCTCCCAAGTTTGATGTGAATATTCAGGGTTTTCTTATTAGGCAGGTGGATTACTGAACTGTCTGGACTTTCCTGTCTTGGACATATAATATTGGAATCTTTTTAGACTTTTGCCACTAATTGCAGAGGACACAGATTTGGGATGAAATGAGTTGGTGGAAAGGAACAGCTTCCAGTCACTTTAGTTTCCTCCCTCCCAGCAGCCAACTTGCAGGCCAGCAATTCATTGGTGAAGAAGAAAAAACACATACACTGCTTTAGTTTGTAGCAACAGAAGCAAGCAGCAATTTTTGTTTTATGTTTCAGAGTAATTTGAAAAGCAGTGAGGGGGCGGTATGGGAAAATAGGGGGCTTTGGGGTTATCACCAGTGTTTGGCCTTTTTCATCTTTTTAAAACCTTCTCCTCTTCTCCTCCTCCTCCTCCTCTTCCCTTCCTTCCTTCCTTCTTCATTTTGCTTTGCTTTCCTCCATTTTAATTTTGCAGTTTTGTTTATGCAATGTTAGTAAGATTATATGGATGGGGCATTTACCTCAAAATAGGAAAGTTTTGTATAAACAAATTTAAAATAAACAATTTAAAACATGGGTAATGCTGGAATGTGCCCATTTACATTTTGTTAGTTTGTTCCAATTAGTTCCCAAAAGTTATATGCTTCTTGTTTTCCTAACCTGTGGCTGTTTTCCATGTACCTCTGGACATAATCAGCAGTTTGTTGAATTATTTTATTGATCTCATGGTTGTTTTAGAGTTCCATTTCTTATCCAATTGTTTTGTAAGATTCGTGGGGAGGGGAGGGGTTTCTCTTGTGTTAGTTTTAGGGAAACTAAATAGGCATCAACCAGAGTTTTCTATCTGAGAGGCCTCTTCGCTCATTCTGATGTGTATTGAGTTGTACAAGTGTCTGCATGTGCTGAGAAGAGCTGGAAGGGAACTTGAAGATCATGTACAGATCCTCTGTACTGCGCATAAATTCATTTTACTAGACCACCCTGATAGATGGCCCTTCTGCTTAAACACTTTCAGGAAAGGAAACTTCACCAGTCCTTGAGGCAATCTGTTGAATGACTCTGATTGCTAGAGTAATTTTTTTAATGTCTACTGTAACAAACAGATGTCTAATTAAAGAGCCAGTTTGGTCTAATGGTTAAGGCATCAGGCTAGAAAGCGAGAGACCATAAATTCAAGTCCCACCTTAGCCATGAAAGCCAGCTGGGTGACTTTGGCCCAGTCACTCTCTCACACAGCCCAACCTACCACACAGGGTAATTGTTTGGGGAAAACGTGAAGTAGAAGGCATATTAGATAAGTTCACCACCTTGAGTTATTAATAAAGACAAATAATAAAAATAAAATCTACTTCCTTGATATTTAAGCCTGTTGCTTCTTGTCTTGTCTGGAACAATTTTCAACAATTCTGCCCCATCTTCTGCAGGATAACTTTTGGATACTTGAAGACAGCTACCATGTCTTCCCAAAATCTTTTATCCCAGCTAAACACATCCATCCTTCCAAACATTTATAATACTTTTGTGCTTGCTGGCTCCGAATCCTTGGCATCCTCTGTATAGCAAAATCCTTTCTAAAATAAGATGCCAGAGAATTAGGGCAAATAGAACAGCTAGAAGAGAATGGAGAGGAATAGTTACTACTCTTGATCCAGATGCTATGCACCTGTTGATGCAGTTGAGGATTGTTGACTCAACTTCAGCTTGTGTTCCAAAATGACAACCAATTTTTTTTTGTCCAGTGTGGTTTCCCCATTTGATACTATGCTATTTTCATGTTCCTTACCTTCCTCCTGTTTCATAAGAAACAGTTATATATTTCATTGTCATGAAAAGTTTGAAAAACACTAATGTATGAGAAGGGACACGGTGGCTCAGTGGGTTAGGACGCTGAGCTTGTCGATCAGAAGGTCGGCAGTTTGGCGGGTCGAATCCCGAGTGCCGTGTAGCAGAGTGAGCGCCTGTTACTCGTCCCAGCTTCTGCCAACCTAGCAGTTCGAAAGCACGTAAAAATGCAAGTAGAAAAATAGGGACCACTACGGTGGGAAGGTAACAGCGTTCTGTGCACCTTTGGCGTTTAGTCATGCCGGCCACATGACCACGGAGACGTCCTCGGACAAGCGCTGGCTCTTCGGCTTTGAAACGGAGATGAGCACCGGCCCCTAGAGTCGGAAACGACTAGCACGCATGTGCGGGGGAACCTTTACCTTTACCTAATGTATGAGAATTCCGTAGGCGTGAGCTTAAATGGACTCCAGAAGATGGCAGAGGACAGGAAGGCCTGGAGGAACATTGTCCATAGGGTCGCGATGGGTCGGACACGACTTCGCAACTAACAACAACAACAATGAGAATTCCATATTAGACTATCTAATAGATGATCATTTTTTAAAATACATACTGCTGCAGCTGTAAAACCAGATCAGTATAGTAAGTTGAGATTCTCTCTGCCTGCTTCCTGAGTTAGCTCATGGGTCATGGTAGATTCTCAAAAGTTCCCTTTCAGAAGCAGCTCAGGAATTCTGTCATGTTAATCATAGACCTATTCCAGTTAATGCCTTGCTTGTGAATAGATATCTGTGTCTTTAGATCTGGTGCTTAGTTCAAGTGTACCTGATCCACTGATAACCTTTTATTCCTGTGGGCAGATTCTCCTCTGGGCAGATTTAAGATGATAGGTATGATTGTGGGACTACAATCTTTGAAGTAAAATAGTTAGCTTCAGCTACTGATAGATCCCAGTATTTTCCAGAATGTGTTTGGAGATGTTCCGGTTTCCTATTTTGGTGAGACTGTCAATATCCTGCTAGATCTCTGGAGCGTGGAAATAGTTGGATCAGAAAATACTATTAATATAAAGATTCTCATTCCTTTCGCAGAGCTAAATAAGGTACCTAATAATGGGAGGAGGGTGAGGACAACTCAGTGAAAGTGGTGACATCTTGAATATGGAGAAAATCTCCAAATGAATCCCACAAACTAAAGCCCATTTGAAGCAACACCATGGAAGTCAGTGCAGTTGTTTCTATGCCTCCTTTGCATTTTTAAAAAAGAAGCCAACATTTCACTTCATGCTGTCTTACGGCTGTCATCCCCCCTCCCCCCCCTGATGCTGGGGAAGAAATTTACCACGTTCTTTGCAGATATTTCTTCAATTCCATCTCAACTTGAGATCAAGAGGTAACCATGGCAACCATTTGTCTTACTGGGTTGTGAATCTCAGGGATGTACACAAGATGTCTGGAGAGATGGGGGCTTCTTTCACTTTGCACTCATTTTGGTTCATTAAATCTGCCAGAGGAGAACTGGCTCCCATTGTTAAGGAAAGTAATAAAAGTTGCCTTATGAGGAGAAATGTTTTTCCCCCCAAAGTTATCATTAAAGAAAACTTTAATTGACCTGGCATAGCAGGGTAACTATCTTATAGTCTCAAATGTATCCTTTCTATCTGAAATTATTATGAAAGTAATAGCCTTCCAATTCTGGACATGTCTGGAGGACACATTTTACTTGAGCTTCTAGATAGGATATGAGACTGATGGCCTTGGTGGAGTCTAAATGCTAGAATGCTAATTGCTGTTTGAACATCATACTATTTTACTATTTCTATTTCTGTCCATCTGAGAAACATCAGTGAATTCCTAAACAGAATCTTTTCCATGCTAAGACATCTTTTTTTCTACAATTGCTGAAGATTTAATTCAGAAGTTCTACACAGCATAATTAATGTTGTGCTAAATATCTTTTAATATATTCCAGCAATGGAATGTTTTGCTATGTTAACCCTTTGATATTGTTTCACAAAGTGAAGTAATGCTGTATTTCAAGATACGATAGTTTGATTTCAGGGGACATTTTCTCTACAAAATAAATAGGTGAGCTAGTCAGAGATATGTTTTTTGTCAATTAGATGCTGTCTCCACAAACAAAATTTTGCTACTTATACTGAGAATCCCCAGGTACGTTTGGATGAAGTTTCTTCATAAAACTGAAATAAATCTTCAAACATCCTTGGCTGTTGACTAAATCAAAGTAAATCAGAAAACAGGGAAATCATGAGTTAGGGAATAGACTTCACTGTGTCTATTATTCCTTTCTAAGTTGACAGATATTTAAAAATAGAAGAATCAATGTCCTTAGGATCTTGCATCCTCACATAGTTTACTTTGACAGCTGTAGGGTAGTCCATATATAAAATCTGCCATCTTTTTTCTGAAATTGCTGCTTTTAAAAGCATTCTGCTCTTAAAACATTAAGGTTAAAAAGCTCTCCAATTTATATAGAGAGTTGCAGTGTACTGTACTCCATATAGTACTTCAGTTTTATTACATGGTTGTTTTCTTTAAAACACCGTGAAGTCCAAATGGAGATTTTCCAGTGATACTAAGGAACACACAGTAAATGTATTGTTTTTTATATTTATTTATTTATTTAAATTTATTGGCCACCCCAATCCAATGGATTCTGGACAGCATACAAAATTAGGGGGAAAAAACATAAAAGCAGCAAAAACATTAAAATCGAATAGACAACCCAGACTAAAAAAATCTACAGGACAGCAAAATCAACAAAATAAGACAAGGGGCATTGAACAAATAATAGAATCAATCCAGGCCTGGGACCAAAGGCAGGTTTTCAAAACTTTCCGGAACCCTAAGAGAGAGCACCAATCTTAATCTCTGGGCGGATGTGTTTATTTCAAAGGGGATCTTTAGAAAGGATGAGTCTAAATGCTGCTTGGCAAGGCTCCCAAGTTATGTTTGTCTCTGCTGGAAAGAATCTTGAAACAAAGACTTAGAATTATGTCATGGTAGTACACGAATAGCTGGACTGAGAGCAGCTGTGTAGGTCACATTGCATTGTGCTTCATCTCTAAACTGACTAGCAAACCATTGTGTGAAAGTAGATGGAAATAATGATCATACTGTATTTAGAGATCTTAGCATCTAAATCTGAGTTCTATCAGTGAGATAACGATTGGGATGCTGGTACAAATTTAATCAGTATTTACCATTTAAATCTGCACGAACAATTTAGTTGGAATATTAATTCTTGTACAGATGGCAGGAAAACTAACCTGAGAGAAAATACTTAAAAGAAAAGAGCAGCTTCAGTTCCTGGTCTTACAATGCTAGGTGAAGGAGTTCCTGCTAAATTTGGAATGGGTAATGTTCCAAGATGGACTATAGATTCCAATGATAATTCATCTTTAAAACTCAGTATATAAAGCTGGAAAATGTCTGAATGATTGTTATATGTAGAAGATTTAGGGTCCACATTAGAAAACAAGGGGTCCTTGATATTCTCTGAGCTTGGTTGTATTCTTGCAGACGTTTCATTATCCAAATTAGGCAACATCAGTGCTAGCACTGGCTGACTAGCACTGATGATGTTACCTAGTTTGGGGAATTAAATGTTTGCAAGACACAACCCAGGTTCAGAGAGCAGCAAGGACCCCTCAGTTCAAACCTGAGCTACAAATATCCTCCTCTATTGATACATTGGAAAGTGACCTACAAGTAGTCCTTGACTTGTTCATTTGACAATGCCTCAGAGTTACAATGGCTTTGGAAAAACCGACTGACAGCCTATACAAAAGGTAAAGGTAAAGTTTTCAACTTTTCAGTTGTGTCCGAATCTAGGGCGAGGTGCTCATCTCCGTTTCTTGGCCGAGGGAGACAGAGCTATCCAAAGATATTCCTGTGGTCATGTGGCCAGCATGACTGCACAGTGAGATGCACGGAATGCTGTTACCTTCCCACAGAAGTGGCACCTATTAATCTATTCCCATTTGCATGCTTTCAATCTGCTAGGTGGGCAGGAGCTGGGGCAAATAACGGGAGCTCACCCCATTGCACAGCGCTTGTGTCTCCAGCCTGGGCTGTCAGTTTAATCACTGAGCCACCGCCTGCCCCCCCACCCCCACCCCCGACACACTGTGACCTTGTTTACACTTACAACCATTCTGCTATCCCCTTCTCCCCGTCCCATTATTACAATTTAGGTGCTTGGCAACCGGCCTACATTTACAACCTCCTTGCAACCTCCTGTAGTCATGTGATCACAATTTGTGGGATTTTTGGCAATTTCTGGCAAAATACCCTCATTCAAGAAACTGGATTTGTTTAACGACCATCATAAAAATTGTTCCAAGATCAGGTCTGACTTGACCTATGACCGTAACAAGTTAGGACAGAAATTCTGGTTCAGATTGTGGTTATAAGTTAAGAACTACCTGTATTCCTTTAACGTTTGCGGTTCACAGAACAACCAGAGGATTTGCAACAGCAATTATTTATTTGGAAATAAATAATTCAAAAGTTGACGAACATGACTTTTTTTAATTCATAAGAAGACCAATGACCAAGGAATAGCTTCCATAAGCACACCCTGAAAATTCTTAATGATTATCAATGTCAGGCTCAAGGAATCAGGACTACACAGGTAGTTGATCAGAATGGTATTTTTATTGCTGCTTGCCAATTGACAGGAATCTGATCACATTCATTGCACTCATGAGAGAACATCTAGCTAAAGCACTCCAAGGTTTAAAGAGAATCTGCTTTCCGCTGCTTCCTCCCTTTCGGCGATTCCAGATTAGCCAGTTTTTTAGCTCCACCCCTCACTTCAGCTCCAGATTCCAGAATAGAATAGAATAGAATAGAATAGAATAGAATAGAATAGAATAGAATAGAATAGAATAGAATAGAATAGAATAGAATAGAATAGAATAGAATAGAATAGAATAGAATAGAATCTGGAAGGGAATTTGGAGATCATCTAGTCCAGCCCCCTGCTCGAGCAGAAGAACCTATATCATCTCAGACAGGTGGATGTCCAGTCTCTTTTTAAAAATCTCCAGTGATGGAGTGCCCACGATTTCTGGGGGCAAGCTGTTCCACTGGTTGATTGTCCTCACCGTCAGGAAATTTCTCCTTAGTTCCAGGTTGCTTCTCTCTTTGGTCAGTTTACAACTGTTGTTTCTTGTCCTTCCATCTGGTGCTTTGGTGAACAACCTGGCCCCCTCTGAATTGTGGCAGCCCCTCAGATACTGGAATAACTGCTATCATGTCTCCCCTATTTCTTCTTTTCCTTAGACTAGCCAGACCCAAAACTCGTGGCCGTTCTTCATATGTTTTAGTCTCCAGGCCACTGATCATCTTAGTTGCTCTTCTTTGCATTTTTTCCAAACTCTCAACATCTTTTTTGTGGTATGGTGACCAAAATTGGCTGCAGTATTCTAGGTGTGGTCTTACTAGGGCTTTAAAAAGCAGTAATAGTACTTCTCGTGATCTTGATTTTGTGCCTATGTTTATACAACCCAGGATTTTGTTACGGTAGCTTTTTTGATTGCTAGGTATTACTGATTGCTTTCTACTATGCCAATAGTTCTTCTTTGTACCACAGAAATACTCCTCAGGGTTAATGATGAAGATTTTGGAGGAAAAAAAATCCCTTTCACCATATGTTATAATCAACAATTTCAGATTTAAGTTTTTCAGTTCAGAGCAGTATCTGTGTGATCACTCTGATCTCAGTAATAGCCTATTTCTCACAACCTATATATCACAACTTGTAACTAAGAAAAGAATATTTTCCATATTTGCATTTGTTTAATCCTGGTATTGTTCAAACTTCACAGTTTTTACTTTTGGGTCAAATGTATAAATGGAATGTCAATTCCCTTCTATGTTTATACCATGGAGGATGGAATATCTATGATGCATATTCAGTGTCTAAAATTCATCTAAGATGAATATTCAGTGAATAAATTCAATAGATTCATTTCTAGATTCAAGATACATTGTTAACTCAAAATGAGCATCAAGTCAAAAAGCCATACTTTTCTCAGGACAAGGAGTTTCCTTGGTCACCAAAGTAAAAGAATGCATGAATTTCTTATAAGCTGTAACAAGGAATGTCCTAGGCGTTTACAAAATTTTGACCTTCCCAGGAGAAAGTCAGATCAGACAGACTATTTTGGAATAAGATAGCCTTCCCAAAGGTTTATAGTTGAATCCTAAATCTCACTCAAGTTAGCCAGAACTATTTTGATATCTAATCTCAAATATCAGCAGGGCAGGTATGCCCACAATGAATAGGATGGGCCATGGTGGCGCAGTGGTTAGAATGCAATACTGCAGGCTAACTCACTGCTCACTCCAGGTGTTCAATTCTGGATGGCTCAAGGTTGACTCTGCTTTCCATGCTTCTGTGGTCAGTAAAATGAGGACCCATATTGTTGAGGGGGGCTATATGCTGACTCTGTAAACTGCTTAGAGAGGGCTGTAAAGCACGGTAAAGCGGTATATAAGTCTGATGCTATTGCTATTCCATTCTGCCAGCAATCTCAGCACTTTCTACGTTTTTCTTTATGTATTTAATCTTGAAGGTATTGGGCCAATACCTGAAAGAAAGAAATTCCATTTAAGTGGGAAAACATTGATGCTTTCTTCAACATGCTTGATTCCATAGAGTAAAAGGTTAATTTCCTTCAGTTTTCATTGTTGTTGTTAGTTGCGAAGTTGTGTCCGACCCATCGCGACCCTATGGACAATGTTCCTCCAGGCCTTCCTGTCCTCTACCATCTTCTGGAGTCCATCTAGGCTCACGCCTACTGCTTCAGTGACTCCATCCAGCCACCTCATTCTCTGTCGTCCCCTTCTTCTATTGCCCTCAATCTTTCCCAGCATTAGGCTCTTCTCCAGTGAGTCCTTCCTTCTCATTAGGTGGCCAAAGTATTTGAGTTTTAGCTTCAGGATCTGGCCTTCTAAAGAGCAGTCAGGGTTCATCTCCTCTAGGACTGACCGGTTTGATCACCTTGCAGTCCAAGGAACTCACAGGAGTCTTCTCCAGCACCATAGTTCAAAGGCTTCAATTCTTTGGCGCTCAGCCTTTCTTATGGTCCAACTTTCACTGCCATACATTGCAACTGGGAAGACCATAGCCTTGACTATACGCACTTTTGTTGACAGGGTGATGTCTCTGCTTTTTAGTGTGCTGTCTAGATTTGCCATGGCTTTCCTCCCCAGGAGCAAGCGTCTTTTAATTTCTTGGCTACAGTCCCCATCTGCAGTGATCTTGGAGCCCAGGAAAATAAAATCTGTCACTACCTCCATTTCTTCCCCATCTATTTGCCAGGAATTGAGAGGGCCGGGTGCCATGATCTTGGTTTTCTTAATGTTAAGTTTCAACCCAAGTTTTGCACTCTCCTTCTTCACCCGCAACAAGAGGCTCTTTAGTTCTTCTTCACTTTCTGCCATTAGAGTGATATCATCTGCATATCTTAGGTTGTTGATGTTTCTTCCGGCAATCTTAATTCCAACTTTTTTTTTCATTAGAAGACATATTTTTCCGTATGCCCTCCTAAGGTCTGACACGTCTCACTCTTTAGAAGGGAGAAACTTCAGATGTGTGAAGCCAGTCACTAGGGGGATATGAGCAATAGCTGCTCTTCCAGCTAGCTGCCTTTCCCAAGAGACAAATGAAATGAGATGTGAAATATTTTTCTTCGGGTAGTAGTGGTTTTGATTTGGATATAGCATTATGTTGAAAATGATGACTAAAGCCATGTGAAACAGGTTTCATATTAAAGTGGGCACCTTACAAATTAAAAATACTTTGGGGAAAAATTTGTGTTAAATATCTCTTTAAATTTTTTTTTAAAAGTCTAAAAAATATCTGTGAGCCTTGAAGATTTGCTAAGAAGTAATGCTTTTAACTAAAGGGAACATAGGTACAAATAGTCCTCAGTGTACAACCACCATCGAGCCCAAAAACTATGTTGCTAAGTGAGACATTTTTTAAGTGACTTTTGTCACTTTCTTGCCACAGTTGTTAAGTGAATCATTGCAGTTGTTAAATTAGTAATCTGTTTGTTAAGTGAATCTGGCTTCCCCACTGACTTTGCTTGTCAGAAGATCACAACAAGTGATCACATGACCCTGGGATGCTGCAACTGTGATTGCGTGACCATGGGGATGCTGCAATGGTCGTAAGTGTGAAAAACGGTCATAAGTCACTTTTTTCAGTGTTGTTGTAAGGTTGAATGGTCACTAAATGAACCGTTGTAAGTTGAAGACTACCTGTATTAGGTTAAATTTCAACAATTGGTTTCTGTTATAAAAGAAGCTTAGTTGGGTAATTTTCCAGAACAGTTTCTAGAATTGGTGTCCTTTTGGTGATTTTGAAAACAAAACACAGAAGAAGAGATTACTTCTATAATTGGATGCCTTATGTTGACATACAATGTATGCTTTGATGCAGTACAGAATACTAACCCAGGCTTAGATTTAAGATATGTTGCAGTGGACAGGTTCACACGTCATGCTGAGCCAAAAACAAGCAGACCATAATCTGGATGGATGGATGGATGGGTGCAAAGTTCTTTTCTATTCCTTCTTGCTCTATCTTTTCAAACAAATGGAAAATCAGATCACTTTGGAATATTATCGTTCTGGATAAAGAGACTTTCTTATTTGTTCAGATGTGATGGAACAATCTAGAGAATATGAACAATGAAAATTTGTACTGTTCATGCTTGCCGGATGTGCTGTTTCCTTGAGAACAAGAATCTGAGCTGCTAAACATAGCTGCCAAAACTAGTGACGAACCAGCCTGCTTCATTGGGTGCTATCTCAAATCTGTATGCGGCTTTAAGGGTGTAGGTGGAACTGTCATTGGTAAAGACTATATGGAATTATCCCCTATTCAGCTGCTGATCCAGATTTTTGATGGAAGGAAGGGATCTAGTCTTTCCGCCCTGACTTTCTTCCTCCGTCATGGCAATAATTCAGTTTCCCTCCCCTAATCCACCCCCTCACCTTTCTGACTAACACTGTTGTTGCAGCTAAGCAAGATCAAGAGCTACTTATTTTCATTTGGAAAGGAATACAGAGGGATTTTATCCACAGAGCTCATCCAGGTCTTGGAAAAACCTCTTGATAAATGGGATACTGCAAGAAGACTTTCTGAGATGGAGCCACCATTGTCCTGGCAACTCTCTTGCAAATGGCAAGTACTGGGCTTATTTTTATTATTCAACTGGGTGTTGATTACAGGACAGATCCGCTATTCTGTTGTGGAGGAATCGAAGCTGGGGACCATGGTGGGAGAGGTGGCACATGACCTGGGCTTAACCCTGGCAGATCTTTCAAGTCGTAGGCTTTGGCTGGGCTCTGAGGAAAGTCAGAGGTACTTTGCAATTAACCTGGACAGTGGTGCTCTGATGGTGAATGAAAAGATAGATCGAGAGACTCTCTGTGGAGCAAGCTCACTGTGCATCCTGCCTGTGCAAGTAGTAATTGAAAATCCTTTGGAACTCTTTCACCTGGAGATAGAGATTCTGGACCTGAATGACAATTCGCCCAACTTCGTCACTCCCTGGCTTGCATTGAGGGTAGCAGAATCTGCTGCTACCGGATCACGGCTCCCACTTGAGGGTGCACATGATGCAGATGTCGGGACCAATGCAGTCAGCGCCTACCAGCTCAGTCCCAATCCTCATTTCATACTTGATATAAAGAACGTGAAGGATGGCAAGCTTCTACCTGAACTGGTGCTAGACCAGCCTTTGGATAGAGAAAAGCAATCAGAACATCAGCTGATTTTGACTGCCTATGATGGAGGGGACCCTGTCCTGTCAGGAACAAGCCAGCTCACCATTGTGGTTCTTGACAACAATGATAATAAGCCTACATTTGATCTGCCTGTGTACAAGATACATTGTTTGGAAAATATTCCTGTAGGCTCTTTAATTTTTAAACTCAATGCAACTGATCCTGATGCAGGTTCTAATGGGGAAATAGAGTATTCTTTCGGAATCCACACATCAGATTCCATCCAGACGCTGTTTGGCTTAGATCCCCTTACAGGTGAGATCTATGTTCAAGGAGTTGTGGATTTTGAAGAATCCCAATTTTATGAACTTCACATAAGAGCCCGAGACAAGGGTATACCACAGATGGAAGGCCATTGTGTTATCCAAATAGAAGTTGAAGATGAAAATGACCATTTCCCAGATATTCTGCTTACTTCCTTGGTAAATCCACTGCCAGAAAATATACCTTTAGAAACAGTGGTGGGGCTTTTCAGTGTACGAGATCAAGATTCAGGTGTCAATGGAAAAGTAAGCTTGCAAATACCCAAGAGCTTACCCTTTAAAATTAAGTCTTTTGAAAATCATTTTTCCTTAATTACACATGAAAAGCTGGATAGAGAAACAGTTTCTCAATACACTATAAAGCTCACTGCCCAAGACTCAGGCACTCCACCTCTAACTAGAGATTTGATTATCTTGTTGAACATTTCAGATGTCAATGATAATACCCCATCCTTCTCTCAGCATTTCTACAACTCCTTCTTGAAAGAGAATGATCCACCTGGCTCTCTGTTGTGTACTGTATCTGCCTCTGATCCTGATGAGGGTGACAATTCCCGGCTCACTTACTCCGTGGCTGGAAATCGAGTCCAAGATGCCCTCATTTCTTCCTTTGTTTATATCAACCCAGATAATGGGAATATATATGCCCAGCATTCTTTTGATTATGAAATGCTTCAAGTGTTGCAAATCCTTGTTACTGTGCAGGATGCTGGGACACCCATACTAAGCTCCAGTGTCACTGTTTATCTCTTCATATTGGATCAGAATGATAATGCTCCTGTTGTTTTGTATCCAGTGACTGGCCAGCAATTGTCAGCACTCCAGAGAATCCCTCTGTCAGCACCAGTAGGTTATGTCATCACAAAAGTCACAGCAGTGGATGCAGATTCTGGTCATAATGCCTGGCTATCCTACTCCTTACTCCCCCATTCTACAAATGCCTCCCTGTTTCAAGTAGCGCCATACACTGGGGAAATATGGACTGTTCGAAGCTTCCAAGAAACAGATCTTCTTGCACAGAAAATCCTTGTCCTTGTAAAGGATCATGGAAAACCACCTTTGTCCACTACTGTGACAATCTTGGTCTTGCTAGAGGAAAAAGCATCTGAGGAAAGTTCACAGTCTCACGAGTTCTTAAATCATGCTGAAGAAAAATCTGATCTGACTCTGTATCTGATTATAGCTCTGGTGGTGGTTAGCATTGTCTCTCTCATTAGTTTAATTGTCTTGTCTGCAAAATGCTTTTGGAATAGAAAAGGCAGAGATTCTCCTTACACCTTGAACAATGCTCCTGTCAGGGATCTTTTCAAATACTCCAATCCTAAACTGCAACTCAACTCCGATGGTACCCTGGAATACATGGAGGTGACACTAAGGCCTGCAGACTCTCAAAGCCAGCCCCACAAATCCAGGCATTCTCCGGAGTCAGACAGAAGTGATTTCACGTTTATGAGGCCTGTGTATTCCCAGCCAAGTACCCTAACAAGGAAAGTTGATCCTTTTTTGTCCCATATTAATACACTGAATCATCCAAAGCAGGTGAGATGAACTTTTGTATTTTGTCCTGATCCCATCCGAAACATAATTGGTATTTCCAGTAATTGAAATTTGATCAAGAGCTAACCCAAAGGTACTTTTTCAAAAGGCATCTGGACTTTGATTTTCTTTGAACCGGTTTCGCTTCTCATCCAAGAAGCTTCTTCAGTTAGATCTGAAGAACTGAAGAAGCTTCTTGGATGAGAAGTGAAACGTCTTAAAGGAAAAATGAAGTCCGGTTGCCTTTTAAAAAAGGCAACTTTGGGGCAACCATGACCTGGATGACTGAGAATCTGCGTAGACATTTAGACCAAGGGCTAAATTCTTATGGGTCTGTAGCTTTGTAAATGGATTGATTGAGCATGGACTTATTATCAAAATGATAATACAAACTTTGGAGATGAGGCAAATTTTGTGGATTGATCCCCATGATGTTACATGTGTTGGAAGTACCTATGAGAGGAACCAGGAACTGGGCACCAGTGGCAAGAATGAGAAGAAAATCCAAATGTTAATAACTGTATATCATTTTTCACACGCTGTCAAAATCAGATTTTCTTTCATTCGTAACATGTTTACAATTGGAAAGCACCATCACCTGTCAAGTGATTTAGTATTAGAAAAATGGAATATGTATTTTCTGGGGAAAAAAATGCATCTTATTCTAAAAGTGTCATTAATTCAGCATTCTACAGATAATTAGCTGGGTGAGCTGGGATGAGGGCAAGGAAGGAGCTGTTGCGAGCCTTTATTAATTGTCATTCCTGATAGAAAATGAGAAATTAGCTGTTTTGTTGCACTTATAGGAGGAGCCAGCTGTGCCATTAGAGAAAATATCTGCATGCTATTAATACTTGTGGTCAGATAAGCTAGAACAAAGCCAATATGGGACAAGATGTTGGGCTGTGTTTTCCCCAGTCTGTCTTTTTGCCTGGTGTCTCCAGGTTAAAAAAAAAAAAAAAGCAAGCAGGTTACGCGGTCCTTTTTCACACAGTAGCTGCTTCCAGCCATGGATTGGTGCTTGTGTTGCTGTCCTGGGAAAGGCTCTGCTGATTGGATAAATAGAAAAGCAGTCTCAGCGAATGAACAGGCAGTTAATGCTGAAGACCTGCCGTGCATACCACTCCCTCCATAGCAGTGACAATCTCTCTCAAACCAAAACAATGAATGAGGGAGGTAAATACTGACTGTAGACCCTCTTCCTTTCATATAATGCATATTTTGTGGAGATAAGTGGTGAGTTTCTCAGGGTTTTAAAGCCGTACTGTGTGCTATAAATAGCTCCTGTTTTGCAGTTTTTAGACCTTCTTGCCGTGGATTTCTGAAAGATGCTCAGAACAGAAAAAACTGCCTGGCGTTTGGGATTCCTACATACCTTTGCTTTCTATCTGTTTCTGAGTGACTGTTTTGCACAGATCCGTTATTCTGTCCCTGAGGAACTTACTCGGGGAGCCTTTGTAGGAAATCTTGCTAAGGATTTAGGAATGGATGTAACAAAGCTTGCAGCTGCCAATCTGCAGGTGCTTTCTGATTCCGACTTCCAGTATTTCTCTGTGAATGTGAACACTGGAATCATAATAATCAATGACAGAATAGACAGAGAGCAGCTTTGTGGCCAGAACCTACGGTGTTTCTTGCATCTTAAACTTGCTATTGAAAACCCGGTGGAGTTCTATCGCATCGAAGTGGAGATTCTGGATATCAACGACAATGCTCCTGAATTCTCAAGTAGCACAATTGTTCTGCAGATCTATGAATTGGCTGCCCTGGGTGCCCGTTTCCCTATTCCACATGCACAGGATCCAGATATAGGAACAAATACTTTGCAAACTTATCACCTCAGCATCAATGAGAACTTCAGCCTCAATGTGAAGGCACGTACGGATGGCACCAAATTCCCAGAACTAGTTCTGGAGAAAACATTGGACAGAGAACGTGTGGCTGTCCACAATTTGATCCTGACAGCTGAAGATGGGGGCACATTCCCCAGATCTAGCACTGTACAAATTGCTGTCCATGTTCTGGATGCTAATGATAATCACCCAGTTTTTGACAAACCCACTTACAATGTCCGCTTGGTAGAAAACTCTCCTCCTGGGACACTGGTGATTAAGCTGAATGCAACTGATTTTGATGAAGGGTCTAATGGACAGGTACGGTATTCCCTCAGCAGTCATAACTCTGAAGCATTGTGCAGAATATTTGCTATTGATAATATCACAGGAGAAATCCGTGTTCAAGGGAGTCTTGATTTTGAAGAGGCCAGCATATATGAAATTGAAGTGGAAGCTAAGGACATGGGTTCCCCTACCATGGAACAGCATTGCAGTGTTATTGTAGAAGTGACAGATGTCAATGATAATGTCCCTGAAGTCATTCTCACATCTTTCTCCAGTTCCATGAGTGAAGATGCACCTCCTGGCACAGTAGTTGCTGTGATACATGTCAAAGATAGAGACTCTGGGGATCAAGGGAAAGTCCAGTGTGGTTTGTCAAAAAATCTTCCTTTTAAACTTCGGAAGGATTTTGAGCACCAGTATTCTTTGCTCATTGGTGAGCAACTGGACCGTGAGAACTCTTCTCAATACAATATCACTATCTGTGCCTTTGACTTAGGAAATCCACCTCTCTTGCAACAGACATCTTTCTCCATTACTCTGGCAGATATTAATGATAATCCACCTCAGTTTGACAGGTCATTTTATGAAGTCATCATAGAAGAGAACAATCCAGTAGGAGTGGTTCTCCTTAAGGTATCTGCAACAGATGCAGATAAAGATCAGAATTCCCAGCTATCTTACATTGTTTTGACCAGTCCAGGACAAGAACTGATTGAAGATCTCACTTCTTTCATCTCCATTAACCCAACAAATGGGGAAGTTTTTGCAGAAAGCTCCTTTGATTATGAGTGTACCAATCATTTTCAGTTTCAGGTAGAAGCTTGTGATGGTGGTTCTCCTTCTCTCTGCAACAGGGTTATGGTGCACATTTACCTACTAGATCAGAATGATAATGCACCAAAGATTCAGTTTCCTTTTACTGGGAAAGATTCAGTTATACAGTTCAGGATTCCTCGATCTACTATGGCCAAAGCCTTAATCACGAAAATTATGGCTGTGGACTTGGATTCTGGGCAAAATGCTTGGCTCTCTTATCATCTAAAACAAGCCACAGATCTTAGTCTGTTTACCATTAGTCTTCACAGTGGGGAAATGAGGACCTTACGAATAATACAGGACCTAGACAATCCTACCCAGGAACTAGTCATAGTTGTCCAAGATTCAGGAGAACTTTCCATGTCTACCTCAGTTACTGTGATCATATTCCTGGAAGAGAGCGCTTCTGAAGTGTTTCTAGGGTTAACTGCACACTCTGTGGAAAGTGAGAGACCTCCCACATTGACTTTATATCTTATTATCTGTTTGGCAGCAATTTCTACTATCTTGTTGATTGCTTTGGTGGCCCTGGGAGCGAGATGTCTTCACTGTGATGCTTTTGCAACATCTACTATCTTTGGATGCTGTGGAGGTAAAGCTAGTGGACTTGAAAATGTCCCAGATCATATGACGGGACATTATCATTATCAGCTGAGCCCTGGAGATGCCATGATTGGAGTACAGGTAGCCACTTCAGGACCTCCAGTCAAAGGATACAGATCTTGCTTTTCTCCTGTGTCAGATATCAGCGAGTTTGTGTTTATGAAACCTAATTTGACTCTTAGGGCAGCCTCTTGCAGCAATCTAACTGAAGCCAGCTTCTTTCATAAGGTGAGAATTTTCTGCTTAAGCCCTGGGTTCTGTATACATCTTATGGTCTCCTGCACACAAGAGATAAGGGTGGGGAAATCAGTGACTAATCTATTGCATAGATAGTGTTGACCTACACAAGCCCACCCTGAAGCCTTCTGAATTGTCTGTCTAGCAGGCGGCACATTGGCTTTTTACTCACTCACTTAGGCATCTATGTTGTTCTAGTTGTTTTGGGGAAGGCTGGGAATTAAGGCTGGGCGGTTTGTCTTTTGTTTGTCTTTTTTTGTTTTTTTCCTGAGATTGTGTATATTCTAAGGAACTCTCTCTGCCATTCTTGTGGGCTTTTTGATTTCAGCTTTTTCATCCAGGCAGTCTGTGCAAGCTCTTTTGGCCAACAGCACCCTTGGGACAGCTCTCTCTCTCTCTGCTGTGCTGTAAAGGAGGGGGAGGAGGAGCATGGTGGCTCTGGAGATGGGCAAAGTATTTTTGGGGGGTTGCATTTTGAGAAAGGGGCTTCAGTGCTGTCACGGAGGAGGGGATTGCTAGTATCCATTTCAGAGCTCTTTTTCCTCTGCTGCTCATTTTGCCAAGGAGGAGCTGCTGCCGCTGCTGCTTGAAAATCCATCCCCCCTCCTCTCCCTTCCCTCTCAAGCTGCAGCATCCTTTTTGGGGGGCTGCACTGCCCCTCTCGGGTCATCCCAGAGTCACCAGGTGGGAGGGACAGAGTGCATCTAGAAGCAGCAAAGAAAAAGGGAAAAAAAAGCGCACCCACCCACCTCCCCCCAACCCCCGGCAAGGAGAAGCAGCAGCAGCAGCAGCCAGAAGCTGCAATCCTTTTGACTGAAGCAAGCCAGGCATGGATAGCAGACAGAATTTGCAATGGCAGCCGCTGTTATTTTTAGCTTCAGTGTTTTCCCTGCCAGATCTCATCTCCATGCAGATTCACTACTCCATCCCAGAGGACCAGGATCCAGGCTCTTACGTGGGGAATATTGCCAAGGATCTGGGAGTGGATGTGCGGACTCTGCGTGCTCGCCGCTTGCAGCTGGTCAGTGAGGGAATGCGCCAATACTTCCAAGTGAACCTGGCAGACGGCATGTTACTCGTCAATGAGAGGTTAGATCGGGAAATGCTGTGTAGCTCCAGCCCCAGGTGTTCTTTTCCTTTTCAGCTGGTGCTGGAGAAACCATTGCAACTTAACCGGGTGGAGGTGGAGATACTGGATGTGAATGACAATGCCCCCCGATTCCCAAAGGACACTGTTTCTTTAGAAATTACCGAGGTTGCCAACCTAGGCACCCGATTACGGCTGGAAGTTGCAGAAGATCAAGACACCGGTTCCAATTCCATTGCAACCTATGAGCTCAGTCCAAATGAACATTTTGCTTTGAGTATCAATATCAGAGGAGATGGGGTCAAAATTCCTGAAATTGTATTGGAAAAGCTCCTGGACAGGGAAAAAGCAGCTACCCATCATTTAATCCTGACCGCCCTAGATAGTGGAAATCCTGTTCAGTCAGGCACTGTTCAGGTAACAGTCCATGTACTTGATGCAAATGATAATCCCCCAGTGTGTGACCCACCTGTATCAAAGGTTTATTTGGAGGAAAATATCCAGGTGGGGACTATTGTAACAAAACTCAATGTTACTGACTTAGATGAAGGACCTAATGGAGAAGTTGAATATTTCTTCAAATCCAGCAGCAGTGTACAGCTAAAACTCCTTGACTTGTTTAGTCTGGACTCCCAAACAGGGGAAATCAAGACAAAAGTTTTATTGGATTATGAAGAAGCTAATGCATATGAAATAGCCATCTACATTAAAGACAAGGGATCCCCTGCTATGGAAGGTCACTGCAATATTAGAGTAGAACTTGTTGATGTTAATGACAACAGTCCAGAGATTATGATGACCACTCTTTCTAGCTCAGTACAAGAAGATGCACCCATAGGAACCGTCATTGCACTTATCCAAGCAAAGGACAACGATTCTGAGGAGAATGGGCAGGTCCGCTTGGAGATTCCAAGGCATGTACCATTTAAATTGGTGTCTTCATTTAAAGGACATTATTCACTAGTGACTAATGCCCCACTTGATCGAGAGAAGACTGCTGGATACAATATCAAAATTAAAGCAACCGATTCCGGAATACCTCAAAAGTCAACTGAGAAAAATATATTAATTCAAGTTTCAGATATAAATGACAATGCACCCACTTTCTCCATCCCTTCCTACACAGCCCATGTGGAGGAAAATACATCTCCGGGAACTCTAGTCTTTTCTGTGTCAGCCTGCGATCCAGATGTAGGTGTCAATTCCAAGCTGTCTTATTCCATAGTGGACACCGGAAATCAGGGCTTGCCCATCTCAACCTATTTCCACATCAATCAAGAGAATGGCAGTATTTATACCTCCAGGGTTCTAGATTATGAGCAAGAAAAAGTCTTTCAAGTTTCAGTAGAGGTGAAGGATTCAGGTTTCCCACCGCTAAGCAGCACAACCACTCTTCATCTGTTCATAGTGGATCAGAACGATAATGCACCTGTAATTGTGCACCCAGAAGTTCCCAAAGGTTCTGCCTTTCATCAGTCACTTCTAATCCCAGTAGAACCTGGATATCTGGTGACTAAAGTAGTGGCTGTGGATGCTGACAGTGGCCATAATGCATGGGTTTCATACCATTTGCTCCATGAGACAAATGAGGGCAATGCTTTTAAAGTAGAAGACCACTCAGGAGAGATCCGTGTCACCCGGACACTGAGGGAACCTGGGGTTTCTCACCGGTTGGTCGTAGAAGTGAAGGACAATGGGATGCCATCTCTTTCAGCATCATTGATTCTAATAATCTCCTCAGAGGATAATGCTGGACAGGATTTTACCAAGTCCCTGGACCTTCTTCCCAAGTCACCTGCCAGGGCTCAGAATCTAACTCTTTATCTTATCATCTCTCTTGTGGCTATCTCTCTGGTGTCTTGTGTAATGATGATTATTGTAGGAGCCAGGTGCTTCAAATCTGGCTTCTGTATCCCGAACTGGATCATATCACGCTGGTGTAGTAGAAGGACAGACCGGAAATCTACCATAAATATCAGTGGGTATCCAAATCCAGAAGGCTTTATAAGATACCTTGAAGTGAGTGGAGCTGGAGCTCAGAACTACAAGTCTTGTTTCTCCCCTATGTCTGAGCAGGGAGATTTCTTTTTTGTTAAACCTTTCAGTCATTCCACTACAGCAGAAAGCATTCTTGCCTTTGAACACACAGGCAGTGCTTTGCAGAACCCCTCTGATGCGGTAAGATACACCAAGACAATGCTGGAACATATATTAAATATATATCTATATGGATATACATATATTTGCAGTCTATATTTAACAGAAACGCTGCCATGAACTTTTATTTGACCCGAAGATATCATCTTCCTGGGTGGGGAACAGTTTTGTACTTTTTTTTTTTTTGCAAGTGATTTTGGATGCTTTGTTATAAATAACCTGTGTTGCCATTTGTCCCCATATTGACAACTGTCCTTGCTCCTCAATGAGACATGTATTAAAAGAGAATGAAGTTTGTTTTGTGAGTGATCCTGGTCTTGGTAGCTGCTGTTTTGATTCTTTTATAGATAGACCTTGATTTATGACCACATTTGGGGCAGGAACGTCGCTAAGGGTAGTCAGGTGAATCGCACCCAACTTTACTACCTTTCTGCAGTGATTGTAAAGCAAATCACAGGATCATCAGGTGAACCCGACTTATTCCATTGACTTTCCTTGTTGGAAGATGGCTGGGAAGGTTGCAAGTAGTAGTCGCATGATCCTGGGATGCTGCAACCGTCTTGAATATATACCAGTTGCCAAGTGCCCAAATTGTGATCACATGACCACAGGGACGCTGCATGTATGAGGAGAAATCATAAATCATTTTTTTCAGCTCTTTTAGCCCTGAATGGTCACTAAACAAATAGTCATAAGTCAGGGACTACCTGCATTCAGTGCAGCTAAGTAAGTTTAAGTACAGAAATCAAATCTAGAAAGTTCAGAAGGCTGATTAAAATCAACAATAAAGAGTGTTAAAATAATCCAATGAATTGTTTGCCCTTTAATAGAAAGTTCTTGGTGGTGTTACGGTGTCAAGGCGGCTTCAGGGTCAATTTAGATAAGGAACAGGAAGTAAATTTACTGATGAATAAAAGTTAGCAGATGAAATTCTTTTAAGTTCCTTCAGTTATCCTCAACTTGTGCAGCAAATGGTTGGGAGAAAAGTTCTGGACAGATTTAACTGTTAACTAAATTTAGCTACCTTAACCTCAGACTAAAACAAATGAAACTTTTTATAAAACCTATTCGGGAGTGCAGAACAGAAGTTTCAGGAGCGCTGTTTCCTGCTGAGTTTTAGAAAAACTTTTAACCGTAGGTCCAGTTCAATATTAGAGGCTAGGCAGCCAGTTCTCAAGGTGGCTTTAATTTGGATTCCTGGACTGAATGGGATGCAGTGACCTAAACGATCCTTTCCCAGTCTTATGTTTGGTTCCCTGAAAGGACACTGTGGGGTTAGGCATTTATTTCCTTGCTTCCAGTTGGAGATTTGCAAATATGCCTGATGCATCATTTTTAGCAAGCGGTTGTGATTTCTAAAGTTTTGCTGATTTCATAAAGTGCTCTCTTTCATCTTTCTCACATTACTAGAACTCTATATGATTGTTAAGCAATATCCAGAATCAGCTTTGCTACAAAATTTTAATGCTTACTATCGACGATGCAACTTCTTTATCCAAAGACGTTCAGGGACCCGGACTCAAGTGCTCAAGACAGGGCAAATATCTTCTTTTTGCTTTTGAGTTCACTTCTTTAAAATTGCCTTCTAAGTCTACTTTATGGGACTTTTACCCCATATTCAGGGCTAACAGTTTTATCCTTGGGGGAAGATGGTTGCTTAGTTTTTGCTTTTTCAGACAGAGGGTAGCCATTTTCACTGTTAAAATGACCATCCATGAGCCCCATGCAAGCCTCCACTAATCGTCACATTGCTATTTGCTGCTGAATATCTATTGCTATAGAACTGGGGGCTCTGGAATCTACAATGTTTGGTTTAGGTCTACAAGTTACATGCTATTGCCTTAAAGAAAGAATTGCAAATTCACAGAATAGAGCTGGAAGGGACATTGGAGGTCTTCTAGTCCAACCCCCCTGCTCAACCAGGAGACCCTCTGCCATTTCAGACAAGTGGCTGTCCAATCTCTTCTTAAAAGCCTCCAGTGATGGAGCACTTGCAACTTCTGAAGGCAAGCTGTCTCACTGATTAATTGTTCTCACTGTTAGGAAGTTTCTCTTTTAATTCCAGGTTGCTTCTCTCCTTGATTAGTTTCCACCCATTGTTTCTTGTCCTGCTCTCTGGTGCTTTGGAAAATATGAACTTTTTTCATATTATGAAATTATTTTTAAGAATGGAATATGAAATTATTTCATATTTTCATATTGTTTTCACATTATGAACTTTGTTATCCTCAACAGAATCCAGGTAGCCTTTAAGGTTATTTTATTATTTTATGTATTGGCTGTATAGTGCTGTATAGGTATTTCTTTAAAAATGAACTTAAAAAGAAGCTTTACATATATGAAGTAATATATACAAGATCTTAACTGTAACAGGGGGAATTCTTCAGATATTGACACAGAAAATTACACCCGTAAGAGCTGTGCCCACTTAGAATTGGTTAGAAATAGTGTTTTGGAACTTGTAGGAGCACAGCTGTTGTCTGTCTTTCATGAAAAAAAAGGCTGACGTCTTTCAGTGAGACAGAAAAAAGATGCTTTTGCTGCTTTCAGAAATCCACTCATTTAAGTTTTGTTTTGTGTGTTTGTGTTGGCTCCTGGGGACTGCTGGGGACTGCTGAAACAAATCCTTGTAGTTATCCTGGCAAAACTTTCAGAAGTTTCACTCTGTGATTAATTTATTGGATATCTTTTAATAAAGTGGTGGGTATGATAAGCCTTATTACAAGTAGTCCCTACTTAGCAACTACTCCTTCAGCGACCATTTGATGTTAAAATGATGCTGAAAAAGGAGAGTTATGATTGGTCCTTGGAATTGTGGCTGTCACAGAATCCCTGTGGTCAAGTGATCACAATATGGGCACCTGGCAACCAGAACACACAATGGTTGCCGTATCCCACAGGCTGGTGATTGTTATTTCATTGTGACCTTTGCTTCAGACAAGCAAAGTCAATGGGGAAGCTGGCAGGAATTCACAAGTTGTGATCACATGACATCACGCTTAACAACCTGCAATAATTTGCTTAATGACTGCAGCTGGAACTGATGAACTAGCATCATTAGTTAAGTGCAGTCACATGATGATTCACTTTGCAACCATATCACTTAGTGATGGAGCTGAGGGTCCCAATTGTAGTTGGTAAGTGAGGACTACCTATATGTAATAGGTTTCTATTGAACCTGCCTTTTCTCTTTTTTTTTACTGTACCCATCCATATTCTACTAGAAAAAAATGTAGTAAAACAATTCTCTTTCAGAATCAATCCTCCCCTAATCATTATTGGTGATATTCAATTATGCTTTTTCAGGTTTGTTTCATGTTTTAATTCATCTGTGTATTTTATGGAATACTTTTCTGAACGATTTCTCTAGTAGATTACAAAATATTTCAGATTGTGGTGATAGCTGAAGTGTTGTTGAATAAAGATGCAAACATTTTTAAGCATACTATTTAATCATGCATTCCTGTTTAGAAGTAGTTTGAAAACGTCACTGTATACTTGTGCATATTATTTATAATTCAAACTTCCAAAGCATATATTAACTATATATTACAATTTATGTTTTAATATTCTGTAGTAATAATAAGAATGCTGTGCTTAAATTGAAAAATATAAATATGTTCCTCTTTATGTTTTTTCTTTCTTTCAGCAAACACAACCTAACACAGACTGGCGTTTTTCTCAGGCTCAAAGACCAGGAACTAGTGGGTAAGTTGCTTTATACAAATAAGATACTCTATAAATGGATGTTACTTTTGTGCTTTAAAAGTATATGAAAATGCCTTGGGAAGTAGTAGATTTTTCCTTTGTCAGGTAGAGCATGCTGGAATATTTGCGAAGATTAAAGTGTGAAATAAATATATAATATGTATTATATGAAATAATAGAATAGAATAGAATATTGGAATATTTATATATATATATATAAATATAAATAAATAAATAAACAAACAAATAAATATAAATATAAATATATATATATATATATTTGAATTTTTTCGCCTAATCCCGAGTGCCGCGTAGCAGAGTGAGCGCCTGCTACTCGTCCCAGCTTCTGCCAACCTAGCAGTTCGAAAGCACGTAAAAATGCAAGTAGAAAAATAGGGACCACTACGGTGGGAAGGTAACAGCGTTCTGTGCGCCTTTGGCGTCTAGTCATGCCGGCCACATGACCACGGAGACATCCTCGGATGAGCGCTGGCTCTTCGGCTTTGAAACGGAGATGAGCACCGGCCCCTAGAGTTGGAAACGACTAGCACGCACGTGCGGGGGAACCTTTACCTTTACCTTTATAGCTACAAAAATGAAGGTAAAGTTGTTCGACTTATTTTACTAATGAACAGTAAGAAATAATATAGGAAAGTTCATTTTATTATTTGCCAGTTCAAACAGTTCACACAAAAAGTTTCAGATAGAGATTTTGTTCCTTTCAGAGAGATCTGATAGAAAAGTACAGTCTAAAAAATGAAAACTCTGGAGGTTGGAGGAGGGTCCTGAGATTCTGAATGCCAATTTTGTTGCCTTGACCACAACCCAACATTCCCTCTCTTGCTCCCAGGTTTGGGTTGGAAGTGAACTTGGAGATCCAAGGTCACCTGCAGACACTCATTTCAAGAATTTAATTTAATCCAAGAATGCCACTGCTTCCATAGGTTGTCTGTTCCATTCTTGAACAACTCTAAATTTCTATAATATTTTTTGATATCTGGCCACAACTTACTTTATTGTAATTTATACTACTGTTTTGCTTCTTGTCTTTTGGAAAACTCTGGACAATTTTGTCCCATCTTCTACATGACAGCCCACTTTGCATGTTTGATCTCAGTCACAATGTTGTCTAATAATAAATTGAAGATTTTTTTTCTTATAGTCCTGGAACACTTGATTCTCAGATATCCTTGTTAACCATCAGGGCTACTTTTTCTGCTTTTCTATTTGCCCATTTCTAGTTCTTTTACTCGGGCAAGTGGAAACCATATATATTTTTGAGAGAAAATATAAGCCAGTCAGCTTTACATCAATGCCTGGGAAAATCCTGAAAAGATAATCAAGTGGTGGATTTGTGAGCAGGGAACTAGGTATGTCTAGCCCAGGGATAGGCAACCTTGGCTCTTTTATGACTCATGGACTTCAACTCCCAGAATTCCTGAGTGAGCATAGCTGGCTCAGGAATTCTAGGAGTTGAAGTCCATGAGTCATAAAAGAGCCAAGGTTGCCTACCCTGGTCTAGCCTATCAAAGAGAAGGATTAGGGACAACATGATAGCTGTTTTCCAGTAGTTGAGGAGCTGTCATAGAGGGGGCTTATTCTCCAAAGCACTGAGGGCAGGAGAAGAGGTAATGGGTGGAAACTTGTGAAAGAGAGAGCCAATCTAGAACAAAGGAGAAATTGCCTGACAGTGAGAGTAGTTAAGTAATGGAACAGCTTGCCTCCCAGAGTTGTAGGTGCTCCATTGCTGGAGGTTTTCAAGAATAGGCCGGGCAACTGTTTGACTTGGATGATATAGGTAGCACTCGACTTACTACCATTCATTTAATGACCATTCAAAGTTATAACAGGACTGAAAAAAATAACATGACCATTTTTCACACTTACGACCGTTGCATCATCCCCATGCTCAGGTGATCAACATGTGGACACTTGGCAAATGAAATGTATTACGACAGTTGCAGTGTCCCGGGGTCATGTGATTACCTTTTGCAATCTTCTGACAATAAAGTCAATGGGGAAGCCAGATTCACATAACAACAGTCTTACTAACTTAACAATTGCAGTGATTCAGTTAACAACTAGGGCAAGAAACATCATAAAATGGGGTAAAACTCACTTAACAACTCTCTTGCTCAACAACAGAACTTTGGGGCACAATTGTGGTAGTAAGTCAAGGACTACCTGTATAAAGTCTCCTGCCTTGAGCAGGGTGTTGGACTAGAAGACCTCCCAGGTCCCTACTGGCCCTGTGATTCTATAATTTCAGTGATTCCCTTAACAACTATGGCAAGAAAAGTCATAAAATTGGGAAAAATTCATTTAACAAATGTTTCACTTAACAACAAAAATGTTGAGCTTAATTGTGGTTGTAAGTCAAGGACCACCTGTATACAGTTCATTCAGAAAGGACTTAGACTCCCTTCACTTTTGCCAATTTTGTTATGCTGCAGCCTAGTTCTACAGATACTGAAATTCATTTTTTCCCAATCTACACTCAGTACCACATAACGACAAAGTAAAAACAGAAGTTTAGAAATGTCTGTAAATTTATTTAAAAGAAACAACTGAACTATCACATTGGCATAAGTATTCAGACCCTTTGCAACAACACTTGAAATTTAGCTCAGGTGCCTCCCATTTCTCTTGATCATGGCTGACATGTTTCTACACCTTGATTGGAGTCCACCTGTGGTAAATTAAATTGATTGGACATGATTTGGAAAGGCACATAACTCTCTATAGAACAGGGGTGTCAAACTGGTGGCCTGTGGGCCGAATGCATCACACACAGGCCACGCCCACCCTGGCTCCGCAAAGGCAAAAAATGTCACGATATGTCACGTGACGCGATCAAATTTGACACCCGTGCTATAGAAGGCTTCACAGCTGACAGTGCATACTGTAGCAGAGCAAAAGCCACAGGAACTGCCCGCAGAGCTCAGAGACAGGATTATTGCAAGGCACAGATCTATGGAAGGCTACAATAAAATTTCTGCTGCACCGAAGGTTCCTAAGAGCACAGTGGCCTCCATAATTCTCAAATGGAAGAAGTTTGGCACAACCAGGATTTTTCCAAGAGCTGGTCACCCAGTCAAACTGAGCAATCGGGGGAGAAGGGCCTTAGTAAGAGAGGTGATCAAGAATCCAATGGTCACTCTGACTGAGCTCCAGAGATCCTGTGAGAAGATGGGACAGAGTTCCAGAAGGACAACCACCACTGCAGCTCTCTACCGATCTGGGCTTTATGGCAGAGTGGCTAGACGGAAGTATCTCCTCAGTGCAAAACACATAAAAGCCCACTTGGACTTTGCAAGCAACTGAAGGACTCTCATACTGTGAGCAACAAGATTCTCTGGGCTAATGAAACCAAGATTGAACTATTTGGTTTCAATTCTAAATGTTAAGTCCGGAGGAAACCAGGCACTGTTCATCACCTGCCCAATATCATCCCAATAGTGAAGCATGGTGGCAGCATCATAATGTAGAGGGTGTTTTTCAACAGCAGGAACTGGGAAACTGGTCAGGGTTGAGGGAAAGCTTAATAGAGCAAAGCACAGGGATATCCTCAATGAAAACCTGTTCCACAACGCTCAGGATCTCAGACTGGGCTGAAGGTTCACTTTCCAACATGACAACGATCTAAGCACACAGCCAAGACAAGAAAGGAATGGCTTAGGGACAACTCTGTGAACATCCTAGAGTGGCCCAGCCAAAATCCTGACTTGAACCCTATTGAACACTTCTGATGGGATCTGAAAATGGCTATCCACTGATGGTCACGATCCAACCTGACTGAACCTGAGAGGATTTGCAAGGAAGAATGGCAGAAAATCCCCCAATCCAGGTGTCTAAAGCTTGTTGTATCGTACCCCAAAAGACTCAAGGCTGTAATTGCTGCCAGAGGTGCTTCAACAAAGTACTGAGTGAAGGATCTGGATACTTATGCCGATGTGATAGTTCAGTTTTTTCTTTTAAATAAATTTATAGACCTTTCTAAACTTCTGTTTTCACTTTGTAATTATGGGGTACTGAGTGTAGATTAATGAGGAAAAAATGAATTTCAACAACTGTAGAACCAGGGTACAGCATGACAAAAGTGAAGGGGGTCTGAATACTTTCTGAATGCACTATAAGTGAAACAATATGTGTTGACAGTATTATATTATCCTTGCCTCCGTTCCTCCTGCTGTTTCTCCTGCTGTAGTTCTTATAGTAACTTCTTCATTATAAAGTTTCTTCAGAAAACAAGTTTTGGCCCTCATCTATCATCTCTCTCTCTCTCTCTCTCTCTCTCTCTCTCTCTCTCTCTCTCTCTCTCTCTCTCTCTCTCTCTCTCACACACACACACACACACACACACACACACACACACTCTTGTTTCTATAACCTTTAATTGGGAAAACAGTGTATCATAGGCAATAATCTTTGAAGGAAGGTACCTCAAATGGTCTAAACTTAACAGAATGCATCCAGGACTCATGAATACCAAGGAAATGACATTTGGGGAAATTGTGGTTGCTTCTTTACTCTCGGCTGCTGCTGTGGGCTCATGATGCTCATTTTGAATGTTCTGTGATAGCTTCCCAATGACTTGCAATTTCTTGCTCCTTGCTCCACCCAGCAGTTGCCTGCAGGGAAGGGAAGGGGAGAAAGGAATAGAGGGAGAGGGGGGAGCAGGGAGAAAGGGATCCCCATGCACTTTTCCCAGTCTACACCATCCCCCACATGCTCCCCCAACTCACATCCCTTAATGGCATCTTTTGGACACACCCTCCCAACCATCACTGTGCATCATCCCTGACTTGCACAGCCCCTCTCATATACGCTCATACACCCAGGCACCATTACAGACACTTGCACCTTTGTAACACATGTTGCCTCCCCCCCAACACATACACCCTCCCTGACCCTTGTGCACACATGCACACCCTTCCTGTCCTGTGCGGCACCTCTCATGCATCCATACATACCATTCCCAACTTCTTGTTCCCTCCCACATCTGGCAATAGCCACTGTCTGCTGGCCTTAGCCTTCCCCACTGACTTTCTCTCTACAAATTTACCACAAGAAAAGTAAATTGTGATGCTGGCAGGAATTAGAGGGAGGGGGGGAGGGAGGGAAGGAAGGAAGGAAGGAAGGAAGGAAGGAAAGGAAGGAAGGAAGGAAGGAAGGAAGGAAGGAAGGAAGGAAGGAAGGAAGGAAGGAAGGAAGGAAGGGTTTTTAACACTCAATGCCAGCTCAATGGGGAACCCTGTGGATCATTGGAATTTGCTCCCGCTGCCACTGCTTTTTTCCTACCCGTGGTCATTTTGTTCCTCTGTTGTGACCCAGCAGGACACCAGTTGCTAGTTAGACTTAACGTGTTCCATATTCTACTCTGATATACAGTCAAAATCTTTCTTTATATAACATATATTTATTTGTGCCTCTTCTTGATTTCTCTTCATTACTTTTGTTATCTCGTTGTCTTCAGACTTTTCTGAAACCTGCCTGTTCATATGACATTTTTTAATTTCATGTGTCGTTATTCTTCTTTGAAAGATCTTAAGCAAATGGGTTTATTTTGTTATACTACCAACCACTGAATTTAATTTATACTAAAAACGGTAATGGTTCAGTATGTAATACTTTGATAATTTGCATATTGGTATATGTACCAGTCTTTTCCAATCTCTAGGCCACATGATTTTGTTTCACATTTGATGACACAGAGCTGTTAGCATTTGAACTGACCTTTCCCTTTTAGCTTTAAATAGTTCAATGTATATTTTATTTCAACCTGGCTGTTTTCTATTTGTCAGCTGGTCCACTGCCTTTCTTATATCCCTTCCTAGTGGAGTTGGCCCTGAATATTTATTCATTCTACAGATGTTTCTGTCTTTCTACATGTTATGTGAAAAAATCAAGGCAGCATAGAAATAAAATCAATCAATAAAAATGTACATATTTTCTTTTTGCTTCTATTGTACTTTTCATATATTTCATTTGCTTTTTTTCTTCTTAGATCTCAGAATGGAGATGAAAATGGAACTTGGCCAAACAATCAGTTTGATACTGAAATGCTTCAGGCTATGATTTTAGCATCAGCAAATGGTCAGTTTCCACAAATATTCTAGCCTATTTTAGTACTGCATTCCCATCCTTCCTCACAACCCTTTAAAATTAGTATAAAATGTACTGCAAAAGATTTGTGTTTGATGGCAAGAAAGCTAAAGTATCTCTTATGTTAAACTAGTCAATATTCATTGCATATTATATAAAATATTATATTAAATGTATTCAAGGAGTGAGATTGGATGGTTTGGAACGATAAGTAAATTGGAGAACTTCTTGTGCTTTAATTGCACTATAAAATAGATAATACTATGCATATTGAAATTTAAGGCTTAGAATTTATAAATTGGTAGTCCTTGACTTACGACCACAGTGGATCCGAAAATTTATGTTGTTAACCAAGACATTTGGTGAGATTTACCCCATTTTACAACCTTTCTTGCTACAGTTGTTAAATGAAATCACTAGTTATTAAATTAGTAATATGGCTGTTGAGTGAATATGGTTCCCCCATTGACTCTGCTTGTCAGAAAGCCACAAAATGTGATTACATGACCCTGGAATACTGTAACCATCCTAAATATGAGTCAGTTAGTTGGCCAAGCATGTAAATTTTGATCACAAGACTATGGGGATTCTGTAATAGTTGTAAGTATGAAAAACATTTCAGTGCCACTGTAACACTAAATGAAATGTTGTAAGTTAAGGACTACCTGTATATGGTACCAGAACTTGCTAATTCCTATATAGTGTACTATTTCCTTATTTTACATTCTTGGAGTACTTAACAATTCTAGATGTAAATTTTTTCATGCTGTCTGATAAAATTTGTGTCATGATTTCTTTCTTTGTATCCCATAAACAAACAAGATATTGAATGAATTTATAACATGAATAATAATAAAAATACAGTAGCCAACTATTCCATTCTCATATTTCAGTGGAAGAGATTTTTAAAGAAAGTGAAATTAGTTTATTTTGATCTTAAAATGAAGTGAATTGGGCAGCATGTAAATTTAAATGATAATAAGATAAAGAAAAAAAAAGTTTGGGTAAAAGTCTGGATAATTGGATGCATTCACAAAATTTCTGGATCAGCATTGACAAAATCACCATCAGTCTATTGCAAAAAGCAGCTTTACTTGGAACAGTTAAATATTTTTAACACCATCAAACAATATCAGCCTATACCAGCTCCTTGAGAAGAACTTGTTGGGTGGACAACAACGCCAAATCCAGTCTGATGTTTTCCGTCTGACTGTGCAACCAACCATAAGTATAACAAGATATCGCAGAGAGAATTTAGGTGCATATTATAGAGGTACTTCAGCAGCTCTGTCCTATTATTACTGCACTTGGGGCTGAAAGTCTAGCATTAATAGCAGAACTTCAGACCTCTTGTTGTGGGTTAAGAATTTATAAATTGTGCCAAGCTGAATTCCACATTATTTCAAACTTATCAAGACATTGAGCATTGTGATATTTTGTGAATGTTGATAGCCAAAATAATTATTATACAATAGTGAAGGAAAAAAATATGCATTTGATGGGCAGTCTATCAATGTTTGAATTAAATTTTTGTTTTGAATAAAGGCAGAAGAGGTCTTTCAAGGTGTTCAAAATTATTGCAAGGGTTTAAACATAGTGTAGTATTAATTCTGGGTGTTGTTGTTATTGTTGTTTTATTTATTTTTTTAACAGTAAATCTATATATGCAGATTATATCAACCCTGTATATGTTTTGGAAGCTCCAGAGACTGGAATACATATTTACTGGAGAGGCAATATATGTTACTTCTCTCACTAGAGCAGACATGTCAAACACAAGGCCCGGGGGCCGGATGCGGCCCGCAAAGTGGTCTCATGTGGCCCGCGAAGCCATCCTGGAAACAGTGAGGGAACGGCCCCCACTGCCTTGGCACTGGCCCAGAGACCCTCCTTCTGCCAGAGACCCTCAGATTTGTCCCAGGCCCCCATAGGCACCCTTGATGCGAACGATGTAGAGCTGGCCATGCCCACCGAATAGGCCATACGCACTCTAGCCATGCCCACCCAGTAGGCCACGCCCACCCTGGCCATACCCACCCGGCCCCTTGAGGGCAACCGCAATGCTGATGCGGCCCTCAATGAAATTGAGTTTGACACCCCTGCACTAGAGGACCTAATAATACAAGGTTTTTCTCCAGGGAATTCAGGCAATTGTTCTTCATGTTTCAAGCAGATATTAGAAATTTATTTAGATATGCTTGTATAATCTAATCTTTTCTAAGCCGTATGCCTCTTGAACTGCAGGGAAGAGAAAAAAATTCTTTTTAGTCAATCTGACATCTTTCTTTCTTTCTTTCTTTCTTTCTTTCTTTCTTTCTTTCTTTCTTTCTTTCTTTACTTACTTACTTACTAACCTATTTATTTCCCCTCTTTCTCTCCTAATACTCTTGCAGAAGCTGCCGCCGCAGCTGCAGCTAACCCAGATGGAAACTCTACTCTGGGAGGAGGAGCAACAGCAGGCACCATGGGGCTCAGCACCAGGTATGGCCCCCAATTCACCCTTCAGCATGTTCCTGATTATAGACAGAACGTGTACATTCCTGGGAGCACTGCTACCCTCTCCAATTCTGCTGGCAAACGTGATGGAAAACCGTCAGCCTCTGGAGGGGGAAATAAGAAGAAGTCAGGAAAGAAAGAGAAGAAGTAGGATCCACAGGATAACACAGCCACTTCCACGTAAATCTAAAGGGCAAACTCTTCCAGCACTCCCCCAGTTCATAGCCTAGGATGGAAGATGAATGTGAATTTGTGGTTAAACTTTTTTTAAAATATGGAACATTGTGAATGTACATTGTTGTTGTCATCTAAGATTATGAGTAGATGTACTGCGGTTATTCATGAAGAGAAATATCTGAATAATAACAAATACAGTGTATACTCTTTCGAGGACAATCTAATATGCAAGGGTGTCAGATCTTAGAAACATTTTCTTTCCTGAACGATCTGCATCACCAACAAAATTTAGGATGGGCTCTGCTCATTGTAAATAATTATTCTGAACAGAGTTTTTTATTTATATAAGTTCCTTCATTTTTACAAAAATTCTCACTTTTCCAAATTTTGATAGAAGTTCTTGGGGGGGGGGAGGAGGGTTAGACATCATTTCAGCTGGAATCCTTGTTATGATATTGATAGGGAGTGCTTTAATTCCTGCTTTGTTTTAAAAGAAATGTGTATCCTGTATTATTGTAAGAGAATGAGATTCAGCTACATTTATCTTTTTTACAAGTTTAACCAATGATGGCCAGAAAAACTGATATTGTAATTTCTGAGAAGCAAAGGAGTGCATTGCAATGGGAAAACTTCCTTGCACAAAATATGTCGTAGATATTAGCAAGACAGAGAACACTGCCACTCATGACTGATTTACAGTGATCTCTAAAGAGGCAACACATCTCATCTACATCAATATGTACAGTAAGTGCTTTCTAGAAAAATTTGAAGAAAAAAAGTCACTGGCTTGTGAGCATAGTGAACTACTGCTCATATCTTTGCTTGACTCATGAGGGAGATGTCTTCGTTAACTGGATGAGCTCTGCTGATCTTATAGGTAGACCATTAAAAATAGAATGCTTCACATTTTTCTGCACATCAGACTGCATGCAAATCACTTCACATTTACGGGACAGCTGACTTCACACCCAAGCTTGAATTGGAAAATTTATTGCATGACATGAACAGCATGTTAATATGCTCTCAAGTGCCCACATCAGCCCTGTCTATGAGTAACACTATCACTAACAAGATGCATTGCCCTTCCTCAGAGATTGGGAAGGTTGTGTATTTCATTTCTCTGTGCAGTATAGCTAAAAAATAATGTTGGTTTGCTGGCCTTCACAATTTTATATTAAGTAGACAGTGGCTGATTTGGGAAAGCTAAGGGACCAGGCCCAATTAAAGTATACTGGAATAAGAACTGGACAAATTGCAAAGCCAATCACTTTATTCCTGAACTTGTTATAAATATTAAACAAATGACATTGCATTGATGCAATCAGGCAATTTGAGACCCCTCCCACTACCTCTTCTTGGATATGAATAGAAATTAAAATATTAAAAAATACAATTTGTGTTACTGTGCTTTGAAGTTGCTAGACTTACTCTTTTTTACTGCATCATTTCGTAGCCTAGTATGGACAAGAAGTGAAGTTTCCTAACTCTGGCCCATAATGTAATGGCACTCTGAGTCAGGTAGGAAATTGTAATGTTACTTGGCAACATTGGTTGCCTTTCTAGATATATTCTAGGTTTCCTGTACTATCTCATGATTTTCTTTGTTGAAAAAAAAAGAGCCATAAAGAATCAGAGGAGCATATTTCCAACATGGAGGGTAAACCACTAGTCCCAATATTTTTTTTTACACTGTAATAGCTTGCTTGAAATAGTCAAAACAGGCCAGTCCAAACATATGACAATTTGCCTCCCAAACTGATTGGCTACGTTGTTGTCACTGCTAAGAGCATTTTATACACTATTTGATGCTTTCCCTGTGTCTAGAAAGTAGGATTTGTCTACAAGAAGTTTCTGTCTACATATGGGTTTTGTAGTGATCCCAAACGCTTCTCCTTCAACTTTTTCTTTGGTGACTGCACTAGAAACCGTTTACATAGTTAGTGAAATAGACGACAAACTAGTGGGATGTTCTGTAGCATGAGCCACATTTAAATAAATGAGAGTGCAATGGTCCTGTCACACAGCTCCCATTTATCTCAATGCAGTTTGTGCAGGTACACCTCTGCTGGATTGTGCCTAAAGCTTCTTATGTAATCAAGTAGTTAACATGTGACCTTTCCCTAAGTACTATAGATGAATCTTAGTTAATCTTGTTTTTCATCTACACCTGAAAATAGTGTAGTAGTGCCTAGTGATGTGTGTTTTTTTATTTGTTTAATCTTAGTAATTGAGTTGTGGACATCAGTATTTTATATTCTTTTGAATCTTCTTCATGTGTGTTCATTGTGCTTTTAACTGTATGTGAATTGAAACACACTTACTTGTCCCTCCAATGTGTCTAATATTGAGCTATACTTATATATTATATATATGCTTATATCCTTCTTATATCCATGTAACTGACATTGATGTGTTAACACGCAAGTTTTATACTCTAATATTTATATTGCTTTTTTCTTTGAGAAAAATAAAATCTTTTCTTCTGATGTGCTGTTACTGGTATGGCATGTTTTCTAGTGAACAGGGTTTGAGTTTTAAAAATCTGAAAAAATATGTGGGTGCAAGCACATTGCAACAAGAGTGTAGACTTTTATAATGCCACTCTTCTAAAAATGTCGTATTTAGAATAGAAATAGGAGTGTGTTGTATAAGTGAATATTGTACTCTTTGGGGAAAAGGATTCTGGACACACAACACAGATATGGACAAAGAAAATTAAGCAATAACAAACGATGGGAACTATCACATGAATGTCAAGTTAGTCATCTTTATTATGGGTCCCAGACAAGACAATATACAATGCAATATATGACGCATCATAAAAAGGCCTAATTGTGCCTAGTCTAATTTGCATTTGGCAGTGCATAAATTCTACAGTTACAAATTTAGCAATGGCAAGAGTTGTTTTAGGACCTTTATCCACCAAAAGAACCTGAACGTTAGATTATTCTGTCTATCCAAGCAATGGGCTAAAAGGAGGTTGTAGTACCTCATCAAAAATATCTTGGTATAAATTACAATAAAGCAAAACATGAGCCTGTCTTCACAATCCCATGCTATATGGGAGGTTTTCTGGAATTTACCATAGATAGCAAGATACTTAGTTACAATTATGTGTAAGTTCTACAATATTTTTAATTTGTAGTTTGGTCAAGATAGAACGCTAGTTTAAAATTTAAAAAAATGGATAAATGTCTCTACAATGCTCAGGGTAAGAGTTTACTATATTCTATTTGTTATTCTGTATTGAGAATCCTTTGAGAATTATGATAGCCTATTGTAGTCCCCAGGAATCCTGCAGTACAAGGTGCAGATAGAAAATATACTCTATTTAATGTGCCTTTAATAGCTGTCACTTAAAAAAATCTCAGAAATCACATTAGCTTTCCCCCCTCATAATTAACTAATTTATTTGAAATTAATGTTCCTTACAAACATGGGTTAATGATCTCATAGCACTTCTAAGCCTTGTTAATATCTGCAGCCCTGCAGCAGCATCTGCATAAAATAGTACAGATATTAGTCAACTTTCCATTGTGAGGGTGAATGGGGTAGAAGTGGTTTTGATATAAATATTCCTACCCTGTGGTACTATGGGCAGCCAATAAATTGAATAAAATACAGTTGAACAATAATGGGACTAAATGTCACATTTCTGTGATTCATGGCATTTCATCCAAGGTTGTATTACTGTTGATAATAATACAACAAATAATACAAGATTTTGAAAGGCTGGAATGTGTTGAATCAGGTCTTTTTGTCCTGTTTATCAAGGTCAACGTTTGGAAATTGGTATTCCAGCCCATTTTCCAAAATGCATATTTAGGTAGCAGCAGTTTGTACTTTCCACTGAAATTTTGGGCTCTGACTGCCCCAGTCCTCTGTGGACCTCCATGGCTAAAGAATGCAGTGCTTGGAGAAGTTGGAAGTGATGTGACAGGCTGTTTTTGACCCTGTCCCATTTGTTCTGTATGCCAAAGAGTTAGTATAAATTAAATAGTAAAAGGTTCATGTTCTTAAATATTATGTGTCTCCAATACATCTATTGTTTCTGGTATCAAGATAACTACACTCAGGAAACTTATACTACAGTCTTGAAGATTTACTTATTTATTATTTGCCAAGATTTGTTTGCTGTCCATTCTCACAATTCTGGGAAGCTTGCAGGAAATACAATAAACTATTAATAAATAGTCATAAAACCTATAATTACTGTTAATAAAAATATTTAATGCAAAATAAAACCTGCTGCACTACCAGGTACATTTTAATGACCTCCAAAGGATCATTACCCTCATTTTGCAAAATACCAAAACAAACATCTGATCTCAGAAATGGGGCAGTTACAGAGAGAGGGGGCTTTTACTGAATCTAGGAGAGTAATATGATTGAGCATTAACTTCTTCAGGAAAATGCTAACCCCATCAAGTGTTATAGATGTTATAGACCAGGGGTCTTCAAACTTGGCCCTTTTATGACTTGTGGACTTCAACTCCCAGAATTCCTCAGCCAGGCATGCTGGCTGAGGAATTCTGGGAGTTGAAGTCCACAAGTCATAAAAGGGCCAAGTTTGAAGACCCCTGTTATAGACCTTTGGGGATCTCCATCCTAAATTCATGCCCAAAGCCCTCTGTTGTTCAAGTCCTATGGTTTTTCTAAGAGGTTAGAGATTGGATTATAATTCTCTAGGCTGGATCCAGGCCTAGCTTTTTGAGGGGGAAGCATGCCCTGCCTCTTGTAAGGTTGGCAGTATTAACCTCAACAAGGATGAAGTGATCCACCTCCTGCATCTATGCAATCACTGCCTCTCTCCATGTTTGTACTAGCCAGGAGGGACCACATTACAGATGACTGTGCTCAGTCTAGAACAGGGGTAGGCAACTATGCTGACTCAGGAATTCTGGGAGTTGAAGTCCATGAGTCATAAAAGAGCCGAGGTTGCCTACCCCTGGTCTAGAACAATATTATCTCATGAGAGGCCTCCTTACACACACACACACACACACACACACACACACTCTAGTGTCCACCTCAGAGTGAATGAATCATTTATACTGCTTGGAGCTTCTCACACATCTTTTATGTTTACAAAATCCTATGCATTTTGTGAAAATATGCCCAATATCCATTTCAATAATCAAATGGATTGCAATTCTGTAGTCTAAAAAAGGAAAAGGGACCAAGTGCAGGAGTACTGTATTAAAAGCCAGGCAGGACCAGTGAAATAAAAAAAAATTAGGAATCATCTTTAAATCACAAAAGCTGATATTAGTAAAAAAAAATGTCTGAGGTTTTAACGATCAGAAAATGAAAATATTGGCTTGCACGGTGGTTTACAAAAAAAAACATTCAAAGAATGCATTAGGGGGAGGGAACTCTTCCGAGAGGGCCACAGCAGCCCATTGGAAGAAAAAAGGACACCCACCCACCCATGATACACTGCAGTACGGTATTGTTCATAAAGGCACCCGGAAAATCCCTCCGTACCTGAAAGAGTCCAGGTATTACAATGGCCTCTCTTCCTTCCAAAACATACCAGTACCGCTCCATTGTTCTTCCCTTAGGCCAGGGGTAGGCAACCTCGGCTCTTTTATGACTCAGGGACTTCAACTCCCAGAATTCCTGCTGACTCAATGAAGGCAGAAAGGGCACTAAAATGGTTCACGGATGTACCGGGGAACCTTCTCCCCATTCCGTTCCCGCAGACGAAATATGCTTGGGAAGAAGCAGGGACAAAGCACCAAACACACACACCCACACACCCACACCTCCCGTTTCAAGCTTCAGCAGCCTCTGGCGCATCCCGACGTTTTACAACACTGTTCGGAAAGAACCCAGACGGTGGGAGGAGGCGGATTCTCCACCCGAGGAAGGAACATTTCCCTCCGGACACAAAAAGCGCGCGCAGCATTCCCCGCCGCCTCGCTGAGGGGAATGCCCCTTTCAGCCAGCGGCGGGTCTAGCTCTCCAATTGCGTCGGCGCGCCCTTAAGAGATTACGACTGCTTTACCGGGTACGCTTTGTGAAAGCAACCCCTTCCTTTCGCCTCAGAGGCCAGCGAGATGCAATCTTTCAGGCGTGAAGGGGAGGAGGGAGGGAGGGAATGAGAAGAAGGTCCCTTCTCTCAAATGGTAACCATTACCATCCTCCCGTGACACTTTCGCCCATGCGCAGAAGAGTTCCACAGGCGACTTGCCATTAACGCCCCCCCCACAAAGGAGCAATGGAAAAAGCCCATCTCCCCGCCAGGTCCTTCACTCAGCTCGTGGCAAGATTTCCTATTGGGTGTTGCGATGATTTATGTTCCCGGCGAGGAGCTGAAGGGGGGGGAGGGGACATGGTTAAAGATGTGGGTGGGTTGGACCGCTTTTAAAGGCAACGATCTGGAATGTCGATTAAAATGCTTGTGGCATCAGTAAGCCGGCACACAGAATAGTCCTTTCAATTTCAGAATTCGTCGTAAGTTTGTTTATTAGTGTCAGAAGCATCACAATTAAAATAAGGCATACTACATGACATCAAATTTAAAATATACAATACAAGATTAAAATATGTTCAAATTATACAGAGAAACTATCCCCAGAAACTAGCAACGTCAATCACGTTCCCGTTGTGCTGCCCTGAGTCCTCAAATGTTCACCGATCAGGGCACAAAGGGCAGGTATGTAGTTGTCCACGTGTGAAAAACTAATCGTGTGCACCCCCGTGAAGCCGCTAAGAGGCCATAGTGACAACGAAGGCGCCAAAAAAACCCCCCGAAAATATAGCCAGACGTACCAACAGGCTGAAAAATAGCTTTTATCCGTGGGCTGTTAGGCTTTTAAATGGGACATAATCTTATTGTCAGAATCCATTTATATCACATTTCATAAATGTATAGGTAGAACAATGTGCTTATTCTGGGGATCTGCCATCTCTCCGAGGGGGAGGGGGAGAGGATGGTTACTTAAGGTGATCTTCAAACAACAGGGAACATTTGAACTGGGAGAGGGAGGGGGAGAGACAGGTCTGGATTGCATCTTCATTTACAACTGAAAAAGGAAAGCAATAACCATAAAACCAAGGAGAGTTCCCTTTCCCATGGAAGGGCCTGACACCTAAGCAAATGATGAGAGCCTGACCAAATGGATGAGGGGAGGGGCTGAAATGGGAATGCTTTATATAGGATTGAAATGTAACTTTGTTAGATTCCGTCTTGTATTGCCACAATCGATTCCATCCTAGTAAACATTTTCCTTTTGGACTAAACTTGCATCCAAGAGTTCTTATTTCCTAAGATGTGGATTGAGGTGGGTCCTGACACTTATGCAGAATTGACTTGGGAGACCGGTGTGTGGTGTAGTTGGTTCACTTGGTGTGGTAGGATGGAGGGTTTGTTGTCACTGTGTGTTGGGGGGAGAGAGCACGGGGGGGGGGGGAGGCTCAGTTAATCTCAATGTACACATGTTGTACTTTGAGAATAAAGGTTTATATATAAAACCTCTCAACGGCAGGCATGTAACAAAAATCGGCATGTGAGCTGCACGCGCTATGCACACAAATTGCAATCAACCACGTTGGTTACGAGAGCTTTCCAACTATCGGAAGAATGTCTGCGCATGACCTTGTCCATCCCCAATAGCGGGATTAGCGCCAGTACGATTCGTAAGATTTATATCCACCCTCCCTTAAAGAAAAGCAGCTTCACTACTCATGTCTTCCATACACTGGAAGTACAAAAGTAGGCAGAATCTGGGCAAAATTCCTGTTCATAACAGCTCTGAAATAACAGCATTTACTCCGGTTCCTTTAACAGTAGAGCTAAACGATTCACTAGCCCCCCCCCCCCATTCTCAAGTCTCAGGAAGTGGAATTTATTGCAGGTTTAAACAGCCAGGCCCTGGGAACGGATGGGACATTTGTTGGCAGTGGGAAGAACGCCCGACTCCATCCACCTGGTCTACAGGAGAGGCCGGCTCTTCTCTTGGTTCACTAGCTCAAATTAAGGGGCGGGACCTGCCCTACGCCCACATTTTAGGTAAAGGTAAAGGTTCCCCTGCACATGTGTGCTAGTCGTTTCCAACTCTAGGGGCCCATTCTCATCCGTTTCAAAGCCGAAGAGCCAGCGCTTGTCCGAGGATGTCTCCGTGGTCATGTGGCCGGCATGACTAGACGCCAAAGGCGCACGGAACGCTGTTACCTTCCCACCGTAGTGGTCCCTATTTTTCTACTTGCATTTTTACGTGCTTTCGAACTGCTAGGTTGGCAGAAGCTGGGACGAGTAACAGGCGCTCACTCTGTTATGCGGCACTCGGGATTCGACCTGCCAAACTGCCTACCTTCTGATTGACAAGCTCAGCGTCCTAACCCACTGAGCCACCGCGTCCCTTTACGCCCACGTTTTACCAGGCTGCAAAAGTCCAAATGGCCAGAAAATGCTAATGAAGGGTTAGTTGACCCTGTTTCTGCCATCTACCGGTACTTGTCGGCTGGGTTTTTCCAGACCAGGTCTGAAATGCCATAAGGTCTCTTGCTCGAGCAAGCAGTTGGACTAGAAGACCTGTAAGTCCCTTCCAACTCTATTATTCTATGTTCAAGGATTTTGTGCCACAAAAGAAATGTGAAAGCCAACCTGGGTTCAAATTCTGAACGAAAGTTTTTAAGACTAATAATTCTTCTTTGCATACCTGTCAACCTGCTTGCAAGGCTCGGCTGATATGAAGAAATACAAGTGACAAGTGTTTGGGGTGCTGATCACTTTTTTTACTGTTTTGGAATGATTACAGGCATAGACAAGCCATGAGTCACGATCAGAAGACAGATCATGAATCCTGCCACATTTACAGTGATCCAGGGCTGGTTGGTCAGTTCCCAAACCATCACATGCTAGTGACGGCAATCTGGCTGGAGTGGGTTTCAAACCAGAAAAAAATACATTATTTAGATTCTCAGAGAAGATGTGGTTTTGCCTTCTCTTGCTTAAGAGTCATATGGTGCACAATGCTATATTGATCTTTGTTTTTCTGTTAAAAGACACAGCTGCATCCTAGCGTCAGTAATGTGAAGCTTAGCCTCAGATGAAGAAAAAATTAGCAGACAGAATGTTGGACTTTACACATCCCATCCTATATAGCAAATAGTTGTGACTTTTCCCACAGTTGGTCATATTTAAAGTTTACCCAGAGAAAGCCTCCAGTTACTATCCCTAGATTGGTGGGTGAAAGAGCTCTGTGAAAAACAGACACAGTTTCTAGTCTCGTGTTAAAAGCATATAGGGCAGGGGTCTTCAAACGTGGCCCTTTTATGACTTGTGGACTTCAACTCCAAGAATTCCTCAGCCAGGCATGCTGGCTGAGGAATTCTGGGAGTTGAAGCCCACAAGTCATAAAAGGGCCAAGTTTGAAGACTCCTGATATAGGGGAAGCAGCTTGATTTCCTTCTGACTCGGACAAGAAGAAAACATGGCAGAGCAGTTGTGGATAGGTAGGATATTGTGAGAACAAATTAAGTAATGTTTTTAACATTTTCTTTTCCAAACTAAGCAACAAAGTGACTCCAGATGAGCATTTGCAAACAGTGACTGCCTGCCTAGTGATGTCCTATCTTAGGTAGCTGTTGACAAAGAAGAGTCTTTTTAAGTTGGCTCTCATGTTTAATCACTTCTTGTTTAATCAATGTATAAAATACAAATAAAAATAAAAATAGGAAATTAAGGAAAGGAGGGACGCAGTGGCTCAGTGGGTTAGGACGCTGAGCTTGTCGATCAGAAGGTCGGCAGTTTGGCGGGTCGAGTCCCGAGTGCTGCGTAACAGAGTGAGCGCCTGTTACTCGTCCCAGCTTCTGCCAACCTAGCAGTTCGAAAGCACGTAAAAATGCAAGTAGAAAAATAGGGACCACTACGGTGGGAAGGTAACAGCGTTCCGTGCGCCTTTGGCGTCTAGTCATGCCGGCCACATGACCACGGAGATGTCTTTGGACAAGCGCTGGCTCTTCGGCTTTGAAACGGAGATGAGCACCGGCCCCTAGAGTTGGAAACGACTAGCACGCATGTGCGGGGGAACCTTTACCTTTACCTAAGGAAAGGAAAAAGAGGGGGAAAGAAAATAGGTACAAGGGAGGAAAGGGGGAAAAAGCGTTTTCCGACTCTAGCACTGTCAGAACCCATTTCTTTGGGGGGAGGGGCTTTTTTTTCTTTCTATGGGTTCTGCCACACTCCTGGTGGGAGGGGGAGGCTTTTGCGGAATTATATGTGTATTGTCCTTTCGCTTAGCTACTACAGTGTATCCTCTCCACTTCCTCTATCTGCTTGCTCTTTGAACTATTCTCCCCTTGATGCCAACCTGGGGTGAGAAAGGAATGTGCCTCTGGCCATCTGGCTTATCTCTCACTGAGAAAGAGAAGGTGCGAAGACCCAGTGTTTTCACAGCCTTGGGAACCGAGTCTTATCAGCCTCATTCCCACAGCGGACTTAACACCTGGGTATTGGCCCGTTTGAACTGACTGGATGAACTATTGGGGTGGGGTCTGCTTTTTGCTCCTTTATCCTATTGATTTGAGCGGGAGACCCTTAGCTCCTGCCTGCTATGCCTGCTGTCAACTTCTAATAAAAGTTTCTTTGGGGATGAATTTTTTTCCAAGAGTTCTGCTTTCTTGGGAAGAGGTTTTGAAGCAGGTCCTTACAAGCACACTACAAGATAACATTACAGCCAGAGCTTCACTTTTATACATTAGTAGATAATTAGCCATTTCTATAACATCAAATCTAATTGGCAAAACCAAAGGTTCATTTTTTTTATCATAAGCATTCAGAAATAATATTCAAATATTAAATATATTTAATATTTAAATATAATTAAATATATTCTTTGAATAAAACAATCAATTTTAACCATTTCTGCTTTATCTTCCTTGCTGTGGAAATATGTATTTCTATTTTGCACTTTATAATCTTTACAAACTATTACTATTTATATTACTATTTATTACTATTTATATTAACAAAATTCACTGTATTCTTTCAGATTCTTTAACCTTAAAGGGAAAATACTTTTTTTCATCCGTTTTAAATCATTAAACTTTTCTTTAAAAGCATTTCTAAAATCAAAACTTTCTAATACATCTTTTTTAAACTTCCTCTTAACATGCATACTTCAAAGTTCACTATTAAAATTTAGATCACTCCCTCCAAGTTATCCTCATAGAATAATTTTTCTTCTTGTATACATCCTTTTTAAACCTCTAAACTTTTCTTTAAACTAATGCATCTTTTTCTTTAACTTTATCTTAATATAGATACTCTCAAATACACTTTCAATAATATTTTACAAGCTCTAGGAATTACTTAAGCATTATATATAAAGAAAGAATACATTTTCAAACCTTAGATTAAGACTTCAATTACAAATATCAAACGATAAAAATCCAATTGACTCATTAAGTTCAAATCACTCCTTTCAGCTTGTCTTCATGGAATAAAATCTTTTTCTTCCCTGGAATGTTTGTCAAGTAGTTATAAGCTTTCTCTTTCTCAACTTTGTTAATGTCCATGAAGAAAAAGTCCCAAACTGGTCCTTTTAAAAGTCGCAGATTTTCTTGGAGCTCTTCTTTCAATTGTGTTGGGAGATTTATATTTAAATCATCATAATGTCAGGTTTATGTTCCAGACCTACAATTGATTCCTCTGCATTGTCAGCTAGTGGTGAAATTGCCTTGGTGGTTTGATAACATTCTACACATATTTGTATCTCTGTAGTAGTTTGAGAAGTTTTTTTAACATCCTTGGAGCATAGCTGATTTATGAACTGATAATTTTTATTTAAAGATTCTTTTCAAATATAGTTCTAATAATTTGCTCCTCCATCTTCTTAACTCCCTCTTTAGTCAAAGAGTAGCTTTTTTGTAAATCACTTAAGAATTGCTGTCTGACTTCCGGTTTTTGCGCCGTAACATACAGCTGTGGGATTGCGGATTTCCCCACCCCACAGCTGATTTTGTCCTGCCAGGGGACCCTAAATGGGTCTGAAGTCGTCCCAGAGAGGTGACAAAGAAAGAGAGGTGTCCCAATGATCACAGAATGACGGCAGTCATTTCATTCGATCTACGGGAAGCCCTCTAACCCAACAGGAGAAAGGCTAGCTTGCATACCAGCGTCTAGCCCAAGCTATTTGCAGCCGAAGTCCAAGAGCACAAACCAGAACTTTGGTGAACAGCGTGCTTGGAACTGGTGAGAGTATCAATCTTCTCTCCTCTACTCTGTAACTAAGTCCTTGGAAAGATACCCAAAGTAAGAAAATGTCTAAAAGTGAAGGGAGAGGACTACACTTCCACTCTCCCATAGATGGAAACAGTGAATTAACCTTTAAAGGGGAAAGAAATATATTGAAATCAAATTTAAAATACTACAGTCTGGATAAATCTAGAAATAAAAAAAACTGCTAAGACTATACTTTAAAGGGCTTTGATGAATATAAAAAGATTTTTTTTTCTGAAAAAGCTGTAAAACAGCTACTGACACCTAGTGGAAAACTAGAACATAGAACGTTAACAACACTAGCTCAGAAATTGGCAAGACGCCCAGAAAGAAAAAATAATCTGTTCTCTTGAATTTTAATAACCATCAGAAGACAGCTGGTGGTAACAAAGAAAGAATACATACTGGGCCCGCCATAAGATTAAAAAGTATCTGGAGGAAAAGAAATACTCTGACTGTTGTCTAAACTCAAGAATTATTTACAGAAAAAGAAAAACTTTGACTCTGGGCTAATCTTTTAGGGGAGAATCTACAGGAAGGACTCATGGCTAAATAAATTGAATTGCAATTTTGACTAGTTGACAACTGACCCCTGATTAAAAGAACTGTTATAAAATACTGATTTTACTGATGCCTTGACAATTGGAAATACAGTTGATTATAAAAAAACTATATATAAAAATAAGAACTATACAAAATTGGGCTGTTTGAATTCTGAGTTTGACTGGTTTGATAAGGCTAATTATAGAGACTATGGCACTGATGAAGGACTATTTGAAAGGGGGAGACAAAATGGATATTGCATATTTATCAAAAAATGACAGAAAATCACATTTAATACTTACTCCTGAAGGACCTAGCCTGGAATATCAAAGCCCTCCAGAGCCAACATTTCAAGACAAGCTAAATACTTTCCAGGAGGAAATGTATGTAATGCTACAACAGATGCAAACGACAATAGATTCAAACCATGAGGAGATCAGAAATAACTTTGACGACATAAATGATCACATCTCTAATCTAAACCCACAATCAAAAAACACTCAGAAAATGATGGTAAAGAATGAACAAACAAATCAGATAAAAGAACATAAACTAGAAGAAAATGACTTAATCGGTGAAGCTACAAATGAAGAGAATTATAATTTAATACAAATAGGAAACAATTTACAAGATTTTGACATAACAATAAAAGTGGAAAAGATATTCATCAGCCCATCAAAATAAACCTGAGGATAAGAAAGAAGATTTAACAAAATGGACTATAGAAATGCCAGGAGAACCATTAGAGTTTGGGAGACAAAAATCATATATTTTACGCACCCAGTCTCTCTACTCCCAACGATACTTACAAAAATACAAGAACTTCCTGGCAAGCGGAATATATCAACTGGGAAAGATACTTGGCAAAATAAGAAGGCCAGAGATAGATTCAAGAGATTTGACTCGCCCTACCAGATGGAGTATTACATGACCAAACACTTGTTTGAATATGGTTAAAAGAACAGATAACTTTGGATATAAAGGGGACCTACAATAAGAGGGATAAGTAATATAGTATTCTTCATAATACATAACATGTAAAAATATTGGGATGATTTATGTGAATAAAAAGTTTGAAATTTAAAGGTAAATTAGGCTGAAGAGAATCAGGACTAAGGAATGACTGTGTCAGGACCCACTTCAAAACCTCATCCTAAGAAAGCAGGACTCTTGGAACAGTTTCTTTCCAAAAGGAACTTTTATTAGGAGAAGCTGAGAGCAGGCATAATAGGCAGGATCTGAGGGTATGCCACCCAGATCAATAGGTTAAAGGTGTCTCAAGCAAACCACACCCCAATAGTTCATCTGGTCAGTTTGAATGGACCAATCCTCAGGTGTTAAGTCCGCTGTGGGAAAGGAGCTGATAACGGGGTCCATTCCCATGCTTGTGAAGATGTTGTTGGGTCTTCTCACCTTCCCTTCTGCAGCGAGAGATAAGCCAGATGGCCAGAGGCACATTCCTTTCTCACCCCAAGGTAACATCAAGGGAGACACAGTTCAAAGAACAAGTATGAAGAAATAGCATGAAGGATACATTATAGCGAAGCAGAGAACATATCACAGAGCCTTCCCCCCCTCCCCCTCAGAGGAATGGCAGAACCCTCAGTAAGATATAGAAAGAAATGAAATAGATTCCGCACTCCAGGAAAAAATGGGTTCTGACAGACTGAAATACTAAGGGGAAATTAAGCTTAAATAAGAACTTTGAAAATAAGATTTATAGTGATTTAGCAAATTAAATTTTACAAATATAAGTGAAATATAAACTGATCAGAGAAGATGTTATAAGTAGATGTCATAAGATAAACAGTATAGTATTTTTATAACGCATGAAATATGAAAGCATTGGGATGGTGTATCCAAATGGAAAATCTGGATATTTAGATGATTAATATTGAGCAAATTATGACTGATAAAAATTGTTTGAGTATTAAGGGGAAATTAAGCTTAAATAAGAACTATGAGAATAGGATATATGGTGAACTAATAAGATGATTTTTAGAAAAATAACAAGTTGATAAGAAAAAATGTAGCTCATATAAAATGACTACAAGCAATACTGATATTACATGAAAAAGAGGGAAAAAAAGAAAAGAAAACTTATTCAAATGCTAAGTGAAACTTTTTAGTCCCATATTTGTTCTGGATATAATCAATCCACTTTTTCCACTCCATAATATAACGTTCTTGCGAATGATCCTTCAAATGAGCCGAAATCTTTGCCATTTCCGCCAGGTCAGAAACTTTAAGAGTCCATTCTTCTATAGTCGGCAGTTCCTCCTTCTTCCAATATTGACCTATTAAGAGTCTTGCTGCTGTGATTAAATTCAACATCAACTTAATGTCCACAACAGTAGCGTCTGTAATTATACCCAATAAAAACAATTGCGGACAAAACTTTATCCTTTGCTTGAAGATCTTCTGCATATTCCACCAAATTTTTATCCAAAAAGCCTTAACCTTTTTGCAGGTCCACCATATATGAAAATACGTTGCATCTTCGCCACCACATCTCCAACATTTAGGTTGATAATTCGGATACATACTTGCAAGCTTTTTAGGATCTAAATGCCATCTATAAAACATTTTATAAAAGTTCTCTCTTAGGTTTTGGGCTTGCGTAAATTTTACGTTCCTCACCCAGATCTTTTCCCACGTGTCCATTGTAATAACTTCTTGAATATTCTGAGCCCATTTTATCATACAGTCTTTAACAAGTTCTGTTTCTGAGTCAATATCTATCAATGCAAGATAAATCCGTTTGATATGTGCTGGACCCTGGTTTCTAATTTGCTTTATCAAATTTTCATCAATCATTGAGAAACCAATTTTCTGATCTTCTTTCCACCTGGCACGTAATTGACTATATTGAAACCAAGTTTGAACGATCTTCTCATCTCGCAAGAGATTGTACGGCTTCAAACACCAGATGTTCCTTTCTAAGCTTAAGATCTCCTTATACGTAGTCACATCATGTTTGAAGCCAACATTTATGTTTTCTATTGCATGTTTCGGGATTGCCCACAACGGCATCTTGTAGTCTAACTTATGTCTATACTTCTTCCAGACTCTCAACAATGCCTGTCTTAAAATATGCACTTTAAACACATTGTCTACCTTCTTATCATACAACAAATATGCATGCCAGCCAAATAACAAGTTGTGGCCCTCAAGATTTAATAATCTCCCTTGTGTCAAATTAATCCAGTCACTTATTCCTGACAACGCAGCAGCTTCATAATATAATTTAAGATTAGGCATTTTAAGACCACCTCTTTCACGAGTATCCTGCATAATCTTAAGTTTAATTCCGTATTTTTATCAATAATATCTCCAATGTTAAAACAAATAATAGAGGTGATAACGGACACCCTTGTCTTGTGCCCTTCTCAATATTGCATACTTCAGTCAGGCTATTATTTACTATTATTCGGGCAGTTTGTTTTTGATATAATGCCCTAATTGGTTGTAAAAATTTATCCCCAAAATTCATTTTATCTAAAACTTTCATCAGAAATTGCCAATCCAATTGATCAAAAGCTTTTTCAGCATCTAGAAAGATTAGCGCCGCAGGGATCTGGTTGTTCCTTTCCAAAAACTCCACCACATCAACTATATGCCTCACATTATTTTTCATTTGTCTACCACTAATAAACCCAGTTTGATCCCCATGAATCATCTGTTGCAAAACCCTCATCAATCTATTAGCTAACACCTTAGCAAATATCTTGTAGTCTGTATTTAAAAGTGATATTGGTCTGTAGTTTCTTACTTGGGTGACATCCTGATCTTCCTTCGGAATCAAAGAAATAAAAGCAGTTCTCCAAGACGGAGGCACCCTTCCTCCCCTCTGAATTGTCTGAAACAATTCCCTTAATGGCTTTATCAGCACCAATTGTAAATTTTTGTAATAGACCGCAGTCATTCCGTCCGTGCCTGGCGCTTTGTCCACCTTCAATTGCTTAATTGCTAAAAAAAATTCTTCTTCTGTTATCAATTGATTAATCTCTTCCTTTTTTTCTTGTGTAAGAACCGGGATGCTAGCATTCTTCAAATATACATCAATATCTGTTTCATTAATCTTCTCCTTAACATATAATTTGGAATAAAAATCCACAAAGGCTTCCTTGATAAGATCCTGTTGAAACACAACCTTCCCTTTGTGTTCAATTTTATCTATGTTAGAAGCCCTTTGTTTTTTCCTTAACCTGTAGGCTAACCACCTACCTGGTTTATTGGCATTGCAAAAAGTATTATGCCTAGCAAACCGTAAGTTAGTTGCCACCTGATCAGCCATCAACTTATCAAATTGTCCTCTTAACAAGTTAATAACCTCCTTAATCTTCGCATCCGATGGATTCAAAATTAGGGCCTTTTCTTTTTCCCTAATTTCATTCTCCAATTCTTTCCTCCTAACTTCCAAATTACGTCTGTATTTATTATTCATATATATTAACACCCCTCTCATATAGGCTTTGCTAGCATCCCAAACCATGTCCATAGAAGTATCCTTGTTCATATTAATTTCAAAAAAATCCTTCATCTGCTTTTTGCATTCTTCCACATTTCTCTGATTTCTAAACAAATTCTCATTTACGCGCCAGGAGTGCCTATCTCTATTGTCCTTGTTGATCTCTAACCAGACTGGACTATGGTCAGATATAGTTCTTGCACAAATCTTTATCTTCTTAGTCCTAGAAAAAAAATCATTAGTCAGTAATATAAAATCAATCCTAGAAAAAGATTGATGTCTATCAGAAAAAAAAGTATAATCCTTTTCGTGTAAGTGTGTATCTCGCCAAATGTCTCGCAATTCCAGATCATCCTTCATTTCAAAAAAAGATTTAGGCAATCTAGCATGACTCGGGGCACGCTTAAAAAAACCAGATTTGTCCAACTGTACATCCAGGACACCATTCCAATCTCCCATAAAAATAAAAGATTTATAATCCAACTGGGTAACCTTTGTATGTAGTAAACTAAAAAAATCAGTTTGTTGTTGATTAGGAGCATACAGTCCAACTAGAAGCGTTTTTTTGCCTTCTAACAGCAAATCTATCATAACATATCTTCCTTGTTTATCTACTTCAATTAGTTCCGCTGTCAGAGTATTCTTGACATAAATAACCACTCCATTTTTCTTATTCATTGCAGAAGCAATAAATTGCGTGCCCAACCTTGAGTTCAACAAATACTTTTGGTCCATAACTCTAATATGCGTTTCTTGCAAGCAGATAACATCAGTCTTAAATTGTTTTAAATATTGAAAAGCTTTCTTTCTCTTCTGTGGTGAATTTAATCCATTAACATTCCAAGTTAAGAACTTAGTCGCCATTGGACTTCCGGTGGCGACGCGGCGCCGAAGACAGCCGTCTCCGGGCTGTCCGCTCCGCAGCTGTGTTTATCCACCTAAAACAGCGCCGATCAGCTGTTTAGGTGGATTCGAAGCCCCCTCCTCGGGAGAAGAGGAGGGGGTGAGGCCCCAGGTAGGGGTTGAGCTCTCCGGGGCCGCCTGAGCTGAAAGCTTGGGCGGCTGAAGGATTGAGCCCCCCCGAAGCCTGGGTAGCTCCGAGCTGCGCAGCGTCTCTGCTCCGTGATTTTTGGAGCAGAGCCAGGCGCTAGCAACCACCCCTGCCAGAAGGAAAGACTTTCAAGTAACAAGGTGCAGGCAGAGCAGTGCAAGAGGCCAAGGTGAAGTGGACTTTTATTTTTACTCCCTAGCTCAGTGGATTTTATAGTTTTAAAGTGAAAGTGCGCAACAAGTGAAAGTGGGAAAGATGGCGGCTAAATCTTCCTCTAAAGTTCTTCGGAGTGCGGGAACTTCCCCGGTGCAACAGACTTCGTTACAAGCTCTGCTTCCTCCTGCACCTCCTCTGGCATTGACGCTTAAGGACTTACAAGATGCCTTTGCAAAGCAGTCCCAGGTAATGTCAGATATGATGGATGATAAGATGGCAAAGCTGGAGGAGAAATTGGAGAAATTGGAGGAGAGGATGGAAGAGAAGTTTAGTGCAATGAGGGTAGACATTTTGTCTATAATTGAAAGCGTGGCTGAATGTGTGCAACATTTGGATGCAAAAGTGGAGGATCTTAGTCAAAAGAATTCTATATTAGAAGTAAAGGTACTGGAAAATGAAAATATAAGGGATAAAATGGACGGAGAATTGAGTCTTGTCCAGTACCATCAGATGCAGTATGCTATTAGAATCAGGGGCCTAAAAGAGAATCCTAAAGAAGACTTAAAGCAGCTGATTTCTGAGGCTTTGGAAGCAGTACTGGGCCAGCCAGCATCTGAAATAGAGGGAAGTATGGATAAAATCTTTCGTGTAAATTCATGGATTGCAAGACAGAGGAAGTTACCTAGAGATGTGGTGGTCTATTTTACAAAGAGAGCAACTAGAGATGAAGTTATTCAAGCTGCTTATGATACTAAATTTGTGGTTGCTGAGCAAGAAGTCCTGGTTCTAAAAGAGATTCCTCCAAAGATTTTAAGGAGAAGGAAAGATTTTGCATTTCTTGCACAGGAACTTAAGAAATGTGACATCAAGTTTAGATGGGAGATTCCAGTCGGAATGGTGGTGATGCATGAAGGTAAAAGACATCGTCTGGTTACTGTGACTCAGGCACGTGATTTTTACAGCAATGTTTTAAAAGCAACCCCTCTATCACTCTTGGAAGCTGCAAAGGGATTTGGAGAGGGAAAACCTCAAGAGGCTGAAGGTGGACAATGGTGCTGGAGGGGATCAAACTACAGCTTCATCGGCTGCTGTCGGAGAGCAGAGGTTGACGCGTGCCGCCTTAAGACGAGCAAGACAAGTACAAGAGCAAGATCAGCAGAAAGTTATGGAACTTCCAAAGCGTACTTACAGTGAAGCTGTGGGAGGGGCGCGGCCCAAGGAAATTACAGGGGCCATTGAAGATGTGCTCCAAAAGCTTCGGGACGCCAAGCATGGCGACTAAATTTCTAACCTGGAATGTCAATGGATTAAACTCACCACAGAAGAGAAAGAAAGTTTTTCAATATTTAAAACAATTTAAGACTGACGTTATTTGTTTGCAAGAAACGCATATTAGGGTTATGGACCAAAAGTATTTATCGAACTCAAGGTTGGGTACACAATTTGTTGCCTCTGCGATGAACAAGAAAAATGGAGTGGTTGTCTACGTTAAAAGTACTCTAACAGCGGAACTAATTGAAGTAGATAAGCAAGGAAGATATGTCATGATAGATTTGCTGTTAGAAGGTAAAAAAACGCTTCTAATTGGACTGTATGCTCCTAATCAACAACAAGCTGATTTTTTTAGTTTACTCCACACAAAGGTTACCCAATTGGATTATAAATCGTTTATTTTTATGGGGGACTGGAATGGTGTTTTAGACGTACAGATGGACAAGGCTGGTTCTTTTAAGCGTGTTCCGAGCCATGCAAGATTGCCTAAATCTTTTTTTAAAATGAAGGACGATTTGGAGCTGCGAGATATTTGGCGTGACACACATTTACACGAAAAGGATTATACTTTTTTCTCTGATAGACATCAATCTTTTTCCAGGATTGATTTTATTTTGCTGACTAATGACTTTTTTGCTAGGATTAAGAAGGTAAAGATTTGTGCAAGAACTATTTCTGACCATAGCCCAGTCTGGTTAGAGATCAATAAGGACAATAGGGATAGGCGCTCATGGCGCGTAAATGAGAATTTGTTTAGAAATCAGAGAAATGTTGAAGAATGCAAACGGCAGATGAAGGATTTCTTTGAAATTAATATGAATAAGGATACCTCTATGGACATGGTTTGGGATGCTAGCAAGGCTTATATGAGAGGGGTGTTGATATATATGAATAATAAATGCAGACGTACTTTGGAAGTTAGAAGGAAAGAACTGGAGAATGAAATTAGGGAAAAAGAAAAGGCCCTAATTTTGAACCCATTGGATGTGAAGATTAAGGAGGTTATTAATCTACTAAGAGGACAATTTGATAAGTTGATGGCTGATCAAGTGGCAACCAATTTACGGTTTGCTAGGCATAATACTTTTTGCAATGCTAATAAGCCAGGCAGATGGCTAGCTTACAGACTAAGGAAAAAGCAAAGGGCTTCTAATATAGATAAAATTGAACATAAGGGAAAGGTTGTGTTTCAACAGGATCTTATTAAGGAAGCCTTTGTGGATTTTTATTCTAAATTATATGCTAAGGAGAAGATTAATGAAAAAGACATTGATGTATATTTGGAGAATGCTAGCATCCCAGTTCTAACGCAAGCACAAAAGGAGGAGATTAATCAATTGATAACAGAAGAAGAAATTCTTATAGCAATTAAGGAACTGAAGGTGGATAAAGCGCCAGGCATGGATGGTTTGACTGCGGCTTACTACAAAAACTTACAATTGGAGTTGATAAAGCCGTTAAAGGAACTGTTTCAGACAATTCAGAGAGGGGGAAAGGTGCCTCCGTCTTGGAGAACTGCTTTTATTTCTTTGATTCCGAAGGAAGATCAAGATGTTACTCAAGTAAAAAACTATAGACCGATATCACTTTTAAATACAGATTACAAGATATTTGCCAAGGTGCTAGCTAACAGATTGATGGGGGTTCTGCAACAGGTGATTCATGGGGATCAAACTGGGTTTATTAGTGGTAGGCAAATGAAAAATAATGTGAGGCATATAGTTGATGTGATGGAGTTTTTGGAAAGGAACAACCAGATCCCTGTGGCGCTAATTTTTCTAGATGCTGAAAAAGCTTTTGATCAATTGAATTGGCAATTTTTGATGAAAGTTTTAGATAAAATGAATTTTGGGGATAAATGTTTGCAACCAATTAGGGCATTATATCAAAAACAAACTGCCCGAATAATAGTTAACAATAGTTTGACTGAAGTATGTAATATTGAGAAGGGCACAAGACAAGGGTGTCCGTTATCACCTTTATTATTTGTTTTAACATTGGAGTTATTATTGGTAAAAATACGGAATTCGGAAAGAATTAAGGGTATACAAATTAGAGATCAGGATTATAGACTGAGAGCGTTCGCAGATGATCTGGTTGTTACGGTGACCCAGCCAGAAAACTCTGTTGTGGACCTGATGGAGATAATAATGCAATATGGGAAGGTGTCTGGATTTAAAGTTAATGCACAAAAAACTAAAATTCTGGCCAAAAATATGACAGTATCGCAAAAGGCCCTTTTAGAAGGATTAACTGGATTTGAGATTGTTAAAAGGGTCAAATATTTGGGGGTGATTTTGTCACCCTCTAATACAAAGTTATATAAAAATAACTATGAAAAGTTATGGGGGAAATTCAAAAAGAAATGGAGAGCTGGGAAAAATTGCAATTGTCCTTGTTGGGAAGAATTGCAGCAGTGAAAATGAATGTCCTGCCTAAATTTTTATTTTTATTTCAAATGATACCGGTTCTTAAAAAAGATTCTAATTTGGAAGAATGGCAACGGGGTATCAATAAATTTGTTTGGGCAGGGAAAAGGCCACGAGTTAAACTTAAGATTATGCAGGATACTCGTGAAAGAGGTGGTCTTAAAATGCCTAATCTTAAATTATATTATGAAGCTGCTGCGTTATCAGGAATAAGTGACTGGATTAATTTGACACAAGAGAGATTATTAAATCTTGAGGGCCATGACTTGTTATTTGGCTGGCATGCATATTTGTTGTATGATAAGAAGGTAGATAATGTGTTTAAAGTGCATATTTTAAGACAGGCATTGTTGAGAGTTTGGAAGAAGTATAGACATAAGTTAGATTACAAGATACCGTTGTGGGCAATTCCAAAACACGCAATAGAAAACATAAATGTTGGTTTCAAACATGATGTGACTACGTATAAGGAGATTTTAAGCTTGGAAAGAAATGTCTGGTGTTTAAAGCCATACAACCTCTTGCGAGATGAGAAGATTGTTCAAACTTGGTTTCAATATACTCAGTTACGGGCCAGGTGGAAAGAAGATCAGAAAATTGGTTTTGCAATGACTGATGAAAATTTGATAAAGCAAATTAGAAATCAGGGTCCAGCACATATCAAACGGATATATCTTGCATTGATAGAAATTGATTCAGAAACAGAACTTGTTAAGGATTGTATGATAAAATGGGCCCAGAATATCCAAGAAGTTATTACAATGGACACGTGGGAAAAGATCTGGGTGAGGAACGTTAAATTTACACAAGCTCAAAACCTAAGAGAGAACTTCTATAAAATGTTTTATAGATGGCATTTAGATCCTAAAAAGCTTGCAAGTATGTATCCGAACTATCAGCCAAAATGTTGGAGGTGTGGTGGCGAAGATGCAACATATTTTCACATATGGTGGACCTGCAAAAAGGTTAAGGCTTTTTGGATAAAAATTTGGTGGAATATGCAGAAGATCTTCAAGCAAAGGATAAAGTTTTGCCCGCAATTGTTTTTGTTGAGCATAATTACAGATGCTACTGTTGTGGACACTAAGTTGATGTTGAACTTAATTACAGCAGCAAGACTCTTAATAGGTCAATATTGGAAGAAGGAGGATCTGCCGACTATAGAAGAATGGACTCTAAAGGTTTCTGACCTGGCGGAAATGGCAAAGATCTCGGCTTACTTGAAAGATCATTCGCAAGAACGTTATATTATGGAGTGGAAAAAATGGATTGATTATATCCAGAACAAATATGGGACTAAAAAGTTTCATTTAGCATTTGAATAAGTCTTCCTTTCTTTTTTCTTCTTTCTTTTTTTATATATAAGTAATATTAATATTGCTTGTAGTTATCCTATATGAGCTAGAGAGTGATAGATTTAAGAGTTTATTGTTGTTAGCATATGGAGGTTTATGATTGTTCTTTGTTTTTTATACCTTGTACTTAGCTCTGGGAAGTCGGGGGGGAGGGGGGAATGGTGGGGAGGGGTAGGGAGGGATAGGTAGGGGTGGGGGGAGGGGGGATTGTTAAAGACAAAATGTATTCTAAAACTTTTCAATAAAAAAAAAAGAACTTAGTCGCCATTCTTGGCATCCCAAAGCTTCTGGAGCACGTCTGCCAGGACCCCTTTAACTTCCTTAGGCCGCGCCCCTCCCACAGCTTCACTGTAAGTACGCTTTGGAAGTTCCATAACTTTCTGCTGATCTTGCTCTTGCTCTTGTCTCACTCGTCTTAAGGCGGCACGCGTCATCCTCTGCTCTCCAGCAGCTGCCAATGAAACTCCAGCACCATTCTCCTCTATCTGTATTCCTTCAGCATCTTGAGGCTTTCCCTCGCCATTTCCCTTTACAGATTCCAAAAGTGGTAGAGGGGTTGCTTTTAAAACTTTACTGTAAAAATCACGTGCCTGAGTCACTGTGACCAAACGATGTCTTTTACCTTCGTGCATCACCACCATGCCCACTGGAATCTCCCATCTAAACTTAATGTCGCATTTCTTAAGTTCCTGTGCCAAAAAGGCAAAATCTTTCCTTCTCCTTAAAATCTTTGGAGGAATCTCTTTTAAGACCAAAACTTCTTGCTCAGCAACCACAAACTTAGTATCATAAGCAACTTGGATAACTTCATCCCTAATTGCTCTCTTTGTAAAGTAAACCACCACATCTCTAGGTAACTTCCTCTGCCTTGCAATCCATGAGTTCACACGAAAGATTTTGTCTATACTTCCCTCAATTTCAGCTGCTGACTGACCCAGTACCGCTTCCAAAGCCTCGGAGACCAACTGCTTTAAATCTTCTTTAGGATTCTCTTTTAAGCCTCTGATTCTGATAGCAAACTCCATCTGATGGTACTGGACGAGGGTCAAGTCTCCATCCATTTTATCCCTTATATTTTCATTCTCTAATACTTTTGCTTCTAATATAGAATTCTTTTGACTAAGATCCTCCATTTTTTCATCCAAGCATTGCACACATACAGCCACACCTTCAATTGCAGGCAAGATGTCTGCCCTCATTGCTCTAAACTTCTCTTCCATCTTCTCCTCCAGTTTCTCCTCCAGCTTTTCCATCTTTTCATCCATCATATCTGACATTAATTGTGAATGCTTTTCGAAGGCATCCTGTAAATCCTTAAGCGTCAATGCCGGAGCAGGTGCAGGAGGAAGCAAAGCTTGCAACGAAGTCTGTTGCACTGGGGAAGCCCCCGCACTCCGGAGAACTTTGGAAGCTTTAGTCGCCATCTTCCCCCACTTTCACTTGCTGCGCACTTTCACTTTAAAGCCATAAAGTCCATTGAGCTAGAGAGTAAAAATAAAAGTCCACTTCACCTTGACCTCCTGTACCGCTCTGCCTGCGTCTTCATACTCAAAAGTCTTTCCTTCTGGCAGGGGTGGTTGCTAATGCTTGGCTCTGCTCCAAAAATCACAGAGCAGAGACGCTGCGCAGCCCAGAGCAAACCCAGGCTTCGGGGGGGCTCGATCCTTCAGCCGCCCAAACTTAAAGCTCAGGCGGCCCTGGAGAGCTCAACCCCTACCTGGGGCCTCACCCCCTCCTCTTCTCCCGGGGAGGGGGCTTCCGAATCACCAAAACAGCTGATCGGCGCTGTTTTCAGTAATTCAACAAAGCTGCGGAGCGGACAGCCCGGAGATGGCTGTCTTCAGCGTCGCATCGCCACCGGAAGCAATATTAAGAATGATATTTGTTTAAGGTTTAAGAAGGAGAATATTATTGGGAGAAGGGAAGATCAAAGTAATACATTAAATTAATATTCTAATTATGGAATTACAAAAATGAATTATTATTGACTGTTAATTAACTACTATTGATTGTTTTTTTTCAAAATGTATGAACCAAGACAACAAACTGTACAGTAGGCACTAAGGATTGTTACTGTAAAAAATCAATAAAACATTTCTAAAAAAAAAAAGAATTGCTGGCCAATCAGGAATCATACAAATTAGAAAGTTTTAGCCACCCACAACAAAGCAGACCAAGCAGCAAATTACTAAAAATAATAAAGTAAAACCACAATTTTCTGCCCTTATATTTCTCCATCGACTTTTTTTTTAAAAAAGATACTCCTCACTTCCTTATTTTGGCGTGCCTTAGCAGCCTCTTTCCTTGTTTAACAATGAAAAAATCCTCCAAATGATGCAGATCTTCAAAAAGGAGTAACACACTGTGGCTAAAGAGAGCCTCTTTTAGCTTAATAAAGATTAATAGTCCTTAAAAATGATTAAGATATGAAAGGCGCAACTTACTGTTTGTTTGAAAAATAAATTCCAAAAGGGCTGCTTCTTCAGCAACAAAGTGATTGCAGCCCCCCCCCCCAGCTTTCTGCACATAGCCTGCTTTGAAGCACAGCTCCTGAAGCTACTTGCAGACCTTTGCTGTAGCGGAGGATCGTGAGGGATAATTCTAGGACTTTCCCTAGCCCAGGAGAGTCATATAAACTAAAGAAATGCCGGTTCCTTCTGTTAGTAGTTGAAAAAGCTACAGCCCAGGGGAAAATGCTTCAGGGAGCCCTCCCTGGGCATGTAGTCAGTCGGCCATCTTTTCACTAGTGACAAAGAAAGAAGTGTCTTGAGATTCAATGGCAACATGATGATGAAATTCTCCCCTCCCCCCCGTCCATGCTCTCTATTTCTGCCATGACATTTGGCCAACTCCTAAAACTTTCAACATGTCTGATTTTATAAATTAAAACAAATCCACAGTCTCTATTTAGTCAGAACAGAACCGGTTTATAGCAGGAGAAAAAAAAACCTAATTACTGCTTTATTTCTGTGCTTCCAATCCTTTCTTGACATAACCACCAATAACAATGGCTTTTTACCCAGCTGGACCATCTGCACGACTCAGTTGTGGTATGATGAATTGAATAACGAAGCCAGCTCACTGTCCCAGAACTATAGTTGAGGAAATACCAGGATTTTCTGCCATCAACACGTCTGTTTTATGGTAAGGGAGTTGGCTGTGCTTACATGATTCATCTGGCCATGTAGAATGGACAAAACTGAGTTTTAATTATTTTTCAGTCAAACGTTCTGTTATATTTTCCTAGTCACCTAGATGATAGTGAAAGGGTAGAAATGTCAGATGGTTGGGGCAAAATTTTACGTCTGATAGATATATATGAATGTGCAGTTGATCTTGTATTTTACCATATGCTGTTGCTGTTAGTCGACATAGATTTTTTTCTAGCTGTCTGTGAGCGCTTTGCATCTATAAGATATTTGAAAATGTATATATTCTGATTTCACTTTAAAAGTGTAGATACAAGTTATTAGTTTCAGAAATGTTGATCTTGCAATTATTGTAGGAAAGTGGCTTAAGTATTTTGGCCTCAGCCTGGAAATGCCATCTGGTTTGTGTCAAATTTTAAAACAATTGAAAAATTACAGTTAATCTGAATTAACGATAATTAATATGGAATTGTTTGCTTGTATCACACTAATTGCAAGGTATTGGATAAATTGTACCATAAGAAACTCGTATCACTCATTTAACAGGAAATCCTCTTTAAAAAGTTATACTACTGTATCTTTAATTAAATATCAAAGTTAGCAGCTAATTTCTATTTAAATCCTCTCATCCCTTGATTTAATTTACCCAAATTGATTTAACAATAATAATTAGAATTGGCTTGTGGACAGTAAGCCTGAGCTTTTTTGCCATTTTAAATCTAAATATTTTTCCTTCTATAGCTGCATAAACAGGTTTTGGGATATAACCCTTGTAGCAGGATTCATGAAAACATTACAGTCAGATTAGTCTGAATATGGTTATGGTAACGATTTTTCAGGGGAATTAAAGAATCTTTATGTTACTTATTTTCTAGCAATAAGTGTCCCCTTTGAGCTACATACAAACAATAGTGTGAAAAGTATACTTACCATTGCAACCAATTCTACATGGGGCAAATATCACATCAATTAAAAACTAGGACCCACAAACACCAGCTGGCAGTCAAACATCACAATCCCAATTCCTTAACCTCTACCTTAATCTTAACCTCTACCCAACAACAACACCAATTCAATTGGAGCAACACAAAAAACATCAGCCACACTACAGCCTTCTACACTTGTGAGTTCATCGGCCTGGCACTCCACAAGCAATTTCATCAACAGACACATTGACCTACAGCCAGCCTACAAACCCCTCAGAATCCAAATCGACCTCACAACCAAGCAGAGACAGCACTGACCCTCAACCAACCCATGCAAGCCCCTCCCACCAGCAGTTCACCTCCCAATGAGCTTGACCTGATGCAACCTCCCCATCACAAGATCCATCACAAGACTCTCACTGATGACTCACACTTGAGCCATCACAAGACCCACACTTGACACACCGATCCCTGAAGCCCTCATAAGCAGAAGAACACTGACATCCCCTAAACTCCACTGAACATGTTACCTAGCCTGGTAATGAAATGTTCAGAAACCAGACCACAAGCTCAGAGCACAAACCTTCACCCTCATAGTGTAAGCTACATAACTGTGATCACTTCATGTGATTTTGATACTATCCCTCTGTAGATGCAGCCTAGAACTGCATTGGCTTTTTTGGCACTGCAGCATATTGCTGGCTCATATTTAAATGGAGGTCTACCAGGACACCTAGATCCCTCTTACAGTTACTAGTGTTGAGCTAGGTACTACCTATTCTTTACTTGCATATTTTTTCTTGTTCTTTACTTGCATATTTTTCCTTGTCTAAGACCTTACTTTACTCACCACTGAATTGCATCATGTTGGATAGGGCCCAATGCTCAAATCCACCAAGATTCTTCCAACTATCTTCCAAAGTGTTACCAATTTTCCCCAAGCTTGGTGTTGCTTGCAAATTTGATGAGTTTTCCTTCTGTCCCCTCATCCTAGATCATTGATAAAGATGTTGAAGAGCATTGGACCCAAGACAGAATCTTGAGGTACTCCACTGCATATTTCCCTCTGTGTAAATGTAGTTCTGTTGAGGACTACATGATGAATGCAGTTGGTCAGCCAGCTGCAAATTCTCTGATGGTGATGCTGTCTGTACCATATTTTTTCTAACTTATCAAGAAGTAAGATGTGGTCTACTTTGTCACATGCCTTAGTGAAGTTTATGTCCACAGTGTTTCCCTGATCCACTAATTTAGTCATTTTGTCAAATAATGCAAAAAGGTTTGTTTGGCATGATCTCTTTGACAAACCCATGTTGGCTTCTAGTAATAGCTTTGCTTGTTTCTATGTATTCGCAGGTCCATCTGTTGATTATCTTTTCCAGGTTCTTCCCAAGTATTGATGTCAGGCTGACTGGTCTAGTTTCCTGGATCCATTTTTTTCTCTCATTTTGAGAATTGGAACCACATCAATTCTTTTCTAGTCCTATGGTAGTTCCCCGATGCTTCAGGATCTTTGAAAGATAGTGTTCAGTGATTCTGTGATCATGTCTGGAAATTTTTTTAAAATTATTTTTGAACTGGTTTGGAAGTCTTAATTCATTTTCAGCCTTAGCTTTCCTGACTTTGTGTTTGCAGATTCGGGCTATATGCTGGTATATTATGTGTCCCTGATTTTACTTTTTATACTCATCCTTTTTGTCTGTGAGAGAGTTCTTTATGCATCCATGCTGATTTCACCTGGGGTCTCTTATTTTTCTTTCTCAGTGGTATTGTGCTAGACTGAGTTTTTATAATCTCATTTTTTCTTAATTTCCCAAGTTTCTTGAGTTGTCTTCCCCTTTGAGATTTCTATCCACAGAATCCTTCCTAAATTTTAAGTTTGTTGAAACCAGTTCTCTTAAAGTCTAAGACACTCATTTGACTTTGTTTTATTATTTGTACGTGCATAATGCTTTCTCAAATGCTTTTCACGAACCTTCAGGAAGCAATGTTGACAAGTCTACTGAGTACTTAAAAAGAATAAATACAGAATGTTGTTGCTTTTCATTTTTATTTGTTGTAAAGAAAATTAATGATAGATGTGTTTAACAGATTAAGAGGAATTTAAAATTCGTGTGCATTTACTCTCCTGACAAGTCTTAAATAGAAGACTACCTGAGCCTATTAAATAATCAGATCAAATTCCTTGTTATAAGTTCTACATTATTATCAAGATATATTGTTCTCCCTATTCCAACAACTTTGATGCCTCCTTGTGGAGGGAATGAAACATCTTTAACCCTAATATCGATAGAAATGGATACAGTAGAGATATTTTCAGAATACAGAACAATAGAGTTGGAAGGGACCTTGGAGGTCTTGGAGTCCAACACCCTGCTCCAGCAGGAGACCCTATACTATTTCAGACAAGTGGCTGTCCAGTCTCTTCTTAAAAGCCTCCAGTGATGAAGCACCCACAATATCTGAGGGCAAGCCGTTCCACTGGTTAATTGTTCTCATTGTCCATAAGTTTCTCCTTATTTCAAGGTTGCTTCTCTCCTTAATTATTTTCCATCCATGTTTCTTGTCTTGCCTTCTGGTGCTTCCAAAAATAGGTTGAACCCTTCTTCCTTGTGGCAGCCACTTAAATATTGGAACACTGATATCATGTCATCCCTAGTTCTTCTTTTCTCTAGACCAGGGGTGTCAAATTCGCAACATCACTTGACGTGTCATGATGTATCGTGACTTTTTTGCCATTGCCAGTAATGGGGTGGGTGCGGTTTCGCTATGATGCATTCAGCCCGCGGTTTGGCACCCCTGCTCTAGACTATCGATACCCAATTCCTGCAACCATTCTTCATATATTTTGGTTTCCAGGCCTTTAATCATCTTAGTTGCTCTTCTCTGCACTTTTTCCAAAGTTTCAACATCTTTTTTATAATGAGGTGACCAAACCTAGTTGCAGTATTACAATGTGGTCTTGCTAAGGTTTTATAAAATGGTACTAATAACTTCACATGATCTTGACTCTATACCTGTGTTTATACAACCAAGGGTTGCATTGGCTTTTTTGGCCACAGCCAAAAAAGTGATTGGCTGCTGGCTCATATTTAAGTGATTGTCCACTAGGACTCCAAGACTCCTCTCACAGTTACTGCTATCTGTACTGTATATTTGTTTTTTCTTGCCTAAGTGTAAAACTCTACTTTTCTCTACATTAAATTTCATTTTGTTGGATAGGGCCTAGTGTTCAAGTCTGTCAAGATGCATTTGGTCCTGAGCCTGCCATCTGAGGTGTTGGCTATTTCTGCCAGCTTAGTGTTATCTGCATATTTGATGAGTTCCTCTTCTATTCCCTCATCTAAACCATTTATGAAGATATTGAAGAGTAAATGTCTATGGAGATTCTCAGTTATTTAGGTCATGGTTGTCCCACAGGTGCTTTTTTCCACAAGGCAACTGGAGTTTTTTTGTTTTTCTTTGAAGATGTTTCGCTTCTTATCCAAGAGAGTTGAAGAAGCTTCTTGGATGAGAAGCAAAATGTCTTTAAAGGAAAACAAGAAAATCCAGTTGCCTCGTGAAAAAAGCACATTTGAAACATATTGAAGAGTACTGGGCCTAAAACAGAACCTTCAGGTACCCCATTGCTTACTTCTCTCCAGGTAGATGTCGTACTATTAAGGACTAAACATTGAGTGTGGTTGGTCAGCCAATTATGAATTTATCTGGTGCTGATGTTGTCTAACCTACATTTTTCTGGCTTACCAAGAAGTAGGTTGTGGTCTACTTGGCTGAAATCCAACTATACTATGACCATAGCATTTCACTGGTTTATTAATTTGGTCACTTTGTCAAAGAATGAAATAAGATTTGTTTGGCATGACCTGTTTTTGACAAATCCATGTTGGCTTCTGGTTATAACTTTACTTCTAGGTATTGGCAGATCTGTTTTTTGATTATCTTTTCCAGAATCTTCCCAGGTATTGATGTCAAGCTGATTGGTCTATAGTTTCCTGGACCTGGTTTTTTTTCATTTTTTAAAGATGGGAACACATCAGCTCTTTTCCAGTTCCAGGTAGTTCCTCATCGCTTCAGGATCTTTGATAGATATGGTTCTGTCAGAACCCTCATTTATTAACCCCCCCCCATTGCAAATATTTTTTTGTACTTTAGCTGTCGGGTTCTGCCATTCTCCCTGGGAGCGGGGAGAAGGGGGGGAAGGGTTTGTAGTGTTTGTAGTGCATACTTTTTCTATCTGCTTTGATGTATCCTCTTCAGGGTGTCAGCTAGGTTGGTCAGGAACCTGTTCGATCTCCCACTTGATGTAGTCTCCCAATTGATATCAGGGTAATTATAGTCCCACATTACTTTATACAAAATACAATTTTGTATTGCCTCTTGATACCTTTTTAGAAGTAAACCCTTGTTAGCTGAATAACTAGACCATTGATCAGTGGCGTAGCGTGGGTTGTCAGCACCCGGGGCAAGGCAAGTAATTTGCGCCCCCTAACCTGCTGGGCGGCCGCTGCACTGTCCCTCCCCCAGATAGTCCCTCGCTCTCTCTCCGCACCGCACCGCACGCCTGGCACCCCCTCCTCCACAGTGGACGGTGACCCGGCGGCTCAGATTGGATTCGCACAGCCAGCACTGCTGTGAGAGAGAGTGAGCCAGGCAAGGGCAGAGAGCTGCGAGTGCGAGTGTGCTCCCCCAGATGTTGCGGCCGGTGCGGCCGACCCCCCTTGCACCTCCCACGCTACGCCACTGCAGGGGTCGGCAACCTTGGCTCTTTTATGACTCGCGGAGTTCAAATCCCAGAATTCCCGAGCCAGCGTAGCTGGCTCGGGAATTCTGGGAGTTGAAGTCCGCGAGTCATAAAAGAGCCAAGGTTGCCGACCCCTGTTACCCAGGGGAATCTCCTTTTGTGAGGAGGACTCATCCCTTCCCAGGCCCAGATAATTATAGCTCTCTCCGCGCTGCAGTTCCCAACCCGCGGCGAGCGGCAACGGGGCGCGCTTCCCTTCTCTAGCGCGCTCCGGAAGCCAGGAGGAAACTGACCGGCTCCTTTTACGGCGAGGGACAAGCCGAGACAAGCCCGGTCCTGCTCCGAGGTTGTCCTGAAGCGCGTCCCCGCCCCCCCCCTCACCTTCCTGGCCTCTCCGCAGGGCTAGCGCTCGGAGAGGAGCTCTCTGGACAACCGGCGGCTTCCGCCGGGCAGAAAAAGCCGGTTCCGATTGGGCGGGAGAGGACCGTGGGGGGGGAGGAGGAGGAGGAGGCGGAGAGGAAGAGAGTTGGGCTTGCAGCCATGAAATGTAAACCCAGGCGGGGGGGGGGGAAAGCCGCTCCGGTAAGTTGATCGCCCCTGCCTTGGCGAAGGCTGTCTTCGGCGGGACTCGGCTCGCCCCGGGGACCGGATGACTTCAGGCTCCAGCCGGGCCTGGCTCCCCGGAGCCTTCTAGGCCGGGCAAAGAAGAGCGCCTCCGACTTGTGGCCTATGGAGTTTCCGGTCGGAGCGGCCCGAAGGAGGAGTCACGCTGTGTGTTTGTGTGTGTGTGTGTGTGTGTGTGTGTGTGTGTGTGTGGCGCGCCGTGGGGCGTCAGGCCCTTCCCGGCTGGGGCTCCGGTGCCTCCGCCCTGCCGGATCCCGGCGCCGTCGAGTGCGCCCCCCCAGATGTTGCGCCCAGTGCGGCCGGCCCCCCCTGCACCCCCCACGCTACGCCACTGCCATTGATACTTCTTATCTTTTTCTGAATGGCCCGGTCTACCTTGGGTCCTGGAGATGAGCTTCTCAACTAAATAAGATGGCATTTTGGAAATTGCAATTCAGATGATCCTTTTGGGCTTCTGGTTTGTAACGCAGCTGCTATGGACGGCTGGGACACTTGCTCTCTCTCCCCCATCCAGTTTCACATAGCTGGGGGGGGGGCTGAAGAGGGCTGAAAGTCACCCCGAAGAGGCAACTAGCAAGGAGGGGTGCTCGCTGGATTGCGGGAGAGCAGCAACTTTCCCGTTAAACCTGGTGATCCCTCCAAACCAGCGGATGAAAGGACCGGCCATTATGGCTCGTCCCTAGGCTGTGAACAGCCAAAGTCACATTTTCCACCAGGCAACTCTTAAAGCAGTGTGGAAGAGACTGGGTGAGATCTACCTCTTTTATACCCTAATTACTTTCTGTACCTCCTTAAGCTGCTAAGCATTTTTCCCCTTGCGGTGAGGGAAGGGGGACTTTCACCCTCCCTCCAGAAAGAGCGGCCACTAAATACCCAGGGGCGTTTTAAACGTTGAAAAAGTAACTGAATCCCAGTTGGAACTTTATTTCTGAAAGCATGTGGATTGAAAGATTTTTTATTTCCTATTTTTCATTGTCTACTTCTGTTGGAAATCTGGATTCTTTCTTATGAAAAAAAAAAGTAAAACTGAAAAGATTAAGACAACTTTGGGACTCAAAGGGAAACTTTAAAAGAGGCCTGGCTGATTGCCCAGGGAAATAGATAAGATACATAACCTTGAAAAATTTGAAACAACAGCTGTGAAAGGCTTTGTGTTCCCTATCTAGGAAAAAAAAATCTCTCTTTTGGATTTTCTAAGTGTAAAGCCTTTAGCTTAAAATACCAATATGGAAGAAGACCAGGAACAAAATTTATTTATGGATGAAGATCAACAAACTCTCGCTATGTTAAAAACACTAATCCAAATTCTTACTACAACCAATGAAATACTAAGAGGCTATGTGAAGGAACAAGAAGACAGCCCAGATATGTAAGCCCAAACCTTGACCACAACTAAAGAATCATCTATACAAAATACAATAGAAAAAATGAAACATTCAAGTATGATGACAGAAGAATCTACTATTAAACAAATATTGATATCTGAAAATCCAGAAAAGACATTGACAACTTGGAAAAAGGAAAAGGTTTCTTATACAACTCAGAAGGAACTAGAGGATCTAGAAAAAGAACAGTTGGATGAGAAGATAAACAATTCAGAACAACTACGTCAATATGGAAGAATAAAGAGAGGACCCACTAGACCTACAAGTCCTCTCAAAAAAATAGCGATCGGAGGGTTTTGCCAATATCAATTAATATACATGATATTACAAGGAGATTGGTTTGATGACCCAAAAACAAGGACATGGAAGATGATTTGGCAAAGGAAAAAAGCCAGAATAAGACTCAAGAAGAATTGAAATCTGAAACAGAATGTACTTAAACAGGTAAGATGTGTATGTTGAACACAAGACATTGTTATGAACTGAGATAAACAAAAAATTTTGGTCATTAAAATTTAGCAGTATAAATATTAATAGCTAATTTGAATATTGATTTGTGCATAAAGCTCATGTAGGGACTTTAGATATTTTGTAGACAAGTATACTTTGTCTCCTACTTGAAATGGTTTGTGCTCAATTTGTTTTTTTATCTGCTTGGAATTTATATGCCTCCCTAGCCTCATCTAAAGCTTTCAGAGGGGATAGTCGGTTCGGTGAAGAGTAGTTCAGGCATCAGATTAAAATTCTGTCCTGTCACTACTTGGAACAGCCTGTGATGGAATGTACTGCGTTGTTATAGGCAACTTCTGCAAATGGAAGCAGATCAGTCCAGTTGTCTTGTTGGTAGTTTATAAAGCATCTTAAGTACTGCTCCACTGCTGAGTTTGAACGTTCTGTCCCACCATTCTTCTGAGGATGATGACTAGATGACAGTCCCTGGGTGGTCCCCAAACATTCTAGAAATGCTGTCTAAAACTCTGAAGTAAACTGTACCCTTCTATCTGATATAATCTGTTGTGGGGCTCCATGTAGTCGATAAATATGCTGTACAAATAACTTTGCTAAAGTTTTGGTGGTGGGGATTTTCTGGCATGGAATAAAATGCACCTGTTTAGAAAATAAGTCCATTACGACCCAAATCACTGTACTTTCCCCCGCTTTCTGGTAACTCCACAATAAAGTCCATAGAAATCTCCCTCCAGGGAGCTGATGGGTAGCTACCATTTGTAATAGTCCTGGGGTTTTCCCCTGTCTCCTTTTGGCAGCTGTGCATATTGGGCAACTGGCTACATAGATTTCAATGTCCTTTTTTATCGATGTCCACCAAAATTGCCATTTCACTAGATGGAGCATTTTCACAAACCCAAAATGGACTCATGGCAAAGTTGCATGAATGTTAGTCTTTGGCTTTTTGGAATGTAGTGTTTCCCTCCTACCCATGGAAGTCCATCATTCATGGTGCACAAATTTTTGTGGCTCAGAAACCATTTGTCTTTCTCTAGCACTTTCCTGAATTCTACTCTAGCTTGGCTCATTAGGGTTTTTGGTGTTTTGGCTTGCGCTCAATTGGTGACTGGTGCTGCTAATTGCTTTGATGGCATGAATGGATCTGTTATCTCTGATTTGTTGCTGTTGTATTGTGGTAGATGTGACAGTGCATCTGCTAGGAAACTTTTCTCCCCCGGTAGATGTTTTATGGTGAAATTGAACCAGTGGAAATGCTGGGACCACCTCACTTCTTTGGGAGACAACGTCCTGGGTGTTTTTAGGGCTTCCAGGTTTTTGTGGTCAATCTCCATACTTGGAAAGGGATTTTATTCCCCTCCAAGAAATGTCGCTAGGTTAAGAGAGCTCACTGGACGGCATAAGCTTCCTTTTCCCAAACCACCCACCTTTGTTCTGTCTCTGTGAGTTTTCTCAATGTGTAAGGACAAGGTTGTAATTTTCTTCATTATTCTCCTGAAGCACTACTGTTCCCACTGCTGTGTCACTAGTGTCTGCTTGAATTACAAAAGGTTTCTCAGTATCTGGGTGTTTTAATACTGGTTCTGCTGAGAAGAACCTTTTTAATTTCTGAAAAGTGGTTTGGCATTCTACAGAACCCATAGAAAGGAAAAGAAAAAGGCCCTCCCCCGATGAAATGTGTTCTGACAGTTCTAACCACTGTGCCACCAGGAAATGCTGTGGGTATAGTATATTGCAGCTATTTCTTGGTAAGATAGAAATATATGGGATAGGCAGATGGATTTGCAGTTGGCTGATCAACAACACTCAAAGAAGCAGTGTTCAATGGAATTACAGCTACATGGAGGGAAGCATGCAGTGATATACCTCAGGGTGCTTACTTGGGTTAGTGCTCTTCAACATCTTCATCAACGATCCTGATGGGAGATAGAAGGGAGCTCATCAAATTTGCAGATGACACCATGCTAGGGAGAATTGCTAATACTTTTGAAGATATATTCAAAATTCAGAAGGATCTTGACAATCTTGAGCATTGGCCCCATCTAAGAAAATGCAGTTCAGTGGTATGAAAAGTAAGGTCCTGCATTTAAGCAGGAAAACCCAAATGCACGAATATAGAATAAGCAGTTCCAAGCTCAACAGTAGTAACTGTGAGAGAGATATTGATGTCCTAGTGGACAACCACTAAGTATGAGCCAGTAGTGTGCTGCAGCTGCCAAAAGAGCCAAAGCAGTCCTAGGCTGCATCAATATGGATAACATCAAGCCCATGAGAAGCTGATAAGGGATCTGGAGTCTAAATCATACAATGTACGTGTAGCGGAGTTGGGGTGAGAATGGGGCCAACTGAGAGGCTTTGCGGGAAACCTGCTGATTCGGCAGGAAGATGAGGAGCTCTGGCAGCTGCCATGGGTCTGGTGGTGGGGTGTGGCTCAGAGGAGGGAAGAAAAAGGAGGAGGAAGCCAATAGAAGGGGAGAAGAGAGAAGGCTTGGTGGAGCTTGGCCCGCACTCCACAGCATCATCTGCGTGCGACGGGGCACGAGGGCGGAGTCTTGTCCCTACTGCCTGGTTGCCAAGTCCTTGGCTGCGCTGCTCCACACGGGCCACGCCTAGGGGTGACTCTCCTCTGGGGGGGCTGTTGGTGAGGACAGGGCCGCGGGGGGAGGCGGGGCTGGGGCAACGGCGTGCATGCCCACAGAGGGCTCTGTGTACCACCTCTGGCATGCGTGCCATAGGTTCGCCACCACTGGTATAAGGTCTCCTGCCTTGAGCCAGAGGTTGGACTAGATTCTAGAAGACCAAATATCCCTTCCAGCCCTATGATGGTATATACAATAAAACTAAGATTCTATGTCATACTTCCTCCCTCTTTGTAACTTTCTGCTACATCAGTTTCTGGTTCTAATCCTAGTCCACAAAAGCCACCTCATGTAGACCATAACATTCTAATACCGACTATGATGGATTTTACGTTCATTGCTCACATTTCAAAATCATGCATGATATATAGATTCATTGACTGGACTTTGAAAATCTGGAAAATTAAATCTCTCATATTTCTATGATTATTGGATAACTGTGATAATGAAAATCTAGGGGATTGTTCTGGCCATTAAAAGTTCTTAATATCTTCTATGAATGTAAGCTCCATGCCAGGTTGGAAGCTTAAATTTACAGTCCACATCCCCTCAAGCAATGACTTTCTACAATAAGACTCCCTCAGGCCATACCTCTTATAACTGCTTCCTTGTGATTTGTTACATTTTGGCCAGTGGGCTCCTCATACACCTCCTCCCCCCAATTGATCTGTAAAGGTAATTGCATTTCCCTTTGTACTTTCCTTTTTTAAAACTAATTTACAAGCTTTTATATTATTATGATCTGGGCAGCTTTCACATAGAATGTCTGCATTTTAATACTTAAGGTTCAATAATGGGTTATTTAACATTACTGGGGGCCTACTTTGGACCGGATCAGCTAAGGAGGTTCAGCTGGTGTGGGCCAGAAAAATAGGTCCCCCCCCTTTGGAACATCTTGCCACATGAGGTGAGATCTGCCCTGATCCTTCTGGCCTTCAGAAAGAGCCTTAAATTATACCAAAAGAAATGCAATACAACATGCCAATTGATCAATGGGGTAATGTATGGATAAAAGAGCTGAAATTTACTTTATGCTTTAATCTCAAAGAGAATTTCTATAAAATGATATATAGCTAGTGTTTATCCCCAGATAAATTGGCTAAAATGTATAAAAGATCCCCAAATAGTTGCTGGAAATGTAAGACTTAAATAGGAACCTTTTATTAGTTTTGCTGGACTTGTAAAAGAGCTAAACAATATTAGAATAGAATAGAATAGAATAGAATAGAATAGAATAGGATAGGATAGGATAGGATAGGATAGGATAGGATAGGATAGGATAGGATAGGATAGGATAGGATAGGATAGAATAGAATAGAATAGAATAGAATAGAATAGGAGCTGGAAGGGACCTTAGAGGTTTTCTAGTCCAGCTCCCTGCTCAAGCAGGAGAACCTATACCACCTCAGACAAGTGACTGTGTAGTGTCTCTTCTTAAAAACCTCCAGTGATGATTTCTGAAGGCAAGCTGTTCCACTGGTCCTGCAGCCGCCAAACCCAAGTCCTGCAGCCGATAGTGCGTAATGTAGTTCAGAAAATTTTGAAAATTAGTGAACAGTTTAGACTGGAAACTTCATTAGGATTTACGGATAAAACAGTAGGAAAAAATCACATGGTGTTTTATTGCTATTTATGAAAACAGCAGCATGACTTTTATACACTCGGTGCTGGAAAGATTCTACAATATCCACAATAATGATTAATAAAGGTGACAGAATTGGCAACGATGGCCAAGTTAACAGACCTTGTGAGAGAAAAATCACAGAAGAAGGTAATCTGTAATTTGAAGCACCTTATGGACTTTTTTCAGGAGATGGGGAAAAATTTGGAAATATGGATTTGATGATTATTAAAATTTAAAAAGGGGTAAAAAATTACTTTTATTTCCACTTTTCTTCTTTGAGGAAAATGAACATTTTATTATAGTCTTAAACTGAAAGTCAAAAGTCAGCATTCTTTATATCCTTGGAAGAAGTCAGAAATCATTTTACATACATATCTATGTTTTCCTTGTTCTTTTTACTTTTTCCCACTTCTGTCCCTATTTTCTTTTTTACTCTTTATTGTTCCTCATGATTGTTAGTTTATATTGTTTTTTATGTGTATGCTTTGTAAAATGTAAAAATGTGCTGGTTGGTGTGGGGCCGATGGAGAAGCTGTAGGCTGGCCTTGGATGGTGCAGTGACAAAGAAGGCGCCAGCTCTGCTCTGCTCAAAACCTGTGGTCTTTTACTGTGTGTTTAATCTTTTGTAATAAAGAATAACAGACTTGAAAGGGACCTTGGAGGTCTTCTAGTCTACTCCACCCCGTCTTCAAGTATGAGACCCTGTACCATTCCAGACAAATGGCTGTCCAATCGCTTCTTTAAAATCTTCAATGGAACACTCACAATTTCTGGAGACAAACTGTTCCACTGATTGTTATTATTACAGTGTAGTCTGCCCAGAGTTGCCTTACATTTCAAGATGGATGTCATATAATTTAAATAAATAAATAAAATTAAAACATTTATTTCGCATGAGACTGAGGGCTGAAATCTCTAATCACATTGTTATACTGCAATTTTAGGACATGGCACCATCACATTATTTTAATTTTTGCAATTTGCACTAAATTGTCAAAAAGGTCGTTGAAAGGAAACTGAACGTACGCCAGCAATGATGTAAGGTTGCAAAAAAGAGAAATACATTTTAGGCTCTATAAATAAGTGTAATTTCCAGATCACTGGAAGTAATAATTCTACTTTTCTGCATTGGCCAGCTACCACTGAGCACTACATTTAGTTCTGGGTACCAACTTTTAAGAAGAATGTGGAGAAATTGAAACAAGTTCAGAGGAAAGCAGCAAGGATGATCAGGAGACCAGAAACAAAATCTCCTGAATAAAGCTGGATAGTAAAATAAATCAGAAATAAACCCAACTAAACAAGCCTGAGATCAGTTGCTTCAAATATCGGAAAGGTAGTTCCACAGAAAAAGTTCAAGACTCTGAAGTCAGAATCTGATTTAATATTATTTTTTTAAAAACAGTAAGAGCAATGCAAAGGGAAAAGCTTCTCAGCAAAGCGGTAGGCTCCCCTTCAGCAGACATTCTTGTGAAGGCCAGGCAGGAGTGCTTCCGCAGAGGTTGGATCCACGGGCCAAACTCCGTAATTGCCTCAAAGCGGGCAGTGCTAACTTAGTTAGGATGTGAAGGGAACAAAAAGAAATAAATGTCCCTAGTGATGCTAAATTTTTACTTGGGCAATAATTTAATTTTTTCTTAACTTTTGTATTTCTGTATTTTTATTATATGCCCTGTTCACCGCCCTGAGTCCTTCGGGAGAAGGGCGGTATAAAAATTTAATAAACTAAACTAAACTAAATTGAATGGATCGTCTCTTCACAGTTTGCAATGCGTTGCTTTGCTACACTCTGCTTCAAGCTCTTCCTCAGCACAGCTTCTGTAGCAGCCTTTAACAGATTTTGGCAAGTGCTGCGGGAGAAATGCCATTCAGCCTCTTGGCTCCTCTTGCCAAAGTTTTGGCAAGTGCTATAAGGAGGACACATCATTAATTTTTCTATAGCAAATACTTATTCACATCACAAAGGCTTGTACTCGGAGACAGCTTTTATGCAGAAAGTTCTAGTTTTGCCATGTGAGAGAAGAGCTTTGAAAAAAGGTGTGAGCCTTGCATGGAGAGTATATACGGTGTTTTAACAGGATGTAATGAGAAATGACTCAGCAGACTGCATCTAAAAATAAACTCTTTTCACCCCCATGGGTAATATGTATCTTCCCCAATCTTGTGTCCTCTATCAAGAGGTCTGGGAGCTTGAGGGTTCTGTGTAATATATTAGCTGTTCCTACCACTGCACTCTTCTGGGACACCTCTGGCTCCGATATCGTTCCTGGGATCTGCTGGAGCCACTCTTCCAGCTCAGGAAGAAATAAATGTACCTGACCTTGACAGAAATATGCAAGAATTGTAATCTAGGCAAATAGAGCTGAAACATTTTTTTAAAGTAGAGAAACAAGCTAGAGGAAGTCTTCAACAATTGGGACTGGCAATCCCATCATTATCAACACAGTCATTATGCATGACATCATGTTTCATTCTCTCAGTAAAAGTAGCTTTACTTTTCCTGAGAAATCGATTACCTGGCCTGATCTACCAGTGGAGCTGACAATAAACAAGATGATTTCAAAGTCTCAGTGCAGAAAGGCAACTTGAGACAAAATAACTTCTATTAACTGGACTAAAAGAATGGAAAGCGTAGCCATATTATCTATTAAAGTATCGACATTGACATGCCTTGTTGAAATGTCTGGATAAAATAAGTGGAGAAATACCATGGCTGGCATCTACCAATGTCCTTCCAAGTAAGAAACTATTGTTTTCCATTAAAATAAGAGTTTTCAAAGGGAAATGAAGAGGTGGGGGACATTCTTTATTTTACAGTTTTTCATGCAGTCACTTGAACTCCTGAAGAATAATTCAGCATTTTTGCCAATTGGCTAAGACCAAATAAAAAGCAAAGTAACTAGGTCAGGAGCAGCTACTGCTTCCTTGCCGGTTATTGGTACAGTTGTGTTTTATTTTAGCTATGCTTGCCACGGATTGTGTATGTTGTCTGATAATTGTTTTTAATGGTATGGTTTTGAATACTTTAGCACTTGTGCAGTCTTCCTGTTTATTGAGAATCTATAAAATATATGAAAACCATTGATATAAGACACTTCAAAATAAAATCTCAGAGCTTTTTCTGAGGTGGATTCGTGGAGCTCTGTTAATGGTACATTATAAAGATAATCAAACGGGTGATATTTTGAGGGGTGAGGTCAAACATTTACAAATGAATTCCCTTTAAAAGATTTTCTGAACTTTTATTCACATCAAATGGCCTAATGTTTAGAATCAGGGTTAGAAATAATAGTGTTTACCATTTAAGTGAGAAAAACAAACAAACTATAAGTCTAACAGTTGAAAGATGCAGCAAAATAAAACTCTGAGATACATCAATTGCAGGCACACTTATATGCCGTGTCATGATTTTTGAAATTATTTTTGTGGGACTCTCAGGCATTTGTGGGCCACATTGGCAGAAATCTAACCTGGAATACTTCTTTTCAGGTGAATTCTAAAGTGAAACCTCCTTGTATTCTAGGAATGCACATATGTATTAGCACCTTCTCATAAAATAGCAAAGGTGAAAAGTTGGAGCTGTGACCTCTTTGCATTTTGACAAGAGTGCTGGCTTATAATCTTCTCTGACAATCTGTGAGTATGTAAAGTAGTTCAGCTCTGTGCTAGTATAAGCTTATATGCAAAAGCGTCTTATCTAGAATGATACGGATATCTAACCCTACCAAGTTACTAAATGAAATGAAAAGAATATGGGAAGCAAATATTTTTATTAACAATTTTGAACAAAATAGCCAGGAAAGACTATTCCTCCCATAATCTCTATCAATCTATTATATTTTTTTACTCTTATGAAATATAACAACAAAAAATAACACAAGATTCCAGTGTCACAAACTCACTTGAAGGGAAAAGAACAGCGCACTAAGACATATATTTTTATCTTATGAAAGATAATAAAAATAAAATAAAAAAATAAAATTTGCAAACTTCCCAGTGGCATGTCATAAGCTTTGGAAATAAGATGTATAGCACTTCTATCGATACTGAAATTATTTAAAGAGCTTAAATCTATTTTCCAATCTGTAGCAAAAAATGTTATGTTAAATCTTTTTTTTTTTGGACTGGCAACCTGCAACAAATTACTTTTACACACTAGAAATTATCTTATTGCTTTGCTTTTCCCTGAGAATGATAAAAAAGCATAGCTTAATAACCTTGACTCCTGAAAAGGATGGGGAATTAATTCCATGGGGAAATGTAACAAAGTGGTTAACAGAAAGATTCCCAACACCCCACCCCCCATCTCAAAATCACTAAATGATACTGATATTCAGCATTTACAAGATTAACTCCAGGGAGTAGAACAGTTACCCTGCAGATTGATGATAAAGCTTTTGGTGCAACCCAAGTGCTTGAATCCCACCCATTTAGTGGGTGAAAGGCTCTCGCTATACCAACTCAGGGGGAAATGCCATGGTCAAATGCTTGCATTTCAGCATGCAGGAGTGGTGTGGGTGGGTGGGTGGGTGTGTTTTAACATGATGTACCACTTTCTGAAACAAGAATTCTTAGGCCAGAAAAATAAGGTTATATGTAGAAATATCAGACTTGCCTCAAATGTGATAAAACATTTATGTCTAGGCCACGAAGGAATTTTTGATTGCTCAAAATGTGATCCCCAATACTACCAAGCATTTTCTTCCACAGAAGTGACTGTATCCTTTTATTCTTCAAGAAGACAATGGAAGGCGGTATGGAAGCACACCATGTGAAGCCATCTTTCTGGGTTCCCAGACAGCTGTGACACCAACATCAGAAGCATCTCTACAAAATGTATCTTCTGGAGGAGGCTACATACTTTCCTATGAGTAGCATATGGAAACATGCACCCTCTGAACCTCAGCACTGGGAGAGAGAGAAGGCTTTTGCCTTACAACAGTTATGGAAACTAAAAGATGTATAATTTGCAATCCCTGGTCAAACAAAGCACAGTTAAGTATCCCAAGGTAAGGCCACCTATTGTTTAACAAGAATAAATTTAGCCATTCAGTTATTTGGGAGAAAACACAAGACTGCACAAAGCAGCACCAAGACAAAAGTTAAATGCTGCTGAACAGCCACTTACTTTATAATCCATGCTGCTTTTATGGATAGAAAGTGGGGTTTGTGTTAGGCCTAGAGAATAATTCTTCCCAAATCCTAAATTTATCCAAAAATTGTATTTATTTTTACACAAAGACACACAGTTCAAAAGGTTCTGCATCTTTACTTAAGGTTTAATTTCAAAAGAAGCGTTTCTGATGAGGCGTAGGCTTTCATGCCTATCTGAGACTCTTTTTAACAGCAACATCTTTTTCCAGTTTATGCCACAGCTCCCAACAATCAAGACAAGAAAAGCTGCTGTAGAGATGCTGTATGTGCATTCTCACATGCTCTCAAGCATCTCTTTGGAATCAACCCTGAAGGAATCCACAGGTGCAGGATTTAAAATATAAAAAACAAGCTTGTTAGTAATGGGAGGAAGGGGAGTGGAAGAACCTGTAGCCTGATTCAGTCATTGGTGCTATAGTCCTCCTACACACATGGATTTTAAAATAGCTATTATGTGTTGTAACTTAAAGCCATTTATTTCTATGGAAGAAAAAGCTCTTATGACTTTCTGCCAGCTGTCATATGCATTGGTCCAATTTTACCCAGCAAGGATACCTCAAATGTAGCACACATTCTTTTCATAAAAACCATATACAATCATAGGGCTGGAAGGGACCTCCTTGTCCAACCCCCTGCCCAAGGCAAGAGCCCTTATACCATCCCTTCCGCCTCTATGATTCTATCCTGGACAAATGACTGTCCAATCTTTTCTTGGAAACCTCTAGTGACGGAGCACCCTCCACTCTGGGAGGCAAGCTGTCTTAATTCATTAACTGTTTCTACAGTCAGGAAATTCCTCATTTCCAGGTTGGATCTTCCTCTGGCAAGCTTCCACCCATCGCTTCTTGTCCAGTTTATAGGACTGACAAATAGCAATTCCCTAACAATTATCTAGGGAAGAACATGAAGACTGCCTCTGAGAAATAGAGAATAAGTTTGGTGTTTGCCAAAGTAAGTTCAGCAGCAGTATGCTGTTCCATAGTCATTTCCTTAAATGCAGTCATTTATTTTCTTTCATGAGGCAGCATATTATTTGGGGGGGGGAATGACATTACTGCCATCCTTACTCCCCAAACCAAAAGTAACTTGAAAATGCCATTAAATCTGCTGCGGCTGAACAGGGAACTGGGTATCTGTGAAAAAGAAATACGTTTGTGTGATTCATGGGGTGAAAGAAAAGATCATGGCCATTCTAAAATAAACAACATATTGAAAATGAGAGGCAGAAAAGGTAATACTTCAGTGATAATTCTTGGTGAAGTATAGGAAGGTGAACTAAGGAACTAAGACATGCACAAATGTCAAAAATAACAAAAAAAGTTTCTTTCAATACATAAGGAATAAAAAGAAAGTCAAGGAAATGATAGGACCACTTACGGGAGAAGATGGTAAGATGGTTCCTTCTTTGCATCTGTCTTCATACGAAAGGAAAAAAATAATCCAACCTATCAAAAGCAGCACCATGGGAGACTCTAAGACGAGATCACCTAGACCAGATGGGTTACATGCCAGGCTTCTGAAGGAGCTGGCAGATATGATCGCAGAACCACTGAACAAAATCTTTCAAAGATCCTGGAGCACAGGGGACCTACCAGAGGACTGGAAAAGAGCTGGTGTGGTTTTGATCTTAGATTGCATTAACAGAGGGATAGAATCAAGATCACGTGGAGTAATAGTACCACTCTACAAAGGCTTGGTAAGAGCACACTAGAATACTGCATCCAGTTTTGGCCACCCCAATGCAAAAAAGATGTTGAGACTTTGGAAAGAGTTCAGAGAAGAACAACAAAAATGATTAGGGGCCTACAAGCTAAAACATATGAAGAAGGATTGCAGGAATTGGGTATACCTAGTCTAGTGAAAAGAAGGACCAGGGGTGGCATTATAGCAGTTTTCCAGTAGCAGTGGAACAAACTGCATTCGGAAATTGTGGGTGCCCCAACGCTTGATGCCTTTAAGAGACTGGACAGCCATCTATCAGAAATAGTATAGATCACCTGCGAGAGCAAGGGGTTGGACTAGATGATCTTCAAGGTCCCTTCCAACTCTTATTACTATTACCATTTTCAAAAAAGGGAAAAAAGTGGAACCAGGAAACTACAGACCAATCAGCTTATCATCAATACACAGGAAAATCATAGAAAAGATAATTAAGCAGTGGATTTGTGAGCACCTAGAAACGAACAAGGAGATTAATAGAAGCCAGCATGAGTTGGTTAAAAACAGATTGTGACAAACAAACCTTATTGCCTTCTTAAATAAAATGGCTAAATTAATGGATTAGGGAAATGATGTGGATATAGTATGACTGGACTTCAGTAAGGCATTTGACAAAGTAGACCACAGCCTATTTCTTGGTAAGACAGAAAAATGTGGGATAGACAGTACCACCACCAGATGGATTCACAGTTGGCTAACTAGGCACACCAAGTATGTAATCCTCAATGATGCTACATCTACAAGGAAGGAAGGAAGGAAGGAAGGAAGGAAGGAAGGAAGGAAGGAAGGAAGGAAGGAAGGAAGGAAGGAAGGAAGGAAGGAAGGAAGGAAGGAAGGAAGGAAGGAAGGAAGGAAGGATGTGGAGGGGTACCTCAAGGTTGTCCTGAGCTCAGTATTCCTTAACATCTCCATAGATGATATAGAACAGGCATGTCAAACTGCCGGCCCATGGGCCGGATGCATCATGCTGAAACCACGCCACCCCATTGCCGGCAACGGGGAAAAAGTTGCGATACGTTGCGCGATGTCACGTGATGTCGTGAGTTTGACATGCCTGATATAGAAGAAGGGACAGAAGGAGATCTCGTCATGCTAACAATTTGGAAGTTAGACTTAAGATTCAGAAGGATCTTGACATACTAGAGAAACTGGCTCTATCCAAGAAGATGCATGCAGTTCAGTCATGAGAAAACTAAGGTCCTGCACTTATGCAGGAAAAATCAATTGCAGAGTTATAGAATAAGCAGTTCTGGGCTAAATAATAGTAACTGTGAGAGGGATCTAGGGCTCCTAGCTGGACCACCACTTAAGTATGAACCAGCAGTGTACTGCAACTACCCTACCCCCCCAAAAACCAATGCAGCTTTAGGTTGCTTCAAGAGGGATAGCATCAAGATCACAGGAAGTGATAGTAGCAATTTATATGGCACTGTAGGATCACACTTGGAATACTGTGTCCAGTTCTGGTCACCATGATACAAAAAAGGTGTTGAATTCCTAGAAAGAGTAGAGAAAAGCAACAAAGATGATAAGGGGTCTGGAGACCAAGCCATGTGATAAACAATTAAGGGCAGTAGGTATGTCTAGCCTAATAAAGAGAAGGATTAGGGCTGAAAAAGCTGTCTTCCAGGATTTGAGGGGCAATCACAGAGATGAGGGGGTTGACTTATTCTCCAAAACACCTGAGGGCAGGACAAAAACCACTGGGAGGAAGCTTGTCAAAGAGAGATCCGACCTGGAACAAAGGAGAAATTTACTGACAGTGAGAACAATTAGCCAACGGAACAGCTTGCCTTCTGGAGTTCTGGATGCTCCATCGCTGGAGGTTGGCAAGAAAATATTGGACATTCATTTATTTCAGGTGGTATAAGGACTTCTGCATTGGGCAGGGGATTGGATGAGAAGACCGCCAAGGTACCTTTGCTTTTTCTTGTTGCAGAATTCTTTAGATATGCTATTTGGTACCCATACGGCACATTCCTCTATACTGAACTTTCCATGCAAACTCCCATTAGTCTTAAATGAAATGTAAAAATATAAAGGAATAATTTTTTTAAAAAATACATTCAATGCACATTCCAAATGTATAAAAAGATGAAAGATTATGTATTATATCTGTGGGGGGAAAGCAAAAATGAGTAGAGAAAGAATTCATGTGACCTGCCAATCCCAGACAATTTGTATGAAAACATATTTCCTCATTTTTTTTAATCTAGTGAATGGTATCAGTCACGTTAAAAAGTTGCCAGCATCCAGTGATTTGTCCTGGAGGTTTTCAGACGTTCATAACGTATATCCTGAGGCCGATCATATTCATTCCAACATGAATGCTGATAATCAGTCAGTGTTACAAATTTCTCTTTCTGCCACACATACATGCTGGCTACATGCTATGGAACAAAATCTATTGGCAGATATGATTGGTTGCCCTGAAATACTGGAGAATGCACAAACAATTTTAACAGTATATTTGTTATTTTTCTTTTATCTTCACTGAAGTTCCTTGTTAAACAAATTTCATAGAAAATTAGTTCTACTGTCAAAGTGGCCTTAAGGTATAAAGGGGGGGGCTCCAGCCCACTTCCACCACTGTATAGTAATTAAGGTACATTGATGTACATATTACCTGTTAAAGCAAGCAAGAACGCAAGCTTTAGCTTATGTGAAACTTACAAGCCATATTTCGAACAATGTGCTATATTATACAAAGGACTTTGCCACAAAAGATTAAATGAATGCATAATTTTACTCCTCAGTCTTCCACGAAGAGTATTCAGTGAAGAAACACAATCTCAGCTTCAATCCTTTGGAGTTGCAATGAGCATTTTCACTCAACTAAAGAGGGCTTAAAACCCCTTTCTGAGGCTGAGTAAATCATTTTATTAACCTTAGTTCAAAAGCATGCAGGGAGAGATGCGGCAACGGCAAACCAACCATACTTTCTTTCTCAATAGGTCATTGCTATTACCATTTCGCCAGTAAGATTTTGTGTTAAAAAGGGGAATAGCAGCTGAGCAGAACAGCAAAATTATTTCACTTCAAAGAAAAACATTCTCTACAATGCTTGCACAGAACCCTGTCACCACAGTGATAAAACGATCTCCGAGTCATTTTCTTTTCCAGCATAAGATAGGCGAGGAAATGCACAGTGCATTGGGAAAAGACAAATCTAGCTAAGATATCCAATAATCCTCCCTCCTATATTTGAAGGGATCAGCTCGTTCTATTAGCATCAATGAAGAGAAGGCTTTTGAGGGGAAAAAATATCTTGGGATGAGGATGCCCAATCAAAACATTTAAAAAGTCATAATTAAGGCAGTTTGTTGCATTCCTGCTTTGGCAACTTCAATACAGTGAGCTACACCGGAAGATCAGGTTCTGACCTTTAGCCTCTCTTCTGTGCCATATTTTTCTTCTTGGGAATGTGTTCCCAATCCTGCCTGCAGGGAAGTTGGTAAATACAGCACAAACCGCCACCTTTGTTCCAAACGTGTTACTAAGTCAGCAAAAACCTTTGCATTTATGATACTGAGACAAGAAGGCAGGAAGCAAATTCAAGATTCAAAGAATATGACCACAGATTTAAAAGATCTTGCAAAACAGCCCTAGAACGACACGGGCTGAAGTTGATTAAATTATTTGCTTCTTCATCCCATGTATATAAGTGTGAAAGGGAAAACCGCAAAGTGACTTAGTGTCGTTTCAGCTCCTTTGTAAAAACAGGTTTCATGCCAAAGGCACTGGTCCTAGTTGCCACCCAACTCTTAGCTTTGACGACTGCTTGCCCCCTTAGTGGTTTCGTCAAGAGTTTCTTCAGTGACCTCTACTTCCTCATCCTTTTTAAGTCCTCTGCGTGTTTTTTTTGCACCAAGAGCATCTTCCTTGATCAACTCTGAAGCAAGTAACGATGTGACTGCACAGCCAAAATTTTTGTTTCCTGGAATGACACAGAAGCAAACAAAAACTAAAATATTTTTTAAAAAAAGTAAGTATACACTGAAGATAATGCTGCACAATATACTAGCCATTTTCTCTCAAATACTTTAGTTTATACTTGCTCATAGGAGGCCTGAAGAACTCCACAGGGTTGGGACAGCTCTAATGAAAACTAGTAGACGGTAGACAATTGTGACCCGGAGTGTGGAGCCTTTAGAAAATGGGGACAAAGCAAACATCCCTCCATTTTTCCTAGAACTGATTTTCCTTTGCAATATTTGAAGTTATGATGATACATGCAATTAAGTATTTTGGTCGGAAAATATGCAGAGAGATCATTAGAACTGTATGATGGTCCCTAGGGGGGGGAAAATGACTTCATGAGGACTTGATATTTCAGCAAAATTCTGATCAGAGTAGTAGCAGCTCTGTGTAGCAGCTACAGACAAAGGAAAGGAAGGACAGCGCAGGAGTGCTGATGAGTCTGAGGAAAAGGGGGGGACTTTGAACTCAGCTCCCATTGATTCATCTAATAAATCTACAATGACTAGTGAATAAAAGGAACTGCTTCTAAATCAGCACAACCTTGATTTTTGTAACACATCAGTTCTCTGCTTTACAGAAACTTGGCTCAGTGAGATTATCCTAGATCAGGGGTAGGCAACCTCGGCTCTTTTATGACTCATGGACTTCAACTCCCAGAATTCCTGACCCAGCTGGCTCAGGAATTCTGGGAGTTGAAGTCCATGAGTCATAAAAGAGCCAAGGTTACCTACCCCTGTCCTAGATAGTATAGTAGAACTCCCAGGGTTTCAGATTCAAAGGGCGGATCAGGTTACAGAGACATTTGGGGGGGGGGGGCGGGAGGGAAGAGAGGTGGTGGAATTTGCTTCTACGTTATAATAATCGCTGGTGCAAGGATGTCGCAGTACTAAAAAAATGTTGCAATATGGACTGAGTCCACTATTCATCAACTCTTTTATGCTCTGCAACAGTTTTCCTCATTTACCTTGGTTGGAGTTTATATATCACCCCAGGATTGCATGAGCAGTGCCATACATACTCGAGCAGACCTAATACTCTGCATAGAATGGAAATATCCACACTCCCTACTCATTGTTTTAGGGGATTTTAATAGAGCTAATCTCACTCATGAGTTGCCCAGATACTGAGCATGTTAGCTGTCTCATTAGGGGCAAAAAAGATATTGGATCATTGCTATATCTATCTCAGTTACTCGAGCCCACCGCTGGTAATCCTGGAAAAAGTTCTATTTCATAGGCAAAAGATCAGAAAAGCTCCAGGCCCGGATGGAGTGACTCCTTCTTGCTTGAAAGCCTGTGATACACAAATTGCGGCCATCTTCACTCAGATGTTTAATAAATCACTGGAGCTGTGTTATGTCCCTTCATGCTTTAAACGGTCTACCATCATCTCAGTTTCTAAGAAATCTTCCATCAGGGAACTGAATGTCTACAGAGTGGTTGCTCTGACATCTGTAGTCATGAAGACCTTTGGGAGGTTAGTGCTGGCCAAACTGAAAGTCATCATGGATCTGGATAGACCCCTTGCAGTTTGCCTACTGATCAAAGAGGTCAGCAGATGATGCTGTCAATATGCCATTACACTACATTCTGCAACATCTTGAATCTCCGGGGATCTATGCGTGGGCCCTTTTTGTGGACTTTAGCTCAACGTTCAATACCACCATTCCAGGAATTCTCTACTCTTAAGTTGATCCAGCTTACTATACCTGCTCATACTTGTAAGGTAAGATAATCAGTTTTTTGACAGATAGGATGCAACAGGTGAGGCTAGAGAAAACATCTACCACCTGGGTAATGAGTACAGGGCTGCGTGTTCTCTCCGTTACTCTTTTCTTTCTCTGTCATGACTGCACCTCAAGGAACCCTCCATTAAAGTTCTGAAGTTTGCTGACAATGCAACAGTCATTGGCCTCATTCAAGATGATGATGAGTTTGCATATAGATGGGATGTGGAAGAACTGGCCCCGTGATGCAGCCATAACAATCTGGAGCTGAATGCGCTTAAAACTGTAGAAATGAGAGTGGATTTTCCACTTCTTACCTTATTTGATACCACAATATCAGCAGTAGTGTCCTTCAAATTTTGGGGTTCTATTAATTTCCCAGAACTTGAAATGGACAGTTAACATTCTTAACATTAGGACCATCATTAAAAAGGCAAGAATCTTCTTCCTGTGTCAACTCAGGAAGTTCAGGCTGTTCAGGAGCTGTTTATACAGTTTACAGAGGAATTATTTAACTGACCTATGTTGTATAACGGTGTGGTTTGGTTCAGCAACCAAACAGGACAGGTACAGATTCCAACGGATAGTTAAGACTGCAGAAAGAATAATCGCAACCAGCTTGTCTTCCATAGAAGACCTGTATACTGCATGGGTCAGAAGGGCTGAGAAGGTACCTGCAGACTGGTCATATCCTGGACATAAACTGTTTCAATGTTTCTCCTCAGGATGGTGATACAGGGCACTGCACGCCAAAACAACTAGACACAGGGACAGTTTTTTCCCCCCCTCAGGTCATCACTCTGCTGAACATCTAATTCTCACAGTGCTATCTAATGTCTATGTGTATTTACACAAGTAGTATGTCTGTAGCATTATTATTTATCCTTCTTATCTCTCTTACTACCCCCTCTTATTGGCATTATAATTATTATCATTATTCTGTTGCTTTGCATGTATATTAAAAGCTTCTGCACCAGAGACATATATTAATTTTCCATGTTTACATTCTCAAAAGAATGCCCTCCTGACCATATTACAGCCCTTTATAAAATATATTTTGATTATATCTAACTACTGGAGAGAAAAATATATACCCAGGACATCATTGCCAATATAATATGTGGCATTAAAATGTTTTGTCACAATAATAAAAAGGAAAAAGACCTGGAAATGTATCAGCAGATTTAATACTGAGTTTATTTTCTTTGCTGGAAACCCCTCTCCCTCAAATATACTATTGCATATCAGGCGCAAAATTATTTTTTCCAGAATTAGTTCAATCTCTAAACGTTCTACCGTAGATTTTTTATTCTGATGGTGGATTCCAAATACTGGGGATACAGCCAAAAAAACCATACAGATCTTTATATAATAATAGAGCTGGAAGGGACCTTGGGGGGGTCTTCTAGTCTAGCCCCCCGCTTAAGCAGGAGAACCTACACCATCTCAGACAGTTGATTATCATTCTAGTCTTTTCTTAAAGTTCTCCAGTGATGGGGTGCCCACGATTTCTGGGGGTAAGCTGTTCCACCAGTTGATTGTCGTCACTGTCAGGAAATTTCTCCTTAAATCCAGGTTGCTTCTCTCCTTGATCAGTTTCCAGCCATTCTTTCTTGCCCTTCCCTCTGGTGCTCTGGTAAACAACCTGACTCCTTCTGCCTTGTGGCAGCCCCTCAGATACTGGAATAGTGCTGTCATGTCTCCCCTATTTCTTCTTTTCTTTAGCCAAACCGAAGTCACGCAGCCGTTCTTCATATGTTTTAGCCTCCAGGCCTTTGATCATCTTAGCTGCTCTTCTCTGAATTTTTTCTAAACTCTCAACATCTTTTTTGTGACATGGTGACCAAAATTGGCTGCAGTATTCCAGGTGTGTCTTACTAGGGCTTTGTAAAGCGGTACTAGTACTTCACGTGATCTTTGTATTAGCTTTTTTGGTTGCTGCTGCACATTGCTGGTTCAGAGTCAAGTGATCGTCCACTAGGACTCCAAGGTCCCTCTCGCAGTTACTGCTTTTAAACTGGGTCTCGCCCAATCTGTATTCGTGCTTTTGGTTTTTTCTGCCTAAATGTAGGACTTTGCTTTTCTCCACGCTGAAACTCATTTTGTTGGGTAGGGCCCATTGTTCGAGTTTGTCAAGATCTTTTTGGATCCTGAGTTTGTCTTCTGAGGTGTTGGCTATTCCTGACGGTTTGATGTCATCTGCAAATTTGATGAGTTCCCCTTCAATTCCCTCGTCTAAGTCATTTATGAAGATGTTGAAGAGGACTGGGCCTAAGACGGAACCTTGTGGTACCCCACTGCTTAATTCTCTCCATGTGGATGTAGTGCCGTTGAGGACTACTCGTTGAGTGCAGTTTGTCAGCTAGCTACAGATCCATCTGGTGGCGATGTTGTCTATTCCACCATTTTCTAGCTTGTCAATTAGTAGGTTGCGGTCTACTTTGTCAAATGCCTTACTGAAATATAAGTATACTACATCCACTTTGTCCATTTCAAAAAAGCATTATCCTCTTGATATCAGCCCTACATGCAATAATAGTAGAATCAGAACGTAGTAATGAATGTTCTAAAATGATTCTGGAAATTCTTTAGTAAACATTATTTTACATGGCCAGTACTCACAAAATAATGTTAAATCAAGAGTTTTATTTGAATAGCCCCTATTCTGGCCATATTTCTTAATTTCTATAAAGCCTGTATGTTTAGCCTGCTCTTCTATTAAGTAGCTTAAAATAATGTACATGGGCTTTCTCCATTTTATCCCAAGAGCTGCTATTTTGGGCCAATGATTGATACTGAATTTCATGGATAAACAAGATTTGGCTAATCTGATCCAATAACTAAATTCTACATTATATTCTACAATATATTATGTATGAACTACATGGTAAAGACACCAAAGTTTTGTTATCTTCAAAAGGCAAGTGGATTTTTTTTGTCTATTCAATTCTGTCTTCCACACCCCAAAACCTAGAGTTGGTTCACAATGGTATTAAGAAAAATGATTATTTCACACTTGAAGACATTTGAGCAAAACCATACCTTGGCGTGGTCCTCTTTTTCTACGGAAGGCTGCACCTGACTGTAAGGCTTCCATTAGACTGTCCATAACTCCTGTCTCATCTCCTTCTGCAAGAACAAAAAACAGAGATTTCTTGTTATTTTCATTGGCACCTCCTTCTAAGGAGTAGCATTATGGACTCAAGACTATGGGTGTTCTGGAATGTGTACTGTATATAGAAAAGAGAATAAAATTGTCATTAAAGTATTTCTTGATAAAAATGAAGAAGTCCTGGTCGTGTGAAAATTTACTATGTGAAGACAACAATACACAAAAGGTTTTCTCAAGATATTGTCCTTTGTCATAAATTCAGAGAAAACTTTTTAAAATGAGAATGTACAATGGAGGGTTTAAAGAAGATTTTTTTAAAAAAATTCTTCCTGGAAAAGTTTCTGAGGCATTTTTCCTTTGATCATTTTATCTGTTGTAAACACATAATTGCCAATTTATAAAGCAGGAATAACAAAGAAAAATTCCTTATAACATTTCATCTCTTCCTTTATATGTCACAGACTTTCTGCTTTAATAGTACAACTATGGTATTACTCCGATGCCTTGAAATCATGAGTACCCTGAGGGTTTTTTTTTTAGAGCTATACATTTTCCACTGATCTACATTTCACTGTACACAGCAGTCAGAGTATTAAGATTGGCTGAAACAACCAGTTAATATTGTTACCCTAGCAACAAGCATATTCATCTCAAAAACAGGAAAAGTAAGAGCATCTACGTTTCTCCTATGATGCAGGCTATGTTTTGCCAATGCCTTCTTCTGCTGGACAAGAAGCCGAGCCTCTCTGGGGACAACCATACCCTACAACCAAGTATTTACTTAAATGCAGTCCCAAAGGGGCAGTCCCAGAGGCAACTGGACTTTCTTGTTTTTCTTTGAAGATGTTTTGCTTCTCATCCAAGAAGCTTCTTCAGCTCTGACTGGATGGTGGGGAAAAGAAAGATTTATACTCCTGCAGACAGCTGTTCATTTGCATTCTTTTAGCGAGCTGTTAAAAGCTACCTGGAGGCTTATCTGTGTCTTCAGGGTCACCTGAGTGATGCAAATGGGTGTGGAGCCTTCCTGGAACTCTTGAAAGGACTGTGTTGTAGACTGGAGATAGATGATTTCGGATCCCTCCCCCTCAGTTGAGGGAGGGCTGTTCAGTTTCGACATAGATGGCCTTTTGCACCCCTATTTCAAACCAGCGGTCCTCTCTGTCCAAAATGTGGACTTTGCTGTCTTCGAAAGAGTGGCCTTTGTCTTTTAAATGCAGATGGACTGCTGACTCCTATCCTGATGGGAGCTTTTCTGATATTCCTGCGCTGTATTGTCAATATAGTGAAGGTTTCTACAGACAAAAACACGGCTGCGCCATGGGCTCACTTGTGTCCCCCATTGTGGCCAATCTCTATATGGAAGAGGTAGAAACCAAAGCCTTAAACTCCTTCCTAGGAATTCCACCCACTCACTGGTATAACTATGTGGACGATACTTGGGTCAAGAACAAAACACAGGAATTGGAAGCATTCACCAAACATATCAATTCGGGGGACAGATCCATCAAATTCACACATGAAGATGTTAAGGAAAATAGTCTAGCCTTCCTGATCTGTGCTGTGTACATTAAGGAAGACAGAAGCCTTAACATTGAAATTTACAGAAAACCTACTCACACGGATCAATATTTACATTTTGATTCACACCATCCACTGGAGCACAAAATGGGAGCTATTAAAATCCTACACCACAGACCTGAAGGCCTGCCTACCAGCAAAGAAGGAAAAGGAAAAGAAATTAAATAATAAAATCAAGACAGCCCTCAGAACATGTGGCTATTCCAAGTGGGTCTCCATCAAATCTCAAAAAAGACCTAGCAGGAGCACCTCTGTAACAGATGAAAAAACGTATGGCATGATGTTGCAAGAATATCGGAAAAGCTCAGGAGGATTTTCAACCAACACGACATGCGTGCACACTTCAAACCCAAGAATACACTAAGGCAGAAGCTTGTCCAACCCAAGGATAAAACACCCAGACAAAAACTGAGCAACGTGGTATACGCAGTACAATGCAGTGAGCCACGTGCAGATCTGTACATCGGGGAAACGAAACCACCACTTCATAAACGTATGGCACAACATAGGAGAACAAACCCCTCAGGACGAGAGTCAGCAGTCCATCTGCATTTAAAAGACAAAGGCCACTCTTTTGAAGATAGCAAAGTCCACATTTTGGACAGAGAAGACCGCTGGTTTGAAAAAGGGTTCAAAGAGGCCATCTATGTCGAAACTGAACAGCCCTCCCTCAATAGATGGGGAGGGATCCGAAATCATCTATCTCCAGTCTACAACACAGACCTTTCAAGAGTTGCAAGAAGGCTCCACACCCATTTGCACTATTCAGGTGACCCTGAAGACACAAATAAGCCTCCAGGTAGCTTTAACAACTCACTAAAAGAATGCAAATGGACAGCTGTCTGCAGGAGTATAAATCTTTCTATTTCCCACCATCCAGCCAGAGCTGAAGAAGCTTCTTGGATGAGAAGCGAAAGGTCTTCAAAGAAAAACAAGGAAGTCCAGTTGCCTCTTGAAAAAGCCCCTTTGGGACAACCACGACCTGGATGAGTCGAGAATCTCCATAGATACTTAAATGCAGGCTTAAGAAAAAGAACAAATGGGTTTAAACCATAACTTGGCATCTCTTTCAACAGAAGCAAGAAAGCCAGCACTATCTTAGAGGGCAGAGAAGTACATGCGATAAAAACTATTGGTGTGTGTAAAATATTTGAAAATAAAATTATACAAGGTCTTTAACACAGACTCTACAAATATACATCTAAAAGAAAAGTCCCTGAAAAATACAATACTTCCTATTCCACTTGAATGTTTGCCTCCCCCAACTCTCATCAACCTGGCACCGAATGTGTTAACTGCAACTTCATGAGCAGCTTGCAAAATCTGGTTTCCATAGTAACAGCTCCTGACAAAACATAAACCTATAAAATCACATTAGAACATCTGCTGGCGTTTAGGTAGACTAAATCCATTGTTTGTACTGCCACCTGCTGGCCAGCATAAATGGCTAAGTGATACCAATCCATTCTGGAAGCCTTCATTAATACCTTCAAGAACAGCAAACGAAAATGCAGAGAAATTGCATTTTCCCCCCCAACTCCATCAAAAAGAGTCCATGGCATGGTTAGGAAAAGGAGACAGGGCCCAATTACAGATGGTTCCGACAGTGATTAGGAAGCACAGCTTTACAGCACTGGAATTAAAAGGCATATACAATGCAGCTGCTCATTTCCCATTACTTAAGCAAAAGGAAGCAAACTCCTTTCAGTGTATGTAGGGTAGATATTTTGAAAGCTATGTTTAGCCTTACATTTACCTGTGTGCATAGTCACACTCAGTAGTTTTGCTGATGCAACCTCATGTGGAACATCACATAAATCAGACATGTCAAAATCGTGACATCACGCGACGTATCGGGACTGTTTTGCCATTTTATTTTATTTTTAAATCCCATTTATATCCCGCCTTTCTCCGGAGACTCAGGGCGGCTTACAAACTAAGAAGCACAAATCAATGTGCTTAGCAGTAGCCTTCATTCTATGTATATGCCTGCTTATTAGGGCTTCCAGCCCCTCCCCCCCAAGCGGCATTATTACAAAGTCAGCTTAATTGCCCCCAACAATCTGGATCCTCATTTTACCTACCTCGGAAGGATGGAAGGCTGAGTCAACCTTGAGCCTGGTGGGACTCGAACCTGCGCTAATTGCCGGCAATGGGCTGGGCTGGGCAGTTTGACACCCCTGACATAAATGTTGTAATTGTACAAGGAATGACAGATCAAGCTGTTGTTAGTTTGTGATCTCAATCACTGCCTTTTTAATAAAAATGACAAGGTGACAACAAGTTGGCAGTGTATCTGTGTACACATTCACACCCCCAAATCTTATCTCACCGCTTTTAGAAACATGGTTCAGGGAATACAGCTTGGGCATCTCCTGAAAGAAATGGATACAAAGGAGTTTGGAACCATCTGGCAATCAAAAAGAGCCACGTGGTAGATGATGGGAGGCAGCTAAACAGGCATTCCATCTACCTGTTGACACGTTTGAGGGAAAGTCAGTTATCAAAGGCAAAATTTAAATACTCCCGTATTTAAAGGATCTCCGGTCCTTTCTCGGGACCTAGAGACATATCTTTTCCAACTGGCCGACCTGGACTGAGGATGGGGTTTTTTAATATTGTTTTAATTTTATTGGTTTTAGTAATTAATTATGGGGCTTTGTAATTTAATTCTTTTTTAATATCTGTATTACTGTTTTTTATAGCTGTTTTATTGTTGTGAGCCGCCCTGAGTCCTTCAGGAGATAGGGCGGCATATAAGTCCCATAAGTAAATAAATAAATAAATAAATCTTGATTACCTAACCTGCATTTTGTTTTGGGCTTCCCAAAAAAATTACAAAAAGGAAAAAAAGAAAAACAATAGTAGTGCTAAGAAATGTACAGAATTTCAGACAGGAATGTTTTCAGAGAAGAGACGCATTAAAGAATGAATTTGGTCCTTGCGAATCAGAGTAAAACAACCCCAGGAAATTATTACTATAACACAGGGCAAGGATTTTAAGGCTCCATCCCTAAAGTTTTAAAAAAAATAAAATAAAAAAAAGGGTTCGAGCAAAAGCAGAGGAAAAACCCCTCCCCAGAGAAATAAAAGATGTGTCACTACAAGCAGCGAGAAATCATTGTGCCAGAATGGGAATGGTTCTGTGAAACTTATGGAGCCTTTCCTTAACTTGGCCAAGTGCAGATACTTTGCAGATATATTAAACACTGCAGCAGTGTTTTACCGCAGCAATTCGAGACAAGGTCGTGGGGGGAGGGGGAAAAAAAGAATGTGAAGAAAACCAAACGGCATGTCATTTAGCACAACTTCAAGCAACTCCAAAGGAGACAGAAATGGCAGGAAATTGTGGGAGTCAGGAAATAGAGAAGTATGGTAATTGAGTCCGTATGTTCCAAGAAAAGGGGAGCCAGGTTTTTTTTGTTGCAGCAAAAAAAGAAGAAAGGAAAGGAAAGCCAAGAATCCTATGGCATCTGAAACACTAATAAATGTATAAATCACAAGCTTTTGTGCTTCTAGGCCACTTCATCAGATGCAGGAAGAAAAATCTTGAGAGAGGGACTGCCTATGTATGCAGAATTAATTATTAGGGGAGAGGAGGGGAAGAGGAGTGGGGAGCAACCGAAAAGGCAGGATTGCAACAAGGGAGACAGGGAAACAAAGCAGCTTTTAGATATTAATAAGTAACAGGAAAAGGAGAAGAGACCTGTCGGATTTTTCTGGCAAAAGCGACAGATCTTGATCATCCCAAAGTCCATTAAATCTAAGTAAAGGAATCTATTTGGCAGCAAAAATATCCATTTGTGCAAGAAAATAGCATAAAACGGAACACTGTAATCCAGAAGATTTGCCTTTCGAAAAGGGCCACTTAAGCGGAGAACCAGAATCTCCCAAATCTGCACCGATACGTAAAGGTGCGGTCGACTACAGGTAGTCCTTGACCTATGCTCGTTCGTTCAGCAATTGTTTGAAATTAAGAAAAATGCCGAACCAAAGGAATTACAGCCGCTGCCTGAAGTAACGGCCATTGAAGCACCCAGTGGTCAACACGGTCAAAATTTGGCCGCTTGTGAACATGCACCCTCTCATGACCGTGGGCATGCTGCAACTCACCTTGCCTGCCTGGATTCTCCCCCCCATCTAGGCTGCTTTGCAGACCAGCGCTCAACCGCAGCATGAGGCCTAGGGAAGTGATGGCGAACCTTTCAGAGACCGAGTGCCCAAACCGCAACCCCAAACCCACTTATTTATCGCAAAGTGCCAGGGCCGCATCAGCATTGTGGTGCCCTCAGGTGGGGGGGGGGCAGGGAGGCGCCTCTGGCACGCAAAAACCAGCCACCGTGCGGCAAGGTCCAAAAACGGCCGCCGCTGTGCCGCGGGGTGCAGATACAAGGCGCTGTACCACACAAGAAAGGGGCAGGGCTAGTATCGCATCGCGCAGGCACCAGCCCCGCTCCATTTGCAGCGCGTGTGTGCTTACGGCCCCGCGCGCACATGCACGCATGTAAAATGCTTCCCCCTCTTTTTCCAGTCCACCAATCAACAATGGCTGGTGACCTCTGCTCTGCCACCTCTACACGAGCTTGGTAGTCAGCCGCTTCGCCTCCTTTGTGCTGGGTGGGGCTCCTGCTCCGGGTAGTGGTGGCAGCCTGAGGGACCTGCTGCTGGTGGCGGTGGCGTGCGTGCCAACAGAGAGAGCTCCGAGTGCCTCCTCTGGCACACGTGCCATAGGTTCGCCACCACTGGCCTAGGCCAGGGGTAGGCAACCTCGGCTCTTTTATGACTCATGGACTTCAACTCCCAGAATTCCTGAGCCAGCATGGCTGGCTCAGGAATTCTGGGAGTTGAAGTCCATGAGTCATAAAAGAGCCGAGGTTGCCTACCCCTGGCCTAGGGCCTTCAGCAGTCTCAGCCAGCTCCCAATTGCCACAAGCTTCTGCTTCAGTCTTAGTGCTGCCACTGCCATCCAGAGGTGCCACTTTGTGCAACTCATCCAAGAGGCAGCTCCTGCTCGCAATCGGGCCTTCTTTCCCAGAGACCGCGCAGAGCTCCTGAAGCTTTTAGAAATCCCACAGAGTTTGTTCTGAAGACTTGGGAGTCCCCGTGCAACCTCAACAGGCTTTGGAAGCTTCACATGAATTGGGAAGCCTTGGGAGGCTGCATCCAAACTCTTACAGAGCCTCTGAAGCCTTTCAAAGTCACGCCAGGTTTTTTTTTAAATTCCATTTATATCCCGCCCTTCTCCGAAGACTCAGGGCGGCTTACAAGCTTAGCAGTAGCCTTCATTTCCAGGGCCTCTAAAGTTCTGCCGGGCTTCCAGAGCTTTCTGAACCCTCACACAACTTCAGAAGGTTTCGGAGGAGCTCCCAAAGGCTTCCCGAATTGCATCAGTTGAGGCGTCCCCAAGTCATGCTGGGCTTCCAGAGCCTTAGGAAGCTTTCAGAGGTTCTGTGTCAATTCTCGTGGTGTCTCCAAAGTCTTCCAAAGTTGTGGTTTCTGGGGTTTTCGGAAGCCCCGCACAACTTAGGAAGCCAGAACTTCCATAAAAGAATTCCAAAGAATTTGGAAGCTATGCACAAACAGGCTCCGGGAACCGAGGCCTGTGTGCAACCAGCAACTGCCTCTTGTGTTAAAAAGCCCTCAACAGCAGGAAAGAAATGCCTGAAAACAAGTGTGCAGCAGATCCTCAAGAATGCTGGGTAATGGTGTGATGCGACATTTGTGAGTGGCAGCAGTGGCGCCAGTGTTGATGTGACAACTGGTTGAGGTAGCTAATGGCCCTTTACTGCCCTGCCCCAAGACACACAGCACTCCACTTAATGACCTGCATGATCACAACCTGAGAGTGCCAGAATTGCAGTCATTGAGGGAAGCCATCATGTCAATGCCTCAACGTATGACCGCAACTTACAACTAAAATTCTGAGCTCAGTTGTGGTTATAAAGTCAAAGTCAATTAAACATATCAACTGAAAATGTTAATATAAGCCAATGGATCCACAGAACGCAGCCTTCATTAATGACTTCCAAAAATAAGGCAAAAGGAATGTTCTTTGCAATATGAAAATAAGTTCCTGAGAAATCTGATTAATCTGTTTTTTATCAATTAGATAAGCACTGTGTAATGTGCTTGCATTTATACTACACAATGTACTAATACTATGTACTAAGAGTCATACTCTAAGAAATGAACAGTGACAATTTCATAATTAAACAAAATACAAGAATTAGATAAAAACTTTTGCTACATATGAACATGGTAATCATGTATGAAAAACTGCATTCAAACAGTTTATTCCTATACTAATACTAATTTATGCCTTAAATTTCTACTATATAGCATGTATAGAATTGTATGGAAATAAAACAGTATAATATACAGCACGTATTAAAGTATGCTTCAAGTGGAGGTTTTGTTATGCATTTTCCATCTTTCAAACTTGCATTTTTTTGGATTTTCAAACATGAATTAGTGGATGGATATGTGTATGTCTGTATACAGTGTAGCTTACCATAAAAATATTTTTTAATTAAAACTATTTGTCCATCTGGAAGCATCTTTAAACACTACATATACCTGAGAGATTAGGGAATTTGAAAGATAAAAATATACAGATAAATGTCGGTCTAAGAGATGAATATATTGCTGAGGTCCACATTACATTTACATATGCCACATTCATGCATCCTTTCTCTCCAATTAATGTCTTCCAAGAAAAGCAGACTTTAAAAATACCAGTAGTCCTTGACTTATGACCAGCTGCTTGAAATTTGAAATTATCATTTGAAATTATGAGAGATTCCAAAAGAGAGACTTATAACCCAGATTTGATATTCCGACATCCCTCCCTCCCCCAAGGTCATGTGACTGTATTTTGGGGGCTCAGCAACTGGTCCTTATTTATGGCTGTTTGCAGAGTCCCACAGTCACGTGACTGTGATTTATGACATTTTTGACAGAACCCTCCTTTATCTCCCGATACTCCCATGTAACACCTCTACTCCGTGAGCTGCATTGGCTTCCGGTTGCTCTCCGGGTGAGATTCAAAGTGCTGGTGATGACCTATAAAGCCCTAAATGGCTTGGGTCCGGGATATTTGAGGGAACACCTGCTGCCAGCATCAAGTTCCCTTCGTCCAGTGCGCTCGCAAAGGGAGGGTCTTCTCAGGGTGCCGGTGGTAAAAGATTGCCGGCGGATAACACCCAGGGAGAGGGCCTTTTCTGTGGGTGCGCCTGCCCTTTGGAACCAGCTACCCGTGGAGCTCAGGACTGCCCCTGACCTACGCTCATTCCGCCGGGACCTGAAGACTTGGCTCTTTGAGCTCTCTGACCCAGGCTGAGAATTTTAACTGGGGTTTTATTTTCAGGGATAATTTAATCTTTTAATTCTCTTTTAACTTTGTATTTTATATTGATGTGATTTTAAAATGCCCTGTAAACCGCCCTGAGTCCTTCGGGAAAGGGCGGTATATAAATCTAATAAAATCTAAATCTAAATCTAAACTTCCTGTTTCTGGCAAAAAAAGACCCAATCACAATCAGTGGGTTCATTTAACAAATGCAGCATTGCTTAACAACCGCTACAAAAAAATGGGCATAGTCACGTGGTGATCTACTTTACAACCCTCATAATATACAACCAAATTGCATGGTCAGTTATGGTTATTAATCGAGGAGAACCTTTAATAATAATTTACTAAACTTGAATACTGCCCAATTCCCAACCATTTGGGGCAGCTCAGAAGAATCAAAGAAATTACAATAAATCAATAAAAGATGGCCTGCACTCAGACCAGGTGGAAAGAAGCAAAGGGTTTCATTCTCTCTCAGCAAAAGCATGGATGAAGACCCAGGTTCTTCAGGGCTATTTTGAACAACAGCAGAATCTAGATCTGGGAGAGGGGAACCTGATTGCAGAGGGCAGGTATTAATATATATATAGAGAGAGAGCACACTTCCAGGGTCCTAATAGATGACATTATTTAATTAAAAGAACCAAGAGCATGCCAACATTGCAAGATCAAATTGGCCAGGCAGATGCTATGGAGACAGATGATCCCTAAAATAAATGTCCTCTAATGAGGCCAATGCAGGCTATTTTAAATCTATTAAACACAGTCAGTAGTTCTCACAGTCATGTACTGTAGCTGCTGACTAGAAATGATCCCTTTTCTGCTGGGAAGAATTTAGACAGGGACTAAAAGGCAAGTGGACAAGGACCAGGAGACTTTGAAAAGAACTTGAGACCAGAGGGGAAATCCCTATAGATAATCCCTATTTATTTGGCCCTTAGTGAAAACTGGATGGATCCTGAGCCACAATCAAGTAGTGCCCTTATGATATTACCAAGGAGGAGAAGTCTCTTCTTCCCTTCTCAGTTGTCCACCGAGATAAGGAATTTATACCAAGCCACAATATCCTCTGTACAGTACCTGCATTCATATCAATCAATTGTTCTCTCTTCTTTTGCTTTTCTTGACGTTCTTTCTCTGCTTTTTCTTTTGCTAGTTTAGCTCTGCGCATCTTCTCCTCCATCTCACGCCTTTTCTGATTCTCCTTCACACATTGCTAAAATTAAGACACAGGTGATGAGATACACAAATGGAGAGTCATAACAATGAACTTACTGTGTTGTTATATGCATATTGCATTTTTTTTATTTAGCAGAATAAAAGAATGCAATGCTGGCTACCATGCAAGACAAAGTAAGTAAACAGTGATGGGTTTAATGAACGATAGATTTATTTACTACTTTTATCCATAAAAATTAATGGAATCACAAAATATACAAGTAATGTATCCTTGAGAACCAAATGCTGGAGGGTATACCTCAGCATATTTACCTAAATTTATTTTTATTTTATTCAAATAAAAATAGGAACATTACTTTCACTACAAATATTCTGTTTAAATACAGCCCTACCTCAATAAGCTCTCATCTATATACTATATTTCTCTATAATCTACTTCTCTGGCTTACATTATTTTACAACACAGCTTTTAAAGAAATGTTTTGAGTGTTTAGACTTATAATGGATATTGACATACTTTTATGGAACCTGAATGTATTTAGCAATATTTGTTATCTGCTAAGTACTGACCTATTTTTCAAAAATTTGTCTTTAGCAGTCCAGCACACTGAACTGATTCCTATCAATATCAACCAGCTTACAAATTACAGGTAGTGTTGACAATTATAACCCTATGAATCCTTGGGAAATGAATCCTTTGGTGATATACAAATATAATAATTATACAAGCAAGCAAACAAATAGATAAATCAAGTGTGAAAGACCAAAAATCCAAGAACATATAAAAACACAATAGGAGCAAAATATGGAGGGTTTGCAACAGAAAATAGCCACCTCCTTATGTCATACAATTTAAGTTTTTAAATTCAATTTAACAAGTTTTAATACAATTCAAGGTATTTTACTGTTGCTTTGTTTGATGTAAAAGGCACAGCTCAAATAAAAAGGTGCTCATATTGTAATTAAATATATAATATGAAATTACATATTGTAATTAAAATGGATGCTCACCACAAACATATTTTTGAAATTGCGCAGATTTGTGAAGAACTCCTCAATAGATATCTTATTGGTGTCAAAGAGGAAGTATTGTCCTAATTCCTTATAAAGGTTTTCCATATTTGCATGCATCATTCGTAACTTCTCATACTGTTCTTGGGCTCCCTTAACAAAGCTGTAAGACTAGAGTTAAAGACTTCTAACAAATTGTAAGCATACTTTCTGAGAATAAGTTGATTGCTTTAAAATTGCTAAAAGTTTGGTTTTTTTGTATTTTTAGTTTCAGATTCTTATCCCACCCTTTTATGTATAAGTTTGACAAAATAACACCACACAATTAACTAGCAGGAATTAAACACAGTCGTAATGTAACAAAGCTTTTTCTTGCAAAATAAATTCTGATTAGGTCATTGTGATTCACCTCATTTTTATATTCCATTGACTTCTGGCCATTGGAAAGGTCATTGCTGACTGCAAATAATTTACTTTTCTGACTGCAACTCTTCATAGGGCACAAAGGGAGGACTCAGCTATAGCTGCTTTACCTCAGGGGCCTTTAAGCAATCATAGCTATTTCAAAATTTTAATTTATTGATATGATTGTACCAATAAAGTGTTAATTTATTATTAAAGCTATTTTAAATATACTGCAGGTTATTAATTCATAAGTTATATATTTTAAAGAGCAAAGTAAAATGATTCAATACATAAATAAGCAGCCTTTCATTGCAAAAAATCATCTGGGTACTTGCTGCTTAATCTTATCAATAATTATCTGTTGGAATAACATCAAATGTGAGGGCTAAACGCACTCTCTCCAGCTCATTGGGTTCTCTCTGAACACCAAAAGGAGCTCATTTCTAGAGGCATGTTCCCCTGCATTTCTGATGATAGTAACACCCTTAATTCATATGTTCAAGATTATAATACAGAGTATCCTCTCTATTGGTTTTAATGGCTATTTTTTTCCAGAATCCTTTTTGAATCTCTCTTGCAAAGGCTGTAGTATATAAATGAAAATGCTGTACTCCTGTGATGTCCAATGGTTTTTAAAACCATTTTTAAGAAGTTCACCACCTTAATTGCTACTTGCACCAGGAAGAAATGCCATCCCAAAATGAAAAATGCTTCAGGGAGGGAGGGAAGGGGATTTAGGAGAATTCTCTCTTACAAGCGAATGTTTCTAATTATCGTCCTCTCAACATTTATACATGTATTAATGTGTAGGTTTGTGTCTCTGCAAACCATTATACTACAACATTTGGTAATTGAATTTTTGGTAGGAACTCCATCCCTTCATATTGTATACTTAGAACATAGAACAATTTGTTTACCATCTTCCAAATTCTTAAAATTGTTTTATTCTAGATGACTTATTTTGATAAAAAAAGAGCATTTGCAGCAAAGACGGGCACCTTGTGTAAAATCCAATAACCACTCAAAATAAGCAAGCAAACCAGTTACAGATAAGGAATCTATTGTTATTCATCAACTTCATTCCTCTCTATGTATCACTCACATTGGAGTGTAGCAAAATCACCTAGGAGGTGAGCCAAGAAGTCCTCAACAAAAGATGTCCCAGCCCTTTCTAGAGCTTTCTAAAGATACATCTTAGAAATGTAATAAGCATCTTTCAACAAATTTTGGAGAAATGGTTCTTGTGAAAATGACTTACCATACATGGGAGGCAAATATCAGAGGCAAGATACCCTACTGAAAACGTGTTGCCAAGCCAAATTTTAGCCCTTTAAAAGAAATTACTTCTAAATTCATAAAGCAAGATAAAAATAGAAAACAATGCCCTGATGTAATGAGAAACAGATATTAACCTTCTATACAAGAGTAATTTTTAATCACAATGTCATTTTGTCCCATGATTACTAAATCTAGAGGGCAAGATGTTTGCCACTACCAAAACCAAATTTGTGTAAACAACCAAAGTGAAATGGAAGCCAGTAATCAAGTGATTTATATGTTATGTTAAAAATCACTCAAAATCTCAAGTGAGGACTTAATTATAGTGTTTCAGGATGTAATCTGTGCAATTTTGCCTAGCATCAATTAACCACAGGATGATAAACTAAAAAGGGGAGACGGTAAATGTCCATGCTACATGAATGTGTCTAGGGGACAGGACTTCTGTGGGTTTAACTATGGAATATTTTGGAAGAACAGGTTACACAGGTGCAACCCCGGATATACACAGACCATGGCAAATAAGCTTTATTTATTTGCACCTGGTTCTTCTGCCTGCAAGTCACCCAAAGAGACACCAGGAAGAGTTATACACTTTGTGCTTTCAACTGTTTGAATGGGAGACTACTCAAAGACACAGTATCAACAAATATACAGTATGTCACTCACTAAGGCTTCCTATTACTGTCATTACCTTGGGGAAAAATGAAACTCTTTTGGTACAGTGTATCTTTCTAATACTACTAAAGTATGTCGATAAACAGTGATATATTAATGCCACTTTAAGAAACCTTAAAAGACAAAATTTGCTGTACTTTATAATGAAAACTAGGATTCTCAGAAAAAAATAATACAAGAGTGGTAATTCATTATTCAAAGTCTGGTAATACTTGCATTAGTAAGCACCTATACTGATAGCGCTAGAGAACTTGGTTTTCTAACAGCTGATCTTTGCAAACATCCCGTGTTTTCCTCTAAAACCAGTGATTTTTGTCCCTCTATCATAAATAAGATTCTTTCTTTCATAGGTTATTTTCAACATTTCTCAATGCACATTTTTGAAGGATATGGTCATTTTCTCCACAAATTTGTCCTTCTCTTCTGTACTATTGGGGAAATTGTTAACATCATGCTGTAGATCTGAAATCTGTTTCTTCATCTGGTCCAGACTTTTCCGCAAAATTTCAGCAGAAACTTGGGGAAGAAAAAGAGACAATGCAGCAGAATTGCAGGAATAATTAAATGTCAGCTAAAAGAATAGTTTTTTTTTTATTTACTGTAGTCACATTCTCTAGGAAGCCAGCCAGTATATTCTTTGGACTACCAGCTTCTCTTAATTGAGAAGGGTTAGTCTGATTAATATTACTTCATGGGACAGTTTCTATTTGTGTTCAAGTTGAACAGGAAAGAAAACTTAGGAAAGCTAAAAAAAAATTACAGAACTGAGGAAAAAAAATTAGGGTTATGCTCTAATTTGGTATAAAAATCCAAATCTGATTTAAAATGGGGTAATATAAAGTATGTATTTCTAACTTGTCTTATTTCCAATTTTCCAGTGCTCCTCAATTGCTTGGGGAGGAAGAAGTATTGAATTCATGGATTTCGAGGGCAAACTTCAAAGTCATTGGAAGTTAAGCAGCATACAAATTTAATAATAAATAAAAATAAATGGTGGGGTAGAGTGTAGGAAATTAAAAAGGTTTTTTTTGAAATGACAAGAGATCTTTAAATGAGCCTCTTTTGATAGTGAGACGGGCAGCATATAAATTAAATAAATAAATCCCAGCTATACTATTTGTATGTTTTACAAAAATCACAAGCTGGGGCAGCAGGCAATACATAGTATCAGCAATCTGCTGATTCACTGAGGAGGCATAATCAGTCTGCTGTTGTAGCAGCGAAGATGAGAAAGCCTGGCAACAAAGGCAAAAGTCAGTTGCAGTACAACAAAGGCAGTGCACGTAGTCCCTTCTTTTCAAGCTGCTCTATATCAAACCATGCAGACTCCTTTGTGTAACCAGAGGGACAAATATGAATTCACAGAATTGTGACTTCAGAACCAGCATGCATCATCCACAATGATTAGCTAGGATATTTAAAGAACTGCATATTCAGAAATACTACTGTCCCATTAATATATATGCTCAGGAATGCCCAAAGAGTTGGCTGTATGTGACTCTTGGCTGAAGAGCAGTGTTTGTCAGTGAGAAAGTGCAATAAAGTGATGGATTATATCAGCAAAGGAGAAGGCCTGGAATTAAAGGCAACAGCATATATGACAGGAAGTTATATAATTCTATATATACCAGATTTTTGCAGTCATTAGCACTGATCATTTCCAAAGCTAAAATAATAATGTTATTTAACATTTGAATATTGTTTTCAGAGCATTCAAGACACTAAAAAACATACCTGTAATCCTAGTAACAAGCCTGTATATATTGTAAACAGATAAAAAAAATGAAAAAGAGAGATAAAAACTGACTTGGCTAAGAATATCTAAGTTTGTGAGAAATAAGACAAGCATTGCCATCTATATTACAGCTTTAGGTTATATACCACTCTCAGCATAAAACAACATGACTGAGATTTAGGAATAAGCTTATTTCATTGGGCTTAGGTGGTCAGAGAAAATCTGGACCGGGGGGGGGGGATACATGATTATAAGAGACCAAACATAATTTTTCTTCATCATAGTCCAATTATAAATTAGTGATCGTAACGAACATCTGCAGCTATCAATTTTTATATTTTCCTCTCCACACTTCCTGCTATGACAGACACTAAGTCCAAACATAGATCTAACACTTCTTTCAGGAAAGAAAACAACAATGGAAACAGGAAGGATAACAAAATAGAATGATGCAAACCCGCAGAGAAGATTTTACTCCTGCTCATTCCATATATATGAAGAAAGCAGAAGCTGAAATTCTGTTTTCATAGATAACAAAACTATACAGTTCTGACCGAAGCTGACATTACAAGTATCATCTAAAAATAATACACACCTGCCTGCACTCCCCAAATCTACTTAATGAAGATAATTTGCTTTCCCCACATCCCAAAAAGGAAATAGTCTGAAACTGATCTGGGCTGTACTTGCCTAGTTGAAGAAGTGAACGGGTTGTGACTAAGGGTCTTCATAGTGTTATGGCACTTTTTTTCCTTTGCCTTTTAAGTTTATTGTATTCTTTGACTGGCACAGCTTCAATGATTTGAACATACTACTACATTTGTGTCAGAAATACCTACCAAGGCACTTCCGGATTGAAAGGATTAGCCAGTGACATTATAGTTGCCCAGGGGATGCGCAAGAGGGCTCCTTTATGTCTCTTGTTATTTTCCCACTGAAGTGGTATCTATTCATCTACTTGAATTTACACGCTTTCAAACTGTTAAGGAGAGAAGGAGCTGGGACAAATGGTTGGGAACTCATTCCGTCGTCGTGCAGCTCACGTTATTGGATTTAGAACTGCCAAGCTGTAGATCTCTTATTGGTCTTCTGACTCAGCATCCTAACCATAAGAGTCACCACAGCCCCTGATTTAAACGTAAAGCTGCCACTTGTGGAGCTCTGTTGAATCTAGCTGGGCAATGGCCCCATCAAATCCCGGTTTGGAGGAGGAGGAGGAGGAGGAACCGGGACCATCTGATGGGGATGGCACATCTCCCCTGGAATGTCTGGAGAGCCCAGGAACTGAGGATGATGCTGTTCCAGGCCCCTCTGGCACTGGGGGAGGTGGTTCGATCAGATGGGGAGATGCCTGCCCTCACAAACACAGGGGAGGATGGGCGGCAGGCAGGCAGGCAGTGGTGATGAGAGGCAGCAGATTCCCTTTGATGAGGAACAGCTGCCTCCCCCATTCAATCTTGAGGGCATACAGAGAATGGAGTGGAGAGAAGCTCAACGGTGGTCTGCAAGGGTGCTGGTGAGGAGGCCGCCCCACCCCTCCTGCCAAGGAACACCTGGCTTGAGATGATTTAATCAGGGGAGGGTGTCTTTGTTGGGAACAATTGTTCTGCTTCGGCACACACTTCCCTGGCCTTTGCAATCTCTGCTTTGCATCATGTTTTTGCCCTGTGGACTCCGACCTTGCTTTTGGACTATGGGCCTTGCCTTTTGGAGCTTCAACCTTGTTTATGACTTATGGACCTTGCCTTGTGGACTTTGCACCTTTTTTTGGGCTATAGACTTCCTCCTTGCCTTGTGAAATCAGTTCTGGTGACTTTGGGCTTTAGTTTGTGGGACTGTGTTGCACTGATTGCGGGTGGCTGTCTTCGGGAAAGTTTGGGGTTTAAACTTTACTGGCTGTTGTAGGGCCATTTGTTGTGGGACAGCAGGGCAGGAAAGGACTTCATTGAAATCTGCATCTGCCTAGGTGGCCTGAGTCACAACTGACTGAGTCAACATTAACAGTCAACAAAATTATTCTAAGAGGTAGAAAATAGAACAGAACAGAACAGAACAATCTATTAATTATCTATTATCTATCTATAATCTATTATCTAATTATTCTATTATCTCTGGTGCATAAGCTCACAGTGTACATATAAATCATAGTTACAATCATTATATTCTACAAGGTGTAGAATCAGAGAATCATAGACTGGAAGGGATCTTGAAGGACTTCTAGTTCAACCCCCGGCCCAAGTCAGGAGACCTTACCATCCCAGACAAATGGTTGTCCCACCCATTCTTGAAAACCTCCAGAGATGGGGCATCAACAACATCAGGATTAATTGATTGATAAATTTCTCCTTAGTTCCAGGTTGAATCTCTCCTTAACGAGCTTCCACCCATTGCTTCTTGTCCTGCCCTGAGGTGCTTTGGAGAATAAGTCAACCGCGCCTCTTCTCTGTAACAGCCCCTCAAGTACGGAAAGACAGTTATCACGTCACCCCTAGTCCTTCTCTTCATTAGGCTAGGCATAACTAGTTCCCTTAATTGTTCATCATATGGTTTAGCCTCTAGAGCCCTTATCATCTGTTGCTCTTTTCTACACTCTTTCTAGGGTTTCAGCGTTTTTATTTTATTTTTTGTATTGTGCCAACCAGACCTCGACGCACTGTTCCAAGTGTGGCCTCACTAATGCATTATAAAGCGGCACTATCACTTCTTGTGAACTTCATGCTATCACTCTGTTGATGCAGCCTAGGACTGCATTGGCTTTTTTGGCAGCTGAAGCACCATGCTAGCTGGTTCATTAGATCTACTAGGATACCTAGATTATTGCTATAAACCAGGTACCATCTATATTCTATACCATTTGATTTTTCCTGCCTAAGTGCAGGTCCTTAATTTTCTCACCACTGAATTGCATCTTGTTGGCTAGGGCCCAATGCTGAAGTCTGGCAAGGACCTTCTGAAGAGTGTTAGTAAAGTCTATCAATATATCAGTCTCAGGAATCTTGGATTCTTAGATACTAGATTATGTCCCTGGTTTATTGATCTAAGAGGGGAGCTACTGTATTGCACTGACATACTAAATTCATTATTCATAACCTTCAAAGATTTCAAAATTTGGGGAAGCGTAATTGTGTCAGATTCGAATTCAATATAAAGCAGACACAAGCAATAGAACAAAATCAAACAATTGTCTTAGACTTTAAAATAACTGATTTCAACAAACTTAGACAGAGGTTGGGAAAGATTCTATGGATGAAAATCTTTAAAAATTCTTTCAGGGACACTCTGAAAAATGTGATTATAAATTCCAGTGCAGCATAGCACTGCTGGAAAAGAAAAATAAGAAGAAGATCCAAGCTAAATCATATGAAGAACAATTGCAGGAATTGGATTATGTCTAGTTTAAGGAAAAGAAGGACTAAGGGTGATACGATAGCAGTGTTCCAATATCTGAGGGGCTGCCACAAAGAAGAGGGAGTCAATCTATTTTCCAAAGAACCTGAAGGCAGGATAAGAAGTAATGGATGGAAACCAATCAAGGAGAGAATCAACCTAGAACTAAGGAGAAATTTCCTGACAGTTAGAACAATTAATCAGTGGAATGACTTGCCTCCACAAGTTATGGGTCCACCAACCCTGTAGGTTTTTAAGAAGAGATTGGACAGCCATATGTCTGAAATGGTATAGGGCACAGATCTGCAACCCACGGCTCCGGAGCCGCATGCAGCTCTTTCAGCCGTCTCCTGCAGCTCCCAGTCCTCTGCCATGTGCAGTCCCCCCCCAAAAAAGTGGGACTAAAAAAGTTCAACCAATCAATTCAAATATGCAGGGTAGGTGCATATCTCGCCTTGTCTCCACTCTTCAGTCAAACCCTGTTCTGCACATGCGCGCATGTACGCACATGCGCACACATTTTTTGCGGCTCCCAGTTTTTCCTTTTGTGAGGGAACCGGTTCCGAGTGGCTCTTTCACTGTTTCAGGTTGTTGACCCCTGGTATAGGGTCTCCTACTTGAGCAGGGGTTTGGATTAGAAGACCTCAAAGATCCCTTCCAACTCGGTTATTCTGTTATTTTCAATTTAATTTGGCACATTTTGGCCAAAGGTTTATGAGAAACTAGGAAAAAAAGAATTGGTGGGAGTTGAAAATATTTTGATTCATCATTCAGAGCACCCGACAGAGTTTCAAATAGTATTCTGAACAGTATTACAAGCAAAATACCTATATGGTAACCACGAAGTAAAGCTGTTTGTTGCAATCTTCGCACACATACACATGCCAAACGGTACCTTGACAAGCTTTCTCCACATGGATGAGTTCATCAGGAAAATTCAGGATATCTGGATACTGCAGTTCACAGGTTTCTGCCAAGAAGTGAAGTAAGGTCATCTTCTGATCAGCTGACTTTGTGTCACGAAGCTAGAAGATATGAACAAGACTACTGGTAAACAATGCACAAGAAGATGATTATTATTTTTTTATTCCTCCCCAGGCTTTTCTCCTCATATTTACCTTGCAAAGGAAACTAATGTTGAATCCAAAGGCACCAGCATTCATGGAGCCAGAATTCATGTAGTTGCCCACAAGTAGGATGACGGAAAGAAGACTACCAAAGTTCTCACTATTGCGGAGTTCCTCACAGGCTGCTGTAACAGCAACAATATCTGGCTTTATATTGTCTACCTGTTCATTAAATTGTAGCTTGAAGAGTATAGCATTGAGTCTTGATGGCAGACGGGAAACTGAACTAATCTGTGAAGAAAAAGAGATACAAAAAGGAATAGGAATGAGGATAGGATAACAGCTTAAGGGAAAGAACAAAAGAGATCTGAGTAAGAGAAGACCCAGAGAAATACAATTTACCAAATATGAATTCATTGATTTGTAATAATGCCGCTTGGGGGGGGGGGGCAAAAGTCCTAATAAGCAGGCATATACATAGAATGAAGGCTACTGCTAAGCTTGTAAGCCGCCCTGAGTCTTCGGAGAAGGGCGGGATATAAATGGAATTAAAATAAAATAAATTTTATATATATATATATTATATATATATATGAAATATTAGATGGCTTTAAGGAATTTGCAAATCCTGGAGGTACAAATATTCAGACAACTGTTAGATAGACTTTTTTTTGCCATCTAGTCATTGTCCTGATTTTGCCACTGAGATCTAACAGCCCTAGTAAAACCTATATATAGAAACAAATACACATAGCTTTTCCCAGTTGTAATTACAAGAGAACGGAACAGACAAGAATGGGAAGTATCAATTTGTTGTTATATTTGGAAAGAGAGAGCAGAAGATAGACAAAAACACTCTACTGTTTCCTCTCCGAAATCCACAGCAACTAAAAGTTTAAAATTTAATCTGAGAAAATTTGCAGTACAGATAGTCCTCCAGTTACGAGCATAATGGAGACTGCCCATTCCACTTGTAACCTGAAAACTTGTAGAGTGAATATTGTTTGCGGTACGAGATCACTCCCTTGCTCGTTAAAATGCGTGTGGCTCGTTAAGCGAATATGAGGTATCTCAAGGTGGGGAAGGCCATGGAGGACCTAGTGCTGGAACAGGCCCCCAAGGCCTCCCCGACCCACTAAGATACCACATGCTTCCCCCTCCCTTCCTGCCACACTGGACACACCGTCTCCTCTCTGCTGCGGTTCCTGCTACTGCCCAGATTTGAGGCTGGGGAATGCTTTCGCACCTCCCCACAGCCCAATCCGGGCTCTGGAGGCCTTTTTCAGGTTGCCGCCCAGATTTGAGTCCAGGGAATGCTTCCGTGCCCCCCCTCCCGTGGCCCAATCTGGGCTCCAGAGGCCTTTTCCTGGCCACTGCCACCTGGATTTGAGGCTGGGGAACGCTTCCGCAGCCTCCAGAGCCCAGATCGGGCTGCAGAAGCGTTCCCCAGCCTCAAATCCAGGCAGCAGCAGTCTGTAAAAGGCCTCTGGAGCCTGGATTGGGCTGCCAGGGGTGGGGCGGGGGCGGAAGCATTCCCCGGCCTGAAATCTAGGCAGCAGAGGCTTGGAAAATGCCTCCAGAGCCTGGATCAGGCCACGGGAGCATCCCTCAGTCTTAGATCCAAGTGGCAGCTACCTGGAAAATGCCTCCGGAGCCCGGATTGGGCCATAGCAGGATGCGGAAACTTCCAAGGGCCTGATCCAAGCCTCAGAGGGGTTTTCCTAGCCGTTTGCACCAGGAACAGAGATTGAAGGGCTTTCACATGCCTCCGGAGGTTGGATCCAGCCCTCAGAGGACTGCTCCAAGCTGCTGCTGCCCAGAACGGAGCTTTCAAGGGCCTGATCCAAGCCTTGGAGGCATTTTCCTAGCCGTTTCTACCAGGAACAGAAGTTGGGGGCGGCTTCTGCATGCCTCCAGAGGTTTGATCCAGCCCTTGGAGGAGTGCTCCAAGCTGCTGCCCCCAAGAACGGAGCTCCGGAAGCATGCAGAAACCTCCCCCCCAACCTCTGTTCCTGGTGCAAACGGCAAGGAAAACGCCTCCGAGACTTTGATCAGGCCCTTGAAAGTTCTGTTCCGGGTGACAGCAGCTTGGGACAGTCCTCCGAGGGCTGGATCCAACCTCCAGAGAAATGCAGAAGCCTCCCCCGGCCTCCATTCTGGGCCGCTTGGAGGAGGGCTCCAAGGACAACAGGGTCACTTTCTCCCCCAGTGCAGTGACCTCTGGCGGGCTGGACGCGGGTGCAAGAGGCCTGGCCTTCTCCCTCAGTTGAAGGCTTTGGGCCTGCCGTCAGGGAGAAAGGAGTTTGGGGCCAGGAGCAGGACACAGGCACCTTTCGCATAGAGAATGAAAGTTTCTGAGTTCCATGATTTGGCGCAACTTCAAACACTCGCACAAGATCACGAGCTCCAGAAACTTCCATTCTCGTTGCAAAAAACATTTCCAAGCCGACTCTCCTCTCCCTCAAAGGGAAAGAAACCGTGACAGAGAGGACGTTTGCAAGGTAAGTGAGACTGGTGCAGAAGGGAGGGAGGGGGAAGCAGTTGTGAGGAGTGGGGGGGGGAATAGGGTGCATGTTGCAGTGCCACTGAAGTCACTTGTAAGGGTGAACGACTGCCATGGTACTGCAATATTCGTAGCTTCAGGACTTGCTCATAAGCACTAAGGGGTGCTCATCACGTAACTTCGAACGCTCGTAACTCGAGGATTACCTGTATTTACTCAATGAATTTCATATAAAATAATACATTGAATATTTCAGAATAGAAAAAAATAGCATATGAATGACCTTGACAGAGTTCAACAATGATGGTAGTGCTCTCTTCTCAGATAAAATCTTATTGTGTTTTATACTGGCCTTTAGAATATGGAAAAAGGGATAAGAGGAATTGAATTCCTAGCAGATATAAACAAAAATGATTTAATGGACATTAGGGAAATATTTGGTGGGTCGAATCCCGAGTGCCGCGTAGCAGAGTGAGTGCCTGTTACTCGTCCCAGCTTCTGCCAACCTAGCAGATCGAAAGGATGTAAAAATGCAAGTAGAAAAATAGGGACTTTTGCGGTGGGAAGGTAACAGCGTTCCGTGCGCCTTTGGCGTCTAGTCATGCTGGCCACATGACCACGGAGACGTCCTCGGACAAGCGCTGGCTCTTCAGCTTTGAAATGGAGATGAGCACCGGCCCCTAGAGTTGGAAACGACTAGCACGCATGTGAGGGGGAACCTTTACCTTTTACCTAGGGAAATATTGTGGGACAGCTCTGATGACTGGAATATAAGAATGAACATAGATGGCAACCGCTATGAAAAATAAAAGACCTGCGTGTAGGCTGGTCCTTTAAATCACTCCAGGGAAGGAGAGAATGGGAGATCATCTACAACTGCTCTGAATGGCAGCTCATGAGAAGATCATAAAACTTTCATGAAATTAAGCATGAGGAGCCTAAAGAGATTACATTTTTGCTCTCAGTAAAATCTTTGCTCTTTGCTCTCAAAGCCTTTCATAAAGATAGTAAACTATCCAAACCCACTTCAGAAATATTCAATTTAACCACTTTATTGATAGTAGAGATATTCAAAATGGCAAGCTTAACTTGACATCTGGTTAGTTTTACCTTTTTTTTTAATTTAAGAAATTTTGAATAAGAATTTAAAGTAATACATAACTGGCAAAACCCAAATAAAATTAAATAAAATATTTTGATCTAAGAAATTTTAAATGGTTTGGGAGAGAGATCTCTCCCAAGATTTGAAAACCAAATATATAATTAAATAATGTATTTATGGAAAATAACTAGAATGCAACTACAGGTAGCCTTTGACTTAGAACAGTTCATTTACTGACCATTCAAAGTTACAACAGCACTGGAAAAAAAGTGACTTATGACTATTTTTCACACTTGCAATCATTGTAGCATCCCCATAGTTAGGTGATCAAAATTCAAATGCCTGGCAACTGGCTCATATTTATGACAGTTGCAGTGTCCTGGGGTCATGTGATCATATTTTGCGACCTTCTGACAAGTAGTCAATGGCGAAGCCAGATTCACTTAACAAATGCGTCACCACTTAACAATTTCAGTGATTCACTTAACAGCTGTGGAAAGAAAGGTTGTAAAATGGGGCAAAATTTACTTAGCAAATGTCTCAGCAACAGAAATTTTGGGCTCAATTGTAGTCAAAAGTCGACAACTACTTGTAATCCCATAATTAGTAACTGAGGCTTGATGAAGGTTGTAAATGGACACTAGAGGGAAATAAACAACAAGGGAGAAAATGAGTTAAAATGGTTAAGCTGGCTATAACTTTTTCTTATCTTAAAACTGAAATATTAATAATAGAATGAATAGATTTCAATAGACAAACTTTTAGAAGATGAGAAAAACTACACACATTCATCTTGGATATTATAGTTCGAAGACATGGAAAACAATAAAATTGTGATTACCAAAATGGAAATACAAAAGACAAATTTTTTAAAAAAGGATCTGAACATGGAACAGCTGCAAGAAGAAATTATAGACAATGCCACAATGGGAAGAACAGAACATGCAGAAACAAATACTGGATGATACTTCTTTATGGGATTTACAAGTTGGCTGGTAAAAGCTCTGAAGACTCCTTTCAAATGCCAAAAAGTGACGAAAGGTCAAATCCTATGATACCATAATAAAGATTTAAAGGTCAAAACTGTGCAGAGTAAAAGAAGGAATATAACATTGGACTACTTGATCAGGGATATTTCTGGTAATTACTAATGGACTTTTTGCAAAACTAGACTTGAAAAGATGATTTCTGGATTGTGTATCCCTAAAAGTCAGACCTTGGGGAAAAGAGTTTTCTTATTTGTAAATTTAAAAAAGGATGAACATATCTTAGTTTATGCTAGGTGTGAAAAAGGTTTGATGCCACGTCTTTCTTATTGCCCATCTTTCCCTTTTCTTTCTTTCTTTTTCTACTTTTTTTCTTTTCTTTTTTCTGCATCTTCTGAATTTTTTTCTAATTTAGTTTCTATTTTTTCTCTGTTTATTAAAAACTTCAATAAAACTATTAACAAAAAAGGAATATAAGAACTGAACAATGCACAGAAATAATGCAAAAGGAAGAGAACTTCTAAGTATCTACTGCTGATTCAGAATCATAAAATAAATAAACCCAGCAAGACTATTGAGGAAATCAGGGTTAAAATAAGAGGAGGCATAAATAAAAGAAACACTATTACTGATGTCTAATACTGCCATCCAAGAGATGATGATGCTTCTAGAAACATGCCACACATGGTCCTTCTAAGAAATTCCTGACTTGTCTTGCTGATAATTTGCTTCTTCAAAGAGTAACATACAAGTGATCAGCTATCCTTAAATCAATGCTAGCCAACTGAGATGACTTAATTAAGAAAAAGGAAGGAGCATGAATGCTGGCTGGAAGTGACAATATAATACTGGAGATATTGATTTAAAGAGAAATTAAACCCAAGTACCAGGAAAGTGGATTTTAACAACCAGAGATAAATTATAAGTAGAATTTAAAGCTGGACGATATGTGGTAGGAATTCAGGAAAATACAATAAAATACAATAGCAAACAATCTAGAGGAGAAGCAGGAGGAGGAAGAAGCAGAGGGTGCCAATAAGGTAGCACAAAAAACTTAATTGAAAATCTAAAATAAAAAATGACATGAATAAAGGGTAAAAAACTAGATAGGTTACCAAAGAAGAAATACAGGTAGTTTGGAATTGTAGACATGCAATCAGAAAAAATAAAATTCAGAATGATTTGAGTTTGGCAAAGCATTCAGTAGATCAGGGGTCCCCAAACCCCGGTCCGTGGACCAGTACCGGTCTGTGACATGCCAGCAACCGGTCCGCACAAACAAGCAAAGCCCCATCCACAGAATGTAGGCACCCTCCGGTCCACAGAAAAGCATCTCTCCACGGTTCTGGTCCCTGGTGCCCAAAAGGTTGGGGACCTCTGCAGTATATAACAAAATGCTTCCTCATATAGGTTTAAAATAAAAAGAAAATAATTTGTACATCAGTTCTTAAGAGATCGCAAAATGCTAATAGGAAACAAATGTTTGTGAAAGAACATTTGCTTTACTTTTTTCTAATAAGAGAATATGTGTTTCTCAAAGCAGAATCAAGAGGCAGGATTAAAGTCTGATTAATAAAAAAAATGTCAGAATAATTATTCATTTTTAATGTTTTAATCTAGGGCACTGAAAGAAGTTCCTTATGGACCAGTTTAATCTTTATATATTACTTAAGAAATCCAGAACAACCGATGAAGTGCCAGGTGATAGGATAAAGGCAAATATTACACCAATTTATATAGAGGTAAAAAGAGAATCTAAAGAAATCCACACTAGTCAGTCTAACATCAATAGCTGGGAGGCTTGTAGAGCAGATCATAATCTGTAACCATACTGAAAACAATACTGTGATCACCAGAAGTCAGCATGGATTCATCAAGAACAAGGCTTCCTAGACTAACCTTATCTTATATTTGATGAGCTGGATGTCATGATAATTAAGCAGAAATAAAGCTGAAAGCTGATCTGAAAACTGTACTCAAAGAATGCTCATCAATGGTTCTTCCTCAAGCTGGAGAATGTATTGAATGGGACACCACTAGATTCAGTCCTGGCCTTTGCACTCTTCACCATTTTTACTGTAACAATTTGCACTTGGCACTAAATTGGATAGGATAGCTAACACCCTAAAAGATAGAAATAATACTGAAAGTAAGGAAAAGGCATGTGATTTAAGAGAGAGGAATACAAAATTAAATATATAGAAAAAACTCAAATGGACAACTATTGTGTGTATGGGTGGCTTGCAATTAGAGATTTGATTTATTACTTATGAAAAAGTTCTTTGGTTATACACTTTGGTTATACAATGCAATTTTTGGCTGTGTCAGTAGAAACTTAGTTTCTAATTCATTCTAATTCATTCTACTTTGCTCTGCAGTGGTCCACCTCTACCTTGATCACTGTGCCTCGTTCTGGACACTACACTTTAAAAAGCATTCAAATTGGAACTGATTCAGAGAAGAGCAGTGAGGCTGATCCAGGACCAAAAACTAAGTCCTATGAAGAGGGACTAAAGGAATTGAAGTTGTATAACTAGAGTTATGATATCCTTAACATATCTGAAATGATATCACACAGAAAAAAATTAAGACAGAACTGACAGAAGATTCCAAGTGAATGTTTTAAAAAGCTTCATAAAAATAAGAACTAATTGACAGTAAAATCAACCCAATAAAATGAAGACACAGAAGCACAGAGGAACAGATGCTATCAAGGAGGTCGGAACGAATAAAGGAGTATGTAGTATGTAGTGTGCCTTATGATCTTCGCAAGTACCAAGAAATGATGTCCTTACCGAAAACAGAATGAGAAAAATGGAAGGAAGCCATGGACAGAGAAATGAAATCTATGGTTGTGCATCAAGTGTTCTCGCCCATGAGATTGCCAGAAGGAAAAAAAGGCAGTGGGATGTAAGTGGGTATATAAAAAGGTGTTACAAAATAATGAATTGCAGTGTAGGCGAGGCAGCGAAGAGTAAACTAATAAGAGTTAAAGCACTGCCCCTCTGAAAATAATTTGGCTAATATATTAACGAAGCTTTTGAGTTCAGACACGCATCAAAATTGGGTAAAGGTGTTTGGACTAGCAGCCGTTCAGCTCTAAATGGGAGGAGTCTCAGCTCTAAATGGGAGGAGTCTCAAGGTAATTATAATTTAGAAGCTGACCGGCAGAAGTGATGTGTGGAGAATGTGTCAGCAGAGTATTTTAGGAGTAGTGCCCCTTTAAGAGACTGTGTCTGAGGGGAATGACCATTGGAATCTTTTGTATATAACTGACTGCCTTGTATTCTGTATGCTCCCTGAATGTTGTTTCATGTTGCATATTAAACCACAGCTCTTTTGATAAACCACTGTCAGATGTTTTGATCTTGTGTTGTCACAAGGAGAAAAAGAAAAAGGCTGCGATAATTTATATTTTTAAACAACAGATATCATCTTTGTCTGGTGTACTAAAGCAACATCATTTGGACCTAAATAGTCTAAATCAATGATATGATTCTATTTCAATTTTTGTGGTAAAAAATATGGGGGGGAAGGGGAATGATCCAGGAAAGTACAGACCAATCAATCTCACATCAGTATCTTGGAAAAATCCTGAAAAGATAATCAAGCAACAGATCTCCAAACACCTAGAAACCAATTAAGCTATTACTAGAAGCCAACATGGGTTTGTCAAAAACAGATCATGCCAAGCAAACCTTAATGTCTTGCTTGACAAAAGCAATTAAATTAGTGAAGCAGCAAAATTCTGTGGACATTGTATACTTGGACTTCAGTAAGGCATTTGACAAAGTAGACTAAAGCCTTCTTCTTGGTAATATAGAAAACGTGGGATACAAATCACCAACAGATGGATTCTTAACTGGCTGACCAAACACACTTAACATAGTCCTCAATGGAAGTACATCTATCTGGAAGGAAGGAAGCAGTGAGCACTGTCTTAAGGCCCAGTATTCTTCAACATCTTCACAAACAATTTAGATGAGGGGATAGAAAGGGAACTCATCAAATTTGCAGATGACACTAAGCTGGGGGGGGGGGGAATGGCCAATACTTAGAAGATAAGACTCAAGATCTAGAATGATATCCACAGATTGAACACTGAGCCCTATCTAACAAAATGCAATTCAGTGGCTGGAAAAGTAAGGTTTTACCCTTAGGCAAGTATACAATAGGTGGTACTTGTTTCAACAGCTGTAACTGTGAGAGGGATCTAAGTGACCTAGTGGACAAATACTTACAGCAGTGGCCAAAATTGTGGAAACCTTTTGGGAAAAGTGTATTCTTGAGGTTTGATGGCTAATAACACCACCTGTTTTTGGAAGTAGTACCATAAAATTATGTATCAATGGAAAGATAATTTAATCAAGAATGTAATGCTGAGAAGACATTTGTCAGTGTGTTATGTGATTGCTATTAAGTTGGTTGGGGGTTTTTGTGTTCTTTCATTTAGTGAACTTGTAAAATGTAATAAAATTAAATGGTGCAAAGAGTTGACTGGTTGCCCAGAAAGCGATGTAAAATAGTATTATTAACTGAACAAGGCTACAGTTATAAAGAAATTAGAAGAAAAATTGGTGGAAACTTAACCAAAGGTGGCATTTGTACCGTACACTTTTCCCAAAAGGTTTCCACAATTTTGGCCACTACTGTAAGTATAAGCCAGCACTGTGCTATAGTTGCCAAAAAAAAAAGTCCTAGGCTGCCTCAATAGATGGATCAAGGTATAAAGATCATGTAAAGTGTTAGTATCGCTTTATACTGCACTGTTAAGACCACACATGGAATGCTGCATCCAGTTTTGATCACCAAAATACAACAAAGATGTTGAGATTCTTGAAAGACTATAGAGAATAACAACAAAGACAATTAGGAGCCTGGAAGATAAATATACAATGAATGGCTGAAGGAAATGGGTATATCTAGGGGTGACTTGATAGCAGTTTTCCAATATTTGAAGAGTTGCCAAGAGAGGGGGCGGTCAATCTATTCTCCAAAGCATTTGATGTCTGGACTAGAAGTAACAGCTGGAAGATCATTAAAGAAAGCTGCAACCTAAACTAAGGAGAAATTTCCTGACAGTGAGAACAATTAATCAATGGAAAAGTTTGCCTCCAGAAGTTGTGGGTATTCCTTTATTGAAGGTTTTTAACCTTTTTTGTTTGGAATGGTATAGGGTCTCCTCTTGAGCAGGGAGTTGGACCCTTCCAACTCTGTTAAAGTTTCCCCTTGAATAGCAGCACACTACTCCCCTCATTGTTTAAGGCTTCAGTGTGAAGGACAAAATTTATATTTCTATAAAATACAAGTGAAAAATAAAGAAAAATAAAGCAGGAGAAGGAAAAAAGAGGAAGGGAAAAGTGTGGGATAAAGGGGAAAAAAAGAAGAAAAAAGCATTAATTCCCAACTCTTCAGTGCAGTAGAATAAAGGCAATAAAATTACAATCTCAACTTTTTGTTTTACATACTTAGTAAAAAGGTAAAGGTTCCCCCGCACATGCGTGCTAGTTGTTTCCAACTCTAGGGGCCGGTGCTCATCTCCGTTTCAAAGCCGAAGAGCCAGCGCTTGTCCGAGGACGTCTCCGTGGTCATGTGGCCGGCATGACTAGACGCCAAAGGCGCACGGAATGCTGTTACCTTCCCACCGTAGTGGTCCCTATTTTTCTACTTGCATTTTTACGTGCTTTCGAACTGCTAGGTTGGCAGAAACATACTTAGTATATAATAGCAATTTTAATAGCAACAAGTAAATCAGCAAATCCCAAAATCAAAATTTCATTTTTTTCTGTCTCAAGCACAAATAGCTCAGGAGACATGTAGGCTAGAATATAACGACTATACTCAAAGCTAAGGGAAAAAAAATAAAATGAAGCACTTAGTATAACATGGTAGACATAACAGTGGGACGTCCTAGAAAATGTGACAGACTGTCTGAAAAATAAGAGGGACAAACTTACACTATATTATTGTGTGTTTGTTATTTATTTCTTTTCAGAAAGAGAGATGATTCCTCTTCTGCAATAATCACTTACCACAATTCCAAACTGCTCAGACTCAGCTAGTTCATTATATTCTTCTTTCAGTCCTGCTATCATCTTCAATTTGTCTGGTTCAGGCATTAACTTAATCAGATTCTGAGAAAGAAGTTAAAAGGATACAGTTGCTTGGAATAGCTGCTGATAAATATGATAATATTGACCTAGAAAAAACTAAGGATGGGTCTTTCAAACTATGGAACCTTTTTAACATAATTTGATATGCAAATATTCAAATACAAAGGATCAAATGACAGCATAATGTCCTGATTATTATATACTCAAGCCTGAATAATTTATGAGCTATCGAACAGAAACCTTGGGGATGCCAGTTCTTGACAATCTCTCTCTGTTCTTACAATCCTGGATAGCAAAATAAATGCTTTTTAGCTGTCAGAACTACTGGAGGTTGAGTTCAACTTAATGGATACTGGCTGTGCAGACTTACACTCTAGAGAGAAAATATGATCATACGAGTCTTTCTCACCTGCACCATGGATTCAGTCAACACAGCTTCATTCACCTCCAAGATGGCGTTCTTGATTTCCTCATAAGGCATGCGAAAGGAGCCCAAAAAAATTGCTGCACATTTAAAGAGAAGCACAATTAACCAAATTATTGGCCTATCCAAATATTCAAATCAAAGAAATTACCTTTCCTGATTTTTCCTTCATTTAAATAAACATTCAAATAATTTCTGAAAGTTGTCACAGTAAACTTAGGCAAACTTTCCCACCAGAATTACAGAATAACAGTTGGAAAGCACAGTGGAAGTCTTCTAATCCAACCCGTTTGAGCAGGAGAACCTATACCAGTGATGGCGAACCTTTTAGAGACCGAGTGCCAAAACTGCAACCCAAAACCCACTTATGTATCATCGGATGCCAGGTGGGTGTGGCCCATTGGGTGGGTGTGGCTGCGGTAGTAACGGCACAAGAAGTTGAAATTGATTTATTGATTGAACCTTTTTTTTTTTGCACACGGTGGTGGAGGCCTAAAGTGAAAAGGTTTTATAAAACCCAGCTGAAGGCCTAGGACTGGGGGGACGGCGGATGTGCCCACAGAGAGGGCTCTGCGTGCCACAGGTTCACCACCACGGACCTATACTATTCCAGACAAATAGCTATCCAGTCTCTTCTTAAAAACCTCCAGTAATGGAGCACCTACAACTTCTGGAGGCAAGCTGTTCCACTGATTAATTGTTCTCATTGATAGGAATTTCTCCTTAATCATATCAAATCATACTCACAAAGGTTCTGAGCATTTTTTGAATCTAGCACTCTCAGCTCCTTGACTTTCTTCTTAGCTTGATTCTTTTCTTCTCCACCCTCGGGCTGCTTTTTTGCTGTGAAGAATTAAAGATCTTAGTGACCCAGATAATTTCAACAGAACTGTCCATAGCTAACAATCTCTCAAAGAAATTCAGGGCATTCCTTAACCACTGAAAAGATTTTTAAGAGGGATAAAAAGATAAGGTATGTCTGCTATAATAGGATGCCTCCAATATCAGGAGGTATCGTTCAAATTTCCCCTCACAAAACAAAACTACACTGTCATTCCCCCATTTATTATTTCAAAGCAGTAACTGATCTATTTATGTGCCCATACATAAAGGACTACTCCACAATCCTGTGACAAAGAGGTACACAATTTTTAAATAAGAGATTTGGATAAGATTTAGAGATTTAGATAAGCCTTATAGAAAAAAAGTGGCACAGCATAATTAGAAAATAGGATCTTGCCCTACAAAATACCACCGTCCCTCAGATAGTCGGGTGTGAGTCTCTCTTTCTGAGATACGGTCCGGGGGCGCAGTTGGGCCTGCTGCTGGCGTACCTTCCACCTAATCGTGCAGCGGCAGCCCTGCCTAAGCTACTCGATGTCCTCTCAGGGTTGGTGGTTGAATTCCCCAAACTCATGGTTTTGGGCGACTTCAACCTACCGTCCCTGGGAGGATCGTCCGAACTAGCGCGGGAGTTCATGGCTTCCATGACGGCCATGGACCTGTTGCAAATAATTTCTGGACCGACTCATGAGGGAGGCCACACCCCCGACTTGGTGTTCTTATCTGGACGGTGGCGTGATGATATTGGTGGGGGCTCCACAACCGTTACGCCCCTGTCATGGACCGATCATCACCTCCTACGGCTAGACTTCCCCTTTGCCACCCCCCGCCGTGGGTGCACGGTGCCAACCAGATGGTACCGCCCCAGGCGCCTAATGGACCCTGATAGGTTCCAGGCAGCGCTTGGGAACCCACCTGCACTCCCTGCTCACAGCTCGGCGGACGCCTTAGTGGAAGCCTGGGAAAGGGCAGCCACGGAGGCTCTGGACCGAGTTGTACCCCTGCGGCCCCTGACCCGGCGCAGATCCCAGCGAGCCCCATGGTTCACCGCGGAGCTCCGGGAGATGAAGCGTCGGAGACGGGGCCTAGAGAGCCGTTGGAGATCCAGTCGATCCGAATCCGACTGATTGCGACTAAGAATCCTCACCAGGTCTTATCTCGCAGCGATAAGGGTGGCGAAATCCAATTACTTTTCCACCCTCATCGCGTCCGCAGATAATCGCCCGGCTGCCCTGTTCAGAGTGACTCGCTCCCTTCTGAACCAAGAGGTGAGGGAGGAACCCTTACAGGGTCGAGCCGAGGAATTCGGTCAATATCTGTTGGATAAAATCGCTCAGATTTGAACCGGCCTGGACTCCAACTGGGCAGAGTCGGAGGAACAGGACATGGGCAGTCTTGTCGACGTCATCTGGGAGGAATTTGATCCTGTGACTCCAAAGGAAGTGGACAGGATTATGAGGAGGTTGAGCTCCTCCACATGCTTACTGGACCCGTGCCCTTCCTGGCTGGCTTATGCAGCTCGAGAGGGGACACGAGGCTGGTTTCAGGCGGTCATCTCTGCCTCTCTGAGTGAGGGTCACTTCCCCACCTCCTTGAAGGAGGCGGTGGTGAGACCTCTCCTCAAGAAGCCCACCTTGGACCCAACCTCATTGAATAACTTTCGTCCAGTCTCCAACCTTCGCTTCCTTGCGAAGGTTGTTGAGTGTGGTGGCGCATCAACTTCCTCAGGTCCTGGAGGAAGCGGTTTATCTAGACCCGTGCCAATCGGGCTTCAGGCCGGGCTACAGCACGGAGACGGCATTGGTCGCTCTGATGAATGATCTCTGGAGGGCCCGGGACAGGGGCCATTCCTCTGTCCTAGTCCTATTAGACCTTTCGGCGGCTTTCGATACCATCGACCATGATATCTTGCTGCGGCGCCTCAGGGGACTGGGAGGCACGGTTCTGCGGTGGTTCTCCTCCTTTCTCCTGGGTCGCTCGCAGTCGGTGCTCGCAGGAGGACAGAGGTCGACTCCGAGGCCTCTCGTTTGTGGAGTCCCTCAGGGGTCGGTTCTCTCGCCTCTCCTGTTCAACATCTACATGAAACCGCTAGGTGAGATCATTCGTGGTTTTGGAGTAGGGTACCATCAGTATGCTGATGACACCCAGCTTTTCATCTCAACTCCAAACAGCATCAGTGATGCCCTCGACGTGATGTCCTGTTGCCTGAAAGCGGTCCGGGAATGGATGGGGAGGAACAGGCTTCAACTCAACCCGGACAAGACTGAATGGCTGTACATACCGGCATGCCAGGATACTCAGAACATTCCATCCCTTAACATCGGGGATGAGTTATTACCCCCTGTTGATAGGGCCCGCAACCTGGGTGTCCTCCTAGACTCACAGCTATCCTTGGAAGATCACATAGGAGCTGTGACCAAGGGGGCCTTCTCCCGGGTTCGACTGGTGCGCCAACTACGACCTTATCTGGACCTGGATGCCTTACGTACAGTCACCCATGCACTTGTGACCTCTCGCCTTGACTACTGTAACGCTCTCTACATGGGGCTGCCCTTGAGAGCCACTCGGAAGCTTCAACTGGTGCAGAGTGCAGCTGCACGAACACTTTTGGGGGCCTCCCGATACTCCCATATCACACCTCTCCTCCGTGAGCTGCACTGGCTTCCGGTTGCCTTCCGAGTGAAATTCAAGGTGCTAACAATGACATACAAAGCCCTACATGGCATGGGTCCGGACTACCTACGGGAGCACCTTCTGCCAACGTCAACACCCCTCCGTCCTGTGCGCTCCCACAGAGAGGACCTCCTCGGGAGAAGGGCGGTATATAAAAATAAATAAATAAATAAATAAATAAATAAATAAATAAATAAAATGGAAGAAACATCAACTTGGGGCATTAGAATCACAAATGATTACCAAGATGACCTGCAATAGTGTTACGAAGGCAGGAATATACCAAGTGAAATGCCCCTATGGATGAAAATATTCCCTTCACGGAGAAAACCAGCCTTGGTGGAGCAGTGGGCTAATGCCTCCTTAAATAACACCAGCTGCCTGCAATTAGTGCAGGTTCACATCCCACCAGGCTCAAGGTTGACTCAGCCTTCCATCCTTCCGAGGTAGGTAAAATGAGGACCCAGATTGTTGGGGGCAATAAGCTGACTTTGTAATAATGCTGCTTGGGGGGGGGGGAGAAAGCCCTAATAAGCAGGCATATACATAGAATGAAGGCTATTGCTAAGCACATTGGTTTGTGCTTAAATTGTAAGCCGCCCTGAGTCTTCGGAGAAGGGCGGGATATAAATGGAATTAAAATAAATAAAATAAATAAAAAATATAAATGGGATTAAAATAAAAATTAATAATAATAATAATAATAATAATAATAATAATAATAATAATAATAATAATAATAATAATAAAAAATAATTCCCTTGTGAATAGTATAATTTTGTAAGTACAGGAAATATATGATAAAACATATTGATATCTGATTATCTGAGTTCGAATTTGCCCTGAAAAATGGTAGATAGAGAGCACAGATTCATCATCTCATTAAGAATGACATAGTGGTGACCATAGTTATTAGAAATTAACTTGTCACACTCTGAGGAGCAATAAATGCATTATCACATAAACTTTTATGAATCACAATCTATCACATCAAGTGCATGGAATATAATCCTATTAGATATATTATCACAGCTGTTGTTGGGGAAAGGAAGAAAAAAGATACCAGAAAAAGAATTGCTTTGGCGGTGACAAATCCTATATTAGCATTAGATCTGAGTATGTAGTCTTTACTATATTGACAAGAAAAGGAATTAAGACTGATTTCTGCAAATAGGAATTCATGTATTCATTAAACACAATTTCTGATGGATTAAATAAGGATTATTTTTCTTATGTTATCTATGTTAACCAACTACTTAATGTAATAATGCCTATGTCACACCTAACTTGATGCTTTATGTTCAGTTATTTGTAAAGAAACAATTATGTTCTGCCTTCTTTTTTCCCCCTCTCCAAAAGATAGGGTCACTCCTTTAAAATCAGTTAATGAAGGCAAGAAGAAAACAATTTGATTCACTAACAGATTTTTTTTTAAAAAACCTGAATTTAGAGAGAGACTGAAATAGACCTGAGAAGGCACATATAGCTCTTCTGAAAATAATGTTTTGAGGTCCACGTCACATAACTTCCTGAAATTAAACTTACTAATAAAGAAACAATAGTTTGAGAATGCTTTGGGTTTTTGCTATTACTATAAGCCAGGGGTCCAAACTTGGCCCTTTTATGACTTGTGGACTTCAACTCCCAGAAATCCTCAGCCAGGCATGCTGGCTGAGGAATTCTGGGAGTTGAAGTCCCCAAGTCATAAAAGGGCCAAGTTTGAAGACCCCTGCTGATCACTCTCAAATATTGCAATAGTCAATTTTGACTCAGTATTGAAACCTGAAATATGAAGAGAGGAGCTCACATACTGCATACCACAACTGAATAAAACAATGTATTAATATTCATTTTATCTATGGGAAAACATATTTTACTTTCAAAAATTTATCAATAATCTGTTTCTGATAATTTCTCCTTTCTATTTGTTACTTCCTTATATTAACCCCCACTATGATTCATACCTTTCCTGGTTAGCTATATATAGCAAAATATTTAGTCTGACATATAATCATTTTCCTGAAAAATAACTAAAAGGTATGAATGAAAAGAAAACCAACCATTTGCATGGTTTGTCAGCATTGATTTGAATAGACAGAAAAGGTAGCTTCAGTGTGGCTGAAGGTCATTTTTAACTGCTATTGTTCACAAACATATTACTTTTCATGAAATAAAGCTCGCTTCCTGGCCTATATCTGCTGAGTGAACATGAAAAAAAAACAGGAAGCAGAGCCATCAAATAATAGCAGCCTTTGACTCAGCATGGTTCATTCTTCCTGCAAACTCCTCCCTTGTTCAATTTTTTTCTGCGCCATCAATACAAAATGGAGTCTAAAGGGAAGGCAAACATCCTCCCTAAAATGGCTGAATGCGGCAAAGGAAGATAGAGAATAGTAAAATAAGGCAACAGCACCATCTGGTGCTTACACAAACCTGGATTGGCATTGAGATGCTTTAGGATTGAGAAGCATGTGTTGCAATGGAAACAAGGCAGCCTGCTAGCAAATGAGAAATCTGTAGAATAACTATCTCAGATTTATTTATATTCTATTTTTGATCGAAAAATTCTTCTGTAATTATAATCCACAAAGGTCTATATTTGGACAATACTCTGCCAGATTAAATCTTACACAATAGCAGAGACCTATTATTATATGCTATACAAATGCAGTATTTATATATCATGAATTTGAAATTGAAAAGGAAAATAATTATTTCAACTTCCAAATTTTGGCTTTCTGATATTGTATATTTCAAGAGCAGTTTTGGAAAGTGATAGCTCGTGGAAACTCTTGGTAAGCACTGTAGGTTAAGCTGAAAGCACTTAAGAGACTTTAAGAGCAACATAACAGCATTAAATGGCTCTATTGAAGACTTAGGATTTGCAGAAATAAATTTATTTTCCCAACTTAGCCTGCATGAATTAGCCCAAGAAAACTGCAAAATTACATATTTCATTTTGCAGCGTGAGCTTGAGAATGTCATAAACCTGTCCTAAACCATTATACAGACATGTGGGGTTTAAGAAAAATACAATTATATGGAAGGCTAAAAAGCAAACTTCTCTTTGATTAGAAAATTCAAAGTGAAGCATTACACAGTATCAGAATAAAAAGCCTAGCACGTGTTGTAATTAATAATCCCCAAGATATTCCATAATGGAATACGGAAGTTAAAACAATTTACAATTGTTAAGGTACCAGATGAAGGAGTTGCATTAGAATGTTAAGTTCTGACTAGATTTCCCTCCCTTCTCTCCATCACACCATCCCACTCTATAGATAAAGCTGATAAATCTCTTTGATTACACTTAACTCTCTAAAATACAGTCTGGATGGTGTTAAATCTTCCTAGTATGGGAGATATACTATAAAAAGAAAGAAGCAGATGGGGAAAAAACAAGATGCTCTGGCAGCCAAGCAAAATCTTTTATCTGAGGAAAAGGAACACACACACACACACACAGTTTGTTTTCTTTGTTCCTGAGAAATGAGGCCAGCAAAAAGGGAGGGGGCAGAAGGGGGAGGAGGGAGGGGAGGAAATGGCCACCACCCTGATGACACAATGTCAGGAGATCTCATCTTCCAATCCAGTAGCTCTGACATCACTACCCTGAAACTGAGCCAAAATTGCTCAACTGCGCACATCTGGTGGATGATAAAAACACTGCAAGAAATTTAAGAAAAGTTTTGAATTATGCCTTATCAGTGCAAGAGAGGCACAAAACTGGGAAACAATAGCCTACCTAGAAGAGTTTATTAGGGGTATCTCTGAGCATTCTAAAGCTATATTCAAAACCAAAACTTACATGCTAATTATAGACCACTTATCAAAAATGGATAGCCTTGATTATTCACAGATGAACAAATGTATACATATGCAACATACTCAAACTTTCAGTTACAGAAATAGGTTGGTTCACACAAGATACTTTGCCAAGAAAATTAATCAAACTTCATTTATTGGGCAAATAGGGCACACTAATTCTTTAAGTGAACATTTTAAATGAATTGTATGAACCAATCATAGTTGTTGACAGATATGTCCTGCCTGTATCAATACAGCAAATAATGGTAAATGAACCAATCATTTATTATAGCATAAACCAGATTATATCAACATTTGTATGCTCGTTTTGAGCCTGTTACCAATAACATTTCTTTAGAAAAGAAATAATGGAATGAAATTAATTATGAATATATGGGTCTATGCTGCAATTCAGTATTTCATTGTCTTACATTTCATGTTCCAAAATAAATAAATAATACAACAACGGCATAGGAACAATTTCATCTGCAGCTTCTTTCTCGACAATTCTGCTGATACCTGCATGAGGCTCTGCAAAGCATTTGGAAAAAATGCAAACAAAGCTCCTCTTCCCATAATATAAAAGCAGCTGCATCTTTGCTAGCTTGCAAGATCTCACTGAAAGCTGTTTCAAACTACCTATGTCTGCATGTGCTGAACCAACAACAGAAATGAAACAAAGTGGCTGTATTGCACAAGTATGCCCAACCAACTGAAGCAGGTGCATGAACCTTACAAAGGATAAGGCTATTTTAATGATCTGAAAAGAGGTAGTTCACTTATATTAAAGCAAACTGAAAATATTTTTTTCAAACATTTTGTCCAACCTTTGCACACTCACTTTTAGTAGTAGATTTCCTTCATTAAAAAGTTACTTTGAAAATATTTATTTTTCCAAATATACAGGAAAATGCTTGTCAAAGTGAGGCAAAATGTTGGGATAAATACACTATCAAACTATCTACAAGATGCCTTCACTTCCCATTTTAATCCAAATAGCCAAATAATGTACAGTAATTTGGCCTATAAGAGAATTAAGTTATTTACTCACATACTGAGATATTAGGCATTCTTCTTTAGCCTTGTCTTGAAATTCATCAAAGCTTTACCCCATTGAACAAGTTATATTATATTTGAGGGAGATGGGCACTACAGAAATGTGAAGAAAAAAATATTACTAGCAATGTTTGAAAGAAACTATGAATGAGTGCACCAGAAGAAATAGTTATTACTATATGAGGACCCACATTGTTGGGGGCAATTAAGCTGACTTTGTAATAATGCCGCTTGGGGTGTGTGTGAAAGCCCTAATAAGCAAGCATATACATAGAATGAAGGCTATTGCTAAGCACATTGGTTTGTGCTTAAATTGTAAGCCGCCCTGAGTCTTCGGAGAAGGGCGGGATATAAATGGAATTAAAATAAAAAATAAAAATAAAAATTACTATGGAAATGTTAAAGAAACTGCTACACACTCACTAGCCTAGACTCCCAGCCAAACTTGAATCTTTCTGTATTTTTTACCCATTAAGTACACAAGGGGGGGAAATGGTACAACTGAAATCTAGACATACAAACACACACAAACATATCAAGAAATGTTTTAGTGCAAATAATGGAGCATAAAACTATAGCAGATCACGGATACAATTACGCACCTGCAATTAAATTTATCCCTATTTAAAATGGGTACGAATGAGCTGTTAAGTTTTATAGTAAGAGAACATATACTTTTTAAAAATTATATTTCAGTAACTTACTACATCTTACAAAGTATTTGGCCTTGTACACAGAATTACAGTAATTCCTTTATAGTCATGGAGTGCACTGTGGCACAAATCCTTCCTACTTACAAGGTAGGCTATAATATGCATACTGTTGTATTTTGAAGACAGCTTTAAATGATACTCAGTCTTATATTTTAGTACTATTCCACAAAATAGGTATAATATAAACAGCAGTCATGGTGATTAATTAGCTAATAATAAAGCCAAGTAATGCAGCCCTTCACACATTCCGAGCCACAGACCAGGATACATGGCCAAGTTTTTAGAGCTTTGTGAAAAACTAACAGGGTTGGGGCAATTCTAATCTCTGAAGGGAGAATATAAGGCAGGGGCTACAACTGAAAAAGCCCATCTTCTAGTTCTACCAGTCAGTGGTCTTTGGCTGACAGAATCTGCATTGTGCCCAATCTGTTAGATCTGATCAGACAGGTAAAAACTCTTGGAAAAAGATATTATCTCAGGTAATCCAGTCCCAAGTCATGCCTGAATTGTAAATTCATACTGATAAACAATATCTTATCATGTTATCATGCTAACCTGTCCAATTATAACTTCCTTTTGCAAGTCTGGATAGTTGCATCAAATGGAGACTATAGAAGGTGAAATCCTTTTCAGACAGGTTCAAAACAAAACAAAGTTTCTCTAATAGAACTACATTTCACCTCTAATACTATTTTGTTACAAGAAAAAGGCTTTCAAACTAGGAAATGTTGTACATATTACAAAAGCTATTTTCCAATTTACATTTTTAGAGACCATTTAGAGAACTGCCCAGAAAGATGTATGTTATGGCATGAAAATGATGGAAGAAATATATTATACTTTTGCCCAAAAGTCAGAAATGTTTTAATATTCTAGTGAAATTAGTGGAAAGTAAAATATCTTCCCAGGACAGCAAAACAGTAATTATTCTATACTTGTCTGTGGCAGCATGATACTTTTCCTGTTCCAGTATCTAAAAAACTTTCAAAAGAAGGATATAGGCAGGCATATTCTTTCTGTTCTAAAACAATACATGTCTAAGAGTAGCTTCTCATCTTTTTCATCTATTTTGCAAGGCCATAGAGAAAGACTAGGTGGAAGAAAGTCTTTTAAAAGAATGAAGGGAAACAAGCATTATTTTCCCACCAGCAGGTGGCATCCAAAGCACATATTTGAAAGATTCTTACTCAAATTAGGAATGATAGAAATTTCATTAACTGTATTTTGGAAGCTTGCACAAACTTTTAGCACAATTATAAACACAATATTCTATATTATTAGGATGCAAAAAAGAAACATCTACATTATGCTCTTGAATTGTTACTAAATTAACAATCTGTCTTTGGTTTCTTTTTTCACTGGTACTTTTAAAGCAAATACACAAATTATACTTCTATATTATAAAACTTTCCTTTTTAAGCTATCATCATCATCATTGCCAGAATTACATAATGGTTAACTTTAAGGGAGAGGTTGAAAAGAGAATTTACTGATTTTAAATCATAACAGAAACAAAACTTTTCAATCACAAGCAACTAAAGCTAAAAGTGAGCACCCCAGTGTAAAAAGGAAAGATCAGAGAGGAAAAAAACCCAATAAATGAGTTTCAGAGGATCCTAGGATGAAGAGATAATTACAAAACAAAGTGCAGACTTTAGAGAACAACAGAATAAAAAAATGGAAAAGTAGATAACTGAAGAAAGTCACAATTAAGTATAAACTAGTGCTTCCTAAACTTTTTTCCTCATTATCCAAAACTGCTTATTGGAATGTTCCTTTTACCGCTTATGAAAAAGTCCTTTTCTTCTAAATGTCCCTGTTTTGACTACATAATGAGTTGGTGCGTTTTTTGGCTGCTGTCAAAAAAGTGATTGTTCTCTAGGGCTTCAAGATCCCTCTCACACACTGCTTTTGAGCCAGGTTTCACCTAATCCGTACTTGTACATTTGGTTTTTCTTGCCTAAGTGTAAGACCTTACTTTTCTCTATATTGAATTTCATTTTGTTGGATAGGGCCCAGTGTTCAAGTCTATCAAGTTCCCTGTGGATCTTGAGCCTATCATCTGGGGTGTTGACTATTCCTGCCAGCTTAATGTGATCAACAAATTTGATGAGTTCCCTTTCTATTCCCTCATCTAAATCGTCTATCTAATTTATCTGTTATAAGTATGTATAATTATGTATGACTGTAACTGCTGCAAAATTAAGTTTTACAGTATATACGTGATTGTAATTGGCTTATATTATAAATATCTAATAGAGAAAAAACATGTTAAAAACAAAATAAGACATGAATAGATAAATATGAAATATTTATATTACTAGATGATAAATTTGGGAAACCATATATACTCTATAGATGAAACGTGTGTATTATTGAAATTAATTGTGAGCTTCCTGGTGGTCTTTGAGCTTGGTTGTTTTCTTGCAGACGTTTCATTACCTGACTAGGTAACCAGTAGAATTAATAATACTGATGATGTGTCCTAGTTGGGTAATGAAACATTTGCAAGAAAACAACTAAGCTCAAAGAGCACCAAAGACCCCACAGAGGTCAACCCTGAGCTACAAATATTCTCTGAATTAATTTTAACATTTTAAAATAATCTGAATTTAGGGTTATGTACTAAGTAATCCACTTTGCAAATAATGTATATGCTTTCCACAGTGGCACCTTGGTTAAGTTTTATCATTCATGCAATCACTGAATCTCAAGATGCAAATGTTTCTTCTAAGACTACTGTTCTCTGTAGATCAGGGCTTTCCAACCAGTGATACGGGTACCACCTGGGGTACATTGGCACCTGGCAGGTGGTACTCGATCATCCTAGAAAAGTAGCGGGGGAGGGGAATGAGCTGAACCGCACAAGCAGCACCGCACAAGCCTGAGTGAGAGATGGCTGGAGCTGCAGGGCTTTTCAGGGCTCAGTGGAAGCGCCAAGATCAGCGCCAGGCTCCAGCTGGAGCTTGGCGCTGATCCTGGCACTTCTGCTGAGCCCAGAAGAAGCGCTGATCAGCTGGAATGTTGCAACATTTCCAGGGCTTGTGATTTACATTCAGATGCTTGGCAACTGATTCATATTTATGACGGTCACAGTGTCCCAGAGTCATGTGAAGTGACCAAAAGCTGCTGCAACTACCCAGCGGACGGGGGAAATAAAAACCAAAAACCACCCCACCCCACCCCCGCTGCCAATCCTCAACAGAAATGTCCACAACAAATGAAAACCTCGGACAGGAGGAAGAGTGCCACCGGGTGGGCAGGCAGGTGTCTTGCTTGGCTGTGGCTTGGGAGGCACTTTTTTCAGTGCCACTGTAACTTTGAACAGTCACTAAGCGAACTGTTGTAAGTTGAGGACTACCTGTACTTCATCACTTTTTTCCATTTTGGGGGGGGTGTCAAGTTTTTGACACGTTGTTAGGCAACTGGTGGTACTCGGATGTTGCCACATCCTTAAAAGTGGTACAATGGGTGAAAAGGTTGAAAAACCCTGCTGTAGATAACAAAAGGGCAAAAAATAATCTGAGAACTAATACACTAACAATCATGAACATGTAGGCATGTTCATTTTCCCCTCCTTTCTGAAATGTACAAAAGAGTGCATCTTTTTCTCTGCAGGGGTGTGTCTCTCACTATTGTTTTAGAGGAGATCCTCTCCAGTATGTACTATCTAATAAACACTACAGTGAGCTTGATTATTTGCTTTGGTTCCTGTTTTGATTCTACTGAAACCGGCATCAGAAAATTCACAATTTTCAAGCTGTAACCTGATGGCAACAGGGTGCCACATAGGGTAAGTGTTGTAGTGAGCTTGATCTCATCTCCCTTCCTGCTGCCACATGAGGGCACCATTTGTGCATGTAAGGCAACAAACTATGCCTAAAAGTCTATTTTGGATAGGGAGGTTTGTTGGATGAGTGTGAACCTCCCAATTTTCAGCTGCCCCTGGCCCTGTTGTGAGCCCAATTTATTTTCCCCACAAAAGCATAAACAATCCTTAATACATTTCTGTCTTTAGTGTACATCAATGAAGTTATTTAGTAAATTATATAGCTGCCTATCTCACATTCCTTACTTATTGTTGCTCAAAGTAAGTAACAAAATGTTACTTACATTTGTTCTGTCCAGTTGAGAAACGAAGTGTTAGCTTGGCAAAAAGATCATCATTCTCATAACGATCCTCCTTAGCTTTCACCCAGAAACAGCCTTCAGATAATTCCTGTGCTGTAATCTGTAAAGGTTATATATAACATGACACAATCCATATAAACACCATTTCACATTCCTATTGCAGTTTAACTGTCCTGTACGTATCTTTAAACAAAAGGTTTTTATGCCTGTTGGCAAACAAGCTATTCTCCATAAGCTTTTATCAAACAGAAACCATTTCATCAAAAGTAAATAGTGTTAGCCTGGAGATAATATTGCTGAATTACATTTATCAATTTATGGGATTAATTTATTATGCATTTTTCATTTCATCATGAAATGCAAGATGCAGCTACCTTTCTACCCATAAGAGTTGGGTACAAGTAAAAAAAAGAATAATGTAATTACATGCTTAATGCCAGCTCTTTATTTCACTACTAATAAATAGAATAATTAAGCAGTAGAAAATCAAAATTAGTTCTACTTGGCAGAGACAAATATGCAAGAAAATGTATCTCATATACTGGCAGGCATCAAAAGATTTTACACAGAGAAACCAATGGAGAAAATTCCAGGATGTATATATTACCCCACATTCTAACCATTGATTTTTATACTTCTGCAAGCCTTATAAAGTTCCATTCAATAACAGGTAAGCCTTAAAATATTCTGGTCCTAAATTATATACAGTTAAGGTATATACAATTATCTTTTCCAATTTAGGGCATCTGATAAAAAGATATTCACACAATATCTAAAAGCGTAGACCACAATACGTGCTACTGGTTAAAATTCATATCTATATATAATTTACCTCTGTAATCCATCATATTTAAATGATTGCTATAATTATTTCTAAAAAATTAAAAGCAGTATCTTAAATACCAAAAGAAACATTTCACTATTTTAAGATTATTCAGAGGTAAATTGACATATTAATTAAGTATGTAAAATACATCCAACTTTATATGCCATAAAATTCTGCAAAATGAATAGTAGTTCTGCAACAAGCAGTGATAAACGTTTTCTAGTCCTCAGCATTCAAAATCTTGAACCCAGAGTAATTAAGAGAAAAAAGCACTGGTAGACTGAGGAGTTTGGAAAAGGAAACATTGACAATGGGAAAAAAATATATCTAATTGTCAATTGCAAGAAGTCACCTTGGACCAGTTAGTTCTCCTAAGTTGAACTTCTGGTTTGTAAATCTTCTTGGGAGGCAATCCAAATGGAAGAGCTGGAGTTGGCATAATTCCAAAACCAGATAGAGTGGGAGGAGGGGGTGGGGGAGGGGGCAACCCTGGCATACCAGGCAGAGGTGGTGGGGGAGGGGGCAACCCTGGCATACCGGGCAGAGGTGGTGGGGGAGGGGGCAACCCTGGCATACCGGGCAGAGGTGGTGGGGGAGGGGGCAACCCTGGCATACCGGGCAAAGGTGGTGGGGGAGGGGGCAACCCTGGCATACCGGGCAGAGGTGGTGGGGGAGGGGGCAACCCTGGCATACCGGGCAGAGGTGGTGGGGGAGGGGGCAATCCTGGCATACCGGGAAGTGGTGGGGGGGGAGGGGGCAATCCTGGCATACCGGGCAGAGGTGGTGGGGGAGGGGGCAATCCTGGAATACCGGGCAGAGGTGGTGGGGGAGGTGGTTCTGTCATTCCCGGTAGAGGAGGAGGAGGAGGAGGAGGAGGAGGGGGTGACACTGACATCCCAGGCAGAGGGGGGGGAGGAGGAGGAGAGGGTGGCCCTAAGATCTCAGGAAGCGTGGGAGGAGATGAAATGATTTGCTCCATTTTCTTTTTAAGATCTTCAAGTTCTTTGGTCAGTAGAGCAATCTTTAGAGAAAGAAGTAGAACAAGTTAGATTGGAAAAGTTTCATAATTCTAAACCAGAAAAATAAACAGACTACCCATCTCTAAGCCATCATTCAATACCCTAATATTTCCTTCCTTTGAGGTTTTGAGATTTCTTTTTGTGTAACCTTACTGACTTTGTCTAATGCAACAGATACAAGAATAGGCAAAACACACTGGATTGGTAGTCTTATTCTGATTTAGGGATGTGTGATTTCTGCACAAGAGATCCTTTGGAACACAGCTTTCTGAATGATTGAAGCAGGACTTTTTCCCAGGCTTACATAACTATTCTGAAAGCTGATCCTGGCTGTTCTGAACCAAGCATGCACAATACAGAACAAAGTGGCTGTGCAAGCGAAGTGTGAGGAGACAGCTGGGTACAGCACACAATGAAAAAAGACAAACCTATTATATGATTCAAAAGTACTCCATTAATATTCCTAAAGCATGCTTTGAAGGATCTGCAGAGCATTATTTTACATATTGCATATATACATCAAATCAGATTGTAACACTTTGCACATCTGATTTAACATTTCAGCCTAACCCAGTTGTAGATGGTTAGTATGTGGGGCTCTCAATGCTTCTGCTCTAATAGATACAATTAGGATTTTCAGAGTAAATTATCGGTATTTTCACAAAGCGGCTGCCATGATGGAAGTAGAAATGGGAAAGATCGCTTTCCATTACTACTTTAACACTTACCATCTCAGCTTATTTTCCAATTTTTTAAGGATGTGCAAGCTTCCAAAAAAAGCATGCTGGACAACTATCATTTCATTTTCTAAAAATAATTCTGCAGGTCACATGGAGACCAAATTATTGTTGCCAACTGAAATTATGCTAGAAAAAAGCTTGAAAAACAGCCAGACTGGCACTATAGGAGATGCTGTCTGACATACTGCATTGGATCACACATTGGACCCAGAGTTTATTATAGGACACTCATATTTCTCAAATAGCAACGTTATATTTGCTATAAGCTTCCAAGACTCAATTGAATGTGATGGGGTATAAATCCATAAATAAGTAAATGATCTGCTTCAATCCCAGAGTTCATAATACAATTCATTTTATTCACAAAGAACAAAACAAATGTTTCACAGCATGCTACCAACTATCCTGATTCCCTCTCTTGATCATAATGAAATGGATGTCATAGTGTCGAATAGCAACATTTACATGCATCCATTAACATCCAGGTATCTTAAAATCTTAAAGTTCAACTTTTCATTCACCTCCTGTCCCATTCCCCAATTCTTTTTCCAAGACAATAGCAATATTTCTTATTCCATTTTATGATTCTTGGGACTGAGGCTTTAAATACTGAAATGGCATGTTCCTCTAATGTAATCAGTTTATTTATACCATTGATCATTACCTCATCATTCAACAAAGAGCTATTAATTTCTAAGTTTTTGTTCTCTGAGGTAATACGCTGTTTCTCAGCTGCCACTGTTTCTTTCTCCTGGAGTAAATTTTGAATTTTTTCCTCAAAATCACTTTCCTTCTTCTTCATTTCAACTTGTAATTCATGACGTGCAGTCAATTCAGATTCCAGCTGAAAGAATTATGCACAATAATCATGCCAACATACTCCATACTGGTTAAACCTCAAGTGAGCTAATATTTTCCTTCTTGGGGAATACAACATGAAGGATGCTGATTAGATGACAAGTGGATAACATTTAATGCTACTGAATATGAAAACATTTAAATAGGGTATGTTAATTAGTTTCTCTCATTATCCAGGCCAAAAATGATCTGCAAAATTATTTAATGGAGGGAAGTTTTATATGTAACAACGAATAGATTATTATAAAATTCTGAAATATGCAGGAATATTTTAAGAAAGGCAGTAAAGAAAAATGTTCCAGTTTTTGTTTTCTGTGCCTAAGTGATGCTGACATGTCAGGTCACTATTCTATGTAGCTTGGTTTTATCTTGGCCAGCCAGAAATCCTTCCCTCTTCTGCTACTCATTCATGTGAACGTCACCACAAGCATTCATGGCCCCATTTGCGTGAGGATTGCCGCAAACATTTGTAGCACCACTCATGTAAGCGTTGCCACAAGCGTCATGGGTGCTTGTGGCTCCACTCTGAGTTTCACAGGTGTTTGCCGCCCCACTTGTCACCGGCGTTGCCGGCATTTGTGGCACAGTGCATGAACGCTCAGGTCAACGTGTTGCAGGTGCTTGTGGAACCATGCGTTTGCGGTGGGCTTCCATGACCTTACTCATGCTCATGGCCCCACTCACACAAGCAACAGGTGTTCATCCGCACGCACATGTGCACGCATGCATTTCCACACACACACACAAACCACCCCTTCTCCCCACCCCACCCCTCTCCGGGCCACCAATCGTGAAAGGTTGGGGAATTCTGCCTTATACAGCTTTTTGTGAGATAACATATTCAAAATAATGTGTGAACAATTACCCCCGCTCTATAAAATCTAGTTTTAATGGTAGTTTTCCACTTTATCAATGAGGAACAATGTGGATGTTGCCTCCTTCTGTCAATTAAAATAGGGGTGCCCAATCCCTAGGCTGTAGCCCGTTTGAAACAAGGCCACACAAGCAGCGGGGAAGCACACATGCGTATGCAGCTCCTCATGCAAGTGATGGGCACTTGCGTTCATGCACGCAGCTCCACTCACATGAAGCTCCATTCACGCAAGTGGTGGGCGCTCACATGCAAAGCTCCACTTGTACCAGTGGCAGGCACTTGCGTTTGCACTAAGACAGTCACTTGTCTGAAACGGTATAGGTTCTCCTGCTTAAGCAGGGGGAAGGACTAGAAGACCTCCAAGGTCCTTCCTATTCTATTCTATTCTATTCTATTCTATTCTATTCTATTCTATTCTATTCTATTCTATTCTATTCTATTCTATTCTATTCTATTCTATTCTATTCTATTCTATTCTATTCTATTCTATTCTATTCATGGAGCTGTGCCACTCACACATGGATACCTGCCACTCACAGGGTATCATTTGCTGTCCACCACCACCAACCCACACACACTTAGGCACCAAGCTGGAAATATTGGGGACCACTGAATTAGAAGTAAGTAATCCACATGCTTCATGCAGCTCCTCTGAACTGTTGCTGCCATTTACAGAGTCACCTACCTTTCCTGGCATTAAATATACAACTAAAATTTGGTAGGATTTAGTCTATATGCTGTTAAATGTTTGCAAGCAATAGGAAAAATCCTCTGGCAAATGAAAAATATACAGGATGGCATGTGTTTAAGATTAATACTTGAATTATACATATAACCTTCTGAAATACTTTAGAATTAAGATGTTTAAGTTTACACATTTTTTTCTTTTCAAATGCACCACGATGAGAAATAGAAAAAGTAAACAGGTTTATAAATATATATAATTAGTTCAGAAGTGTTAAAAATAAAGGAAAATGAAGGAAAAAGTTTATGATAGCATGCTGCTCAATGAAAACCTTGGCATACAACTTCCTATTTTGGGTATGACTTTTGTGGCACCTAGTGAAAAAACAGTATTGCAGCAATGCTCTAACCGTTATTGCTGCAGAATTTAAAAAAAATAATGTACTTCTGAAGACGAAGACAATATCAATACAGACCTGATTTTTGTCATGTTTGGGAGAAAGCCAGGGGAAAATTCCTCTTGCATACTTATAAATACTTCTCCTCTTTACATACTTATGAATAGTAGGCCATGAATACCAAAGAAAAGAGGCACCAAGAAAAAAAAGAACTAAACAGAAAAAAACAGCTATCAGCACCACAAATGGAATAAAAAATAAGGTTGTTTTTTTTTTTAAAAATGAAGATATTTAAAAACACAAAAAGTAGTAATTTGTTCTGAGTAAACAAAAAGCCAGTAAAACAAAGGAAGAATGAAAGATAAAGAAAAAATATGATTGTAACCTTCTTCTCCAATTCCAGGGTTTTAGCTTCACTTTTTGCCACCTTAGTTTGATCAATCAAGTTATCTACAGAAAAAAAAAACCTAAGTAAGAATACTGTGAGAAAAATTCTCTCCTGCACTAAGCAACCCTATAAAGTAGAGGTGCATACTTTTGGGGGAGCAGTGGGCTTCTTCATTCTTTGAGTGGCATCCTCGGGTTGTGTAGTTGTATAGAGCTGGGGGGGGGGGAACTGAACTGGATTTTATTTTATTTATATTTAATTTGAATTTAGTGAATGTAGTTAGCTTCTGGCCATCTATTTAATTATTAATTGCATCACATTTGTACAGTACTTAACTACAGGTGTAAATGCTACAGCTCTTAACAAAGTAAAAATTATAATTTATTACTGAAATCTTTGAAAGCCACACTCAAAAGTTTTCAGGAGGCAAATGCAGCACAGAACACACCTGTATTGTAGAGCCTTACTCAATTTCTAGATTATGCATTGCTTTGTTACATCCTTGATTTACCAGACATAGCTAAATATGCGCATATCTGTCTTTCTCTCATGCATCTTTAACAGACCAGAAATAGATCATTTCTTGTGTCTCAGTATAACTGAAAGTGCAAGAAATGTCGTGCTAGAGAGGTTTTCATCATGAATTAAAAGTACAAGTGCCCTGAAATGACAACTGTGCCAATGCTTTCAATAGATTGTAGATACTTTGGGCAAACAGTAAGAAATATTCTGCACTTTCCTCTTTAAAAAAAAACTCCTTTGCAACTAATATGCTTAAGCTGAGTGATTTATTTTTTACAATGGGGCATAAAATGGTACAAATATATTAACTTTATGTCAGCTCATATAATAGTAACAAATAGAAAAATACATTTTTCCTGGACAATTAGCAAAATAAATATAGCCAACAGGAGCACCAGACTCACCTATTAAGGCCTCAACGTTAAAGTCAAAGTGTTTGCGCTTAAAGTCTGGGTCAGCCCCATTCCTGAACAGAACTATCTGTGAAATGCATTCATCGATTAGTTTAAAATATTGAGGCCTAAGGCAAGAACAGAAAAAAAAAATATTAGTGCTGATAATCAGAAGTAAAGCTTCCTACTATAAAGTTATGTATACACATCCACACATCAATATCTTTTCACATTCATTATAAAAAGAGTTTTCTTCTCTACCTGGCCTCGTAGTCATTGCGGATTAGCAGGAAATGCTGTAAAATTGAGAGGAAATGTTGTTCTGCCTTAGAATCTTTTACTGTATTTAGGAGAATCTGGAAGATTTCGTTGAAATCAGTAAAAAATAATAATTAAGGATCCAAAAGCCATTCAAAAGAAATACAGACACAAAGCATTAATTCATAAAAGAAACCTAGTTTACCACTTAATTTCTGTATTTTATGGTAAAGGAATTAATATAAATCTACATAAATCACTTTTACCATGATTGTTTGTTAATTTAAAGCATTTACACATCAAATCCAGACAGAATGTTCATACTGGCTTATACTATTCATAAAATATAGTTGCAGTCTTCAATTTTAGAATTTAAATAGGTGTATCAGAAAATGAAAACAAAATAGGTAAGGAAAACAAAAGCAAGAAAATGCACTTTAAAATGCATTGTTACCCTGAGGTTATATTATATCTATAATACGTCCCTGAAACTATCACTCTCTTGGGGAGGAACAACTTAGAGATGAGCAACTCAAGATTTGTGATTGCTCAGCTATCTCCCTCTGCTTCAGCATAACTAAAGAGTTGCCACATATACAGTAGTGGCCAAAATTGTGGAAACCTTTTTGTAAAAGTATTTTTGAGGTTTAATGGCTAATAACACCACTTTTCTTTTAGAGTAGTACCATAAAATTATATATCAATGGAAAGATAATTTAATCAAGAATGTAATGCAACAAAGTTTGTTCAATTATCTGTACTGTAATCTATGAAGAGTTATGGCCAAATAAACAGAAAAAGGAAGCACAACTTGCTTAGGTTGATATCAGGTAGCTTTCCTTCATCTGACTGTAGCCAATGAGCATGAGTGTTTAGAGAGCCATCTTGTTTTGGCAATGAGCCAATCAGATCACAGTAGGATTCAGTTATTGATGTCATGTATTGAAGCTGGACGGAGGACATTTGTCAGTGTGTTATGTGATTGCTATCAAGTTGGTTGGGTTTTTTTGTGTTCTTTCATTTAGTGAGCTTGTAAAATGTACTAAAATTAAAGTAACAGTGCAAAGAGTTGACTGGTTGCCCAGAAAGCGATGTAAAATAGTATTATTAAAGTGAACAAGTCTACAGTTATAAAGAAATTAGAAGAAAAATGGGTGGAAACTTCAGCATTTCTACTGTACACTTTTCCCAAAAGGTTTCCCCCAATTTTGGCCACTACTGTACCTTCAAGGATTATGCCACATTTTTTGTTACTGGAAGTTTAAAACATACTCCCTTAGGGAAGAATATTTTCTAGAGTATTTTTGGTTTTTGAGTGTACAGTGGGTATATGTGTATATATAAGCAGACTCACCACTTGAGAAACCTTCTCAAGTTCAGGGACCAGTCCAAGCAGTCACGAGGAGTCAGCACTGACATAAGATATGACATGGTGATATGTCAGTGCTGATTCTGGTGACTGCCTGGACTGGTCCCCTGGAGTTTACTTGACAAGGTTTTTCTCAGAAGTGGTTTGCCATTGCCTTTTCCTAGAGCTGAGAGAGAATGACTGGCTCAGTGCCACCTAGATGGCTTTTAATTTAATTTAATTTAATAATATTTGTATACCGCCCTTCTCCCTGAGGACTCAGGGCGGTTCACAGGGCAGAATAAAATACTAAATACAAACATTAAAAAGAGATTAAATGATTGCCCAAGTTAAAACAATTGGAATAAAATTCTAAAACAATTTGTACATAAGCTTTGTACATAAGATTCTAGAACTTTTAGAGCCACCGAGCTGGTTCTCAATTGGATTTGATCACAAGGGGGCATTTATAATAGATATCTATTTTCATTGTCTAGGATCAAACATACATATATTCCATGTATTTTCAGAGCCACAATCTCTCAGCCCTAGGAAGGAGGTAATGGTAGACCACTTCTGAAATCTTGCCAAGAAAATTGCAGGGACTTATCCAGGTAGTTGCTAAGAGTCGATTCGATAGCACCAATTTTTCCCCCGCTCTCAAATCAAAAATACATTTCCATGCACTCTCCATATCAAACTTACAAAAATTACAATCAGATCAAACACAACATATCGTTGAGACTAATTTCATCAAGCTGGATGGATTTTGAATTCTGGACTGTGCTAAGAATAAGAAGTAATCTATAACCTTAAGTGTTTTATTCTCATTTTAGTATAGTAAAAAGTCATCTATACTTGGTGGTGGGATTCAGCTGGTTCGCACCACTTCGGCAGAACCAGCAGCTAATTTTTTGTTGCCCAGGCTCAGAATGGACTTCTGGAAGCAGCATCCACACAGAGAACCAGTTGTTCACATATTTGAATCCCACCACTCTCTGTACTGATGGTTTTATTACCAAAAAACATAAAAAACCTGTTGGACAAGGTCAGGGATATTTGCCTTATATGTGCTAAATTTCAATCTTTCCCCTTTTTTAAAAAAACATGACTAGCACAGAAGCTCCCTCCCTTTTCAGTGCTTCCTGGATACCTACCCAACCACAGGTCACATGAGCATTACAGGAGTCAGTACTGCTGGAGAACAAATGTGGTGTTGGTCAAGTCTGGGAACACCCAGGTTCAAGTCCACCCTTAGTTATAGAAACTCATTTGGTGACTTTGGGCCAATCACTCTCCCAGCCCAATTCAATCTCCTTTACATGTTGTTATTGTGAGGACAGCCTCATGCAGGTCATCTCGAATACATACAGATCTGACAAACAATAATCCTACTGTAACAAGAGAATCTTGGAGAAGGAGGCAATAGCAACATAAAATAACGTAATAGGGTTGGAAGGGACCTTCGAAGTCTTCTAGTCCAACCCACTGCTTGAGCAGGAGACCCTGTAACATTCTGGACAAATGGTTGTCAATCTCTTTTTAAAAATGTCCAGTGAGAGCCTTGGTGGAGCAGTGGGCTAATGCCTCCTTAAGTAACACCAGCTGCCTGCAATTAGTGCAGGTTCGCATCCCACCAGGCTCAAGGTTGACTCAGCCTTCCATCCTTCCGAGGTAGGTAAAATGAGGACCCAGATTGTTGGGGGCAATTAAGCTGACTTTGTAATAATGCCGCTTGGGGGTGTGTGAAAGCCCTAATAAGCAGGCATATACATAGAATGAAAGCTACTGCTAAGCTTGTAAGCCACCCTGAGTCTTCGGAGAAGGGCGGGATATAAATGGAATTAAAATAAAAAAAAATAAAAAAAAATAAATCCTCCAGTGATTAATTATTCTCACTGTTAGGAAATTTCTGTTTAGTTCTAGGTTGGATCTCTCTTCAATGAACTTCCACCCACTACTTCTTGTCCTGCCCTCAAGTGCTTTGGAGAACAGGTTGAACCCCCTCTTCTCTATGAAAGCCCTTCAAATACTGAAAGATTGCTATCATATCACCCCTAGTTCTTCTCTTTGTTAGAATAGACATACCTAGTTCCCACAACTGTTCATCGTATGGCTTAGCCTCCAGGCCCCTTATTATTTTTGTCTTGTATGCTGAGATGTTGGTTGAGTAAGTCACATATTTTGAAAAAAAGGATATTCCATTTCAATTCGAATGTCTTCCAAGCGGCCTCTGAGTTCTGCAGAATCTTCTTCACCATATTCTTCAAATACCTGCAGCTGCAGTTTCAGCTCCTCATTGTCTTGAGCATGCAATTCCTGTAAAGAGCACTGTCACTTCAGAGGATGTCCACTAGACAGCATGACCCTCTATTATTCCAAGAAAACTTCAAATTATTTGGTAAAATATTGTTTTCTCTCTTCCCTTTTCTTCCTCACCTCCCTGCTCCCCCCAATAAGAGAACTAATTTGTTGAAATTATTTGAGACAAGAGACAAACTGATTAACACAAAACTGATTACAATGTCCCTGCCCAAACGTCCATGACATAAGAAGGGAATCTCTTTATTATTTACATATAGGCAATTCACATAATTGAAACACAAATTGAAACACAAATGGTATACAGGGTAGTCCTCAACTTATGACCGCAATTGGGACCAGAATTTCCATTTTTATGCAAAGCAGTTGCTAGGTGAGTTGCACCTGATTTTACAACATTTTTTGCCATAATTGATAAGCAAATCACACAGCCTTTAAGCAAATTGGATTTCCCAATTGACTTTACTTGTTGGAAGTCATCTGGGAAGGTTGCAAATGGTGATCACATGACCTAAGGATGCTGCAACCATCATAAACATGTGCCAGTCTAACAGGGCTAACAGCAGAGCTCTCATCTTCATTCAAGAATCCTTAGGCATTTCCAACTGCGGAGAATACTTAATTTGCATAACTACACATTCCTTATTATTTTAGTTCTCTACCATTCTTCCTTTTGAGAATCCTATGTAAATAAGAGTTATTCTTTTGAAATATGGCCAGCTATAAAAGAACACAGGTATTCCTTGACTTACGACCAGTTGTTTAGCAATCATTCAAAGTTATGACAGTTTAGAAAGACAATGGGGAAGCTGGTAGGTAAGGTTGCACGCTGCTACTGCTGCTTGCCAAAGGATTTCTCCTTCCTTTCATGTATGGGGGGAGCAGGGAATCCTTTGTCAGGCTGCAGAAACGAAGCCACAAAAGGGAGAGGAAATCTTGCCTTGGTCTGCAGGAATGAAGCAAAATCCAAACTTTGTTTCTCCAGCACAAGACTTTCCTCCTGCGCAAGATGGGGAGGGGAATTTCTTCACTGAGCTGGAGAAACAAAATAAGAATCCCAAAGCTTTGTTCCCACCTTCCACCACAGGAGTTCTCTTCTGTTCACAGAGAGTTGCTGCCTGCCTTCTTTCAGCAGGCACAGTGCTTTCACTTTGTTCACCCTAAAACTGGGAGAGCTGGGAATGCACTTGTTGAGCAAGGCAGTCATGAGGGTGTCTTGCTGAATGACCACTTTGCTCAATGAGCAAGATTCCAGTGCTAATTATGGCCATAAGTCAAAGACTACCTGAACCCCCAAAATAATGTTGAAGTGTAATTAACCCCATCAAGTTGCTTACACATTAAATGGAATCTTAAGATAATAGCTATCATCTCTCCCAATATAGCAAAGGTATCACAGTGGAAAAGAGAGACGTTTCTAACCTTCAGGATTTGCTGCAGTCCAGAGCGCATTAATTCACTGCGGATGTGCAGCCTGAAGTCGAGTTCATCTGATGGGATGATTAGAGCATTGATCAATTGTAGACAAGCTACCTAAGAAAGTCAAAATAAAAATGCATGATTCAAAGGCAACCCAGCTCATATTCTAAGTCTACTCCAGAACAGAAGTCTTCTCTTTCAAAGTAATCCATTAATATTTGTGGCCCAGTGTCCCTATTATATTTAAATATATGCAGGGGGTCAAATAACCTTGGAATAATATACCTAGAGCAGCAGGAATGCATGGCTTGAAAAGACTACTCACTCCTTTTCATCCCAAAACCAGAATGTAGAATTTTAGAATCACAATGCTTACAATTGCTTTATAATTAATGGATAGCTAGTATGCTCTTCTAGAGCTTGTTTAACTAATCAAACCATCTTCCTATTACCTTATAATAATTCTAATCAAAATAATTCTAATCAAAATGCCTGATTGCTACCTTGAGCTGGTTCTGAAGATATACATAAAGGATTTCAGAATAAAAGTCCATTGAGAAATCAAGTGTACTCAGCAATGGTGAAATAAGAGAGAAAATGAAAAGGCATCAGAGTATTCTGAAACAGATAAGGTAGACAGACTGTGACATTCTTTTTCCAGGTTCCTCCTAGTACCTTTAATGCTACCGAAGTTCCACTTTTCAGGCCATCCACAATGGGTTTAAATCGTTCTACTTCATCCATTTCTGCACGTTCAGTCAATGCTCCCAAAACTTGCTCGTGCCTAATCAAAAATAAAGGAATCACCCAAAAAAAAAAACCAGGAAGAAAAAATAAAGGAAGAAAAAGGGGGGAAATAAAAAACAGGTTTTATAATTGTTACATGCCAAGTCTGTATTTTTTTTTAAAAAAATCTTATTTTGACTTGGGATTTTAAAGATCCCATATTAAAATTTAGGATGCCAATCAATTTCTTCTGAATTTGAATGTATCAAATTTGGACTCAATTGTACAACTGGCATATACTCATAGATTATATCTGGCACTTAATGTTTTTGTAAAGAGTGCAAATAACTAATCGTCAACTTTATTAAATTCAAAGTTTGCTCACAGCTGCCAGTGTTTTTACTGTTTATTGTCTTTCTTCAGCAGGCAATGTACTGTACCTCCTAGAATGTAGAATGATAGGGACTTCAGAAGCCTTTTAGTCCAAGCCACTGCTCGAGTAAAAAAAATTACAGCATCCTGGACAAGTGGTTGTCTAGTCTATTTTTGAAAAACTCCAGTGATGGAGCACCTACAACCACAGAAGGCAAGCTATGCCACTGATTAATTGCTCTTACTGTCAGAAAATTTCTCCTAGGTTGGCTCTCTATTTAACAAGCTTTCGGCCATTACTTTTAATAATAATAATAAATAATAATAATTTTATTTATATACCGCCCTTCTCCCAAAGGACTCAGGGCGGTGAACAGGGCAGATATATAAAAAATACAAAAATACAAAAGTTAAAAGAAAATTAAACATATGCCCAACTAAAAACAGTAAATACATGTATTAAAATGACAATAAAAACCCAACCCATCCCCCATCAGGCCAGGCCGGCTTGTTCAAATAAGAGTGTCTTCAGATCGCGACGGAAGGAGCGAAGGTCGGGCGCCATCCGGAGCTCAACCGGCAACCGATTCCATAGCTCCAGGGCGCCCACAGAGAAGGACCTCCCCCTGGGGGCCACCAATCGACATTCTCTGATCGGTGGCACCCTGAGGAGGCCCTCTCTGTGGGAGCGCACAGGGCGGAGGGAAGTTGATGCCGGCAGCAGGTGCTCCCTAAGGTACTCCGGACCCATGCCATGTAGGGCTTTAAACACCATTACCAGTACCTTGAATCTCACCCGGAAGACAACTGGTAACCAATGCAGCTCACGGAGCAGAGGTGTAACATGGGAGTATCGGGAGACTCCCAACACAACTCTCGCGGCTGCATTCTGTACCAGTTGGAGCCTCCGAGTGGTCCTCAAGGGCAGCCCCATGTAGAGAGCGTTGCAGTAGTCCAGACGAGAGGTCACGAGCGCGTGACTTCTTGTCCTGCCCTCAGGTGCTTTGGAGAATAAGTCAGCCCCTCAAGACAGTTATCATGTTTCCCCTCATCCTTCTTTTTGATAGGCTAGACCAGGGGTGTCAAACTCGCAACGTCACATGATGTGTTGCGATGTATCACAACTGTTTTTCCATTGACGACAATGGGGTGGGCGCAGTTTCAGCATGATGCATCTGGCCCGCGGGCCGGCAGTTTCACACCCCTGGGCTAAACATACCTAGATCCCTCAACCATTCATCATACAGTTTAGCCTCCAGACCTCTTATTATCTTTGTTTTCTTCTCTACACACTTTTTAGGGTCTCAGCATCTTTTTTGTATCATAGTGACTGGAACTGTACCAGTATTCCAAATGTGGTCTTACCAGTATAGTACAAAGCAGTATTAGCACTTCTCATGATGCTGATGCTATCCTTCTGTTGATGCAGCCTAGGACTGCATTGGTTTATTATTTATTTATTGGCAGCTGCAAAACATTGCTGGCTTACACTTAAGATCACCTAGATCAGACATGTCAAACTCGCGACGTCGGGACTATTTTGCCATTGCCAGCAGTGGGGTGGGCGTGGCTTTCAGACAACACGTCCTGCCTGCGGGCTGGCAGTTTGACACCCCTGACCTAGACCTTTCTCACTGTTACTACTGTTGAGCCAGATACTGCCTATTCTATACCTATGCATCTGGTTTTACCTGCCTAAGTGCAGGATTTTACTTTTCTCATCAATGAACTGCATGTGGTTAAAGGAACTGCTAAGTCTTAAAGTCTGTCAAGATCCTTCTAAATCTTGAGTCTCTCTTCCAAAGAGTTAGCAATTCCCTCCAGAAAATCTGATGAGGTTTTTTTTATATCCCTCATCTGGATCATTTATAAAGTGGTTGAAGAGTACTGGGCCCAAGACAGAACCTTGAGGTACGTTACTGAATGCTTCCCTCCATGAAGATATAGTTCCATTAACTACCGTATATACTTGAGTATAAGCCGACTCGAGTATAAGCCGAGACCCCCAATTTCACCCCCAAAAACTGGAAAAAGTTATTGACTCGAGTATAAGCCGATCCGCCGTTCTGCAAGCCTCTGCCGCCAGCAGAGGCTCGATCCGCCATTTTGCAAGCCTGAATACACAGGAATACCCTGTGTGGCCAAGGCTCGTCGGCAGGTCTCCGTTCCTCCTGCCGACCTTTGGGGAGGTTTGGGCGCCTCCCCAAACCTCCCCAAACCTCGGCAGGTCTCCGTTCCTCCTGCCGACCTTTGGGGAGGTTTGGGCGCCTCCCCAAACCTCCCCAAACCTCGGCAGGTCTCCGTTCCTCCGCGCAGACCTGCCGACCTTTGGGGAGGTTTGGGCGCCTCCCCAAACCTCGGCAGGTCTCCGTTCCTCCTGCCGACCTTTGGGGAGGTTTGGGCGCCTCCCCAAACCTCCCCAAACCTCGGCAGGTCTCCGTTCCTCCTGCCGACCTTTGGGGAGGTTTGGGCGCCTCCCCAAACCTCCCCAAACCTCTGCAGGTCTCCGTTCCTCCGCGCAGACCTGCCGACCTTTGGGGAGGTTTGGGCGCCTCCCCAAACCTCCCCAAACCTCGGCAGGTCTCCGTTCCTCCTGCCGACCTTTGGGGAGGTTTGGGCGCCTCCCCAAACCTCGGCAGGTCTCCGTTCCTCCTGCCGACCTTTGGGGAGGTTTGGGCGCCTCCCCAAACCTCGGCAGGTCTCCGTTCCTCCTGCCGACCTTTGGGGAGGTTTGGGCGCCTCCCCAAACCTCCCCAAACCTCGGCAGGTCTCCGTTCCTCCGCGCAGACCTGCCGACCTTTGGGGAGGTTTGGGCGCCTCCCCAAACCTCCCCAGGTCTCCGTTCCTGTTTGGGGAGGTTTGGGCGCCTCCCCAAACCTCGGCAGGTCTCCGTTCCTCCTGCCGACCTTTGGGGAGGTTTGGGCGCCTCCCCAAACCTCCCCAAACCTCGGCAGGTCTCCGTTCCTCCGCGCAGACCTGCCGACCTTTGGGGAGGTTTGGGCGCCTCCCCAAACCTCCCCAGGTCTCCGTTCCTGTTTGGGGAGGTTTGGGCGCCTCCCCAAACCTCCCCAAACCTCGGCAGGTCTCCGTTCCTCCTGCCGACCTTTGGGGAGGTTTGGGCGCCTCCCCAAACCTCCCCAAACCTCGGCAGGTCTCCGTTCCTCCTGCCGACCTTTGGGGAGGTTTGGGCGCCTCCCCAAACCTCGGCAGGTCTCCGTTCCTCCTGCCGACCTTTGGGGAGGTTTGGGCGCCTCCCCAAACCTCCCCAAACCTCGGCAGGTCTCCGTTCCTCCGCGCAGACCTGCCGACCTTTGGGGAGGTTTGGGCGCCTCCCCAAACGTCCCCAAACCTCGGCAGGTCTCCGTTCCTGTTTGGGGAGGTTTGGGCGCCTCCCCAAACCTCCCCAAACCTCGGCAGGTCTCCGTTCCTCCTGCCGACCTTTGGGGAGGTTTGGGCGCCTCCCCAAACCTCCCCAGGTCTCCGTTCCTGTTTGGGGAGGTTTGGGCGCCTCCCCAAACCTCCCCAAACCTCGGCAGGTCTCCGTTCCTCCTGCCGACCTTTGGGGAGGTTTGGGCGCCTCCCCAAACCTCCCCAAACCTCGGCAGGTCTCCGTTCCTCCTGCCGACCTTTGGGGAGGTTTGGGCGCCTCCCCAAACCTCGGCAGGTATCCGTTCCTCCGCGCAGACCTGCCGACCTTTGGGGAGGTTTGGGCGCCTCCCCAAACCTCCCCAAACCTCGGCAGGTCTCCGTTCCTGTTTGGGGAGGTTTGGGCGCCTCCCCAAACCTCCCCAAACCTCGGCAGGTCTCCGTTCCTCCGCGCAGACCTGCCGACGTTTGGGGAGGTTTGGGGAGGCGCCCAAACCTCCCCAAAGGTCAGCAGGAAGAACGGAGACCTGCCGAGGTTTGGGGAGGTTTGGGGAGGCGCCCAAACCTCCCCAAAGGTCGGCAGGTCTGCGCGGAGGAACGGAGACCTGCCGAGGTTTGGGGAGGTTTGGGGAGGCGCCCAAACCTCCCCAAACAGGAACGGAGACCTGCCGAGGTTTGGGGACGTTTGGGGAGGCGCCCAAACCTCCCCAAACGTCGGCAGGTCTGCGCGGAGGAACGGAGACCTGCCGAGGTTTGGGGAGGTTTGGGGAGGCGCCCAAACCTCCCCAAACAGGAACGGAGACCTGCCGAGGTTTGGGGACGTTTGGGGAGGCGCCCAAACCTCCCCAAAGGTCGGCAGGTCTGCGCGGAGGAACGGAGACCTGCCGAGGTTTGGGGAGGTTTGGGGAGGCGCCCAAACCTCCCCAAACAGGAACGGAGACCTGCCGAGGTTTGGGGAGGTTTGGGGAGGCGCCCAAACCTCCCCAAACCTCGGCAGGTCTGCGCGGAGGAACGGAGACCTGCCGAGGTTTGGGGAGGTTTGGGGAGGCGCCCAAACCTCCCCAAACAGGAACGGAGACCTGCCGAGGTTTGGGGACGTTTGGGGAGGCGCCCAAACCTCCCCAAAGGTCGGCAGGTCTGCGCGGAGGAACGGAGACCTGCCGAGGTTTGGGGAGGTTTGGGGAGGCGCCCAAACCTCCCCAAACAGGAACGGAGACCTGCCGAGGTTTGGGGAGGTTTGGGGAGGCGCCCAAACCTCCCCAAACAGGAACGGAGACCTGCCGAGGTTTGGGGAGGTTTGGGGAGGCGCCCAAACCTCCCCAAACGTCGGCAGGTCTGCGCGGAGGAACGGAGACCTGCCGAGGTTTGGGGAGGTTTGGGGAGGCGCCCAAACCTCCCCAAACAGGAACGGAGACCTGCCGAGGTTTGGGGACGTTTGGGGAGGCGCCCAAACCTCCCCAAAGGTCGGCAGGTCTGCGCGGAGGAACGGAGACCTGCCGAGGTTTGGGGAGGTTTGGGGAGGCGCCCAAACCTCCCCAAACAGGAACGGAGACCTGCCGAGGTTTGGGGAGGTTTGGGGAGGCGCCCAAACCTCCCCAAACCTCGGCAGGTCTGCGCGGAGGAACGGAGACCTGCCGAGGTTTGGGGAGGTTTGGGGAGGCGCCCAAACCTCCCCAAACAGGAACGGAGACCTGCCGAGGTTTGGGGACGTTTGGGGAGGCGCCCAAACCTCCCCAAAGGTCGGCAGGTCTGCGCGGAGGAACGGAGACCTGCCGAGGTTTGGGGAGGTTTGGGGAGGCGCCCAAACCTCCCCAAACAGGAACGGAGACCTGCCGAGGTTTGGGGAGGTTTGGGGAGGCGCCCAAACCTCCCCAAACGTCGGCAGGTCTGCGCGGAGGAACGGAGACCTGCCGAGGTTTGGGGAGGTTTGGGGAGGCGCCCAAACCTCCCCAAACAGGAACGGAGACCTGCCGAGGTTTGGGGACGTTTGGGGAGGCGCCCAAACCTCCCCAAAGGTCGGCAGGTCTGCGCGGAGGAACGGAGACCTGCCGAGGTTTGGGGAGGTTTGGGGAGGCGCCCAAACCTCCCCAAACAGGAACGGAGACCTGCCGAGGTTTGGGGAGGTTTGGGGAGGCGCCCAAAGCTCCCCAAACAGGAACGGAGACCTGCCGAGGTTTGGGGACGTTTGGGGAGGCGCCCAAACCTCCCCAAAGGTCGGCAGGTCTGCGCGGAGGAACGGAGACCTGCCGAGGTTTGGGGAGGTTTGGGGAGGCGCCCAAACCTCCCCAAACAGGAACGGAGACCTGCCGAGGTTTGGGGACGTTTGGGGAGGCGCCCAAACCTCCCCAAAGGTCGGCAGGTCTGCGCGGAGGAACGGAGACCTGCCGAGGTTTGGGGAGGTTTGGGGAGGCGCCCAAACCTCCCCAAACAGGAACGGAGACCTGCCGAGGTTTGGGGACGTTTGGGGAGGCGCCCAAACCTCCCCAAAGGTCGGCAGGTCTGCGCGGAGGAACGGAGACCTGCCGAGGTTTGGGGAGGTTTGGGGAGGCGCCCAAACCTCCCCAAACAGGAACGGAGACCTGCCGAGGTTTGGGGACGTTTGGGGAGGCGCCCAAACCTCCCCAAAGGTCGGCAGGTCTGCGCGGAGGAACGGAGACCTGCCGAGGTTTGGGGAGGTTTGGGGAGGCGCCCAAACCTCCCCAAACAGGAACGGAGACCTGCCGAGGTTTGGGGACGTTTGGGGAGGCGCCCAAACCTCCCCAAAGGTCGGCAGGTCTGCGCGGAGGAACGGAGACCTGCCGAGGTTTGGGGAGGCGCCCAAACCTCCCCAAACGTCGGCAAGTCTCCGTTCCTCCGCGCCCTGCCTGCCTGCTTCTTTCCGCTGCGGAAAGAAGCAGGCAGGCAAGGCGCGGAGTTTGGGGAGGTGCGCGCGCACCTCCCCAAACCTCCCCAAACTTCGGCAGGTCTCGGACGGCGGTGGCTTGGGAGAGGTGCGGGCGATCCCGGAAGCACCAAAGCCTCGGCCGCGCACAAGTCCTCGGTAAGTTTTTTTGTTGACTGGAGTATAAGCCGAAGTGGAATTTTTCAGCCCAAAAAGTGGGCTGAAAAATTCGGCTTATACTCAAGTATATACGGTAAATGTTTAAATAAATAATTAAATTCTCATTTCTTCAGTACAAAAGGCTCAATTAACAAATTATTACCTTTTGGGGATAATAATTAACTGAATGTGAAATCTCTTTGAATCCTTGTAACACACATATCATTTCTGTCTCTCATTATTACATTTTTCTGTTGTATTTTCTTTATTTATACAGCTACCTATTTTATTTCTGTTTGTATATCAAAAATGTTTTGAACAAAACTGTGCAAAAATTATGGAGAGGAATCTAAGTGCTATTACAAAAAATACTTTTCTTGAATTCATTCATAACAAGTAAAAGTTAGGAGGAACAAATGCATTGGGTTGTGTCTTTAAGATATGCAAACAGAAGTAAATTTGTGAAACAAGCTTTGCTGATTCCTCACCTCTTGCTATAACCTCCATTTATGCTCTGAAAAGCTATAGATGTAAAACTTTCTTAAGTAATATGGGATGAGGGTAATGGCTTCAGGAAGAGAATGTTGTTTCAACTTTTTTTCCCTTGGGATATTCAGAACTCATCTCCTGTACCAATTATGTGCTTATTAAGAGGCATAACTGATAAAACTATATTTTAACGTATTTTCCTAAAAGGACCCATTCTTCTACAGCATACAACTAAACCAAAAGATAAATTACTCATTGCCACATACATATCCACAGGCTGAGGCAGGATGCAGAGAGCAGAGAGCAGCTTGATAGCATCAATCATCATTGTAGGGACTTTAGGATCAACTGCTTTTGCCAAAAGTAGAATCCCATCCTCTGTTTCAAGCATTGTCTTAATTCCAAACTAAAATAAAAACCAATTCGGGTGAATAACTTAGATTATAGGCAGAAATAATATCCATACCACAAAATAGCACAAGTCTCACAAAAACATTACACTGTATGTTCAGAAAACAAGAGAAAGGGAATATGTTCTAAGGAAGAACTTTTGAGGCAAATTTCGAGAAGAACTTAAAGGCACTTTCACTCAATACTGTTTCCATTCCTCAGTGTATTCAAAGTGCTTTTCAGTCTGCCAAGCAATTAACTGAATAGGCAGGGAACATGATGAATGGGAAAATGGAAATATACATACAACAATCTAGACACTTTTGATGTCAAATTTGCTGTAGAAAATATAGGAAACCAATATAAAAAAATTCCAGCAATCGTTGTATATGAAGTTGTCTTATATGTTGATAATGGATAGATCTGATGTCAGATTGATCTAACCATATATAAATAAGAAACCTAAAGCTTACAGCATCTATGTTGATGCATCATTTCCTGCTAATGGTTAAAGTTAATACAGATAGTCTTCAACTTACAAGCATGATTCAGCCCCCCAATAATCTGTTGTTAAGTGAGACATTTGTTAAGTGAATATTACCTATTTTGTGACCTTTCTTGCCACAGTTGTTAAGTGAATCACTGCAGTTCTTAAATTAGTAACAGGACTGTTAAGTGACTCTGACTTCCCCATTTATTTGTCAAGAGGTCACAAAAAGTGATCATGTGGCCCTGTACACTCATAAATATGAGTCAGTTGCCAAGCATCTGAATTTTGATTATGTGACCATGGGATGCTACAACAGTCATGTGAAAAACAGTCATAAATTATTTTTTTCAATGCTGTTGTAACTTAGTTGTAAATGAACTGTTGTAAGTCGATGACTGCTTATACCAGTCATTTTTAAAAATATTTTACAATGCAGATTGTCCTCAGTTATTAATCACTTGTTCAGTTACTATTTGAAGTTACAATGGCACTCTACGAGGAGACATGACCAGTTCTTCTAGGTGTGACTGTCACATGATTGTAATTTGGGTGCTTGACAACCAACTCACAATCACAATAGTCACGGCATCCCACAATCATAGGATTGCTATTTGCATCATTCGCTGCTGGCTTCCAACAAGCAAAGTAAATGGAAAAGCCAGCAGGAGGTCACAAATGGCAGTCAAATGATACCATGCTTAATGATTGCATCACTTCGCAACAGAGTTGCAAAATCCCAGTTACTCTCGTTATGCAACGACTATCTTTATGCATGTTATAACTAAAGCTAGGTTTTACTGCAAACAGGCACATGGTATTCTATGCACACAAGAATGTCTACCTAGAAACTACTTTGTCTCCCAACATACTGATGTGCACATTCCACCAATTGGGACATATATGGGTAGCTGGGGGTCAATATTCAAGGGCTCATTTGCCGATGACTGTGGCAATGTGGAATGTTACGAGGGGTATATGTCAAAGAGTTTGAATTAAAAAGAAATGGAAGGGGAAAAAACTTGTCAACAAAGAGGGGAAGAATGCAACAGATTTTAAAGAACATGGTCTGATCATGTGAAATTGACAAATACATTCCTGAAAGGATGAGTTTAATGAAAGGTTAAAATATGTTAGAAATTATTAATTAGGGTCAGAAATGCATCTTTGAAATGAAATGCTAGCAAATAGTTGAAAACTGAGCCAAATGCAATACAAGAATTTTCTTAGTAATGTATTTTAAGGATAAATGGCATTGGCACGAGGAATTTTTGTGATGGTGTTGAAGAGTGTGTTGATTCAGCATGTGAGTACGTTTGTGCTTTTATATGCAGACTAGATGAGCCATGCCAAACTTTGGCTCATCACTTCAGAGATATTTCTAATGTACTGCCTTCACTGGAAAAGGTGGGATACATTCAGAGATATATCTGTCTACAAGATATCCAATGTTGAACTGTATAGCACAGTCAAACATCAGCAGAGGAAATATTGTGACATTTTGTGTTGCCATAGATTGCTTTATGATATTTATATTTTAATATGTTTTATATAAAATTTGCCAAATTTCAATTCCATGGGAGTCACGGATTTCAGACACATACTGAAAGTTAGCCCATTTAATGTATCTTCATTGAAAAACATTTGCCCTATGGTACATCACTTTGCTCAGTTAAGGATTACAGGAATCAGCATTTTAAAGTTTTAAATCCAGAGTTTTAGTAATATATAGGTAATGCCATATTCTTGGCTAACAGCCCCAGTGATTTTCAGTAAAACATATACAAATTAATTGATGCAATAAACAAAATGGATTTGAAGATTAATAAAAAAAATCTACTTGCAAATGGTAAAATTAAGAGAATAAACTATTACAAATTATATATACAGTAAATGGGTCAAAAATTTGACCAAGTGTGTTCTTGGTAGAACATTTCTTAAAGATTAGAATGCCTGCAACATTCTCTTTTTCTCATATTTTCATATTTTAAACTCCATTATCGTACTACTGTTTGCACAATTGATTTTATTCCTTCTGCACCTCTCAGATATACTTACTTTACAGTTCACTTAGCATTCCTTTCTATTTTAGTTTTTTTATGCCTAAACTGTTCTTTCTCTCAATTCTCAAAAGTATTTTTCCAATGTTCATACCACTTCAAATAATCACTCATAATCTCCTCACAAATAACTCTCACAGAAAAATTTATTAGACTTTCTCTTCATTTTTTTGAGTGTTTTCCTGCCAACATTTTGTTTAGGAATGTTTTATCTGCAGTGAAACTATTTGAATAAACTAGGACAAAAGACAGATGTCAAAAATTTCTGCCTATGTGTGGCCACAATTAATTTTGTTGATTTGTAAATTTCTTTTAACATATTTTAAATAGTGCTAATGTTCAAAGTCATTATCTCACCCATCCTTATATTCTTGCTTTATTATGACCCTTGCTTGTAAGTTTAGAGCATCATTTTCTATGCTCATATCCAGTGTATAATAGTGTTCCTGAACTGATTTCTTCCGCTTTGAGAAACTGATTTGATTTTTTCATCTTCTTTCAGTAAATGTATTCCTTTTTAATACTGCCTAATCTTTCCAGTACAGTTCTTCTTAACTTAGACAGTTATCTTCATCTCATTTTAGACTCCCATAATCCTGAAATTTATCCTTGTCTTGTCTCTTTAGTTCTCTCCTCACAATTTCTAAATTTAGAATTAAAAGTCTTAGTAGTATAATAGGAAATAACATTAATTATAATTTTCATTCAAATTACCTTTCAGGGTTTTTTGTTTCTACTTGAATTATATTTTCTGCTTCATTTTTTTTTAGATTTATATTTCATGTGGCTCTTAACCATGGTTTTAAGTATTCACAGTCTGAAAATACAAATCAGATCATGCCTTCTGAGGTAAAGGGTTTCATGTATTGGCAGCTTTGCAAGTTTTTTCTCTACATTTTATAAATATGCAAAATTGTAGACAGACGTTTGCATGAATAAACTTTTTCTTTCACAATGCCATTCTCCAAAATCTTAATATTCACAACTATTCAGCTGGAATAAAGTCCTTGTGAATCAAGATTTTTCAGAAGTGTCACTGCCTCCTTTTTAGGGCTGAAAAAAAGTGACTGGCCCAAGGTTACCCAGCTAATTTTTTTTGTCTAAAGATAGAGTAATACTGCTGAAAAAGAACATGTTTAAATTCCTGCCCATTTGTAATTTTTGCTTTCTACTAATTTTTGCTTATATTCCTTAAATATAAGGAATTATATTCACAAGTTTCTACATGGAGAAAATAAGGGACTTACTTTGTTGTTCATGAAAGCTTTTAAACACCTAATAATTTCATGTTGGATCCTGAAGTCATACGACCTGGAAAAATACAAGAAACAAAACTGAAAAAATATTAATTCTACACCCAGAGTTATCTACTTACACATGTAGGCTTCCATTCCAGAACATTAAAAAACATGCAAAACCATAAGAAACTGTGGCAGAATGCTCCTAACTATATTAAAATTCAGTAGAGAAAAAATATGATTGGATAAAAATACTACCCACAAGGCCCAATCTTGTGGATCCATACGTCCATTTATCCTTATCCTACCCAAATGTCCTTATTTTTCCTTTTATCTTTGTACACCCAAATAAAACACACAATGAAAACAAGTTTCCAGCATGCAAATATCATCTTACCCATTCATTCATTCATTCATCCCTCCACCCATCCATCTATATTAAAAGCTACAGTATATTAATTCAACCTTCCAACCTACTTATGAAAGCCAGTGTATTTAGAGTCCTGCACTAAGGTATGGAGACTCAGGTTCTAGACCTCCTTTAGGCACAGAAACTCACTTGATGATTTGGGGCCAATAACACCCCCTCAACCCTACACTGAGAAGTTAAAAAACATCTATCTACTGACCAACACTGGACCAGCATGGTAGATTACAATCCACATAATGTGCACGCTTTTATACACCAATGAGGCAGAATGTTTGTGCATATATACAAATTTATCAAGGTGTGTGTGTGTGTGTGTGTGTGTGTGTGTGCGTGCAAGCATTCCATTTGGGTGATTGTGAATTAAGCATATTCTATCTATATACTAAGTTTATTATCTATACTAGTTTATAATATATACAAGTACATGTATATGTATAGATTTTATCATTTTATCTCAACTTAATTCAAGTGCTCCTTACCCAGAAAACTCATCCTTCTCATCATGAAGACCTTTCAATATGTCCAGCAGGCAATTCAGACCTTCAGCTCCAAAATTTTGCACCCAGCTGTAATTGTTGCAGAATAAAACACGTTATTATCTAAATAAAATAATTACTTCATCTTCTTATTGCACTGGCAATTGCATAAAGGTAGTCCTCGAATTACAATCATAATTGGGACTAGAATTTCCATTGTAAACTGCTGTAGTCATAAGTCGATTTGGACCTGATTAAACACAATTTTTATGGTGGTCATTAATCAAATCACCATAATCGTTAATTAAATCATGCAGCTGTTAAGTCAATCCAGCTTCTCCAACGGTTTTTTTTTGCCAGGAATTGGCAAAAATGATCGCAAATCACAATCACATGACCAAGATGTGCCAAAAATGTGATTAGGTGACTGTGGGAGAGGTGCAACCATCATAAGTGTGAGTACAGGTCATAAATCACTTCTTAGGCCATCATAACTTTACACAGTCGTTAAATGAAGAGTTGTAAACCAAGGACTAGCTGTACATCTGTCTCCAGACATGCATCATGTCCACAAATTTTAAACAGTATCTAGCAATCAACAACGTTCCAACTGAACCATTACCTGACAGGATTGTTATTGAGCGACACACGTAGAGACTCCAAACATCCAAGGAGCTGTGCATCTTTAAGACCAAATTTTAGTTCCTGAATGTACATAATAGGAGATTTCGAGTTCTCCTTTTGACTCATGCCCTGCAAACGAAAAAGAATGATAAATATATATCCATTCTTTCTAAATTAAATATGTCTCCACAGCACAGAATAAAATTCTTGAATTGAATTTTTCTCTAATGTTCCAACAGATGAATACAACAAAGCTTTCAGTTTTAAAAATGGATATTGCTGAACTGTATCCAATTATAATCCTTTTCTATTTGCTATAATTTAGGGCTACTTCAGTATTTAAATACTGGCTTTCTATTATTTTCTCCATCCCAGAGATTAATAATCTACTATACTTCATTTCAAAAATATATTAGAATACAGCTGGCAATTCACTGTATGTTTGCCTTATAATTATAATTACAATTCATAATAGAAATTTGTACTCGGATTTCTTGTAAAAAGTCTGAGGTTGATTTCAGGAATGTGGAATCAGTTATTATTACTGTTTGATATGTATGTTTCTTGTCCAGCAACTACTCAATAAGACTAAAACAAGTGAGACTTGTTAAGTTAGATTAAAACAAAAAATGGAATATAAAGTTATTATGAATTAAATTTAATAATAAAATATTAAAAGCAATTAACAATTAAAAGCTTGGCAAAACAGATGGGATTTACTAATTTTCTAAATAGGATAGAAGTGTAGTAACAACAACTTGCACCTAAACATCAGCAAGACGAAAGAGATGGTGTTAGACTTCCGGAGAAAAAAAGAGGAACCTGCCCCACTTTACATCGGGGAGGACTGTGTAGAGAGAGTTCCCTCCTTTAAATTTCTGGGGGTCTACCTCTGTGAAGATCTGACCTGGAAAGTTAACACAACCCAGGTGGCTAGAAAGGCCCAACAGAGGCTTCACTTTCTTAGGATCTTGCGGAAGAACAGGGTAGAACAACAGCTAATGACCCTCTTTTACCGGTCTACCATAGAGAGCGTCCTCTCATATGGTATTGTGGTTTGGTATGCCGGTCTGACAGCCGCGGATAGGAAAGTATTAGAGGGTAGTGAGCACAGCACAAGACATTGTGGGCTGTTCCCTGACACCACTGGATGACATCGCCAGGGCTCGTTGCCTTGGAAGAGTGAGGAAGATTCTCAGGGATGACTCACACCCTGGACGGTATCTCTTTACTCTCCTACCATCCGGTAGGAGATATAGGAATATAGCCAGCCGTACCAACAGGCTGAAGAACAGCTTTTATCCGTGGGCTGTTAGGCTTTTGAATGGGATATAATCTTATGCAGAGTTGACTTGGGAGGCCGGTGTGTGGTGTAGTTGGTTCACATAGTGTGGTGGGATGGAGGGTTTGTTGTCATTGTGTGTTGGGGGGAGAGAGCACAGGGGGAGGCTCAGCTAATCTCAATGTACACATGTTGTACTTTGACAATAAAGGTTTATTTATTTATTTATTTATTTATTTATTTATTTATTTATTTATTTATTATAAGGGTAGAAATATGTATCTTAACAGGAAAGGGTGTTATTACTTAGATAGTCAGCATCAAGCTATTTAAGACTTTAAATTGAGCTCTTGAATTAAGCTCAGTAAACAGCCAGCAACCAGTAAAACTTTTTCAGTAGAGGTACTGCAGAGTTTCTGCACCTTGTACTTCTTAGCACCCTAGCTGTTCCATTATACACCAACTGAAATTTCCAGAAATTTACAAGGGTACTCATACAAAGCATACCACATTAATCAAGAACAGACTATTGCCAAAACCGACCAGTTCAAGAAAAACTATAGCTATCTCATGAATTATAATTCTGCAGAAGCACCCTTTGCCACATCAACAACTTGCAATTCTATGACAGTTGAGAATTAAATTCCAAAGTGTCTGTCCTTTGGAACGTTCTTCTCCCAGAGATTAGAACACAGAATAGGTTTGGAATAGACCTTGGAGTTCTTCTAGTCCAACCCCGCCTAAGGCAGTAGAATTTATTCCATTCCAGACAAATGGCTGTCCAATGTTTTCTTGAAAGCCTCCAGTGATGGAACCCTCATAACTTCCAATTAATTGTTCTCACTGTCAGGAAATTTCACCTTAGTTTTAAGTTGGATCGCTCTTTAATGATGTTTCATTCTTACTTCTTGTCCTGCTCTCAGGTTCTTTGGGAAATAGGTTAAAAACCCCTCTTCTCTTTAACAGCCCCTCAAGTAATGGAAGACTGCTGTCATTTCAACCATAGTCCACTTGTGGCTTGAACAATAATCTTTGGGCAATTATTAGGTCCGTTTAAGTGCAAGTGTGTTGCTTTCTCAGATCTCTCAGAAGCATGGCGAGATGTTGGGAAGACTGCTTAGGCTGAACCTTATTTAATTACGACACAATTTAACAGTCAAGTTTTTTTATATTCTGATTCCCTGCTTCTTAAACAGCGGAAACATTGCAACCTTCCATTTACTTTTAGATTCACAGCAGTTAAATGATGTTCTAACTGTAAACTAAATAAAGTAACTATACCGAACAAGCATTATGCTCAATTAATGGCTGAAACTACCTTGAGTTTATTCCATTTTATAGTCTGAAGCCACTAAGATTTTTTCAGCTCTTCCTTTATTCAGAGAAGCCAGTAAATAAGCGATCATATTAAATACTGTGCTCTACAACCAGAGAACAGTATCAAAGAGTATAGACCAGACATGTCAAACACAAGGCCCGGGGGCCAGATCCGGCCCGCAAAGTGGTTTCATGTGGCCCGCGTAGCCATCCTGGAAACTGTGAGGGAACGGCCCCCACTGCCTTGGCCCTGGCCCAGAGACCCTCATTCTGCCAGAGACCCTCATATCTGTCCCACTCCTGCCCAGGCCCCCATAGGCACCCTTGATGCGAACGATGTAGAGCTGGCCATGCCCACCCACAGTAGGCCATACGCACTCTAGCCACGCCCACCCAGTAGGTCATGCCCACCTTGGCCATACCCACCTGGCCCCCTGAGGGCAACCGCAATGCTGATGCGGCCCTCAATGAAATTGAATTTGACACCCCTGGTATAGACAATGATAGATACCTGATTTCCAGCCATCCTTGACAGTTAACCTCTTACACGTAATTTTTGGATAACTGACACTTATCCTGCAACATGAATCAAGCAAACCCTAGACGTATTCTCTAAATCTGACCACTCCACAACCCAAGAACTCACAGCTTTAGAAGTATGCAGGTACTGAGACACCATTTCTCTCTTGATACTAATGTCTTTCTCCCTTAGAGGCTGCTGCTTTTCCTCATTTAGATTCATATCCACCTAGCAAAGAAAGCATAAATATAATCATAGAATTATCATTGAGAGTTATCTAGAAGATCATCAAGTCTATCCATATGTACATTGCAGGATTCCCTACGCCATCCCCATTAGATGACTATCCAGTCACATGAAGCTGTATTCTTTGGACAAAATTACAAATAACAATATTTGATTTCTCCTAAATGAATTCTGGGTTTAGGATTTTTTGTTTATTTGCTGCAGTAGAAAAAGTAATCAAAGTCCTCCTTCCCAGAGCAGAAAGAGAATTTTTCACATCACAAAAATTACACATTCATTTCAGCATAACTACAAGCAAAGGGGAACTTTTAGCTTTGTTATTCTCAAGGTATAATTGTAATGGTACTTACCAGCATCTGCTCAAAGAGAAGAAGTACATCTTCATCAGAGATATCCTGCAAAGTCTGACCTGTCCCAGAAACATCCGAGTATGAAGCAGATGAATTCCTATGTGTTGTACTGGGTTTTTCTTTCTCTTTCTTTATTCTCATACTGGTGAATCTCTCAAGCTGATTAATAAAATATAAAATTAACGCTGGTGTTATTTTTCTATTCTTTTCCATTCAATTTTAAATTGTGCTACTTTCTTATCTATAATGTATAAGTACTTTGGCAATGTATTGGAAAAATCAAAATCAATGTTCTTTTAAATCTCTTCATGCAATTCTCTAATTACCAGGGCTGTGCAAAGCTTCTAATGGTGCTTTGATTCACTGAAGTTTCTACTGAATCATTCCATTAAACGCGATCAGATCAAAATAGATTTACTTTGATGTACTAAATCAAATGTCTGCAAAATACACACACTCACATACACACTGTTGCAAATGCAATTCCTAACAGAGAGACCAGTGAGAAGATTAAATGCAGAGTGGCTAATGGGTTATCTATCACTGAAATTATGTCCAGCTAAGGAGCTCTGTTATTTTATTAAACTATTAAACTAACTCTTTTAGGTTTGGCAAGGCTAATATTACTTTGATTTGTATTTACTTTCTCACCTCTCAATATCTTTGATGTGGCCATTTAAGCCTTAACTCACAGTCCCTTGTGACAATAATGTTACAATTCTATATGGGCCCAAGATGGAGGATTGACTCAAGGAAACTCAATATGCCCTCTTGGGTCAAACTCTGTGTTAGGGCAGATTTAAACTTTTTGACAATGATTGAACAAGTGCCTAACTTAGGGACTGTCCCAAGCATTCACATGAGTTTCAAAGAATAAACGTATGATTTAAGTACTGTTTTTTGCATTGTTCTTTTGCTAAAATCAGTAGCTATAACACATTTAAAACAAAATATTGCAACTGTTTCTAGGATAGGGGATAGCAAAACTATAAATACCACTTTTTAGTGTTTCTCACTGCTCCAGCTTACTCCTATTGCTTCTCTGAACAATATAGTAGATTTTCACAATCCTGATGCTGCTAACCTCTTTCCAGCTTGCAAATTTGTTTGCCAACTAGCTGTGCAATGCCTCTTGGTATCCCAGAACCCATCCACACACACCCCAAAAACCCAGACACAACAAAGATACACTATCCTATAGGGGCAAATCAATTAAAATTCGTCAGTTTTATACCAAGCCTGGCACCTCAGAAAATGGATGGAAATGAAATGCTTACCTTTTGAATAATATTTGAAAGGTTTTCTTTTAAAGTGGGATAGGACATTGTCTGCAGTTTTCATTGTCACTCAACCAGCTAAAAGCAGTCTTTCTCAATTTCTATTTTAAAAAGGCCTGCAACATTATCCAAAGCAGAGTATCCTGTCCTTGCATATGCTGATTTTATAACCACCAGAGTTCCCTCTCATCTAAATTAAATTTCAGTTTGTTTACTGATGGACAATCCATTACCACCGCCTTTGGGATACAAAGATTTATTTAGAATTCCTGTCTTCTCACTAGAGGCATATTTAGGTACTAACAATACTTCAAATTAAGTATCAAGATAATGCATGCATTTTAAAGATGAGAGAAAACAATGGGAACTCTTGTGGTTGCCTATCATCCCAATGCCTATTATGTATAGGAATACTTCAGAGAATCAGATTTTTAAAAAGAAGGGAGGGTAGGTAACATAATATGTTATCTTCCAGACTCATTATAGAAAAGCAACCAAGGAGGCGAAGAGGTTAAAAATTACACTCTCCTTTCAATCTGCCGGTGCAAACTATATATTTAATCCATTGAACAAACTGGATGCCAGAGTCAAAGTGACACAGCTTCAACAAAAGATACCATTAAATATGTACAAACATTTCTTGCAAAAAGAGTAGCATCAGGAATACAGTAACAGAGACAAGAATACTATACCATCTTTTAAAATGGTTAGTATACTCTATCAAGGCAAACACTTCACAAAAGAGAAGTTAGCAGTCAGAAAGCTAATAATAAAAACCCAGGGAAGAGAATGCACAAAATTTGTATTAGGATTTATAGATAACTTACAAAAACAGTTAATGCCAAAAATATATAACACAATTGCTCTTACCTCATCTGCCATTGCACGCTTCAAATTCTACAATTGGGGAAAACAAAAAAGGCAGAAAAAATGAATCAATAGATTACAAAAAATCCAGGAGCAAAAGAGAAAGGGCTAGCAATACACATAACGTGGGCATTAATGTCCACAAATATTTTCTTCTTAGTTATTTTCTTCTTAGAAACACAATTAAACCATTTTCTTTTGATCGTATTTAATAGCAATTCTTAAGCCCACCAAGCATTTCACCCAAAGAGCTAAAGAGCGTGAATTGTACTAGCAAGCTTTATGTGAATGTGTATTTCAGACAGTATTCTTTGCATACAAAAATCTAAGCTATCTGTAAATACAAAAACCAAGATATTCTAAAACACATTTTTAAAAATATGAAGACAACGTATCTCTGGGGAAGAGTTCCAAACTGTATGTGAAGAATAAAAGACAAAAATGGGGGGATATTGGGTGAAAAATCATTGGAAAAAGAACAATTTAATTGATAGAATATCTACTTCAATTATTTGCATTTTTGCATTTAAGCTATAAGTTTCAATAATGCAAAAGAGTCTGCTGCTTCAGCAGGAGGTTGGACTAGAAGACCTCCAAGGTCCCTTCCAACTCTGTTATTCTTTATTCTATTCTGTATTTTGCAAAAAGCATCAGCAAATAGTCCCAAAGGTCCTTTTTCAAAAGGCAGCTGGACTTTGTTTTTCCTTGAACACATTTCACTTCTGATCCAAGAAGCTTCTTCAGTTCTGACGGAGTCAGAAATGAAGACGCTTCTTGAATGAGAAGCGAATCATGACCTGGATGTCTGAGAATCTCTACAGACATCAGCAAATAGGAATCCCTTTCAACGGAAAGAGATAAAATGTAATTCTTTCCCTCCTGTTACAATTTGAGAAAAGTTTTTCCACTGAATGTATGGGTATGTGCTACCACTTAAAAAATATCCCCTCTATGAATTAGAATCCCATATAACAGGTATAGGGAACTTTTAGCCCATGGAATTTCTGAATTCAGTTTACCATCACGGGCAGACTCAACTTTCTCTTTTGCTCTGGCTACAATGTATTCTTCACAATCCCATCTTTTACTCATAGAAACTTCTCATTTTACAACTAACGGATGAACAAACATGAAAACTCTTTGTCAAACCTTCAAACGATCCTGGCCACAGCCACCTTTGGCTCATTTTTGATTGCCACAGTAATGAGAAGAGGGAAATGTGTTCTCTTAATTTAGTCATAACAAATACTAATAAGCTAATTTCCTTAAACCAGAAGTGAAGTCTTTATGTAGCACTGTAGCATGTGACCTAGAAGAATAGCCAATGTGGAGTATAAAACTCTCTTGGTTGTTCTATGTCTCCTTTTACCCTTCTCTTGCTTGATGTGTTAGCCACTGTGCTGTCTCTTTTTCTATATCCTTCTATATTTTCTCAAAGATCTCCCTCTCAAACTCATGCATGTAACTTAGCTCTTTCTCTATGACTGGTGACCCTCTAAAAATATTATCTGTGGCTCCACTCAGTAAAACCACCCCATGGTTTAGAAGTGCTATATTTATATTCCACAAAGTTACAAATGAATGAAGGTGAATATATGTGTCCAAAGATAATGTTGCAGGATCCAATTCTGATTGTAGATTATTTATAACTTTGCAGGATCCAATCTGACTAGATCCAGATTGGATCCTGCGAAGTTATTTATTTATTTTTATTTTTTTCTTTCTGTATTCCATCTAATCCTCACTTTCTTTAATTCCCTTGTGTGTAACTGTATGATAGAATAGAATAGAATAGAATAGAATAGAATAGAATAGAATAGAATAGAATAGAATAGAATAGAATAGAATAGAATAGAATAGAAGCTGGAAGGGACCTTGGAGGTCTTCTAGTCCAGCCCCCCCACTCAAGCAGGAGAACCTATACCATCTCAGACAAGTGACTGTCTAATCTCTTCATAAAAACCTCCAGTGATGGAGCGCCCACGATTTCTGAAGGCAAGCTGTTCCACTGGTTGATTATCCTCACTGTTAGGAAATTTCTCCTTAGTTCCAGGTTGCTTCTCTCTTTGATCAGTTTCCAACCATTGTTTCTTGTCCTGTCCTCTGGTGCTTTGGAGAATAATTTGACCCCCTTTTCTTTGTGGCAGCCCCTCAAATACTGGAATACTGCTATCATGTCACCCCTATTTCTTCTTTTCTTTAGATTAGCCAAATCCAAGTCCTGCAGCTGTTCCTCATATGTTTTAAGTCTCCAGGCCTTGCATCATTTTAGTTGCTCGTCTCTGAATTTTTTCCAAGGTATGATGTAGTATGATGACCAAAATTGGTTGCAGTATTCCAAGAGTGCTCTCAGTAGGATTTTCTAAAGCGGTACTAATACTTTGCGTGATCTTGATTTTATGCCTCTGTTTATACAACCCAGGATTTTATTAGCTTTTTTGGCTGGTGCTGCACACTGCTGGCTCACAGTCAAGTGATCATCAACTAGGATTCCAAGGTCCCTCTCACAGTTACTGTTTTAAGCCAGGTCTCATCCAATCTATACTTGCACTTTGATTTTTCCTCCTAAATGTAAAACTTTGCTTTTCTCCACATTGAAACTCATTTTTTTGGATAGGGCCCATTGTTCAAGTTTCTCAAGATCTTTTTGGATCCTAAGCCTGTCCTCTGGGATGTGGGCTATTCCTGCCAGTTTAGTGTCATCTGCAAATTTTATGAGTTCCTTTTAGATTAACACACTTGAAAATACACTACAAAAGTTCGAAATAACAGCAACAAATTATCCATATACACTACAATTTTGATGAAAACCCAAGTTTTCGTACCCCCTGGAATATTGTCTCGCACCCCCAGTTGGGAACCCCTGATTTAGTTGTTGGCACTTTGAAAGTTGGACATTAGCTCTCTGAGAGTAGTTGAGGATCCCTGGGGGTGTAATCTGTGCCCTCGGGGTCACCTGAACCAGACTTCAAATGGGTGTGGAATCTTCTTGGAACTACTGAAAGGACTGTGTTGTAAACAAGAGAAAGGTAGTGTCATATCCCTCCCCCTCTGTTGAGAGAGAGCTGTTCAATTTTAACATAGATCAGACATGTCAAAGACAAGGCCCGGGGGCCAGATCCGGCCCGCGAAGTGGTTTCATGTGGCCCGCGAAGCCATCCTGGAAACAGTGAGGGAACAGCCCCCTCTGCCTTGGCCCTGAGACCCTCCTTCTGCAAATTTTATGAGTTCCTTTTAGATTAACACACTTGAAAACTCAGGAATTTTGTTTCCTCTTGGTTTAGCTATAAGTTCAGGATACTGTCAAAAACCATTCTTTTCCTGGGGGGGGGGGGCTTATCTCATTTCTTTCCTAATTCATTTCTTTCTGAGGGTTCTGCCATTCTCCTGAGGAGGAGTGAGGAAGGCTCTGTGTTATGTTATTCTGCTTTCCTTAAATGTATCCTTTCCGCTGTTCCTACATATTTACTCTTTGAACTGTCTCTCCCTTGATGTTATCTTGGGGTGAGAAAGGAATATACCTCTGGCCATCTGGTTTATCTCTCGCTGCGGAAGGGAAGGTGCGAAGGCCCAACAACATCTTCACAAGCATGGAAAGGACCCCGTTATCACCTCCTTTCCCACAGCGGACTTAACACCTGAGGATTGGCCCATTCAAACTGACCGGATGAACTATTGGGGTGGGGTTTACTTGGGACTCTTTTAACCTATTGATTTGAGCGGGAAACCCTCAGATCCTGCCTATTATGCCTGCTATCAGCTTCTCCTAATAAAAGTTCCTTGTGGAATGAAACTGTTCCAAGAGTCCTGCTTTCTTGGGATGAGGTTTTGAAGTGGGCCCTGACAGATACACAACTGTGGGACTGAGGAAAAGGGAACCAGCATATGGAAGCTGGCAATCATAAAAGTAATTTATCTTCTCACCCATAGATCTCTCTATAAAGGAACAAGAAATCAAGGGAGCTGACCAGAATTTCACATTAGATCTTCCATGTTTCTATACACTGCTGTCTAAATTGCTCATTTTTACTTTATTTTATATTGCAGCCTCAAGCTTAAATTCTATTTGAGCAAATGCAACTCTTCTCATACTTCTCATTTGGGTAAAAGAACTCAGCCTCCCTAGCATTTCATATCTGACTAAGACATTCTCCCTCTCCCTTTGTGGTTTCAAACACAGGAAACAGGCTACCCACCCAAAAGCTTACAGCTAACGGAACAGTGAAGTGATGAAATGAGTTAACAAGCAAACAATTTTCAAACTGTTACACCCAAAAGACCATCCAGCATGCTTCAATATTACAAAAGTAGAAATCATTTACTGACAGCTGACTAAAGCATGTCTGCCTCACTTGTGCTTCTGCCCTGCTTTAACACATCAAAATATTAAACTTTTGACAGATGTACCATAAAACGTCAAAACAACAGAAGAAAAAATGCAAATGAGAGCTAGATTGAGAGGAAGTCATTACTCAAAGAACAGGAACTTCAGGTGATGAACTACTACATAGGCAGCATCAACTAAGCAGCTGCTTTCTTCATGTACAGTATTACTGTATGTGAGAGAGGGGGAAGGAGGGGAGAGAGAGAGAGAGAGAGAGAGAGAGAGAGAGAGAGAGAGAGAGAGAGAGAGAGAGAGAGAGAGAGAGAGAGAGAGAGAGAGAGAGAGAGAGAGAGAGAGAATGGACAAATAGATATGATAGCATTCTGTTTTTCTATGGAGATTCTCAGTCATCCAGGTCAAAGTTGTCCCAAAGGTGCTTTTTCAAAAGACCAATGAATTTTCTTTGTTTTTTCTCTTTAAGATGTTTTTCTTCTCATTTGAGAAGCATTTTCAGTTCTGACTGATTGGTGAGGAATGGAAGGATTTATATTCCTCGCAAACATCTAGTTCACCAGCTCCCCACACCCCTAGAAAACTTCTGATATATTTTTGCACCCCTTACAAAAGTTCGAAATAACAGCAACAAATTATCCATATACACTACAATTTTGAAAACCCAAGTTTTCGTACCCCCTGGAATATTGTCTCGCACCCCCAGTTGGGAACCCCTGATTTAGTTGTTGGCACTTTGAAAGTTGGACATTAGCTCTCTGAGAGTAGTTGAGGATCCCTGGGGGTGTAATCTGTGCCCTCAGGGTCACCTGAACCAGACTTCAAATGGGTGTGGAATCTTCTTGGAACTACTGAAAGGACTGTGTTGTAAACAAGAGAAAGGTAGTGTCATATCCCTCCCCCTCTGTTGAGAGAGAGCTGTTCAATTTTAACATAGATCAGACATGTCAAAGACAAGGCCCGGGGGCCAGATCCGGCCCGCGAAGTGGTTTCATGTGGCCCGCGAAGCCATCCTGGAAACAGTGAGGGAACAGCCCCCTCTGCCTTGGCCCTGAGACCCTCCTTCTGCCAGAGACCCTCAGATCTGTCCCACTCCTGCCCAGGCCCCCATAGGCACCCTTGATGTGAACAATGTAGAGCTGGCCATGCCCACCCAGTAGGCCATACGCACTCTAGCCACGCCCACCCAGTAGGCCACACCCACCCTGGCCATACCCACCCGCCCCAAGGGCAACCGCAGTGTTGATGCGGCCCTCAATGAAATTGAGTTTGACACCCCTGACATAGACACCATAAGGCTCCTCCTATGCAAAGGAATCAACTTCTCCCCCCCACCTCCCTGGTCCTTCATTGTTGGTGGATTTTTCAGCAAATATCCCCAGCAGCCACAGCAGGATAGGACTGGGGACTGCTGCCTTGAAGATCCTATTTCTTTCAGTTCACCAATGTGTCTCTTTGTTTTTTTTCTCACTTTCTCTGCAACAAGGGTTCATTGAAACACACTAGCAGCTTTGTCCACATTGCACTTGATCCAACAGGTTTTTCTATGGGGCAGAAGCAGTAGCTTCTGCAGCAACTTTTTCCCCACTTGCTCAGGCAAAAGTGGAACATTTTCATTTTCCCCTCTTTGAATGAATTGGCAGCTAGTTTGTTCAGGTGGAATGTGAGGCTTTACATGCCATCTTCCACAAATAAAATGCAAACTCCTTAATTTGCTTGCAATATTTACACTTCAAGAATGCCTGATTTAGTGGTTTAATGCATTAAGAAAGCAATTAGAGCAGAAAATGTAGACCTCACTTATTCTGCAGGTGGCCTTCTAAAACAAGAGACAACCAAAATTTTACTTCTCACTAAAAGTGCAAAGAAAAATATGTGGGGCTGGAACCAAATTAACACTATTGCAAGATATCTAATCAACTTAATTAGCAGAATCCTTTTAGTTCTTTAGTATCTGATGACAGCTTGTGAACAACTGGACACAGAGGAATAAATAAACAAGTCCCATCCCCAAAGCCAGAAAGAATTAAAACTCAGAATACCTAGATAATATTAAATCACCATCTATCCTATTTTGTAGGTTTTACCATGAAATCCAGTAAAGCCCCAAATACTACCAGGCTGACCACTTCAAAGTTCACAGAGTAAAAAAAAAATAGTCCAACCTATCAAAAACAGCACCATAGGAGACAGAACTGGAATACAAATCAAAATAGGCAAGAAAATGGTAAGAAAACACCTATCCACTCTAAATGTGTTCAAATCGCCAGGATCAGATGGATTTCATCCAGGATTCTGAAGGAGATGGCAGATGGAATCACAGAACCCCTGAACAAAACCTTTTTAGATCTAGAGCAGGGGTCTTCAAACTCGGCCCTTTTATGACTCATGGACTTCAACTCCCAGAATTCCTCAGCCAGCATGCCTGGCTGAGAAATTCTGGGAGTTGAAGTCCATGAGTCATAAAAGGGCCGAGTTTGAAGACCTCTGATCTAGAGCATGGAAACTACTAGAGGTCGGGAAAAGAGATGATGTAGTTCTAATCTTCAAAAAGCGGGGAAATGGAACCAGGAAACTACAATCACCCTGACATCAATACCTGGAAAAATTCTGAAAAAGATAATCAAGCAATGGATTTGTGAGTAACTAGAAACGAGCAAGGAGATTACTATAAGCCAGCATGGGTTCATTAAAAACAGATCATGCCAGACAAATCTCATTGCCTTCTTTGACAAAGTGATTGAATAAGTGGATCAGAGAAATACTATGGACAGTTTACCTCGGCTTCAGTAACGTATTTGACAAAGTAGACCACAGTAAGATAGAACAATGTGGGACACACAGTACAATCACCAGATAGATTCACAATTGGCTGACCAACTGTACTCAGTGGAATTATATCTCCATCAGTGGTCCCCAATCTTTCCAGCTCTGTGGAACGTCAGCAGTGGGGGGGGGAGAGAGAAGGGATGGTTTGTGTGTGCCCGCCACTTGTACAAATGCAGCTTCGCGCACTTACCACTTGCACGGCCTGGTCCCCAACAGGCCACAGACCAGGGATTGGGGACCTCTGATCTACATGAAGGAAAGCATGCAGTGTTGTACTTCAAGGTTCTGTTGGGCCTAGTACAACATTTTCATAAAAGAGCTAGATGAAGGAATAGAAGAGGAACTCATCAAATCTGCAGACAACACCAACCTAGGGGAAATAGCTAATATTTCAGAAGACAAATTCATGATTCAGAAGGATCTTGACGGATTTAAACACTGGGACTTATTCAATAGATTCCAATTCAGTGGTGACAATAGTAAGGTCCTATACATAGGCAAGAAAAAATAAATGTACAGGTATAGAACAGGTGGTACCTGGCTCAACAGTAGTAGTAAATGAGAGGAATCTAATGTCCTAGTGGACCAGCACTTAACATGAGCCAGCAGGGTGCTGCAACTGCCAAAAAAACCCCACCACAATGCAGTCCTAGGCTGCATCAACAGAGGGATAGCATCTAGATTCTAAGAAGTGATACTGCAGCTTTATACTGTACTGGTAAGACCACACACTTGGAATACTGCATGCAGTTATGCTCACTATGATACAAAAAAAGTGCTCAGTCCCTAGAAAGAGTACAGAGAAGAGCAACAATGATAATGGGTCTGGAGGCTAAATCATACAATGAACAGGTGAGGGAACTAGGCATGTCTAGTGTAATAAAGAGGAGGATTGGGAGTGAGATAACAACAATAAATGAGGAGCTCTCATAGAAGAGGGGACAACCTATTTTCCAAAACACCTGAAGGCCGGACAAGAAGTAACAGATAGAAGCTCATTAAAGAGAGATCCAACTTAGAACTAGGGAGAAATTTCCTGATGGTAAGAACAATTAGTCAGTGGAATGGCTTCCCTCCAGAAATTGTGGGTGCTGCATCACACGAGTTTTTTAAGAAAAGACTGGACAACCGTTTGTCTAGAATGAGACGAACAGGGAGTTGGACTAAAAGACCTCCAAGGTCTTTTCCAGCACTGTTATTCTATGTTCTATTTCTTTAAAAATTATGAACTAAGTATTCTCAACTACAACAGACTCCATGTAACCTGATACCAAACCATGTTGCACGTATTTGCCAAACTTTCCTTTTTCATCAGGCTGACCTGGACTGACGACGGGTTTTTAAAATGTTTTAATTTTTAATTGTTTAGTTAATTTATTTTGGGGCTGTTTATTTAATTTCTCTTAACTTTTGTATTGTTGTTTTTATTGTTGTTAGCCGCCCTGAGTCCTTCGGGAAATAGGGCAGCATATAAGTCCCAAAAATAAATAAAATAAATAAATAAATAAATTTGCCAATACCGTCATACTTCGGCACTCAACTGCTTCAAAAATCATCAAATTCAGTATTCAATGCATTTTAAAGCAGAAATTTTCTCCTGGCACTCATCTTTCTCCCAGTATTGGATGCATAAGGAAGAAATTGTTGACATCAGCTACTTCATGATTCACTATTTCTTCTGGCCCAAAGAGTGGGTCACAAAGTAAATCATGTGGTTTTCTCAGAACTAGTCGGTTTTAGTATTCATTGCATCTTCCAGAACAAATTATTGACAAGTATCAAGGTACCACTGTATAACTAAATTTGGCCAACAATATTCAAAAATCTTGAGAGGCTCAAAGTAATAAGTTTGCATAACCCACATGCAGTCTCTGGGGCAATCAACCCAACACAGTAATCTTTATCACTATTTTCATTCCATAAGCAAGTCAAATGGCAGACGGTAATGGATATACATAACTTTATCTAAAACAGCCTGGATATTACAGGGGCTTGCTCAAGTATGGAATCTGACACAGAGAGCAATAATGATTTTAGTGTCAGATAATTTTATCTCAATTGAGAAAATTATTATAGCTCCTTCCAAAGAAATATCCATCATTTCCATCATCTCAGATAAATGGTTGTCCAATCTCTTCTTGAAAATTCCAGCAATGGAGCACCCATAACTCCGGGAGGCAAGCTGTTCCATTGACTGTTCTCTTTGTCATGAAATTTCTCCTTAGTTTTAAGTTGGATCTCTCTTTAATAATCCTTTTCCTGCCCTCCGGTGCTTTGGAGAACAACCCCCTCTTCTCTGTGACTGAAAGATAGCTATCATTTCACCCACAATCCTTATTCTCATTAGGCTACACACACCTAGTACTCTTAACTGGTCATCATACAGTTTAGCTTCCAAACCTGTGTTATCTTTGTTGCTTTTCTCTGCACTCTCTCTAAAGTCTCAGCATACTTTTTATATCATGATGACCAGAACTGGATACAATATTCTAAGTGTGGGCTCATCAGTACAATATAAAGTGGTACTATCACTTCTCATGATCTTAAACGTATTGCTCTGTTGATGCAAACTACAACTGCATTGGTTTTTTTGGCAGCTGTAGCACACTGCTCGCTCATACTTAAGTGGTGGTCTATTAGATTACCTAGATCCATCTCACAGTTACTACTGTTAAGCTAGGTGCAACTATTCTATACCTGTGCATTTGTTTTTTTCTGCTAACTGTAGGACCTTACTATTCACATCACTGAACTGCATCTTGCTGCATATGGTCCAATGCTTAAGTCCACCAATATTCTTCTGAATCATGAGCTTGTCTCCCAAAGTGGTCACAATTCCCTCTAGCCTGATGTTGCCTCCAAATTTAATTAGCTTCCCTTTTGTCTCTCACTTGACTATGAGCCAGCAGTGTGCAGCAGCACCCAAAAAAGCTAACACAATCCTGGGTTGTATAAACAGAGGCACAGACTCAAGATCACGCAAAGTATTAGTACTGCTTTATAAAACCCTAGTGAGAGCACACCTGGAATAATGCAAATAATTTTGGTCAAATACTACAAAAAAGATGTTGAGACCTTGGAAAAAGTTCAGAGAAGAGCAACTAAAATGATCGAAGGCCTGGAGACTAAAACATATGAAGAATGGCTGCAGGACTTGGGCTTGGTTAGTCTAAAGAAAAGAAGAAACAGAGGTGACATGATAGCAGTATTCCAGTATTTGAGGGGTTGCCACAAAGAAGAGGGGTTCATGTTATTCTCCAAAGCAGCAGAGGGCAGGACAAGAAACAATGGTTGGAAACTGACCAAAGAGAGAAGCAACCTGGAATTAAGGAGAAAGCTCCTAACAGTGAGGATAGTTAACCACTGGAACAGCTTGCCTTCAGAAATCGTGGGTGCTCCATCCCTGGAGGTTTTTAAGAAGAGATTAGGCAGTCACCTGTCTGAAATTGTATAGGTTCTCCTGCTCGAGCAGGGGGCTGGACTAGAAGACCTCCAAGGTCCCTTCCTATTCTATTCTATTCTATTCTATTCTATTCTATTCCATTCCATTCCATTCCATTCCATTCTCATTTATGAAGATGATATATCCACAGCAGTTCCCTGATCCACTAACTTAGTCATATTGTCAAAGAAGGCAATAAGATTTATCTGTCATGATCTTTTTTAACAAACCCATGCTGGCTTTTAGTAATCACCTTGTTCATTTCTAGGTAGTCAGAAATGTGATCAATGATCTTCCAATTCCTATTTAAGCTGGGCAAAATATGCATCAATACAGGATCAGGTAGGCTAAGTATAAAATGGTGCACACAAAAGTAACTACACATATATGCTGATAAGAGTCTGAGCTGTCAGGAATTCTGGAAAAAAGAACTGGGAATCAAAGTAATAGGACAATGAAAATACTAGCTTGGGGTACAGCAGCTGTGAAAAAAATGTCCCGCACAAGGGAACTTTAGAAATGCATTGAAAATTAAAGCATCTTGTACAAATGTATGGTATTTCTGCATCTCAGTGCAGTGCTGTTTACATTTGAAAAATATAATTCAGCTGCAAAACATGCAGAAGATGCCAACCAAAATGATCTTAGGATTCCAAATGTCCCTTCAAGAAAAAGCAACAAACCAGGATCTGAGATTTGAAAAAGCAGCAACTGAGGACAGGCATGAATGAGTTATATTAAACTATGCATGACATTAGAAAGTGAACATGGAGAATTTCCACGCACTCACACACACACACCAGAAAGGCAACCTGTTGTACGAGCTAAGGAGTGGGACTAGAACCTAGGAGACTATGAATTCTACTACTCCATGCGGTACAGAAGGAAGCTGGATGATTTTAAGTCAGTTGCTATGTCTCAGCTCACCGCATCTCACAGGGTTGTAATTGGAAGAAAAGGCAGCATTACAGACATAACCCTGAGTTGCACAAGATAAAAGCAGAATAAAAATCGAATAAATAATAAACACTAAGACAAGTTGATCAGTGAAGCTAATTGGAAGACATGGGAAAAAGATAGCTGTGAAATTCATTTCCTCAAGATGTATGATGGTCCCTAACTTGGACAGTTTTTAAAAGGGGATTGCATGATTCCACAAGGTCAACTTTTTAAAAGATCTATTAAGGGTCAAAGAGTTATCTGCAGGTTGGAGACAGTTTGCTTCCAGATATATGTTGCAAGAGAACAAGCGATGAAAGGGTATTATTTTTCCACCTCTTGCTTGGAGGAACTAGAGGCATCTGGCTGGCTCCTATTGGAAACCAAATGCTGAACTAAGCTGGATCTTGCCTGACTCAACACTTCTATTCTAATCTGCCCTGATCCCTTCAAAAGTATTCTAAGACCAGCTTCAGAGCACTCTGGAAGGAGACTTTACCTGCTGGCTAAAAAAAATGCGGATAAAGGTCACAGCTTGTTATGTATGTTTACTTTTTCAATGGACCTTAATCCAGGCATGATGTAGAAACTCTTGTTGAGTTTTAAAGCAGAATATAAGGTTGAACGATGCAGACGGGCAGATGTTGCATGCATCAAGTGAAGACTGGGGGTGAAGGTTAATCAAGATACAGTCCAGGAAGCCTGCAAACGGGGAGAACTAACTAAACTACTGCTAAGCTTGTAAGCCGCCCTGAATCTTCGGAGAAGGGCGGGATATAAATGCAATTAAAATAAATAAAAATAAATAAATATAGGAGAGAAAAAAAAACTTCCCCCAAAAGTTGGTGAGGCAAGGGGTTGAACCGAGGCCTGAATCACACTCAGGCAGGCAGAATTCCGACTCTGCTATTGGACGGACCCACGAGGAAAGGAAACTTCCTGCCTCGCCCCGTCGAGAAACCGATGGGGCAATCTGCCTGCACCCATATATGCAAGGCCGAGCCGGCTCTGCCAAGCGCAGGGACCCAAAGAGAAGGCAGGGAGGGCAGCTCTGCCCAAGGACTGCCCCAAATCCCTCTTGCAACAAGGCAGGTGGCCTCTCTCCCTCTCTTTAAGACGACTTACGAATTTCCGCGGTTTCCCGCCGCCGCCGCCGCCGCCTCCACCTGGCTCTCCGGCTCCCGCAGCTCCCGAAGCCTCGTCAGCGCTCTTGCCTTTCTTCTTCTCTCGGCCGGCTCGGCCGGACCCGCTCCCGCCGCTCTCCATTGCCCCGGACTACCGGCAAGGCTCGCGGCCCGCAAAAAAAGGACACGACTTCCAACTTCGGCGAGCAGAACCAGCAGCGCAGCGGCGGCGGCCAAAGCCGAAGGCGCCTCGCTAACGCCGGAGACGAGCGCCCGCAGCGGGACTCGCTCGCCAACGGCTGACTGAAACTACGAACCGCCGCGCCGGCCGGGCAGAGCCAGCCGCTGCTTCCTTGTCGTTCGGAATGTCCGCCACGCCCACTGTTGTCGTCATCGCGTTCCACAAAGTAGGCTCCTCAAAAATGAGAAAGGCGGGAAGCCGCCTCTCTGTGGTTGAACAGGTACCGTTGTTATAGAGATAGATCTGGTAGAAACGCCCAGGACGAAACTTCCAAGTTCCCTTTGTTTTTTGTTCTTTTCCTTTCCGGGATCGAAAATGAAGCTACCTAATCAACCCAACTATTGGAAACCGATATTAATTTTTTTTTCATTCATTTTTCCCCCCTTCGTTTGAAAAAAGCTGTGTTTGAATGCAGTTTTTAAACTCTGTAAACAATTTTTGGTCGTTTCCAGCAAGACATCACAAGGAAATAGAGCCATTTAGGTCAAATAAATCTCACAATCCAACTGAGGCGCTTTCAAAAGTCTTGGATCAATTGACTTGTGTTGCCAACATTACTCAAGACTCAAAATATGTTTCATAATAAAAGACGTTTTAAAAATGTAGGAGGACCTACTTTTTCTGCTAGTTTTACCATAATACGTTTGAGCTATGCTGAAATCCTCCTAGAGGAGATCAACCCTGACTGCTCTTTAGAAGGCCAGATCCTGAAGCTAAAACTCAAATACTTTGGCCACCTAATGAGAAGGAAGGACTCACTGGAGGAGAGCCTAATGCTGGGAAAGATCGAGGGCAAGAGAAGAAGGGGACGACAGAGAATGAGGTGGCTGGATGGAGTCACTGAAGCAGGAGGCATGAGCTTAAATGGACTCCAGAAGATGGTAGAGGACAGGAAAGCCTGGAGGAACGTTGTCCATAGGGTCGCGATGGGTCGGACACGACTTCGCAACTAACAACAACAACAACAACAACAATGCTGAAATCCAGGATTTTTGTACTGTTTTTACACTAGCAGAAGTCATTTACACTACAAGTTCTCATAGTGAAACCAGGGCTCAACAATTAGGTCTATGGCCACAATATGACTGAATATTGTTGTTAGCTGCGAAGTCGTGTCCGACCCATCGCAACCCTATGTGTTTGGTTCAGGTAGACAATGACTCAGAGTGGTTCACAATGAAAAGAGTTTATTCAATACACATAAGTCAACTGTCAACTGTCAAATGTTTCAAGCTTTTATAGTGGAACTGTTCAAACTGTAACCAATCATCAATTGCTATTTTCCCGCTTCTTTGCAACTTTAACCAATGGTTGCACCAGAATCTCCCGCTTAAAGAACCTTCTTTTGCAACCTGCTATTTACATGTTTGCAACTATTTACAGACACAACACCCCTTACCCCCCAGTTGTTGTTATTTATTGACATAGTCTGTTAAGTATTTGGGTGGCCTATGGACCCTCGAAGGATATCTATTGCTTTGGATACCTAAGTCATTTCTTCCAGATTGTCTGCTTGGCTGGCTTACACTGGTGGACCTGGACTCTTGACTAATTGGCTAAGATGTTTCTCTGCTAACAAGTTGTGGTTGTTGTTGTGTTTGATGTTCAGCTATTGCTGGCCTGCTCAAAGGGGGCAGCTCCCAGTCAAATTGACTGTGTTGTTGTTGATTAGCTGTGGACGGACTGGTTTGCATTTCTGCTTCCCCACTAACTGGCAGGTTGTTATCCATGAGCCATGATGCAATGTTCCCCCCATGTATACTTTGATCCCCATCAACTGGCATGCAACCAATAGTTCTCTTCCTTAGCTGATCTATATGTCTTTTTCTAACCCTATTCCCTTCCCCCTCAATAGTGTAAGACAAAGGTCCTAATATCTCAGTGACCACCCCCGGGACCCATTTGTCCCCTTGTGCATAATTCCTGGCCCAGACTAGGTCCCCAATTTTGAATGATCTGTTTGGAATGTCCGGTTCCGCACTTGATGGTAGTCTGTCAGGATGTAACCTGTCCAGTTTGGTGGTTAATCTTTTTCCCCACCTCATTTCTGCTGGGCTTTTTCCGGTAGCCGTGCACGGGGTCGTATGTTGGGTCAGCAAGAATTCTGCCAGTCTTTGGTGCCAATCACCACGGATGATTCTCTTTAATGCATCTTTAGTGGTCCTCACGTTTCGTTCAGCCAAGCCGTTGGTGGACGGGTGGAAGGGTGCTGATGTCGTGTGTTTAATCGAGTTGGCCCTGAGGAAATCCTGGAATTCAACAGAGGTGAATTGGGGCCCATTATCTGACACAATTACATCAGGTAACCCGTGAGTGGCAAAGAGGCCCCTTAAAACTTGTATTGTTTTACCAGAAGTCATTGAACTGACGGGTACTACCTCTAGCCATCTAGAGAAACTGTCCACTACTACTAGAAAGGTTAACCCTTGGAAAGGTCCAGCAAAATCAATATGAATCCTGGACCAAGGATTCCTGGCTAACTCCCACTTATGAGTACGTGTGTGTTGCAGCTCAGGTCTAGAACGTTGACACAAATAGCAATTAGAAACACATTCTTCAATGTCCTTGTCAAGTCCTGGCCACCATAAGTGACTCCTAGCCAATGCCTTCATACGTACTATTCCAGGGTGACCCTCGTGCAGATCTAATAAAATTGTAGGTCTGTGGATTTCAGGAATGACAACGCGGTTTCCCCACAGAACACATCCCAAATGGGATGACAGCTCATCCTTTCTTCTGAAATATGGAATATACTTGGCATCCGGGTTAGTACTTGGCCACCCACTAAGGACCCAGGCCATAATCCTTTTTAGGGTATGGTCATTATTTGTTGCCACAGCAATATCCTTAGCGGTTAAGGGGCAATCAGGAATGTCCTGTAAAGACATTATTTGTCCCGCAGGGGCAGGGTCTTCCTCAGTGTTATTTAATGGCAGTCTGCTGAGGGCGTCTGCATGTCCCATTTCCTTGCCCGGTCTGTGTTGAAGGGAGAATGAATATGCTGAGAGGAAAATTGACCACCTCAGCATTCTGGGTGACATTATTTGGGGTGTCTGTTTATCAGTGGTAAACAGTCCCAATAGTGGTTTATGGTCAGTGAGTATGGTAAAGTTCCTACCATAAAGGTAATCATGGAACTTTTTTACTCCTGCCACGATTGCTAGTGCTTCCCTATCAATCTGTGCATAATTCCGCTCTGCTTTAGTAAGCGTCCTGGAATAATATGCGATTGGCTTTTGAACACCATGACTGTCCAAGTGGCTGATAACAGCCCCCACACCATAAGGTGAAGCATCGCAAGCTAAATAAATTGGTTTATTTTCAATAAAATGGGTTACTGTTGATTGGCTAGAAAGAATGTCTTTTAATGTTTGGAAACTAACTCTATGTTTGTTAAGCCACTGCCACGGGGTTTTTTTATCTAAAAGTCTATGAAGAGGTTCTGCTATGGCAGCTTTGTGTGGCACAAATGTGTGGTAAAAATTAACTAAGCCAAGGAAGGCTTGTAATTCAGCCTTGTTTTTAGGTTCTGGTGCCAATTTAATTGCCTTGATTTTATCAGGGGTAGGATGAATTCCATTTTTGTCTATTCTAAATCCTAGAAATTCAGTGGACTTAACCCCAATGCAACATTTTTCCTTTTTTAATTTCAGTCCAGCCCTCCTAAACCTTACTAATACCTGTTCCAGACGCTCTGCTAATATTTCTTCATTTTTTCCAGCTATCAGGACATCATCAAAATAAGGGCATACACCAGGTATGCCCTTTAAGGTCCTCTCCATCACTTCTTGGAAGATGCCTGGAGCTGCTGCAATACCAAATTGCAGTCTGTGGACTCGGAACGCCCCCTTGTGGGTAACTATCGTCTGAGCTTCAGCAGCCTCTTCAGAAACAGTTAATTGCAAGTACGCCTGCGCCAAGTCTAACTTGGCAAATATGGCGCCGTCCTGTATCGTGGCGAGGACCTGCTTCACCGTCGGGACCGGGTAAGCGTGTTTTTTCATTCCAAGGTTCAGGGTGGCTTTGTAGTCAGCGCAGATCCTCACATCCCCGTTAGGTTTAAGGGGTGTGACGATCGGCGTTTCCCACAAACCACCCTCGACTGGTTCTAGGACGCCTTGGCCTACAAGCTTATCGAGCTCGGCCTCGATTTTTTGCTTCATGGCGAAAGGCACCCTTCGGGCCTTAAGCCTGATGGGTTTAACCGACGGGTCTAGATTAAATTTAATTGGGGGCCCTTTGTATTTACCTAAAGACCCATCGAATACGTCTGCGAATTCATCGCAGACTGATTCGAGGGTCTTATTTTTAATAACTGTGTTTATTCCCCCTATCCAAATGCCCAGGGCAGGGAACCAGTTAAGGCCTATCAGACTAGTCCTCTGGCCTTCAGTAACTATTAAATCTAAAGCTCCCTTAAACCCCTTAAATTTAACACTAAGGGTAATTTTCCCTTTAATTTTTATTGGGGTTTTTTGGAAGTCGGTCAATTGGATTTTGGTTGAACTAAGTGGAATTTTTCTGCCACTTATTTGTTCAATCTTTTTCAGGGTTTCACTGGATATTATGGACACTGAGGCCCCTGAATCTATTTCCATTTTGCAAGGAACCCCTTGCAATTGGACTATGATTTTTAATTTTCCTTCCAGAAAATTATTAATCTTTCCCTTCCTACTGTGATTAACTCGCGCCACCTCCCCGCGGTTCAGAAATTTAGCCCACGGTCTAGGGGTCTCTTTGCCACTATAGTAAGGGGTTACCTTACCTTCGGGCCAAACGTCGACTTCATGTAGGCGATTGTCGCGTGCACGACCCCTGCAGATGGCTTGGAGGTGGCCGGTCTTCCCACACGATCTACATCTGGCGGTACGAAATCTGCAAGTTGCGCGGGGATGGTTGCCCCCGCAGCTGCCACACCGGTTGTCGTTGTCGCGCGGTCTCGTTGCGGTGTCTCTCCATTGACGTTGGGTCGCAGTTACTTGTCGTTGTGGTGTTGCGGTTTGGAATCGGCAGTTCGTTTCAGGCCCGTCGCTTCGGGATGGTTTTGGCGCCATTTTCCCAAATCGTCTGGAGACTTCGGCGATGTCCTCTTCCCATTGCTGGTCCACCTCCCCGCAGTCCACAAGGCCTTCTTGATTGATTTCGGCCGACGCAGCCATGCTACTACGGGGGGGGTCGCGATACCCGGTGGATTCGTACGTTAATAGTTCGTCCAGTACTTCTTGCAAATTGCCGGTGGGCTTGGCGATTATTCTATTTTGTAGATGCTCGTCTCGCAAGCCCAGTACTACTCGGTCCCGAATTCTGATTTCCAAGTTGTCATACTTGCATCATACTGCGGCTTCTCTGACTGCAGCAACGAATTTTTGAATTGATTCGCCCGGCCTCTGGTTTCTTTTTTCGAAAATACGATGCCAAAAGAGTTCGGATCTCCTTGGCGTGAAATGTACTTTTAGTTTAGCTAACAGATCGGCATACGGAACACTTGAGACCGGCTGTGGTTGACAAAGTCCTACAGCGATCCGATATACTGGTGTGCCGCAAATTGTCAGTAACGCTGCCGCCTTTTTCCGGTCGTCCGTTATCCCGTTAACAAGCAGGAATCCTTCGACCTGCCCTACATATTCTTCCCAGTCCTCTGGGAAACTTGGGTCGAATTCTTTTAAGGACCCGATTTGCGCCATTCGGAGGATTGTTGAATTCCGCCGCGGCCGCTTGTGGTTGACTATGACTTCTTTTCAAATTTGCCGCCTTTGCGCAGCTGTTCCGCCGAACCTTCTCTGGTCTGCCGTCTATCCCACCCTCGTCGCCAGTTGTTTGGTTCAGGTAGACAATGACTCAGAGTGGTTCACAATGAAAAGAGTTTATTCAATACACATAAGTCAACTGTCAACTGTCAAATGTTTCAAGCTTTTATAGTGGAACTGTTCAAACTGTAACCAATCATCAATTGCTATTTTCCCGCTTCTTTGCAACTTTAACCAATGGTTGCACCAGAATCTCCCGCTTAAAGAACCTTCTTTTGCAACCTGCTATTTACATGTTTGCAACTATTTACAGACACAACACTATGGGCAACGTTCCTCCAGGCCTTCCTGTCCTCTACCATCTTCTGGAGTCCATTTAGGCTCACGCCTACTGCTTCAGTGACTCCATCCATCCAATTATGAATATTATAGATCCATAATTAATATCTATACATTATAGCTTTTTTCTCTATTGCCAAAAGACTCAAACGTTCTGTATGTGAAGCCTGTTTTTCCTAATTTTGGATCTTGTATGTGAAATGAGAATATCCAACACTGAACAATAATAGACTGAAAATGTAATAAAAAGCAACAGGAATGTAGCATAAGCCCTTCTGTCAGAAAATTTCTTCAGCCATTGCTTCTTGTCCTGCCCTCAAGTGCTATGAAGAATAAGTCGACCCCCTCTTCTCTGTGACAGCCCCTAAAGCAGTGATGGTGAACCTTTTAGAGACTGAGTGCCCAAACTGAAATCCAAACCCAGTTATGTATCGCTGGGTGCCGGGTGGGCTTGGCACATTGGGTGGGTGTGGGCCATTGGGTGGGCGCGGCTGTTGCCTCAGGCCGTGGCCATTTGCTGCCTTGCGCGTCACACCCAATGCCCTTGCCATGAGGCCACGGATCAAGCCAGGAGGAGGTAAGGAACTGGCTGTCTACAAAATTGCTCTGCAGGCATACCTGAACTCGCACTGGCAGCTGCCTTCACCATCCAACCCAGATCCACCCAGCTTTTGCAACTGACTCCCAGTGCAGAGAGAAAGAGAGTGAGAGCACTGGTGCACATGGAGAGGTGGAAGGGAGCAGCCTGGCCCCACCTCCCTCTGGGGTGATGGCGCACATGCCCACAGGGAGGGCTCTCCATGCCGCCTATGGCACACGTGCCATAGGTTCGCCTCCACGTGTCTAGATATTACAAACCCAAGTTCCGAGGTAGTCCAGTCCATTTAAGTTTTTCTCCTAGTTTGATGGAAACAGTTCAACTGGCGAGGCAGGTCGAAATTTCACTTTCAGGCCATCAAGCTGCGGAGCTTGTCACTGGAGAGGGAATGATGTGACTTTCCATGGACTCACACCTTGATTCCTTAACTCTCACTGCAGTTGAGGTCAAGAAGACTTGGCATAGTTGGGGGGGCTTCTGGTTTGCCGTGCAGCCACCATGGATGTCTGGAAGACGAGCTCCGTCTTCCTCGTCCAGTTTTGCATCGCTGAGGGGTGACCAGCAAGCAGGGACCCTCGCTGATTGTGGGAGAGTGGTAGCTCTCTTGCTAGAGCCGATGTAACCCTCCAAACTGGCGAACGAAAGACTGGCCATAGTAATATGGCTCGTCACTAGGCTGCAGACAGCCGAAGTCACACTTTCCTTCAGGCAACTTTAAAGCAGCGCGGAAGAGACTGGGTGAGATTTACCTCTCTTAAATCCTAATTATCTTTTGTACCTGCATAAACTGCTTAAGTACTTTCCCCCCTGTGGAGAGGGAAGGGGGATTTCAGCCCTCCCTCTAGAAAAAGCGGCAACTGACTACCCAGGGGAGTTTTAAAACGTTGAAAAAAAATTAATTGGATCCCAATCAGAATTTTATTTCCTAAAATTTGTGGACTAAAAGTCTTTCTATTCTCTATTTTTATTTTTACTGAAGATCTGGGTTTTTCTTTATAAAACAGAAGCAAAACTGAAAAGATTAAAATAACTTTGGGGTTTAAAGGACAGCTTCTAATGGTAGGGGTGACATCTTGTGGCCAAACCTGATATTTCAATATGTTATTGTTTAAAAGAGACTTGGCTGACAGTCCAGAAAATAGATAAGACACTTGCAACCTTGACATTAGAAGCTCAGCTGTGCTCCTAAACCAGTGGGAAAAAATCTTTCTTTTTGAAATTCCTGACTATAAAGCTTCTAGCCTAGCACACTATCATGGAAGAAAATCAGGAGCAGACTTTTCTGATGGAGGAGGACAGGAGCAAATTCCTTACATGTTCAAAGAATTTCTCCAAACTCTCATTATAGCTGGTGAAAAATAAGAGGCTACAGAAAAAAAAGGCAGCCGGGACTTGCAAACCCAAACTTTAATCACAATTAAAGAATTACCTATACAGAATGCAACAGAAAAGGTGTCGAGCCCCGCAGGCTCGACAATCAACGAGGGGTGGCACACCACACCCCTCCCGCCACGTTTCTCCCACCCAGATGACTGGTGGCTCCAGCGGCCGGGGAGACGGACCGGTGATCGCCGATGCCCACAAGCATCCCACCGGTTCCCAGCCCCGCCCAGAGAAATGGCCTACGTGCTCAGGCCACGGGGCTATGGCACCATAACGGAAGCCTCGCCGACAAGCCCGGCGGGACGCTCAGATCGCCGTCGTTGCCGCACCTGCACAGAGCGGCCCTGCCGGCCTGGGAGGTACAGGGCTTCAGCCACGCCAACGCTCCCGAACCCGGCAGGATGTGCAGCCTGCCACCGTTGCCGAGGCTGCACAGAGTGGCCCTACTGACACAGCCGATGCTGCGCTCGCTCGGCCTGCAACTTACGGACACATCAACGGACAGACGTCCTGAACAGGGGGTGGGGGCCTATCGCTGGGCGGGCAAAGGGGGAAAGGCATGCACATGGTGGGCTGCTGGGGCCGTCTGGCTGCGCTGGGGTGAAGGGTCCATGGGGGATGCTGGAGCCATGGGAGCACAGTTGCAGAGAGGGGCTTCTTGGGTAGGGGATGGATTGAGGGGAAAGATACCTGGCACAGGAACACAGGGGACGCCGGATAGCTGGGGCAAGGAAGAGGACACGCGGGAGGGAAGGGGATTTATAGGAGGGCGGGCGGATGTCAGCCTAGAGGGTGTGGTGTTAATTGAAAGGTGTGGTGCAGGGTGTGGTGATTTGTGTTCTGTATATAAGCAGCGTTGGGTGCTCCGAGCAGCCAACGCTGACTTGATTCTTGCTTTGGATTGCTGTGTTGGAGAATAAAGCGCATTTGTTCCTGCTTTGTAAGTTGTCCTCGTTTCCTGCTGCAAGAGCTGTTGTGCCGCTCACGTCAGGACGAGCTATTGACAAAAGGTGGAACAATTAAATACTATGACAGAAGACTTAATTATTCAACATACACAGATAATGGAAAATCCAGAAAAGAAACAGATAATATGGGGAAAAGAAGAGATTTTCTATATAAACCAGAAGGAACCTGAGGTTCAAGAAGAACAGACGGAAAAATAGACAAACAGTTAAAGACAACCATGTCAAGATGGAAAAACAAAGAGATGACCTTCTAGAACGGCTAGTCCTCTCAAAAAAATGGCAACTGTATGGTATCTTCAATGTCAAATAAAAAAATATAACAATACAAGGAGATCTGTTTGATGACTCAAAAGCACAGACATGGAAAACAATCTGGCAAAGAAAAAAAGCTAGAATAAGACTGAAGAAGAATGGGATTTTGGCCTACTTATGAGAATTAAAATGGAATAGACTTAAATAGATAAGATGTGTACTTTGAATATGAACTGAGATTAAAAAAATAGCCATTTAAAATTTAGAAGTATAAATATTGATAATTAAATTTGAATATTGATTTTCTCATAATGGTCATGTAAAGGTGATTAAGATATATATAAGCTAAAGAAAATTGAAGAATGTAATACATGTAGCATTAAGAATAAAAATTATTAGCTTAAATACAAGATAGCAGATACAAAGACGAGGAAAGAAGTATTAAACATTGAAATAAAAAAATTGGTTACTAATTTAAGATATTTGGAAATCATTAGAAAATAAGAATATTATACCGTATTATTAATTTGTTGATGTAAATGACATGGATGTAACTAGATAAGATGTGTATCCTGAACATCAGATGTATCCTGATAAAGAGAATAGGGGTCATTTATAATTTGGAAATGAACAATATTAAATATTAATCTAAATATTAACGGTAAATTAAAATTAGGAAAAAGTCATTAGATTATTGATTGTCTAAAAGATTGAGTGTTAATATAAATGAGATATACATAAACTAAAAACTATTGATAAAATGTAAGAAAGTTGCTTCTATGTGATTATTAGAATAAAATTTGTGTTAATTCAAATATGAGACAGTGTATATTTTAAGAGGAAAAGAGAGGAAATATTTACTGAATTAGATTGAGATTTCTACCAATCATATTTGTATGTAATTAGATTATTGTAACTCAGTCACCACATTGCTTTTCAATTATGTAGTTGTAACCAATAAATTTTTTTTAAAAAAAAAGACTTGGCATGGTTGGGGCCACTCATGACTGGTACTTATAGGTGACAGTTCTTTTCACCTGAACCCATTCTCTAGGAACAATGATCAAAGACAGGTGGTAGGGCAGCCTGGGCCTACACTGGAATAGAAGATAAAACCTGCACCAGATTATGCAAATACTTAGTAACATTCTTCTCTTCTTTATTGACATTCTTGAACCTTTGTGCAACTCCCATCCATCATGGGACAAGGCAAATTTTCCAGAGTTAAGGCCTGTATTGAAATGGCCTCACCACTAGATGTCACATCCTGTCCAGCCATTATGTACCATCCACAACATCAGCCAAAACCAAAACACATAACTCCTCCCCCTCTCAACATTCATTTCCTTCGTGTACCTGCCTTCCCCATTTCAGCCTCCCATGTATGTTCTCTTCTCTTAACTTTATGTGAGTAACTTTTTCCCTTTTACTATTAATCTTTCTTTCCAACTTCCCAAACTATCCACATTCTCTTCTCCTTATTAACAAATTCAGAGCCTGGCTCAGAGCCCAGAACTACAGGGAGGGAAAGCCCCTCCCCTTCCTTCAACCTCCACTAACATTCTCTTCTCCCCATCCAACACCCACCATGTCTCTTTCTTATCAACTTTGCTATAACCGTCTACAAACAAATCAGGCTGAACCCCTGTCTGCAATACTATCACTTCATGTTCTCATCAGATAGGTTTAGTGCTGGGCAGGTTTCAAATCAGCTGATTTCTTTCTCCTAGCTCAGTGCTTTTGTTATTCCAGAATCAACATTTATAAAGAGATGGGGAAAAAACCCTTATTTTTCAATGCAGCTTCACAAAAGAAAAAAAACTTAATGAGGTATTCTGAGTTAATGTACTGAAAATATATATATATATATACATATATATACATATATATATATATATATATATATATACATATATATATATATATATATATATATACATATATATATCTTGTTGTTGTTAGCTGCGAAGTCGTGTCCGACCCATCGCGACCCTATGGACAACATTCCTCCAGGCCTTCCTGTCCTCTACCATCTTCTGGAGTCCATTTAAGCTCACGCCTACTGCTTCAGTGACTCCATCCAGCCACCTCATTCTCTGTCATCCCCTTCTTCTATTGCCCTCGATCTTTCCCAGCATTAGGCTCTTCTCCAGTGAGTCCTTCCTTCTCATTAGGTGGCCAAAGTATTTGAGTTTTAGCTTCAGGATCTGGCCTTCTAAAGAGCAGTCAGGATTGATCTCCTCTAGGACTGACCGGTTTGATCGCCTTGCAGTCCAAGGGACTCGCAGGAGTCTTCTCCAGCACCATAGTTCAAAGGCCTCAATTCTTTGGCGCTCAGCCTTTCTTATGGTCCAACTTTCACTGCCATACATTGCAACTGGGAAGACCATAGCCTTGACTATACGCACTTTTGTTGACAGGGTGATGTCTCTGCTTTTTAGTGTGCTGTCTAGATTTGCCATGGCTTTCCTTCCGAGGAGCAAGCGTCTTTTAATTTCTTGGCTACAGTCCCCATCTGCAGTGATCTTGGAGCCCAGGAAAATAAAATCTGTCACTACCTCCATTTCTTCCCCATCTATTTGCCAGGAATTGAGAGGGCCAGATGCCATGATCTTGGTTTTCTTAATGTTAAGTTTCAACCCAAGTTTTGCACTCTCCTTCTTCACCCGCAACAAGAGGCTCTTTAGTTCTTCTTCACTTTCTGCCATTAGAGTGGTATCATCTGCGTATCTTAGGTTGTTGATATTTCTTCCGGCAATCTTAATTCCAACTTTTGATTCATCTAGCCCTGCCTTTCTCATGATGTGCTCTGCATATAAGTTAAATAGGCAGGGCGACAGTATACAGCCTTGCCGGACTCCTTTCCCAATTTTGAACCAATCAGTGGTTCCGTGTCCAGTTCTCACTGTTGCTTCTTGACCCGCATATAGGTTTCTCAAGAGACAAATAAGATGGTCTGGTACTCCCATCTCTTTAAGAACTTGCCACAGTTTGTTATGATCCACACAATCAAAGGCTTTAGCATAGTCAATGAAGCAGAAGTAGATGTTTTTCTGGAACTCCCTAGCTTTCTCCATGATCCAGCGTATGTTGGCAATTTGATCTCTAGTTCCTCTGCCTCTTCGAAATCCTGCCTGTACTTCTGGTAGTTCTCGATCCACATACTGCTGAAGTCTAGCTTGTAGGATTTTAAGCATGACTTTACTAGCATGAGAAATGAGTGCAATGGTGCGATAGTTTGAACATTCTTTGGCACTGCCTTTCTTTGGAATTGGGATGTAAACTGATCTTTTCCAATCCTGTGGCCACTGTTGAGTTTTCCAAATTTGCTGGCAAATTGAGTGTAGCACTTTTACTGCACTGTCTTTTAAGATTTTGAATAGCTCAGCTGGAATACTGTCACCTCCACTAGCTTTGTTGTTGCTCAGCTTTTCTAAGGCCCACTTCACTTCACATTCTAGGATGTCTGGCTCGAGGTCAGTGACCACCTCATTGTGATTATCTGGGACGTTAAGCTCATTCTTGTATAGTTCTTCTGTGTAATTTTGCCACCTCTTCTTAATCTCTTCTGCCTCTGTTAGGTCCCTGCCATTTTGGTCCTTTATCATGCCCATTTTTGCATTAAACGTTCCCTTCATCTCTCCAATTTTCTTGAAAAGATCTCTGGTCCTCCCTATTCTATTGTTTTCTTCTATTTCTTTGCACTGTTCATTTAAGAAGGCATTCTTATCTCTTCTAGCTATTCTCTGGAATTCTGCATTCAATTGGGCATATCTTTCTTTTTCTCCCTTGCCTTTCGCTTCCCTCCTTTCCTCAGCTATTTGCAAAGCTTCCTCAGACAGCCATTTTGCTTTCTTGCATTTCTTTTTCTTTGGGATGGTTTTGGTTGCTACCTGTTGTACAATGTCGCGAACCTCTGTCCATAGTTCTTCAGGCACTCTGTCTATCAGATCTAATTCCTTAAATCTATTTGTCACCTCTACTGTATATTCAACAGGGATATGATTTAATTCATACCTGAGTGGCCTAGTGCTTTTCCCTACTTTCTTCAGTTTAAGCCTAAACTTTGCAAGGAGAAGCTCATGGTCTGAGCCACAGTCAGCTCCTGGTCTTGTTTTTACTGACTGTATAGAGCTTCTCCATCTTTGGCTGCAGAGCATATAGTCAATCTGATTTCTGTGTTGACCGTCTGGTGATGTCCATGTGTAGAGCCGTCTCTTGGGTTGTTGGAAAAGAGTGTTTGCTATGACCATCGTATTCTCTTGACAAAATTCTATCAGCCTGTGCCCTGCTTCATTTTGTACTCCAAGGCCAAACTTGCCTGTTATTCCAGTTATCTTTTGGCTTCCTACTTTAGCATTCCAATCCCCCATGATGATAAGAACATCATTTTTTGGTGTTAGTTCTATAAGGTGCTGTAGGGCTTCATAGAACCGGTCAATTTCATCCTCTTCAGCACCGGTGGTTGTGGCATAGACTTGGACTACTGTGATATTGAATGGTTTGCCTTGGATTCGAACTGAGATCATTCTGTCATTTTGAGGATTGTATCCCAGTATTGCTTTTCCTACTCTTTTATTGACTATGAAGGCTACTCCATTTCTTCTGAGGGATTCTTGCCCGCAGTAGTATACCTGATGGTCATCTGAATTAAATTCACCCATTCCTGTCCATTTTAGTTCGCTGATACCTAAGATGTCGATGTTCAGTCTTGTCATCTCTTGTTTGACCACATCCAGCTTTCCTTGATTCATGGATCTTACATTCCAGGTTCCTATGGAGAAAAAATCTTTACAGCATCGGACTTTCCTTTCACCACCAGACACATCCACAGCTGAGCGTCCTTTCGGCTTTGGCCCAGTCGCTTCATTCTTTCTGGCGCTACTAGTACTAGCCCTCTGCTCTTCCCCAGTAGCATATTGGACGCCTTCCGACCTGAGGGGCTCATCTTCCAGCGTCATATCGTTTTGCCTTTTGGTACTGTCCATAGGGTTTTCATGGCAAAGATACTGGAGTGGGTTGCCATTTCCTTCTCCAGTGGATCACGTTTTGTCAGAACTCTCGGCTATGACCTGTCCGTCTTGGGTGGCCCTGCACGGCATAGCTCATAGCTTCATTGAATTACGCAAGCTCCTTCGCCACGACAAGGCAGTAATCCATGAAGGGGATATATATATCTACATATATATATATATCTACATATATATATCTACATATATATATATCTACATATATATATATATCTACATATATATATATATCTACATATATATGTATATCTACATATATATATATATATATATATATACATATATATATATATATACATATATATATATATCTACATATATATATCTACATATATATATACATATATATACACACACACACACACACACACACACACACACACACAAACCCGAATGACCAAAGATCCACATACAAACACCCGCGAGAACCTCAGAAAACATATATATATATATATATATATATATATATATATATATATATATATATATATATATATATATATATATATATATATATATATATATATATATATATATATATATATATATATATATATGTTTTCTGAGGTTCTCGCGGGTGTTTGTATGTGGATCTTTGGTCATTCGGGTTTTTTCCCGCGTAGAGTTGAACAAAGAGCCACTACCACATGCTTCTCCCAGAAGAACGAAGCTGAAGCCACCAGCCTGAGGATGACGGATGGGATTCCGTCGAAACGTTGCTCCTACACCTTCAACTCTACGCGGGAAAAAACCCGAATGACCAAAGATCCATATATATATATATATATATATATATATATATATATATATATATATGCAAAGACTGAAATTTCAAACTTTTTGAAAACATTTACAAATCTAAGCAAAACAATTCAGAATCATTTCCTAAGGTTCTTCCTTTTATAATACATTTAGCTTTAACAGAAGGGAGAGCTCAATTGTCGGTTACATTATCAGGTTAGGTCAGTTACATTGCTTTCCTTTTGCACACACACACAATCGTTAGCAACAAGCCCAAAAACCTCAAACACAACTAAAGCTTCAGCAGAGAAAGGGGTGGGGGGGAACAGGATGTTACAGATTCTGCATTTCTAAGCTTTGAACACAAACTGCAGCAGGGAAACAAAATGATACATTGGTGACAAGGAGAAGCCATACTAAACAAATTATCTTTGTTCTTTGTCCCTGAGCAAAGTCAGAATACAAGCCAAAAAAGCTACAATCTCAGAATTCACCCCCCTTCCTCCTTTCCCTCCAATTTCCAATCCAGAGTTAAACAGAGAGATTTTTTTAAAATGATCAACCCAAACCTCTTTCTTCCAAAGCAAAGAAAGAAAAAAAGGGGAAAAAACTGTAGCAAGGCGGTAACAAAGAAAGATGAACAATTTTTTTAAAAAAAATTGCACAGGGACCTTGACCCCTTTTGAATTTTTCTCACTTACAGCATTGTTTCAACAAAATAATTTTCTATTTTCAGATTCTCATGCAAACATCTTAGTTCACAACAACAACAAAATTGGCAATTTACTATTTCTTCCACAGCCTGGGGTGGAGTGGGGAACTCTCTCTCACACACACACACTCACTCCCCCAACCTTGGGGGGGGGTTTCCTTAACAGTCACACAATTTTTATGATTCCCAGTTTCTTCCAGCAATCTCACATTGCAGGCAACTAAATTCCTTCCTTTTTGGCATTACACACACACACACACACACACACACACACTTGCACATCAGCATACTCACACATTCACTTCCATTCAAACTGCTTGCATACACAATTTCACATACAGATATTTCATTTTCATGCTTTTCCAGGCAAACCATTTATTTTTTAAATAATGCCTTTTTGACCCTTTTCCAAGTCTTAGAAATAACACAAAACAACACAGACACACATATATACACAGGTACCATTAAGTCAACATTTCTAGGCCCGTTGCTTGTCCTCCAAGAAGTGAGAAAAATTAAGATGTGATTCCAGTCAAAATGTGACGTTGGGCCCTGAACCATCTCTTATTTTTCTCACCATTCCAAGCCCAAACTTAATTTTCTGGATGGCCAAATATTTAAAACTCGTCAATTTGGATTTTGAGGCCAAAGCAGACCTCCCTTTTAATCTTTCTCCAAAAAGGGAGGGGAACATTTATGGTTGTTTCCAATTTTTTTCCATTGTATTCAAAGGGTAAAACTACAGAGAGCAGTTTCCTCTCTTCATGTCCAAGGATAGTAGATGGTGCCATTGTCTAATGAAGAAAAATTGTCCATTCAAAGAGCCAGATTAGAGAAGAAAAAAAAACCTTATTCTTCTTTGAATTTTTCTTTTCTTTTTCTTCTGTGGATAGATTTGTTAAAAAGATAAGCTAGCCAAAAAATTTTCAGCGTTACTTTCTTGAAGATTATTTTTTACTGCCACAATTTCAGTACTTTCCAATGGGCTAACACGCATCCCATTGGAAACACAGCCCCTCCTTTTCCTTTGTCTTGCCTGCTTCCCCATTGCTTAACCTGTTTTCTCCTGTCTTGTCCTTAAAGGGTTTCTCGGTCGTTTTATCAAGATTGAGGCTAGCTAGGCCCCCCTTTGTATATCGGATGAGATGCTGCCTGACTCCCCACCTGCCCCTAATTCCAGAATGTTTGTTTCTACTTACCAAGTTTCTCCTGTGTTCTCATCTTCTCCTACCTTCACTGGGATGAGATGGAAGTCTCCTTAAACATTCAGGGTTCAGACAAACTCAGGTCTGCTGGGCTGGCCAATTTAAAAGTCACCAGACACAAAGGGTCTGGGAGCACTCTTGACCTTATCTTTTGGCTACACCAGTTTTCCTGGATGTCATACCTGAAGGTTGTGAGTTACAAAAGAACTCATTCACAGGGAGTTTTAATGAAAAACAACCTTGAAGAAAAAAATTTCAAGTCCCTGTTCAGTTTGCCAGAAATGTAAGGTCCCAGTACCTTACTTGAACTTGAGATACCATATCAATCTAATCAGATAACCCAAGCGGAGACTTCTTAATCAAGCAGCACTTTATTTGATCAAATTAAGCAACTGGGTGGCCAACAATCTGGAATGCTGGCAGAGTCACGTCGAGAAGTGCCACGCCTTAGAAAGTTGGTAGCATTGCTTTACAAACTTTGTTAGCCAATGAAAATCAGACAATAGAGCCATTACATCATAAGAAAGACATATATCTTTCCTGCACACTCCCTTATTCCCTCCTTCAGTATATCATATCCACGTACACGTTACCCATGCTTGCATGACATTTCACTGGTGCAAAAGCCGATTACAAAAAGCAAGAAAGCAACAGTTAGACTAAACAATTTCCCTTTGTTTCAGAACCCTTCATTTTCACACACAAACAGCATAGTTAAATATTCTGTTTCCCTGGCATCCCATTGCCTAACCCTATTCCATGCAATTAATTATGTTTGGTTTGTTTGGGGAACAGACTCTAGTGAACTCTCCCAGCCAGTGACCTTAGAACACTGGTATGTCTCACCTTGGAGTCGGTGCTCTTCATTCCATTATCCCCTCCCTTGCATTCCAACCCATACCCCCCCCCCCCACACACACAAACATCTTGTCTGGCTGTGAGTTGGGTTTGCAAATCAAGCCATAACACCAGCTCTCCTCTGCAGCCTCCTGGTGTGTCTGGTGGCCCCTCTGGTTGCTGGTTTGCTCTCTTGCCTTTCTCTCTCTGGGTTAGCTCTTGGCTTCATTCTTGCTGTCTCCCCCCCCCCTCTGGCCCCTATTTCCCATGCAGCCCCATTAAGCAGGTACCAGGCAGTGGGGTGGTGACAGGGAAAGCTGATTAAAAACTTCCTCCTCTCCCTATTGTCCTCATCTCTCCCTCCTCCATTTGCTGTCTCTCTCTTCGCCCTCACGCTGCTTCTCTCTTTTTCTCTCTCTTTCATTGCTCTCTCACTCTCTCTCCATCTCCTCTTCTTCCCTTCTTTGTTCTCTTCCCTTTGCGGCATGTGCTTCTACTCTTTATAGCCCAGTTTTCCTGGTGATAACCAAATCTGGCCCTAGGTTCTGCCTCTGTTTACCTTCCCAATAAGAAACTGAGTCAGATGATCATTTAAAAGCACTTTATTAGAGTATTAAAGTGTTGTCTCTCTATGAAAAGGAGAGAGAACCTCGAGGTCCATGTTACATTTCTTTTTATAGTTAACAAAGAAAAATGAAAGAGGAAAGTTGATTGGACAGGATAAAAGTAACCTTCTCTTTGCATAGGAAATCAGTTACATGTGGTCAAACATGTTACATATTTGCATCCCATAATATCACACATGTTCATGAAAATGAAGTCTGTATGACTTCAGAAAAGGTGTAAATTATAAGGAAAAAGGTTGTTTGGAGTTCACAAAAGAGATAAACCAGACCTCAATTTGTACTAGCAAACTTTTTTTATCTGGTGCTAGTCTCCAGCCTGTTTATCAGTTTAGGAATGTTAAAAGCTAATAAACCTGAACATCATTTTGAAAAAGAGAAAATAAATTAAATTAAAACACAAAATAACTGTATTAGCTAACAAATTACAAAATCCATGTCATGCACCGCTCACTGGGCACCCCTTTCCCTCTAATTTCTGGCGGGTCTCTGCCTTGCAACCATCCTGAGCACCCCAGTCACTTGGTGCCATATCCCAGGATATCCCCAGCCAGCTGCCGCTTATCCCAGGTCTCCAATCAAGCCCCAGGATGCCCACAACTGAGTCACCTAGCCAATCCATCATCAATCCATTGCCTGAGTGCTGCCATGGCAATTGGGCCCACTGTCCAGCTGACTGGCCCGCTGTGTCAATCAGCTGAGCACTTTCCAACACTTTTCAGGCCCCTTGACATCCATGCAGTGCTATATGTGGTGATTGGGAGCCCCAGAATGCCTGCACCACTCAGCTAGAGCCCTGGGACTCTCTGCGCCATCCAGCTGGTTGCATTGATCAGCTGGATCCCTGGGACTCCCTGTGCTGCCCAGATGATCGCACCAATCATCGCTATCATGTAATCTGCACAATTGGAGCTGCACTCTTGCCCCACTACATAAGTATTCAAATATCTAGGCATTTCCTTTTAATTTTAGTCAACATGGAAAGAATAGCTGAGAATAATTTCAGTCTTGAGCCATAGATTGGAAAATATAATTTAAAATCAAGTCATAAGTACTTTTGGGGAGGGGGTCTGTCATAATCTTGAATAGCTGCTAAACAACTAATCATTAATTAAGGACTACCTACAAGTCACTTGCTGTATGAATTACTCTAGAAAGAATGCAGAGAAGACCAACAAAGATGATTAGGGGACTGGGAATGTCTAGACCAGGGGTGCCAAACTGCTGGCCCGCAGGCCGGTTGCATCATGTGGAGGCCGCACCCATCCCAGCTCCGGCAATGCAAAAAAAAAGTCACAATACGTTGCAATATGTCACATGGTGTGGTGGGTTTGACTTGACACCCATGGTCTAGATTAACAAAGAGAAGGACTAGGGGGTGACATGATAGCAGTTTTCCAATATTTGAGGGGCTGTAATAGGGCAAGACAATAAATAACAGATAGAAGCTTAACAAAGAGAGTTTCAATCTAAAATTAAGAAATTTCCTGTCAGTGAGAGCAATTAATTACCAAATAATGTCTGGCTTCCAGAAGTTGTGGATGTTCCATTACTGGAAGTTTTTAAGAAGAGATTGGACAGCCATTTTTATGGAATGGTATAGGACAGGGGTAGGCAACCTTGGCTCTTTTATGACTCGTGGACTTCAACTCCCAGAATTCCTGAGCCAGCCAAGCTGGCTCAGGAATTCTGGGAGTTGAAGTCCACGAGTCATAAAAGAGCCAAGGTTGCCTACCCCTGGTATAGGATTTCCTGCTTGAGCAGAGGGTTGGTAGAAGACCTCCAAGGTCCCTTCCAACTCTGTTATTCTGAAATTCTTAATCACTATATTTAAACTTTAACTCCTAACCCTAAATCCCATCCTCCTTCCTTTCTTCATCTCTCCTCCTCCTTGCTATATACAGACAACATTTCATGTCTTTCTTTCCACATAGCATAATTATGTTAGCAATATTTTTTTATTTATTTTTTTGCCACAATTTTGTAAGTTTCTGTTCTCAGCACAGAACAGTTTAAAATCCCTGCTGCCTTCTCCACTGAGTTTTATGAAGCTGTCAGTGACAGTTTTAAAATATGACCCCATGACCTCCTGAAGGCTAGGACAGGACCATCTACCTATCTCCAGCAGCTGAACCAGGGGCCAGTCTACACTCAGATTCAGAGCAGGAAGCTGCTGAAAAATGAAACAGGATAGGGAAGGACTAAGCCTTAGTGACTAATTTGATTGACACCAGAGAGATTCAGTTTCTACTCCATCTGCAACTACAGCAGCTCACTTTCAGTCCAACCTACTTCACAGGGCTGTTGAGAAGAAATATAGGAGAATGGAGCACTATGTATATGCCCTGAGTCCCTGAACAAAAAATGGGATATAGATATACTGTATGTGCATCTCTATGGGCCACAGAAGCGACACATAAAGCAATAAAGCTTCCCAGAGTCCCTCTGGATAGTGAAATGGGCAATATACTAACTAACTAACTAACTAACTAACTAACTAACTAACTAACTAAATAAATAAATAAATAAATAAATAAATAAACAAACAAACAAACAAACAAACAAATAAATGCCTTTCTTCATGCAACTTAAAGTTGTTGCTTCTTTAAATGCCACATGATGAGTCACTTCCTTTCCTTGCTGCTAGATGGGGGAGAGAACAAAGGATTGCAAAACTGGCAGGGAAACTGTCATGGAATGTTTAAAATGACCTTCATGTGACTGTGACACCAGCCTAGCCATAGCAGCAGCCTGAAGCAGCCCCAACTTTTCCAAATTTCATTCCTTCCTGGGTCATGAGTCCCAGATTTTGGATGCATTTGGTACATTAACCCATTTGAGTTACCTAGATTCAAAAAATGTTGCTCTGAGGTGCATCATTTCACCCAGTAATGATAATGGGAGTTTTATTAGTATATAGATATTCAACTGAAGCCAGAACTTTAGGATTAATACCTAAACAGTTAGGAAAAAACATGGAAGATTGTGTCAGTACATGACTACAGCACCAAGATTGCTGTATGCACAGAGATGGAAAGATTCAATACTACTCACTGTGGAGGAATGTTTGGTAAAATTGACAGATTTTGCTGAAATGGATAAATTTATCTCTTTGATTAGAGAAAAAACATTATTTACCATATAGTTCTAAATTGTTTACACTTACCCATGTTCTGGTAACATTTTTTTACTATTAGCATTGTATAATACAGTAACATGCAGCATATATTTGTTGCATTTTCTGTATCCTTGCTCCCAAAACATTAACAGAAAAGCAATTAATTTAAATTAATCCAAATTAATGAAAAAATAATTGGGGTTCTTCTATGATGGTTGTCAGCTTATTTCACAGATTGATAAAATATATTTCAAGATATACCTGCCTCAAGAAAATAAAAGAAAGCTGCACTGTAAATAATTTACTTGGGAGTAAGTCTTACTGATATCAATGTGACGGACATTAGAAGTGATATGTTTCAAAATGAATGGAAGGTTCTGGACACACCAGAAAGCAAGCTTTTCTTCTGTGTAAACACATGCCTTATCTGTGGGAATTTTTGAAAGCATATAAATTTCAGTTTCAGGACATTAATAGTCGTAAGTGCAATTCCCAACTCCCCCACCCGACTTTCCTCCTTCTTAGTCGCTAACGCTTGCTTGCTCAATGCTAGAATGAAAGCTGAGAAACAAACAGAAAGCAGTGACCTCTCCTCCCAGAAAGCTATTAAAAAACTATTAAAACTGTTGGACTACAAGGATTTTGTGACAGCATTCACTGAGGAACAAGCAAAATAAAAATATGCTTTATTTTAGAGATTCGGTGCAGAAGTTAGTGTCCAGGAAATTGGATGGCCTGTGGATATATGGAGCAGTTCAACTGAATATGCTGTAGCTGGAGAAGTTTCCTGTTTGGCCTGTGACACGGGGAGCCACCCAGTACCTTGGAAAGGAAATAGGAAGCTGCTGCTCTATTGCAGATTAGTGCAGGACATGTACCACTTATTTTAATTTAATTACCAGTGAGCAGCCAAGTTCTTAATACTTTCAGATTCAGACCCAGTTTCATTCTTTAGGTCTCCCTCAAAGCTCCTGACAGTGGAGTCTACCGCTTCCGAGCATGCCTCTTTACTGACACAGAAGCAAAGGTTGAACTCTGTTTGCTTTACACAACCATAGATTTAGTCCAAAGCATCATCACTCAGTTCAGAATTCAGCTGAGCAATTCCCCCGACCTAGCATCCCCAGAAGGAAAAACTTAAAAATAAAGTTAATAGCTCAACTCAAAGGTAGAAAGTGTCTGGCCTGGATGTTTGCACTTAAAGAACTGCAAACAACTCATATGATAATTTTATTTCTAAACTTTTTTACTTGAATGTATTTGAATATGGTGGTTTACCAGTTTGCCTTAATTAAAGTTCTCCAATCCCCAAACCCAAACACACACTATACAAACCAGAGAAGGTTTAGCATTATCTATTTTAATTTTATTTTAATTTTTTTGATTGTTGTGAACTGCCCAGAGTCATTGAGAATTTGATGGTGTGCAAGATTTATCTGTTGTAAGTCCTCAATTTACAACAGTTTGTTTAGTGACCATTCAAAGTTACAACAGCTCTGAAAAAATGACTGATGACTATTTTTCACACTTGTGACAGTTGCAGCTACCCCATGGTCACATGATCAAAATTCAGATGCTTGGCAACTGACTCATATTTATGACGGTTGCAGTGTCCCAGGATCATGTGACCATGTTTTGTGACCTTCTGACAAGCAAAGTCAAATGAGAAGCCAGATTCATTTAACTATCATGTTACTAAGTTAATAACTGCAGTTATTCACCTAATAACTGTGGCTAGAAAAGTTGTGAAAATGGAGCAAAATTCATTTAACAAATGTTTTGCTCAGCCACAGAAATTTTGGGCTCAACTGAGGTTGTAAATCAAGGACTACTGTACCTATATTATCAACACTCTTATTCCCATAACTTCTAACTAGTGAGACCATGCATCATACGGCAGCAATTTTGGAATCAAGATATCTCAAATGGGCTAATTTACAGTATACGTCTAAAATGGACTAACTTAAAAGTATATGTCCAAAATCTGGGACCTATGATTCCCATGGAATTGAAATTTAACAAATTTTATAAAATATTTTATGACATAAAATTATCATAAAACAGTTAATAACATAACACAAAATGCCATAAATCGTTGCCTATTGACTATGATATTTACTTCAACATTAGCTATTTTCACAGCATATACATCTCTGAATGTATCCTGACTTTTCCAGTGAAGGCACGCATTAAATTCAAAGCCAATTCACAAGCTTACGGAGAAGTGAAAAGGGCTGAGACTGGCTATGGGAGTTGAAAATCTGAGGGAACAAAGAAAGCTAGAAAATAGTTAATGCTGTATAAGAAAACATACATAGTAAAACATCGCCACAGAACAAACATAAATTTAAAACAGTTCTAAAACCATACTGTAGGATAGTAATAGGAAGACAGTAGAATAAAATAGGTGGTATTAATAAGGTAAGAAAATAAAAGTAAGCATAATATTAGCATTAGGTTTAGAAGGAGTTTGGTCTAGTGATTAAGGTCCAGGCTAGGAGGCAGGAGACTGTGAGTACTAGTTCTGCCTTAAGCATGATATCCAGTTGAGTAACCTTGGACCAATCACTTTCTCTCAGCCCAATTCCACCTCACAGCAGTGTTGTGGGGAAAAGAAGGTGCGTTGGATATGTTGGCCACCTTGGGTTATTTGTAAAAATAATAAAGACAGGATACAAATAAAATAAATAAAAAATTTTTTTGTACAATCAGTTTTATAGAAAAAACAAATGCAGTCTTTATTTCTGTGATACAGAAATATGTACTACATTAAGGAAAACCCTAACAACCCCCATTATATATTGGAGATCATTAAAATCTGATAATTTTTCTAAGTATGAAATTTCTACTTGTACTATAAGCTAATATGGAGGTATGGCAGGAAATCAACTCTGATTTCATGCTTATAATAATGCTTAAATTTAATTAATGGGAGAAACCATCTTGTAAATAGCTAAACAAACATCTTGTTAAAAAATCTGGGCAGAGTATGAAGTGTTTTGTCAGATAATTTAATAGGATCAAATGGTGATTTTTCTTAATTTGGAAGTGGCAAGTTGCAGTGTAAAAATAAATTGCCAAAAAGTACAGAACAATTAAAATAACTTGATATCTGATTATGGTCAACAGTCCCACTCTATCACTCTATCACTAGAAGATTTAACACAGTCTATAATAACTGTATAACCAATATTTTTGTTTAGTGGTTAAAGCACCAGACTAAAAAGTGGGAGACCATGAGTCCTAGTCAGTCATGGGATTCAGCTGGTTTGCACCGGTTTGGCAGAACCAATACCTAATTTTTTGTTGAGTTCGGTGAATCAGTTATGATAAATCTGTGTTTTCCAGAACACGTCTGGTTTTCGTTCAACTTCCTTCCAGCTGGGGGAAAAAAACCCTCCCCAAAATCCAAGAGAGGAGCGACAGAAACCAAACGGAGATGTGGTGCCTTTGATCACATCAGCTGCCTGCCTGCCTCTTCCCTTTCACTTCCCTCCTGAGCCAGACTGCCATGCTATGGAGGATGGGCCTTACCCGGTCCCCCCACCCACTGCCATTTCAGAGTCAGGGGGGTAGTGATGGCAAAAGGCTCTGCCGCCGCTGCACAAGAGCCACGTCTGCATCTGGAGAAGCTTTCTTCAATCCCCGCCGCCCCTGCTTCACTCTGCAGATGGCCTGCCCAACGCTTGAGAAGTTTTGTTCCTAGCTGGTGGTGGGTGAAACTGACCACCCTGCAGTAGTTTTCCCTCTCTGCCTCTTCCTCAGATGGCTTACTCATCCCCCGCTTTATTTTTGGCTTTCAGGGAAGCCTGTTCCTTTACATGTTCTTAAGTTGCTCTTCGGGCAGAGAACCGGTTGTTAAATTATTTGAATCTCACCACTGGTCCTAGTCCCGCCTTAGCCATGAACATCAGTCATGGGTGATTTTTGGGCTAGTCACCCAACCCACCTCACAGGTTGTTGTTGTGGGGAAAATAGCAGGAGGAAAACGCATTGGATATGTTCGCTGCCTTGAGTTATTTATAAAAGTAATAACAGCAGGATTCAAACAAATAATGATGGAATATGCCAAATTAGATAATGCTTAAGAGAAAAGGCACATATTTAAGGAATAAAAAAAAGAACACATAACCAAAGAAAAATACAAAGTAGCTTCCTTTTTTCAGATTTTTTTTTCAGAAAAACTGAAACAGAATAAGCTAAGGCTTGTTAGAGATAGCAAAGATAATTTTAAAAAGTGTTCTTCATGCATATTAGAAATAAAAGGAAAGTAGACACATAGATAATCTCGGTTATGGTTACTGGCTATAAAATTAAACAGTAATTTTTAACAGAATAAAAGCATGAAAAGCCATGGCACACACAAAAAATAAACATTTGTCTAAAGAAAACAATTAAAATGCCTAATATCTAAAAGATCAATAAAATTGCATACAACAGTTTACTTCAATGCAGTGAGTATATTAAGAGAATACTGAACTAAAAAGAGCCTGGGTAACAAAATATCTAAGTAATAAAATACTATAAACATAATATACAATACTGAAGTTCTACCTGTTAAATATTTCATATATAGAACATGAATAATAAAATCTTGTCACAGATAATAGCATGGTCTCTTCCAAATATCTCCTGATTAGTCCCCTTAGCATTTCTAGTAAACTATAGGAATGTTTCTTATTTTATATGCTTCTTGAATGGTTAGAGTGGAAAATTTTCTTTGCAATGAATAAGCAGGCATTAGGGAAGGCAGGTAAACCATGGATCAAATGGAGCTGCATGCGCATCCTCACTCGCCTACCTGCACACTGCACATGCCAGTGGAGCTGCGCGCAAGCACTTGCCCGCCACTTCCGCAGCCATGTTCTGAACAGGCCGCAACCCAGGGGCTTGGGACCCTTGCAATATACCATTTAACTGTACTCATTGGTTCTGGGCTTGCTGTCCTCCAACAAGTCTTCTCCCTCTTCTATATAACAGTCCCTTAGATATTTGAACACAGCTAACACAACTCCTATTATAGAATTATAGGGCTGGGAAGAGACCTTGAACATTTTCTAATCTGACCCACTGCCCAAGGCAGGAGTCCTTATTCCATCCCAGACAAATGGTTCTTCAATCATTTCTTGAAAACCTTGAGTGATGGAGTACCCATCCAGGAGGCAAGCTGTTCGATTGATCACCCACTGAAGAGCTTCCTCTTCACTAGACTAAGCAGAATCAGTTCTTCATAGGAGTTGGCTTCCAGTTGCCTCATCATCCTGGCAGTCTTCTCTGAATATTTTGTAATTTTTATTTTATTTTATTGGATATATATGACTGCCCGTCTCGCAAAACAATTCTGAACAATCAATAAAATATCAATAAATATTTTATTTAAATAAAATATTTAAATAAAAATGTCAATAATATAATAAAATAAAAAGAAAGCAAAAAAGGTGATGGCCAGGGATAAACAGGACAACAGCAAATTTGTACAATTCATGAGCCAAACTACCAACCCCCATATCTGAGAGAATTCTCATAGATTTGGAATCTACATTAATCAGAAATTGTCATTTTCTCAGCATGTATTCATAGGCCTTACATATAAAGACTCTATTATATTTAACTATCTTAACTGGTAGGATAATTGAAAGATTTGCCGGACTAAAATAAATCTTTGTGAGTTTTGTTTTGCTAGCTTAGCTAGGAGATGGACAGGAATAGTGTTTGAAAATAAGCCAAATAAGCAGTGCTTTTTTTGTAAAAGAAAAAGGTGCTGGAACTCACACATGTCATACAACCCGCCTTGCCTACTCTACAAGGTTCCATCCAAAAAAGGTGCCAGAACTCCGTTCTGAGCGTTCTATGAGAAAAAAGCCCTGCAAATAAGTCTCTACAAATTTAGGGCCAATTCTTAATAAGAGATATAAGAAAGTATATAAGAAAGTATCTTCAGTATCTTCAATGTTCCCATTGCAGTTTAAATACCTCAAAACATAGAATTATCACCTCACTGAGGTGTACATATAACATGTATAAAATATTCTCATGTAGAGGATCATTGACAATTCACAGTAAAGTGAATAATTTCTGTTTGCAGGGTGGGAGAAGGCAACAGGAAGGAAACCTCTCTTGAACAATGGGAGGAAATGGAAGAATTGAGTTAGGGTGAGGGGGAACAACAGCCAAGTAGTAGCAGGAGCTGCTTCATTTGTGGGAAGGTATCCATATCTGAACTGTTCTCCAAACAGGAATGTGAAAGATATCTTATAACGCTTGTCTTACATGACCAACTGTAATGACTATTAGTGAAGAGTTGGATAAAGGGTAAGTGTTGCTTATCAATATATCAGTATAGTCAAGATCCACCTTTTCTGGATCTTAGTTACTGTTTCCCTGATTTAAATCCTTTTTCTCTCTTATGTGGTTGGATAGCACCACAATTCAAAAGAAGTTATTACAAAAAGGGGCCACTCCCTTAAGAAACAAAAGAGTACAATGGAGAAAGAGACAGAGATCCATAATTGCTATCCCAATTTTCTTTTTGACTGATATTGTTTCTAATATTGCTCTCTTAACAAATGACCAATAGATTCATTTATTCCCTTCATCATACTCATCTGGTTTAATCTTCTTTTAATCTGTTTATATAACTATCTCTGGTCTTATTTCCTAAATTTTTCTTCTCTGTCTTTTCACAATGTATGTATATCACGCTGTTACCTTTTAGTTTTTTTCTTTGTTTTTTTACTTGTACTAATTTTTATGTAAACTCCATGCTCCCAAGCATTTTTTTTTTAAATTGTGTAAGCTGTGTAAATTTTTAAATAAAGCAGATGGGGATCTTTTCCTATATGTATTATTTGCTCTGTCTTATTTTACCTCAGTTGATGTACATTTGTGTGTTAGTATATCAGAACAGATGAAGAAAAGAGTTCAACAATGTAGTGGGAACTTTGGGAATGTTGGGCATACGTTCCACATCGTTCTATGAAAATGTGGCATGCTTTATACATAATGTTCCAGTTTACCTGTAGTTTTTGTCCCAGTTGAATAAAAAAAAATACATATAAATGATTTTCCATGCTAGATAATAAAGGATGGAGCTCCATTTCCCGATTCCTTCTCCAGAATCAGGATTAGGTAGAACAGGCTACTCCACTGACTGAAGTAGGATTGAGCTACTCCTTGCACTAAGGATCTAGCCATGAAACAGTTGGGATGGATTTCATAGCCTGAGCATGTACGATCTGAAGCAGAGAAAAGGCAAAAGGGAAAAGTGTTAAACGACATGTTCGTTCTATTTATTTTCTTTTTCCAATCTGTAGTTTTGTACTCTGGAAATTAGTTAACTGATGTTTACTTAGTTAGTCTTGGTGATATGAGATCTATCTTTCCCGCAAATCATGACCAGGTTTGCAATTTCAGGTCTTCTGCAAAACACCAGGGACATTAATCCACAAAGGTGGGGGGAGATAATTATGATGATTAGGATTAGGATTGGTGAATCTATCAACATTAAAAGATGTATTAAGAAACACTGTTCCATACACTGCTGCGATGCAATGAAAGTAGAAGACATTTTTATTCTATATTATTTACTGATTATGATAAATATGAACAGTAATTTCTTACTATATATGACTTTTTTGTGACTTGCTTCACCTTTTAACAAATTGTAGCATAGATCATGCTATCTTTTTATTACAAACGCTTCCTCTTTTTTTCCTCACTATCAAAGCACCTTGCTTTTGGAGAATCTTACATTTTTTAAAAGTTGATCTATATTTTTTTCAAAGAATGTTATTCTAAATGTTCTCCCCACTCTCCCATGGAAAATCAAAAAGGAGATTCTTTCTTAGATGCACTGAAAACTGGATGGCTGAAAGTGCTCTGTAACAGCTAGTTAGCCCGTTTTTCCTGGGGAAAAAAGATCCCTATTGTTCAAATAGGGATTTTTTTTTAGGAACCCTTTGTCATAAATGGAATATTAGCCAAAATAACTATATTGAGTTCAGAAAACAGCAATTTGAACTCTTTATTTGAACTGAGCATCTATTTATTTTTCCCAACCAACTGAAACCAAAATAAGAATTCAGACTAAAAAACCTAATGTATTTATTCTTTTTCACTGATACCAGATTTAGGTTATAGATTACATCACTATTGCAAAATTTTAATGTCCAAAGTTTTCACTCTTTCTTTGATGTCTCATAGATTGTAGACTGAGAAGTCTACTTCCATGCTGAACTGACATGAATTCTTCGTGTCACATGGATTGTGATATTGCAGACTGGCTTGCCATCATTCATCTGGAAACCTATCAAGATATCTTCAAACAACATGGATATGTCTTAGTAAGAGATGTGGCCTCTCTCCGTAAGGAGGACCTACAGAAACTTGGCATCACTGCTACAGGCCACTGTAAAAGAATTCTGAATTTAGTACAGCAAACCCATCTCTTTGTGGACAACAAAAGTGGACACATGGCAGAAGATTCCCATTCAGCTGAATGTACTTATTCTCCAGATAGACCTGTGGTAAAAAATGAAGAAATGTTGGCAAAAACTATTTCTGACTCTGAGGTTGATCATGATTTAGCCAGTCAGCTACAACTTTCACTTCTGAATAAAGAGTCTACATATCCTATAGAAAAGCCAATACCTAAACCCAGAACTGTATTCCCACATGATCATGGAACAGCCAAACTACAGCCAGACCCATTGTCAATATTGCTACCTGTTCATAAACCCACTTTTTGTTCTGCACAAGCAATGCATAATATTCAAGAGAGATTTGAGCAAGAAAAATGTACCACAAATGGTCAGACTTTTGATATAACCGCAGAAGACCAAGTCCATGCTCTAGCTTCTCCGAGAAGAGCAATAGAGGATAATTCTGGAACTGGTATTCAGAACTTTGTTCACATCAATGAAATGAGTACTGAAGGAAAGCATTTGTCTAAAACTTTGTCCATTCCTTCTATTCCCACGTTTTCCGGTCTATGTAGCGGCCAGTCTGTGGACATCAGTTCAACCACATCCATTTCAACTGCTCAGAAAATACAGGCAGAGACTGTATTTGTTCCTTCTGTCCTCATTCAGACAGCCTCCCTGGAGAATAAGAAAGAGATGTTACCAGATGCTGCTTTGCCCTTGCCAGTTAAAAAAGTAGAAATGAAGGAGAGCCTGAGAGGTGTGACTAGCACACAGCATTCTGAAATAGTGCTACAAAATGGAAATTTTAACACAGAGAAGACTGGGTAAGTACGTATGCTCTTCCTAGCAGTGTGGTTTACTGCTTTCAATTAGAAAGGCCTCAGCTAGAGTAGGAAGACTGTGAAAAATATTGTGTGTCTATGTGTACATATGTATATGCCAATCATTAGTAATAATAATAGAATAGGAATGGGGCTAATCTTTACTGCCAGTTTTTTGTTGTGACAGAAGAGAAAATACATTAGAAACGATATAATTAATTTGATTCAAATAATATTATATTTACATTGTGCCAAATACACTTTTTGTTCTGATGCCATTTATTATTTTTGCCATAATACATTTTTAATATGTATTTAGACAATATGGTGATAATGTTTTTAGATCTCCTGGTAAAATTTTTACTTATGTCCAGTTTTTGTGGCGATTGTGTAGGTTGAGGTCTACTTGTAATTACTGGCCAGTTTTGGCTGTAGCACACACCTTTCTCCATTAAAGTTGTTGCTTTCTGTAGCTATTTTGTTTTGCATTGCTGCTAGAGACTAACATGACACCTAGCTTCCTCAGGCAGCCACTTACATAAGTACTTGGACAGTGATTTCCAAAGACGCAACAGATGGAAACTTAGAGAGATCCAACCTAGAATAAAGGAGAAATTTCCTATGAGTGAGAACAATTCCTTGAATGGCTTGCCTCTAGAAGTTGTGAGTGTTCTATCACTGGAGGTTTTTAAGAAGTGTTTGGATGGTCATTTGTCTGCAATAGTATAGGGCAGACATGTCAAACGCAATGTATCGGGACAGTTTTGCCATTGTCGCCAATGGGGTTGGCACGGCTTCTGTGTGACGTGTCTAGCCCATGGGCTGGCAGTTTGATGCCCCTGGTATAGGGTCTCCTGCCTGAGCAGGAGGTTGGACTAGAAGACCTCCAAAGTCCTTTCCAAGTTTGTTAATCTGTAATTCTGTATTCAGCTCCCTCTCCAATTCTACCCAATCATGCATTATATCTCCCATATCACGCAGTATTCCAATGGGGCAATATCAGCAGACTTTCTAAAAAAAACCCGGCAACTTCACTTCACTGCTGCTTCAGTTGCATGCTATTGACCTTAATAGCAGCTTTTTTAAAAAAAATGGAAGAGAACTCAGGTGCCCCTTTCTCTGTGTTATCTCCTACCACATCACCAGCCTATCAGCCTGGTTCATTTTTGGACAACTGTCTACTGCTCTCTTGGAATAATGCTAGATATGTGTTCCAAACCATTCCAAGTAAAAACCCACTACCACACAGTACCTCTGTTCCAGTGGTATGTCCTTGAAAGCTGGCATAGGACATTTGCAGTCTGCTGCAATGGTTGTAAGTGTGAAAAACAATCACGTCACTTTTTTCAGTACCATTGCAACTTTGAATGGTCACTAAATGAACTGTTGTAAGACAAGGACTACCTGTATATTTCCAATAGCAGAGAACAGGACGGCTATAAATCTCAAATAAAATCTTCTCTCTCTTTTCTTAGCTCCCTGGAACAGTTGTGCTTGAATTCACAACATTCATCTGAAGGACCTCTCAGCTATTCAAGTGAGTGAAGCTTGTAGCTCTCTTGGGCAGTAATGGGAAAGGGCAGGATAAGAGAGATTTTTCATCTAACATTGTAAACTCTGTGCTCTGCTTCTTGTGTGTTTTCAGGGAAACACAGTACCTATGGCAATGTCATTCTTTTTTTCTTTTATATTGACCTATATTACCCAGTTCTAAACAGGTTGTTTAGTTTTGTAGTATGGTGACCAAAATTGATTGCAGGAACACTTGATGATGTCTGCATGATTTCTTCCAGGGGGAAAGATATGAAATTGATTGCTCAGCTCCAGAGGGGCTTCACTGGACTGGGCTATACTAGACACCAGGGACAATGGTTGTTGTTTTCTTGTATGAGTGACATGTTGCCATCGGTCTGTCTTTAAAGGTTCATGTACAGTTTCTTTCTTCTGATAGTTGTTAGTTCCTTATTGTGTTCAGTTTGGTTACAGTCTTCTTCCTCTGGTTGGACATTCTTGTTTTGTAGATTGAGTCTCAGAGTGGCTAGAGTTGCCTCTACACCTTCTACTTTTTCTTCAAGTAATTCACTCAGTTTACATTTGGTACATGTGTAATTTTGGTCCTCTATTCCAGGGCTTTTCAACCTTTTCACAGATTGTACCACTTTTAGGATATGGCAATATTCGAATACCACCAGTCACCTAGCATGGTGTAAAAAACTTGACCAAAAAAAGGAAAAAAGTGATAAAGTACAGGTAGTCCTCAAGTTACAACAGTTTGCTTAGTGACTGTTTGAAGTTACAACGGCATTGAAAAAAGTCACTTATGACCATTTTTCACACATAACTTTTGCAGCATCCCCAGGGTCATGTGATTTACATTTTTGGAGAAGAGCTGCACAGCCTTAAAAGCAGAGTGGTGGAAAGATATTTGTGATGAGGGAGGGAGAAAAACAAGCAAGAAACACAGGTGGGGAAGGGACTCCAGGTGAGGCAACGCCGTGAGTGGCATGAGAGTCCACCAGTGGTGGGATTCAACCGGTTCGCACCAGTTCAGTAGAACCAGTAGCTAAATTTTGTTGAGTTCGGAGAACCGGCTGAACCGATGCTGCCTCTGGAAGTCCGTTCTAAGCCTTGGAGTCCTAGAGGAGGTCTCCCAGGCCTAGAACAGCCCACCAGAAGTGCATGATGTCACTTCCAGAAATCTGTTCTAGGCCTGGTGGAGACCTCCCAGGCCTAGAATGGCCTGCTAGAAGTGCATTGATGTCACTTCTGGAAGTGTGTTGTAGGCCTGGGAGGCCTGGAGGAGGCCTCCCAGGCCTAGAACCAGTGGCGTAGCGTGGGGGGTGCAGGGGGGGCCGGCCGCACCGGGCGCAACATCTGGGGGGGGGCGAGTGGCAGCCTTGCGAGGCGATCTGAGAACAGGACGGTGCCCGGGGCCAAGCAAGGCACGGGGGAGCGAGAGAGGGAGACCGCTCGGGTTATTTCGGAGAGTAGCGGACGGAGAATGCGGAAGGCGCCCAGCTCGCTTCGCCCCGAGAAGGAGGGCCGAGCAGGCGAGGCTGAGCCCGCCGAGGATTTGCAGCGAGATCCTTGGAAGGCGGTGCCCAGAACGGCGCTGGGAAGGCTGGGCTCCCGGCCTTCTGCGCTGATTGCGTGGCTCTCTCGGAGG